>NC_142654.1:67971833-68605000 GCF_055504915.1 Nelumbo nucifera | reverse complement strand
CCCTAAACCCTAAACCCTAAACCCTAAACCCTAAACCCTAAACCCTAAACCCTAAACCCTAAACCCTAAACCCTAAACCCTAAACCCTAAACCCTAAACCCTAAACCCTAAACCCTAAACCCTAAACCCTAAACCCTAAACCCTAAACCCTAAACCCTAAACCCTAAACCCTAAACCCTAAACCCTAAACCCTAAACCCTAAACCCTAAACCCTAAACCCTAAACCCTAAACCCTAAACCCTAAACCCTAAACCCTAAACCCTAAACCCTAAACCCTAAACCCTAAACCCTAAACCCTAAACCCTAAACCCTAAACCCTAAACCCTAAACCCTAAACCCTAAACCCTAAACCCTAAACCCTAAACCCTAAACCCTAAACCCTAAACCCTAAACCCTAAACCCTAAACCCTAAACCCTAAACCCTAAACCCTAAACCCTAAACCCTAAACCCTAAACCCTAAACCCTAAACCCTAAACCCTAAACCCTAAACCCTAAACCCTAAACCCTAAACCCTAAACCCTAAACCCTAAACCCTAAACCCTAAACCCTAAACCCTAAACCCTAAACCCTAAACCCTAAACCCTAAACCCTAAACCCTAAACCCTAAACCCTAAACCCTAAACCCTAAACCCTAAACCCTAAACCCTAAACCCTAAACCCTAAACCCTAAACCCTAAACCCTAAACCCTAAACCCTAAACCCTAAACCCTAAACCCTAAACCCTAAACCCTAAACCCTAAACCCTAAACCCTAAACCCTAAACCCTAAACCCTAAACCCTAAACCCTAAACCCTAAACCCTAAACCCTAAACCCTAAACCCTAAACCCTAAACCCTAAACCCTAAACCCTAAACCCTAAACCCTAAACCCTAAACCCTAAACCCTAAACCCTAAACCCTAAACCCTAAACCCTAAACCCTAAACCCTAAACCCTAAACCCTAAACCCTAAACCCTAAACCCTAAACCCTAAACCCTAAACCCTAAACCCTAAACCCTAAACCCTAAACCCTAAACCCTAAACCCTAAACCCTAAACCCTAAACCCTAAACCCTAAACCCTAAACCCTAAACCCTAAACCCTAAACCCTAAACCCTAAACCCTAAACCCTAAACCCTAAACCCTAAACCCTAAACCCTAAACCCTAAACCCTAAACCCTAAACCCTAAACCCTAAACCCTAAACCCTAAACCCTAAACCCTAAACCCTAAACCCTAAACCCTAAACCCTAAACCCTAAACCCTAAACCCTAAACCCTAAACCCTAAACCCTAAACCCTAAACCCTAAACCCTAAACCCTAAACCCTAAACCCTAAACCCTAAACCCTAAACCCTAAACCCTAAACCCTAAACCCTAAACCCTAAACCCTAAACCCTAAACCCTAAACCCTAAACCCTAAACCCTAAACCCTAAACCCTAAACCCTAAACCCTAAACCCTAAACCCTAAACCCTAAACCCTAAACCCTAAACCCTAAACCCTAAACCCTAAACCCTAAACCCTAAACCCTAAACCCTAAACCCTAAACCCTAAACCCTAAACCCTAAACCCTAAACCCTAAACCCTAAACCCTAAACCCTAAACCCTAAACCCTAAACCCTAAACCCTAAACCCTAAACCCTAAACCCTAAACCCTAAACCCTAAACCCTAAACCCTAAACCCTAAACCCTAAACCCTAAACCCTAAACCCTAAACCCTAAACCCTAAACCCTAAACCCTAAACCCTAAACCCTAAACCCTAAACCCTAAACCCTAAACCCTAAACCCTAAACCCTAAACCCTAAACCCTAAACCCTAAACCCTAAACCCTAAACCCTAAACCCTAAACCCTAAACCCTAAACCCTAAACCCTAAACCCTAAACCCTAAACCCTAAACCCTAAACCCTAAACCCTAAACCCTAAACCCTAAACCCTAAACCCTAAACCCTAAACCCTAAACCCTAAACCCTAAACCCTAAACCCTAAACCCTAAACCCTAAACCCTAAACCCTAAACCCTAAACCCTAAACCCTAAACCCTAAACCCTAAACCCTAAACCCTAAACCCTAAACCCTAAACCCTAAACCCTAAACCCTAAACCCTAAACCCTAAACCCTAAACCCTAAACCCTAAACCCTAAACCCTAAACCCTAAACCCTAAACCCTAAACCCTAAACCCTAAACCCTAAACCCTAAACCCTAAACCCTAAACCCTAAACCCTAAACCCTAAACCCTAAACCCTAAACCCTAAACCCTAAACCCTAAACCCTAAACCCTAAACCCTAAACCCTAAACCCTAAACCCTAAACCCTAAACCCTAAACCCTAAACCCTAAACCCTAAACCCTAAACCCTAAACCCTAAACCCTAAACCCTAAACCCTAAACCCTAAACCCTAAACCCTAAACCCTAAACCCTAAACCCTAAACCCTAAACCCTAAACCCTAAACCCTAAACCCTAAACCCTAAACCCTAAACCCTAAACCCTAAACCCTAAACCCTAAACCCTAAACCCTAAACCCTAAACCCTAAACCCTAAACCCTAAACCCTAAACCCTAAACCCTAAACCCTAAACCCTAAACCCTAAACCCTAAACCCTAAACCCTAAACCCTAAACCCTAAACCCTAAACCCTAAACCCTAAACCCTAAACCCTAAACCCTAAACCCTAAACCCTAAACCCTAAACCCTAAACCCTAAACCCTAAACCCTAAACCCTAAACCCTAAACCCTAAACCCTAAACCCTAAACCCTAAACCCTAAACCCTAAACCCTAAACCCTAAACCCTAAACCCTAAACCCTAAACCCTAAACCCTAAACCCTAAACCCTAAACCCTAAACCCTAAACCCTAAACCCTAAACCCTAAACCCTAAACCCTAAACCCTAAACCCTAAACCCTAAACCCTAAACCCTAAACCCTAAACCCTAAACCCTAAACCCTAAACCCTAAACCCTAAACCCTAAACCCTAAACCCTAAACCCTAAACCCTAAACCCTAAACCCTAAACCCTAAACCCTAAACCCTAAACCCTAAACCCTAAACCCTAAACCCTAAACCCTAAACCCTAAACCCTAAACCCTAAACCCTAAACCCTAAACCCTAAACCCTAAACCCTAAACCCTAAACCCTAAACCCTAAACCCTAAACCCTAAACCCTAAACCCTAAACCCTAAACCCTAAACCCTAAACCCTAAACCCTAAACCCTAAACCCTAAACCCTAAACCCTAAACCCTAAACCCTAAACCCTAAACCCTAAACCCTAAACCCTAAACCCTAAACCCTAAACCCTAAACCCTAAACCCTAAACCCTAAACCCTAAACCCTAAACCCTAAACCCTAAACCCTAAACCCTAAACCCTAAACCCTAAACCCTAAACCCTAAACCCTAAACCCTAAACCCTAAACCCTAAACCCTAAACCCTAAACCCTAAACCCTAAACCCTAAACCCTAAACCCTAAACCCTAAACCCTAAACCCTAAACCCTAAACCCTAAACCCTAAACCCTAAACCCTAAACCCTAAACCCTAAACCCTAAACCCTAAACCCTAAACCCTAAACCCTAAACCCTAAACCCTAAACCCTAAACCCTAAACCCTAAACCCTAAACCCTAAACCCTAAACCCTAAACCCTAAACCCTAAACCCTAAACCCTAAACCCTAAACCCTAAACCCTAAACCCTAAACCCTAAACCCTAAACCCTAAACCCTAAACCCTAAACCCTAAACCCTAAACCCTAAACCCTAAACCCTAAACCCTAAACCCTAAACCCTAAACCCTAAACCCTAAACCCTAAACCCTAAACCCTAAACCCTAAACCCTAAACCCTAAACCCTAAACCCTAAACCCTAAACCCTAAACCCTAAACCCTAAACCCTAAACCCTAAACCCTAAACCCTAAACCCTAAACCCTAAACCCTAAACCCTAAACCCTAAACCCTAAACCCTAAACCCTAAACCCTAAACCCTAAACCCTAAACCCTAAACCCTAAACCCTAAACCCTAAACCCTAAACCCTAAACCCTAAACCCTAAACCCTAAACCCTAAACCCTAAACCCTAAACCCTAAACCCTAAACCCTAAACCCTAAACCCTAAACCCTAAACCCTAAACCCTAAACCCTAAACCCTAAACCCTAAACCCTAAACCCTAAACCCTAAACCCTAAACCCTAAACCCTAAACCCTAAACCCTAAACCCTAAACCCTAAACCCTAAACCCTAAACCCTAAACCCTAAACCCTAAACCCTAAACCCTAAACCCTAAACCCTAAACCCTAAACCCTAAACCCTAAACCCTAAACCCTAAACCCTAAACCCTAAACCCTAAACCCTAAACCCTAAACCCTAAACCCTAAACCCTAAACCCTAAACCCTAAACCCTAAACCCTAAACCCTAAACCCTAAACCCTAAACCCTAAACCCTAAACCCTAAACCCTAAACCCTAAACCCTAAACCCTAAACCCTAAACCCTAAACCCTAAACCCTAAACCCTAAACCCTAAACCCTAAACCCTAAACCCTAAACCCTAAACCCTAAACCCTAAACCCTAAACCCTAAACCCTAAACCCTAAACCCTAAACCCTAAACCCTAAACCCTAAACCCTAAACCCTAAACCCTAAACCCTAAACCCTAAACCCTAAACCCTAAACCCTAAACCCTAAACCCTAAACCCTAAACCCTAAACCCTAAACCCTAAACCCTAAACCCTAAACCCTAAACCCTAAACCCTAAACCCTAAACCCTAAACCCTAAACCCTAAACCCTAAACCCTAAACCCTAAACCCTAAACCCTAAACCCTAAACCCTAAACCCTAAACCCTAAACCCTAAACCCTAAACCCTAAACCCTAAACCCTAAACCCTAAACCCTAAACCCTAAACCCTAAACCCTAAACCCTAAACCCTAAACCCTAAACCCTAAACCCTAAACCCTAAACCCTAAACCCTAAACCCTAAACCCTAAACCCTAAACCCTAAACCCTAAACCCTAAACCCTAAACCCTAAACCCTAAACCCTAAACCCTAAACCCTAAACCCTAAACCCTAAACCCTAAACCCTAAACCCTAAACCCTAAACCCTAAACCCTAAACCCTAAACCCTAAACCCTAAACCCTAAACCCTAAACCCTAAACCCTAAACCCTAAACCCTAAACCCTAAACCCTAAACCCTAAACCCTAAACCCTAAACCCTAAACCCTAAACCCTAAACCCTAAACCCTAAACCCTAAACCCTAAACCCTAAACCCTAAACCCTAAACCCTAAACCCTAAACCCTAAACCCTAAACCCTAAACCCTAAACCCTAAACCCTAAACCCTAAACCCTAAACCCTAAACCCTAAACCCTAAACCCTAAACCCTAAACCCTAAACCCTAAACCCTAAACCCTAAACCCTAAACCCTAAACCCTAAACCCTAAACCCTAAACCCTAAACCCTAAACCCTAAACCCTAAACCCTAAACCCTAAACCCTAAACCCTAAACCCTAAACCCTAAACCCTAAACCCTAAACCCTAAACCCTAAACCCTAAACCCTAAACCCTAAACCCTAAACCCTAAACCCTAAACCCTAAACCCTAAACCCTAAACCCTAAACCCTAAACCCTAAACCCTAAACCCTAAACCCTAAACCCTAAACCCTAAACCCTAAACCCTAAACCCTAAACCCTAAACCCTAAACCCTAAACCCTAAACCCTAAACCCTAAACCCTAAACCCTAAACCCTAAACCCTAAACCCTAAACCCTAAACCCTAAACCCTAAACCCTAAACCCTAAACCCTAAACCCTAAACCCTAAACCCTAAACCCTAAACCCTAAACCCTAAACCCTAAACCCTAAACCCTAAACCCTAAACCCTAAACCCTAAACCCTAAACCCTAAACCCTAAACCCTAAACCCTAAACCCTAAACCCTAAACCCTAAACCCTAAACCCTAAACCCTAAACCCTAAACCCTAAACCCTAAACCCTAAACCCTAAACCCTAAACCCTAAACCCTAAACCCTAAACCCTAAACCCTAAACCCTAAACCCTAAACCCTAAACCCTAAACCCTAAACCCTAAACCCTAAACCCTAAACCCTAAACCCTAAACCCTAAACCCTAAACCCTAAACCCTAAACCCTAAACCCTAAACCCTAAACCCTAAACCCTAAACCCTAAACCCTAAACCCTAAACCCTAAACCCTAAACCCTAAACCCTAAACCCTAAACCCTAAACCCTAAACCCTAAACCCTAAACCCTAAACCCTAAACCCTAAACCCTAAACCCTAAACCCTAAACCCTAAACCCTAAACCCTAAACCCTAAACCCTAAACCCTAAACCCTAAACCCTAAACCCTAAACCCTAAACCCTAAACCCTAAACCCTAAACCCTAAACCCTAAACCCTAAACCCTAAACCCTAAACCCTAAACCCTAAACCCTAAACCCTAAACCCTAAACCCTAAACCCTAAACCCTAAACCCTAAACCCTAAACCCTAAACCCTAAACCCTAAACCCTAAACCCTAAACCCTAAACCCTAAACCCTAAACCCTAAACCCTAAACCCTAAACCCTAAACCCTAAACCCTAAACCCTAAACCCTAAACCCTAAACCCTAAACCCTAAACCCTAAACCCTAAACCCTAAACCCTAAACCCTAAACCCTAAACCCTAAACCCTAAACCCTAAACCCTAAACCCTAAACCCTAAACCCTAAACCCTAAACCCTAAACCCTAAACCCTAAACCCTAAACCCTAAACCCTAAACCCTAAACCCTAAACCCTAAACCCTAAACCCTAAACCCTAAACCCTAAACCCTAAACCCTAAACCCTAAACCCTAAACCCTAAACCCTAAACCCTAAACCCTAAACCCTAAACCCTAAACCCTAAACCCTAAACCCTAAACCCTAAACCCTAAACCCTAAACCCTAAACCCTAAACCCTAAACCCTAAACCCTAAACCCTAAACCCTAAACCCTAAACCCTAAACCCTAAACCCTAAACCCTAAACCCTAAACCCTAAACCCTAAACCCTAAACCCTAAACCCTAAACCCTAAACCCTAAACCCTAAACCCTAAACCCTAAACCCTAAACCCTAAACCCTAAACCCTAAACCCTAAACCCTAAACCCTAAACCCTAAACCCTAAACCCTAAACCCTAAACCCTAAACCCTAAACCCTAAACCCTAAACCCTAAACCCTAAACCCTAAACCCTAAACCCTAAACCCTAAACCCTAAACCCTAAACCCTAAACCCTAAACCCTAAACCCTAAACCCTAAACCCTAAACCCTAAACCCTAAACCCTAAACCCTAAACCCTAAACCCTAAACCCTAAACCCTAAACCCTAAACCCTAAACCCTAAACCCTAAACCCTAAACCCTAAACCCTAAACCCTAAACCCTAAACCCTAAACCCTAAACCCTAAACCCTAAACCCTAAACCCTAAACCCTAAACCCTAAACCCTAAACCCTAAACCCTAAACCCTAAACCCTAAACCCTAAACCCTAAACCCTAAACCCTAAACCCTAAACCCTAAACCCTAAACCCTAAACCCTAAACCCTAAACCCTAAACCCTAAACCCTAAACCCTAAACCCTAAACCCTAAACCCTAAACCCTAAACCCTAAACCCTAAACCCTAAACCCTAAACCCTAAACCCTAAACCCTAAACCCTAAAACCCTAAAACCCTAAAACCCTAAACCCTAAACCCTAAACCCTAAACCCTAAACCCTAAACCCTAAACCCTAAACCCTAAAACCCTAAAACCCTAAAACCCTAAAACCCTAAACCCTAAACCCTAAACCCTAAACCCTAAACCCTAAACCCTAAACCCTAAACCCTAAACCCTAAACCCTAAACCCTAAACCCTAAACACCAAACCCCAAACCCCAAACCCCAAACCCCAAACCCCAAACCCCAAACCCCAAACCCCAAACCCTAAACCCTAAACCCTAAACCCTAAACCCTAAACCCTAAACCCTAAACCCTAAACCCTAAACCCTAAACCCTAAACCCTAAACCCTAAACCCTTAATCCCTAAACCCTAAACCCTAAACCCTAAACCCTAAACCCTAAACCCTAAACCCTAAACCCTAAACCCTAAACCCTAAACCCTAAACCCTAAACCCTAAACCCTAAACCCTAAACCCTAAACCCTTAAACCCTAAACCCTAAACCCTAAACCCTAAAACCCTAAAACCCTAAACCCTAAACCCTGAACCCTAAACCCTAAACCCTGAACCCTAAACCCTGAACCCTAAACCCTAAACCCTAAAACCCTAAACCCTAAACCCTAAAACCCTAAAACCCTAAACCCCTAAACCCTAATCCCTAATCCCGAATCCCTAAAACCCTAAAACCCTAAACCCTAAAACCCTAAACCCTAAACCCGAAACCCTAAACCCTAAACCCGAAACCTGACACCCTAAACCCTAAAGCCTAAACCCTAAACCTTGAACCCTAAAACCCTAAACCCTAAAACCTAAAACCCTAAACCCTAAACCCTAAATCCTAAATCCTAAACCCTAAAACCTAAAACCCTAAACCCAAAAACTTAAAACCCTAAAACCCTAAACCCCTAAACACTAAACCCTAAGCACTAATACCCTAAACCCTAAACTCCAAACCCTAAAGCCCTAAGACCCTAAAACCCTAAACCCTAAGACCCTAAAACCCTAAACCCTAAGACCCTAAACCCTAAAACCCTATACCCAAAACCCTAAAACCTAAACCCTAAGCCCTAAAACCCTAAACCCTACAACCCTAAACACTTAAAGCCTATACCCTAAACCCTGAACCTAAAACCCTAAACCCTAAAACCCTAAACCCAAAAATCGAAACCCTAAAACTCTAAAATCCTAAAACCCTAAACCCTAAAACAGTAAACCCTAAACCTTAAACCCTAAAACCTAAACCCTGAACCCTAAACCCTAAACTTTAAACCCTGAACTCTAAACCCTAAACCCTAAAACCCTAAACCCTACAACCTTACAACCCTACAACCCTACAACCCTAAACCCTAAACCCTAAATCATAAACCATATACCCTAAACCCTAAAACCTAAACCCTAGACTCTAAAACACTAAAACCCTAAACACTAAATCCCTAAACCCTAAATCCTAAAAAAATTAAAATTTAAAATTGACCTATTAATCCTATCTTGATTAATGTTTACCAAGTTGTTTGATATGACCCCATATTGCAAAATGACCATTATGGAAAGGTGAACACACTATAATCAACACTTTTATATAATTGTTCTTGACTTAATTGCCACAGACATACTATCCAAGTGATGATGGTTATGTCCTCTCCAATGAATTTAACCAACACCTTAGATCCATCTTAGTAAATTTTTTTCAGGATGACACTTAGTCATATACGACCATTATTGGAAGGCAATTAAAGTGTAACTAACACAATTGTATCTAATATATATTTAATTTATTATTAAACAAAATTAAACCTTTGTTATGACTACCACATATAATCACACTTCTAATTAATCCCTTAGTCTCAATTTGATAAAATTTTATCAAGTTAGCAAATATAGCCCTTTGTTGCCAAATGGAAAGTACGGAGAATGTAAACACAAAATAACTGGAATTATTCTAACATTGTTGATGAGAACAATTCTATACTATATGATATCCAAATGAGAATGTCATGTCTCGGTCTTTAAATGGAAAGGGCATGTCTTTGTAAGTGAATTTAGCTATAGATCCGTCTGTGTAAATTTTTACCAAGATAGAAGTTAGTCATAAAAGGCCAATATGGAAAAGTGAGCATATAATTTTCAATACTATTATGTAATATACATCAAATTTGAATGTTGCAATAAGGAAACCAAAATGAGAGTACCCTTTTCCTCCTATAGTGGCAATGCATATCCTAACTACTAGCTTGATAAGAATTTACCAAGTTGAGTTTGGGGTATTGGCTAAATTCATTCAAGTGAATATGATCATCTTGATTTTGATAGTATGTTTCATCACAATTAACTAAAGGATAATGACATAATAATGTTGATTATTGTGTGTATACCATCTCCTTGAAGGTTATTTGGCAATATATGGCCATATGTACCAACTTTGTAAATATTTATCAGGATGGGATTAAGGAGTTACTTTCAAGTGTAAGACATGGAACTATGAAAAAGACAAGACAACAAATTAAAATTAAAACTTGATAGAAGTTAAAATTAAAATTAATCAATTGAAACTTGATAGAAGTTAAAGTTAAAATTAAAATTAGATTGCTTCATCCATTCATAGAAATTAAAATTAAATATAAGATAACTTGTTTTCTCTCCATACATCCAAATTAAAATTAAAATTAAAATTAGATTTCTTTTATTAACAACCTTTGGAACTTTAGTCTTGTGGGCCTCTCTCTTTTCCTCTTGACAGCCTTTGGCACCTTGGCTTGGAGTTGGTCCAACTTCTGCAAGAGCTTGCTTGAGTACTATTAAAGTCTGATATATAGTAAATACCTCGTATCTTCTCTGCTTGTTATGCATTTTATATCGTCCTCAACATTCTTCACATGTTCTTGTGCATGCCTAGGAATTGTCCAAAAATGATAGAATATGATTAATTATCTATCTTATGTTTGGTTCCTTGATGGAAATTAGAACTTAGATTGCATAATGAATCAGAAAAAACACAAGTTAAACTTATGTAAGCTTATCCCTATCAACATGGACAGTTGTACAATATATGATATTGACAATAGGAGTATTTTTTTGGTAGCATTAATACTAATAAAATATAATGCATTTGCCCTATGGCTTCTTTGGTTCATTGCTTGAAAAAAAATGTATCTTACACAAATGAAAATATAGTTCACATGAAAAGAGACTATATAGCATGTGTAGGTGATGGTTTATTTTTTATCATATAAAGCAATGGTTATTGTCCACTTATGTTAGCCTTGAATGCCTACTTCCTAACTTCTCATTACATTCCATTTGGAAATAATGAGCTTTATTTGCCAATTTAATAAAACTTTACCAAGTTGGAACTATGGGACTAATTACAAGTGTGAGGACATGTGATAGTCATAACAAATGTTTAATTTTGTCTGATAATAAATCAAAGATATATTAGACATAAATATTCTAGTTACACTTTGATTGCTCTCCCACAATGGTCGTATATAAATTCAGTATTATTTTGGTAAAAAGTCTACTAATATGGATTCAAGATGTTGGTTAAATTCATTGAGAAGGACATGACCATCATCACTTGGATAGTGTGTTTCATGGAAATTAATTCAATGACAATGACATAATATACTCACTTCGCCTTAATGGCCATTCGGCAATATGGGGTGACATTAACTAACTTGGTAAAAATTTACTAGGATGGAATTAACAAGACAATTTTAAATCTAAAGACATGCAAAAACCATTATAAGTAAGTAATGGTATTTGATAATGAAAAAAAGATATACTAGGTATGGTGGTGTTATATTTAGCTATCCTTCCATAATCTATACTACTAATAAAAGAGCGAATAGTCCCATTTTCTAGACTTTTCATTAGACATTTTTACCCCTTAAAGGGCATATATGTCTCTCACTCCAAAAACTGCCCACTTATAATAGTTAAGAAACTGCCCACTTATAACTGTTCAAAAATTGTCCACTTATAATAGTTAAGAAACTGCCCACTTATAACTGTTCAAAAACTATCCATGAATTGTAAATAGTTTTGTCTTGGAGATACTGTCACGTGCAAATGCACATACATGTTTACTAGTGGCATTATATGCCTTAACTGCTAACCTGGTAAATTTTATCAAGACAGATTTAGGGTATTGGCTAAGTTCATTGGAGAGAACATGGTCATCCTCATTTTAATATTATGTTTTATTGCAATCAAATCAAGGACAATAGCATAACAACATTAGTTATTATGTGCACCATCTCCTCAATGGCCATTTAGCAAATATGGGCTATATGTGTCAACTTAGTAAATTTTTTCCAATATGGGATAAAGGGGTTAATTTTAAATTTGAAAACATGCAAAAACTATCACAAATGTGTAATATTGTTTCATCACTATTAATATAAAGGCAGTGATATAATAGTATTGGTTATTGTGTATACACCATGTTCTTAACAGCCATTTGGCACATATGGTATGTGCCAACCTAATAAACATTTACGAGGATGAGATTGCATTTTCTTCAAATAAGACATGTTTTATAATAAAGGCATTTTAATCTTTATCTTTTCAAGGGGAAATGAGAAACTAAAATCGAAGTAATGTTGGCCTGACACCAAATCAGCCAAGACAATAATTCCTACGTGGTGTGAGAATTTCTCCTATCTTTTCAAATAGTGGATTTATATGTGTTTTTCGACTATGTTATGGTTAGGTTGGAATTTAAGGCTGACACAGGAAGGATGAACATCGACACCATTATGTTGTTGTTAAGGAGATCATCACCATGAAACATAAAAGCCAAATGAAAGTGTAATTTTTATGGCAATCAATGCAATTAATAACCCAAACCTATCTTGATAAATTTGTGCAAGGTTAGCAGTCATGGAAAATAATGCTAAAATGTAAAGGTTGAGCCTATAATAACTAGAACTAACATATAATTATTTATGAGATCATCACCATGCAACATGAAGAGAAATAGAGGGTGTGTCCTTACCAATCAATTTTATCAATAATTCACATCCATCTTGGTAAATATTTACTAAGATTAGTAAACCCATTATTCATTTTTATGTTATGCCACAAAGTATCAAACAATATCATACATTAAGTGTCAATTTTACTTTACTCACCTTCCAAAATTTAACTTTAATGCCTTAACCGCCAACCTAGTAAACATTTACCAATATGGCATAAGGAAAGGATTTTAAGAATAAAGATATGTAACAATTATCATTCATGTTGTAAATTGTCACAAATAATAAAAAAATAGTATAATTAAACCATAACTGATTTTTTAAGAGGAAAACTATATTTAAGCCTCCAAATAAGAAATTTTGAAAAGCACATTATAAATGACAAAAATTAAATAGGAGCAAAAAGGTTACAACATAGAAATATATAGTTGTCAGGGGTAGGTCATACATACCATACATCTACTAAAGAATGGGTATATCTTTGCTTAGCTTTGCTAGAGGAATTTTATCTTGTGAGTATACAATAACCATTACTATATATGATAAAAAAACAAATCTTTATGTTACAAAAAGAAATTAAAATGAGAGTGAAAGTTACTAATACTAATGGACTTGGCCAATATACCATACCCATTATTGTAAATATTTACATGATTGGCAATTTGTACATTCAAACCTTCAAGACCAATGTAAGGAAGTGATTAATATGTAATTGATACTATTATGTGTAATCTTGGTATTTGACTTCAATTAAAGTTGATAGTTGCCTCTACAAGTCTTTTTCTTTTTTTAAAAAGCATATTTGTATCTCCCAATGGGATTGTAGTTTAATTATGTTTTGTAACTTCTTTGTACAACCTCTAGTTGTACTTTATTTATTGTATATAATTGATACTTATTCTCAAAAAATAATAGGGGTGTTGTGCAATTTTTTTCAATCACATTATTTGACTTATGTAATTGATAACTTGATTCATCACCAGATGAATGTATATGCATGGGAAGACTTTCATATGTTGTATAAATCAATCCCTTAATCCCATCTTGGTAAAATTTTACCAATTTAGTAGTTAAAGCATTCAAGGCCAATATGGGAAAGAGATCACTAAAAGATTTTTTTGATTTTGTCTAATTCATTATGGAACAGTATTAAACATCTATGATGGTGATCAAAATGCAACTAACCCTTCATCACATCTTAGTAAATTTTATCAATTTAGCAGTTAGGTAAATGTTCACAAAGATAGCATTTAGGGTATGAAGAACCATATGTAAAGGTAAGTAATGTGCAAATGACTTTCATATATTCATTCATACCCTTACTAACATAAAATTCAAGATAGTTCATGAGCTCAAGTTGTAGGAATACAAAGGAAGGGAAAGAATATAGTGATTGGAGAAAAGAGGGAGAGATGGATTCAAATGAGCCTTATTTTTGTAATAAGAACATTTTAGTTTTTGTAAGTTTTATGCAAAGTGACATGGAAGCCATATTGTCATGACACCTAATCAGTCAAGACAATAATCTATAACATGACATGGAGATCTGTCCAAACTTTCCAAAAGTTATGTTTACAAGTCTTTTTAAGACACACTATAGCTAGGTTAGAATTCTAAATTCTGAATTAGGACCATCTTATCTCGCTATTGAAAGGATCATCACTTTGCAACATCAAGGAAATTGAGGGTGACATGTCCTTGCCAATCAATTTACCTAACAACTTAAATCTATCTCAATAAATGTTTATTAAGATGCAACTATTATTAAATGTTAAAGCATATAAGCCTAATACAAGGAGTGTAAACATACAATAGATGCAACTATTATGCCATGTCCATCTTTATGGTGTGACCATAACAAAATATGATCTCCCTTCCCCCTACTCCCCACCCCAAAGAAAAAAAATGAAAACAAAATAATAAAAAGAAAAAAAAATTCATTTTCTTCAACAGTCATTTTTATTAGTTGAACTAGGACAGACAACACAACTTAATAACAAAACAAGGCAAGGAGACAAACAGGTGCAAAGCAATCCAACTATATCCACTCACAGCAACCTATCTACCCGGTAAGGGGTTCATCCAAGGTTCAACATCTTATATCAAGAAGCACTCATTATACAATTAAGCTAGTTATGCCATTGATCAATGAAGTAAGGTAACAATCTTACCACTTGGTTATAAAATTAAGCCAGTGATGTCTCTGATCAATGAAGGCAACATCCTTAGCAGTTGGTTATACAATTAGGCTGGTGATGCCTTTGATCAATGAAGGTAACAACCATGGCCAGTTAGCTCATCATCATCAGAGCCTTGCACAACTATATTATATGGGGTTGAGTAAGAAATTAAAATCTTGATTTTGAAGCTACAAGAGATCATTCGGTAATGACAATTATTTGGAAATATAAAGCTTTTCTACATATCAAATTTTCATCTACAATTTCTACTAAATTCCAAATATCAAAATCGAATGAACCTATAGTTCTATATCAGGTTAAATAACCATAAACTAAAACCCCAACTTCCATACAAGCTAAAATAAGCCCATTGGTTGAAACTCCAAGTCAAATACGAAGCCTTAGAAATAGGTTTCTGAACATAAAAAATAGGACAATCATCTTAATAAAGCTATATACTGACAGAGTACCATAAAATTAGAACTACGTTAGCAAGAACTAATCTAGTGTCTAGATGATTTTATTTGAAAAAGAAAATGACTAACTTTTAATAACTAGTAGACTTTGCAAAGCATAATAAGTTATTCTGGAAAATAAAAAATGATGACGATAACTTACATAAAACTTTGATGGTTTATTAGAGATTGGATTGAGGAGAACAATAATGAGATCTACCCGTTAGTCACACCGACATTCAATCGACAAGTTGTAATGCTTTAGGGCTGGCTTTAAAAATGAAAATGTTTAGAGAATGACCTTAGAGTTATAGGAGAGAGAGAGAAGAGAATAAATTTTTGGAACAAAGTTGTAGAAGAAATTTCTGGGAAGAGTTTTTACTAGAGTTTTACGAGAGGGAGGAGAACGGAAGAGAGAGAGAGAGAGAGCTAGACAGAGGGAAGAAGAAGAAGAAAAAGAAGAAATTTCTGGAACAAAGTTCCAAGAAGAGAGTTGAGGGTGGGAGAGATAACGAAAGAGAGGAAGAGGAGAGTGGAAGAGATCAATGGACCCTTGTTTCCTTAAGCAGGATCATTTTAGTCATTACATGTCAAGGGTAATTTCGAAATTAAAAGAAAAATAAGGAAGAATGTGACATGGGAATCTGTCCCAAGTTTTCAAAAATTGTATTTATGTCTTTTTAGATTCTGTATTAACTGGGCTGAAATTCTGAATTGTGAATTAGGCCTGTCCGTACTTTTCCCTACCCAAATACCCATGGGAGGTATTTTAAATTATCAGTACATATACAATTGATTTGAACTACAAACCTGTTCACCATTCATTCATTTCAGTGCCCATTTGAGAGGGATTTCATGCAGTCGCTTTTCGAGTCTCACATAAATAGCCTATATAAGCTTTATTTGGTGAAAAATCTGGAAAACCCAAATATTTCAACTAAAAAAGAAAAAGTTTTGCGGTGAAAGTTATTTCAGAGCCTATTTGGGAAGGCTTCAGCTTCGGTTGTGATGTATTGACAGCCACCCGAAGCTACTAAAAACTAGCTTCACCAGCAAGTCAATTTCTTATTCCCCGTGCACAAATCACTTTGAAAGTTGTGTTTGCGGTTTGCCCACTCTGAATCTGCAACCTTTGTTTGCACTGCACTTGCATTCAATCTATCACAGATGTCATTAAATGTGTAGTGCCAATTTGTCCTTAGTGTCCAAGTCAGGGCCCTCGGGCGAGGTCTCTTCAAAATGTTAAAAAGTCATTTCAAATTTTCAACTTCATATGCCAAATTGCCAATTAATTGCTAAGCCGCCAATACCTATTTGTTTTTATACATAAGATAGGAAACACCTCTCAATCAGTTTTCACTGTACATATACAAAAACCAGAGAAGCAACAGACGGGAACCACAAAAATAAACGATTACCCGATCCAAACAGAAACCACATCTCCCTGGAAACGCAGCAACTGAATTCGCAGCCTTCACTCTGATCTTATAGTTGGCTAAAAGAGTTGTCTGAAGTTTTTCATTAGTTTCACGTAAATTAACTGAATTGCTAACTTGAATAGACAAAGCAGCCTGTTAACCATGTAACTGTAGTTAAGTCTAGAAGCCATTCATCTCCAAGAGGTAAGTTCTCCGCTTCACCAATGCCTTCACTGCTGCCTTGAATGGCCCGTCAAACGCCCCATGAACAAATGCCTCTACCTCCATTTTATTACTCCTACTGCCTTCTCCTGATGTTCTGATAACCACCAGTGTTGCCCCTTGCATGCCCAATCCCTCTGGAAGATCCAAATATGGAGCATACCTCAATTTCATGTTTGAGGCTGGCACTTGAGTCCGTCTCGAAGAGGCTGATGCAGCCAAGGGTTTCTCCCTAAATTCCTTTAGCTGCTCGATACCCATGCTCAAGGTTCCCTGACCTGCTGCATCTGTAAAAACCACAGTTCTCAGGGTTGGATGATCCTTGATAATTGGTTCCAATAAATAGTGCCTTGTAGAAGCAGCAATTAATGAGCTAATAGTCCACACAACTCGCAGTTTCAAACCCCCATTCGTGTAAAATGATTCTGGTATACTCCCATTGTCCTCAAGTGATCCCTGATCAGTTACTGGTTTCCTTTCAATCTGAGTGCCTCCCAAAATAACACAATTTTGGAGTGTGCTTCCAAACTCTGCTTTCCATTTTAGAAGAACCCCATCTTCAGTTTCAACATCAGCAGTTGGTAATTCAATACATAGATTGTGAATGTGATGGAAATTCCTGAGGACTTGATCAAGAGTACACTGAGAGACTTGGGGGAGAAGGGTTTTGTTTGTGTTGCTGTTGTTTCTTAAATGATGGAACGGTTTGAGAAGGTTCAAGAACATGTATTTGAGGAGATTGGAGAAGAAATTACGGGGTTTGTGGGAAGAAGAATATGAGCTTTCGTCACTGTCGCCATTGATTGTTACAACTTCGTCAATCTTGATGTAGACATCATGGACATAGGGCACGAGGGAGTTGAAACGCTTGCAGACAGCAGTGCAGCGCCCAAGAGACCGAATGTCAGCAAGCTTGTTGAGGATTATAAGAACTACTGAATCAGGAATTTTGTCAAACTCGCCTTGATCCACATCATTACTAAGATCAGCATAATAAATTCGATTTGACTGCATTTTTGTTCGCCCTGTCTTTCAAATTTCCAGTTATGAAAGAAAGGATATTCTACAGCATACCCAAGAAACCACCTCTGGTTGTCTTCTGTCTTTGATAACTAAACCAGCCTTCTGAATCAAAATCTGGTGTTTAAGTAATAAAACAGTAATTGTTCAAGGCTTCTGGACTAAGGAAGATAGATGCAGTATTGGACGAGATCTGAACATGAACATGAGAACATAACCTTATGCTGAACTTTTGAAGCTCAGTCGGGGAACTACGATGCTTCTGAGACCAAAACTTTTGACTATGTACGCATGTTCAACCAAAAAAAGATAATCTAATTAAAAGATAAATAAATATGTTCCCAAACAAGAACATCAGAAATTTTCAGCTATGCTTTTAGGATTTATGATAAACGAATTCCGTGGATTTTTCCCAATCTTGGAAACCGACGAAAAAAACCTTCTTACTAAAAAAACATACAAAACCTCAAGATCTATAAAATTCCGTGCCCATCATTAAAAAATATGTCAAAACCCTAAGTTCCTAAATTCTTCGTGATCTTGGGGCGACCTAAAAGCAAGCAACTCATCTCACAAACAAATCTTCGCAAAACCCAATCTTTTATTGAGGGTAAAAATAACAAAAAGATTCCAACTATAAAACTACGCCAAACTTCACATCAACTAAGACAAACACTATGGAGTCCATTGATAAACAACTGACCTTACCCACCTCGCCGATGATCCACATTTATTTGCCGAAAAATCTGATCATTTTGCCGGAAGATCATGCTCCACACATCCGAAATCCAGATTTAGATCGATAACCAGTAGGATCTCAAGTAATCCAACGAAATCCCGCAAAATCTTTCCGGAAAAATTAAAAACACTTGAAATTAGCCCCGATTGCTCAAACCCCAGAAAGAGAAGTATTGAAATGGATGGGGGATTTAGGATTTTAAAGAGATATTGGGGTTTTAAAAAGCAAGGCAAGAGCCAGAAGGATCGATTTCTCGGCGATCGGAAGTAGGAAAGGCGCGACGCATACATATATACTTGCTCTGAATAGATGGGGCGTTGTTCCGTTCTCTCGCGCCCATCCAGTGACAGGTTTCTAACGACGACGTTACGTTAACGTCTGCGAAGGGAGGTTCAATAAACACTGACAGTCACCGTCGAGATTAATGCCGTTAAGTGGATAACAGTGGTCAAAGTGGTTACTAGTTATAGTAACTTTTTTAAATTACCCTTATGTTTTAATTAATGAAGTCTACTGCTTGATTATTTTTTAAGGAAAATTTCCGTCAAAACCAGTACATACATAATACCATGTGATTTTTAATTTTTTTTAAAACCTAATATTACCCTCGTCCCCTTCCTCTCATTCGCAAACCCCTTCTTCTACAAGTGGTTACTAGTTATAGTAAATTTCTTAAACTACCGTAATGATCTAGTTAATTGAGTAAACATACCTCTATTGTTTGACTATTATTTAATGCTATGCTGGTTGTTTTGGAAATTTGAGTAGTTCTACTTTTATGGTTAGCATCCCTTGATATTCCGTCAAAACCCGTACATACTGTAAGACAGTGTATGCCCTTAGTTCTAATCAAATTGATTTATATTAAACATTTATTGTAAATAAATAAAAGTATATAATTGATTCATATTATAATTGGTATGTTTATATGTCTTTAAATTGGACACTTATGAGACTCGTATTAGTTTAGAATGTTCTTAGTTGTTGGATAGACCTAGGGAGTTTTATCCTACCAATGTTGACACTAATATGCTGCAAGTTGGTTGGAGTATCTTGTCTTAACAGCTAGGGTTAGACCCGAAGCACATGTAGTATGTATTTGCTTGAAAAACTGAACCCAGATCAATTTCTAGTTATACCTAAACCTTGGAGATGGTGGGCAAAACTGAAAAGTTACACCTAACCCCTACACTCAATTATGGTACTGCACTATGTATTAGATTAGGTTGTCTTTGATATGACAATTAGTGAGATTCTTCGGGGGTCAAAACTTGGGTATGTTGGGGCAGTTTGAGAATTCACTTGAGTGGGTGATCATAGAGACAAAATCAGCCTCTTTGTCGAACAAAGTGAACGATCGGGGACTACACTCTCTTTGGTGGAAACCAAAACTGCCGACAATCGATTCCAACCGTGTTTGAGATTTGTTTTTGTAATATATATATATATATATATATATATATATATATATTATGTTTTATGAAAAGGTTTGCAAAAGGTTTTAATTCCCGGGATCCATCTGAGCAAAGAGTGCGACAATGTACCTTGCAACCGAGGGAGAAGTCCTTTCTTGTCGGGCAGTGTTTGATCATTATGGGTTGAGAGGTTAAGTGTAAGACCATTTAGGGCTTTTATACCTAATGGGCTAATCTCACTAAAGACCATAGTCCTTGGGCCTTCATAAGATGGTTGGACTCAAGGACTATCTAATGTAACTGTTGGGCCCATTAAGAACCCATACTAGGAGAGTTAGGGGTTCATTGTGTTTAACAGTTAATTCAGCCAAGCCTTGTAACAGAGGCTAGGCTGAACCCATATGGCTTTTGTGAAGTCAACGTTAGGGTTCCATGCCATACAAAGAAAACCAAGTTATCCAACAATTAAAAGGGGAAGTGAGCCTGCTAGCTTAATGGGCCTAAGGCCCATAATTAACTAGATAAAGATTTGGATTAGGAGAAGTTGATCTTTAAGGCTTATAAATAGAGGAGGCGAACTGCTTCTGTTTACACCTTTTTTGTTCTCAGTTCTCTCCCTCTGTTCTTACCGTCCAAACCCTAATTCGATCTCCAGTTTTTGGATTGATAAAGATTCAGTTCCTACCTCTAATTTTGCAAGAAAATCATATAAGATTTCTTGCTCATACCCCCTTGCTCGATCCAAGCTGTTGGATTGCAGTTCTTACTGAAGGACTGCATTGTTGAACCTGCTTCATCTCATGCTGCGCCATCTTCAGTTGGAGCGGGTTTTGGTACCCTCTTTGGGCGTGAACACCTACTCTAAGAGATACACGTGTGGATTCTGTATCAGGTATTGCTCTTACTTTCTTTTGGTTTCAGATCTGGTCCGGTTTGTTTCAAGAACGATCATTGAAAAATGCATTTTTTTCTAAAACAGAGAATACAATTCCCGGAAGGGAGAGAAGAAATTTTTAAATTTCGCCCAGCCACCCTGCATGGTTCGGCCATCCATATGATAGATCCCCCTTCCCTTCAGTGGTATCAGAGCCAGGTTCAAATCTTAAACCAAATTTAAATCAGATATGAAGCAGACCAAATTGGCAGAATTGTTCTATCGGTTCTCAAAATTGGGTGTCTTGATCTGAAGTTAAATATTTATTATTCTGAAATAATTTTAGAATGGTTCTATAATTACTTCTTGGATTCTTGGGCTATTTGTGTGATGAAGATTGAATTCTTTAATGGCGCCAAGAATTGCGTACCCAGCATTATTTTTCTATTCTTTTTGGTCCGTAAATATATATATATATATATATTTTAGACAATATGTATAGGATTTGATCTGATGTAATTAATAGAAAATTAGGTTTTTCTATTTTTTACATTAGAAGACATGTTGAAGAGTGCGGAGGAGAAAAAGAGATTTTTGCAATTATGAAATCTTCAATCTACGACTAACCCTTTTCTTGCAGGTTTGCAGTTCTTCCGGACCATCACACTTGGTGTCCACGATATGACGGGTCAACACTTACTAGATAGAAATGTTTAACCTAAAATGGCAATGAACCTTGTCTAACAAAGGCCAAAGGGAAAGCTCATTAGATGAGTAGATAAGATCATTCACAGAAAGTGGTGGGGTTTTACAGTTAAAACAGTTGGCTCTATGTACCTATGTGATTTCCCACATTTCCAGAGACATAATCGTGTCTCTGTCACTGAAATAGGAGGAAATTTTAAGAGATTAACAAATGGAAATAGAACATAGATAAAAAACCTTTTTATGTAGCTAACATGAATCAATTTTAGTTCATGGACTAATTTGTGTTGCCTTTTATTAGAAATGGCAAATGGACAATTCGCCAAATTATTGGATGACAATAAGCTTAAGGGACCTAATTATGTTGACTGGTTTCGTAACCTTATGCTGGTTCTGACGTTTGAGAAATTGGACAAGGTTGCCAAAAATCCTATACTAGAACGTCCGGGTGATAGGGCTTCTAAGGCCTGTAAGAAAGAGTATCAGGAATGGGAGAAGAAGAACTCTCTTGCTCGGTGTTACATCATAGCACCCTTAGACAATCAGATACAGAGACAATTCGATAATATCGAAGTGTCCAAGGATATCATGGATAATCTAAGGACAATGTACGAGGAGTAGAATCGTTATACTCGATAGAAGGTCCTCAAACTTTTGATGACCACACAGATGACTGAGAGCCAATAGGTCCATGACCATTGTTTGAAAATGATGGGCTACATTAACGAATTGGAGGCTCTTGGTTCTAGGCTAGATGGCGACACCAAAACTGATGCAATCTTAAACTCTCTGCTTCCCTCCTTCAATCAGTTTATCATGAACTACAACATGAATAAGCTAAAAGTTAGCCTTTAGGAACTCAACAATATGTTGCAGAGGGCCAAAGAACTGATAAAGAAGGATAAGTCGATAGCCATGCTTGTTGAAGGTGGCAAGTCGGGCAAGAAAAAGATGAAGCCTAAGAAGAAACCTCATAAGAAACCTAGAAAGCCCAAAAAGCAAAAGAAAGACAAGGCATTGGATGCATGTCACTTCTACAAGCAAACCGAACATTGGAAGAGGAACCATCCTCGGTATCTGGAGACCAAGAAGAAAGAAGGTAATTTCAAATCTCTTGTCATAAAGACCAATATGTTGGTCACTTTTGTATCCTGATGTATTGAATTTGAGGCTTCTACTCATGCATGTAACACGTTGCAGGGGTTCAAAATAAGTAGATTGAATGACAATGAAGTAACGCTTTACTTGGGGACTTCTGCAACAGTTGCAACTACAGTCGATGTCTTTATGTACCTACTTTGAGAAGAAATTTGATTTCTATTTCAAAATTGTGCAATGATGGTTATTCTATATTGTTTAATAATACAATTACTATTAAACTAAATAACAAATTCCTTACTTACAAAGAACTTGAGAATGGTTTCTATATCCTCTGTCCTTCTTTGGAAACAAATATAACCGAAACTACGTTGGAAATTATCCCCAAGAAAAGATCACATGATACGGTTAATACCATGTGCCTGTGGCATTACCGACTTGGCCACATTAACATAAATCGCATCAGATATTAGTAAAGGATGGTCCTTTGGATTTTCTATCTGTAGAAGATCTTCCAACTTGTGAACCTTGCCTTCAGGGTAAGATAATGAAACAACCATTTGCAAGAAAGCCTGAAAGATCTATGTGCACACTTGACCTGATACATACTGATGTATGTGGTCTCATTACGTATACCTAATGAGACACAAGTTTGAATCCTTTGAAAAGTTTAAGGAGTTCAGACAAGAGGTCGAAAAACAGTTGGGAAAACGGATTATGGCCCTTCGATCAGATCGAGGAGGTGAATATCTCTCCAACGAATTCAGAGACTACTTAAAGGACAATGGGATTGTATCACAACTACCTCCTCTTATTACACCATAATTAAATGGTGTGTCGGAGAGGAGAAACCGGACTCTATTAGATATGGTCTATTCACTTCTCCCTATGAGCTTTGGACCAGTAATAAACCAAGTGTAAGACACTTGAAGATTTGGGGTTGTCTGGCACATGTTAAAAGAACAAGTGCTGACAAATTGAAATCCAAGACCAGTCGTTGCCTATTTGTAGGCTACCCCAAAAGCTCTGTAGGTTACCCATTCTATAACCCAAGAGAACAAAAAGTGTTTTGTACTCAAAATGCCTACTTTTGGGAAGAATATTACATCCTGGACAATCATCGTTAGAAGATTGTTCTTGATGAAGAGAGCTCAGGAGTAGTGGAAGATGTCCCACAAGTTCCAGATAACACCCAACTTAGAAGATCTACCTGGGCTTCTAGGCCTCCCGTTCATTACGGCTATGATCAAGAAAATTACTTAATAGAAGCCACGATCAGTGAAGAAGATTCCCTGACTTATATGAAAGCTATATTGGACATAGATTCCTTGAAATGAGTAGATGCCATAAAAGTCGAAATGGACTCAATGGAAACCAACAAGGTTTGGACTCTCGTAGACCCACCCCCTGGGGTGAAAGCAATTGGTTGCAAATGGGCTTACAAGATGGAGAAGAGCCCTGATGGAAAGATTGAGACCTATAAAGCTCGACTTGTAGCAAAATGGTACACTAAAAAAGAGGGAATCGATTATGAGGAAACCTTTTTCACCAGTGTCCATGCTTAAATCCATACAGATCCTGCTAGCTGTAGCAGCACACTATGACTATGAGAATTGGCAAATGGATGTTAAAACTGCGTTCCTGAATAGAGATTTTACTGAAGATATATCTATATGCAGTAACCACAAGGTTTCATTGCTGCGAGTCAGGAACACATGGTGTGTAAACTTAACCAATCCATTTATGAACTTAAGCAAGCTTCTAGAAGTTGGAATATCCGATTTGATTCCATTGTTAAACAGTTTGACTTTGAGCAGAATCCGGATGAGCCCTGTGTTAAAAAGAAAGTAGTGGGAGATAAGGTTAGGTTCTTGGTTCTGTATGTAGACGACACTTTACTCATTAGGAATGATGTATGAATGTTGACTACGGTGAAGGTATGGTTTTGGCAACAATTCTCCATGAGAGATCTTGGAGAGGCCTCCTACATCTTGGGACTTTAACACTGTAGATATGGATCGAAAAGGATAATAGGATTATCCCAGTCTAATTACATTGACAAGATTGTCAAAAGATACAGCATGGAGAACTCCAAGAAAGGATTAGTCCCTTTCAGACACGAAGTCACTCTCTCTAAGGGTATGTCTCCCAAGACTCCTGAGGAGATTGAGAGCATAAAAGAAGTTCTCTATGCCTCAGCCATAGGGAGCATCATGTATGCCATGCTTTGCACTCGATCAAACATTGCTCAGGTCGTGAGTGTGTAAAGTAGATACCAATCAAACCCAAAACAAGAGCATTGGATAGCTATAAAGAACATACTCAAATACCTTCGGAGGACAAAAGAGTTTTGTCTGGTATTCGATGGTATTTCACTATAAATCCTAAGGTATACTGATGCCGTTTCTAATCAAACCCAGATGAAAGAAAGTCTACATCTGGTTACATCTTCACAATAAGGTCCTGTGTAGTTAGCTAGAAAAGCAGGAAACAAGGGTCTACAACAGATTCCACGACCAAGGTCGAGTACATTGCCGCAATTGAAGCTCCCAAATAAGTAGTATGGATGAAGAAATTCATTCAATAATTAGAAGTAGTTCCATCTAGCATATCACCCATTCCACTGTTGTGTGACAACACTGGAGCCATTGCTTAGGCTAAGGAGCCCTGGGCCCACTCGAAGTCAAAGTATAGTGAGAGGAAGTATCACGTACTGCGGGAGATTCTTGGTAGAGGGGACATCCAGAATCAGAAGGTAGCATCAATGGAGAATGTGGCAAACCCATTGACAAAGCCACTAACGCAGAAAGTGTTTAAGAAACACGTGGACAGTATGGGACTCCGACTTGTACCTGATTGGACCTAAGTGCAAGTGGGAGCTGTTAGACAATGTATGCCCTTAGCTCCAATAAAATTGATGTACATTAAACATTTATTGTAAATGAATAAAAGTACATAATTGATTCATGTTATACTTGGTATGTTTCTATGTAATTACCCTAAAACTGGACACTTATGAGACGCGTGTTAATTTAGAATGTTCTCAATCATTGGATAGACCTGGGGAGGTTTATCTTGCCAAGGCTGACACTAATGTGCTGCCAAGTCAATTGGGGTATCTTGTCTCAGCTACCAGGGTCAGATCCGAAGCACATGTAGTGTGTGTTTGCTTGAAACACTGAATCCGGACTAATTTCCAGTTTTGCCCTGGACCTTGGAGACTAGTGGGCAAAATTGGAAAGTTACACCTAACCCTAAACTCGATTATGGTACTGCAACTGGGTGTTGGATTAGGCTGTCTTTGATATGCTAATTAGTGAGATCCTTCGGGGGTCAAAACTTGGGTATGTTGGGGCAGTCTGAGAATTCATTTTAGTGGGTAATCATAGAGACAGAATCAACCTCTTTGTCGGACAAAGTGAATGATCGGGGACTACACTCTCTTTGATGGAAACCAAAACTGCTGACAGTCGATTTCAAACGTGTTTGACATTTGTTTTTGCAAAAAATATATATTATGTTTTATGAAAAGGTTTGCAAAAGGTATTAATTCTCGGGATCCATCTAAGCAAAGAGTGCGACACTGTACCTTGCAGCCGAGGGAGAAGTCATTTCTTGTCGGGTAGTGTTTGATCATTATGGGCTGAGAGGTCAAGTGTAAGACCATTTAGGGCTTCTATACCTAATTGGCTAATCTCACTTAAGACCATAGTCCTTGGGCCTTCATAAGATGGTTGGACTCAAGGACTATCTAATGTAAATGTTGGGCCCATTAAGAACCCATACTAGGGGAGTCAAGGGTTCATTGTGTTTAACAGTCAGGGCTAATCTCACTTAAGACCATAGTCCTTGGGCCTTCATAAGATGGCTGGATTCAAGGACTATATAATGTAAATGTTGGGCCCATACTGGGGGAGTCAGAGGTTCATTATGTTTAACAGTGAATTCGACAAAACCTTGTAACAATGGATAAACTGAACCCATATGGCTTTTGTGAGGTCAATGTTAGGGTCCCACACCATATAAAGAGAGTCAAGTTAGCCAGCAATTAAAAGGGGAAGTGAGCCTGCTAGCTTAATGGTCCTAAGGCCCATAATTAACTGGATTAATTAAGAAGTCACATGACAAGTTAAGTAGTCATGTGACATGGGCGAATTTGGGTATGGATATGGGCCTAGATCAGCAATAGGATAAGAGGATAACTCTTATCACTTAAAGAGTGCAGATCCAAATAAAGATTTGGATTAGGAGAAGCAGATCTTTAAGGCTTATAAATAGAGGGGGTGAACTGCTTCAGCTTACAACTTTTCTGCTCTCAGTTCTCTCCCTCTGTTCTTGTCGCCCAAACCCTAATTCGATCTCCAGTTTTTGGACTGATAGAGATCAATTCTTACCTCTGATTTTGCAAGAAAATCATATCAGATTTCATGCTCATACCCCCTTGCTCGATCCAAGTTGTTGGATTGCAGTTCTTGCTGAAAGACTGCATTGTTGAACCTACTTCATCTCAAGCTGCGCCATCTTCAATGAGAGCGGGTTTTGGTACCCTCTTTGGGCATGAATACCTACTTTGGGAGCTACACGTGTGGACTCTGTATCAGGTATTGCTCTCACTTTATTTTGGTTTCAGGTTTGGTCCATTTTGTTTCAAGAACAATCCTTGAAAAATGCAATTTTTTTAAATTGGGAATACAATTCCTAGAAGCGAGAGGAGAAATTTTTGAAATTTCGCCCAACCACCCTGCATGGTATGGCCATCCATATGATGAATCTCCCTTCCCTTCACATACATAATACCATGCGATGTTTAAATTTTTTTTTAAAACCTAATATTACTCTCGTCCCCTTCCTCTCAATAGGCAACCCCCTCTCTCCTTCTCTCTTTACTCCATCTTTCTCTTTCTTCTTGTTCTCGCTCCTCTTCTTCAAATTTGCCCTCGTTATTTCAGATTTCTCTTTTGGAAAACCTGGAATTTTCAAGAACTTGACTCCGGTCCCAAACCCACACAAGGTACTATTAATAACTTAATAGCATCATCAGTATCTCCAATTTATATTACAACAACCCAATTATAGCTGCACAACATCCCTGTTTCAAGTTTGCATATTATACCATTTTGAACTTTTCTACAACATTGCTTTCTATAGTGTCGATAACAAGAGATTGACAAGAGAAACAGTTCTTGAGACTGAGATGAGAATTATGGAGAGGGAAGTGCAAGGGACTATTTTAGAGAAAAACAAATAGAGAAACCAGGAAAGAATTGTAGAGGGTTGCCTTCGTCATGTTATTCTTTTCCTCTCACCTCTCACCTCTCTCGTTCTCTCTCTCCTTCCTCTTCGTTCTCTCTCCCTCTCCTTTCCCTTCATTCTAAACTATCTAAACCCAACCATAGCTTCTTTCTTACAAGCCCAGCAAGCTCACACCACATTCTTACAAAGTTAGTAGTCTGAAACGGGATTTGACCTATGTTCCCCAAGCCCAAGAGTGGTTGGTAATGTACACATCTAGATAAAGCTGAGGGAGTTCGGCTTCAATCCAGGCACGATGTATCGAGACAACATTCGCACATTTGGAGGACACGCCAT
Organism: Nelumbo nucifera; assembly: GCF_055504915.1. NCBI lineage: Eukaryota > Viridiplantae > Streptophyta > Magnoliopsida > Proteales > Nelumbonaceae > Nelumbo > Nelumbo nucifera. Next base: position 68,576,662 of record NC_142654.1, on the reverse strand, counting down.
GTGTCTCCGAATCGTGTGATGGGTTGAAGCATGCGAAAAGCCTTTAGCATGCTGCTCCTCTCCTCTCGCAGATGAACCTCACACTCTCTCTCCCCATTCGCTTGGTCAACTGCACAACCATCATCTCTGGTAACAAAAAATCATCATCGGTGGCGGGATCAACCTCAAGTATTGTATTTTTTGCATCTCTTCTTCTTCCATCGCAAGTAATGAAGAGTTCACTGACTACAATTCTTAACTACATGCACCGCTCGTTGACTGAAATCTCTAGCTCTCTCCAGCCTCTACACTTGCAATCTACCTGTGTAGGTTAGTGTAAAATTTTCCATTTTTAGACGGAAGATAAATCGAACCAGCATTAATTGTTTCCCACCCACTGAGGTTGTAACTCAGAGAGAGAGAGTAGAAAACAAAAATATATAAATAAATAAAGCTTTTAGTGTCTACCGTTTCAGTTGGATCTTTTATGGATCATTTTTTACCTCTATTTCATGCAGTCCAATCTTAGCGAACTCAGCGAGTACGACATTTGGTACGAACCTCGGACGGAAATTAAAGCCCAAGCCTTGGCCGATTTCGTGGCAGAATGCACGTTCAACCAGTGTGGCACCAATCCCGGTTGGAGCAGGTCCGACCTGGGACGAGGAGCCCTGGATCCTCCACGTTGACGGCTCGTCCAATCAACAAGGAAGCGGTGTGGAAATAATTCTATATGGTCCAAGTGGGGTGAAGCTGGAATACGCGCTCCGGTTTGGGTTCGCATCATCGAACAACGAAGTAGAGTACGAAGCATTAGTCACTGGGCTCACTCTAGCAAAGGAAGTGAAGGCCAAGCATCTTGTCATATGCAGCGATTACCAGCTCGTGGTTAACCAAGTTAGCGGTGAATATGAAGCCGGCAACCCCATCATGGCATCCTATTTAACCAAAGTCAGGGAGATGCTGCGCGGCTTCATCTCCTATTTCATTAGGCAGATCCCGAGATCCGAGAACGCTAAGGCCGATGCCTTGTCCCGGTTAGCTAGCACAAGCAACAACACCATGCAGACCGTGTACATAGAGGACTTACCTCAGCCTAACATTCTCGGGGGGCAGGAGAGGTTGCTCCTATAGCACAAGCAGAGTCGAGATGGATTGACCCACTTGTAAGTTATCTACTTCATGGAACCCTCCCTGCAGAACGCAATGCGGCTCGAAGGGTAGAGCGCCAGTCAGCTAAGTACGTCATTATAGATGGACAACTGTACAGGAGATCTTTCACGCTCCCCTACCTGCGCTGCTTGCGACCCTCAGAGGTTGAGCTCGTTCTTCACGATACCCATGAAGGCTTGTGTGGCGGACACTTGGGGGGTAGGGCTCTCGCCAGAAGGCGTTCGGACAATGTTATTACTGGCCCACGATGAAGGTAGACACACTCGAGCTCGTCAAGAAGTGCCATAAGTGTTAGAGGCACGCCAACATCCACCACCGACCTGCTGCCGACCTCAAATACCTCACCAGCCCATGGCCCTTCGCACAGTGGGGAATCGACATACTTGACCCATTCCCGCCTGCGATAGGACAGAGGATATTTCTGGTCGTAGCAGTGGACTATTTTACGAAGTGGGTGGAAGCGGAACCCCTAACAACAATCACAACCCGCAACATACAAAACTTCTTCTGGAGGAACATAGTATGTCGCTTCGGGCTACCTCGGGTACTCATCTCTGACAACGGAAAGCAATTCGAGGATGTCAAGTTTCAGAATTGGTGTGCCGAGATGGGAATACAGCAAAACTTCACCTCGGTGGCACACCCCCAGGAAAACGGGCAAGCGGAAGTCACCAACAGAGCCATACTCCGTGGACTGAAAGCTCGTTTAGCTCGAGCTAAAGGACTGTGGGTAGATGAACTGCCCAATGTGCTATGGGCCTACCAGACCACCATCAAGACTGCCATAGGTGAGACCCCCTTCAATCTCACTTACGGCACGGAAGCAATGTTCCTAGCAGAAATCAAGGTGCCTACGCTACGCTTGGAAGCCTACGACGAGGAGGAAAACAATGACGAGCTCCGTACCAACCTAGACCTGGTGGAAGAAGTACGAGACCTAGCATACATCCGGACTATAGCTTACCAATAGAGAGTAGCTCGGTACTATAACGCCCGGGTCAAGAAATGACACTTCCATGTCAGCGACCTGGTTCTTCGGAAGATTATGGTACCTGAGCCCGGTGTTGGTAAGCTTGGACCGAACTGGGAAGGTTTGTACCTAGTAAGATGGGTATTCGGGGAAGGTACATACGAGCTCGAGACCTTGGAAGGGAAGCAAATACCTCCAGCGTGGAACGTCGGTAACCTGAGAAGATACTACTTGTGATTGCCGAACTGGAGAGAGGACTGAGTCACTCTCAGAAGCCCAAGGGCCATAATGCCAAGCTAACATATGACCTCGGCACTACGATAAGTCCTAGTCGCCTCTTCGGCATGGGCAGACAAGTCCCAGTCACCTCTTCGGCATGGGTAGGCAAGTCCTAGTCACCTCTTCGGCATAGGCAGACAAGTCATAGTCGCCTCTTCGGCTTAGGCAAATCAGCCATCATGCCTAAGGCATACACAGCTCGGGTATAAATCCTACGACGTCTAGCCCACCTCGGCATATAACAACAGGTTGATCCCACTAACTCTAAGGGATAACTGACACCTAAGCGAGTAGCCTGTGTGCAGACATGTCGGGTATCTACCCTACAATGTCCGCCCACCTTGGCGTACAATATGCGAAGTTACCCCTACTCTTATTCCAGCTTGTTAGCTCGACAGTTCGGGGTAACCTACACATTTCTACTCCTACTTGGTTTAGTTCGCCAGTTTGGGAGTTATTTTGCACAAAGATAGTCAAAATGTTTTCATTTCATTGATATAAAATGTTGAGTACAAAATAAGGAAAAAACAGAAACTTTCATTATAACCCGAGCTTGGAGGCCCGGGGTGTACATCAAAAGGGTCCAAGGAAAAAGGCAAGGATCATGCATTCAGACTGCCAGGTAGGTCAGTCTCCATATGCTCCTCCTCCACGTCCTCTCGACCTGATGGGCCCGCCTCAGGGACTTCATCGTCACTTTCCTCCTCGGAGGAGCCAGGTTCTTCGTTCGCCGCCTACCTCCGGAGTAAGGTCAAACATAGAAACAACTCCGAGGTCCAATTCGAGAAACTTCTGCCGCATCAGATACTTACATAGCTTGAAGCCGGACCGGTAAGAGCTCGATCCGTATTCGACTTGGAGGTTGTGGAACTCCGGAGACTCCTTGAAGTTTTCAATGGCACGCTCCCTCTCTTCAGCTTGCGCCTCTTGAATGGCGGTTTCGAAGATCTCGGTGTGCTCTCGGATCATCGCTTCAAGGGTCTCGTTCTTGCGCTGAAGCTTCCCCTTCTCCTCAGTCAATGCCAGGATCAGCTCCTGTTGACTCTGAGCTCCCTTCTTAGCCTGAAGAACCTCACCCCGAGCTATGTCCAGCTCACGGTAAAGTGTAAACTAAGAATACTCACCACCATGCAATAGTTAGCAGCCCGACCTCTGAGCTGACTTGTAGGCATGTCAGCCCACTCCGCGACCTCGACAGGAAAAATGACGTCCTTACTCTTGAGGAGCCCGAGCCTAGGGGTCATTATACTTTCCTTCGGGAGTTGGGGCTCGGGCGCGGAAGTGCTCTCCGGTTCGCAAGGCAGAGTGCCTTTGTCTTGGTCTTCGTCCAGGTCCACAATGGGAGGCTGGGGATGGACCTCCTCCTCCGGAAGCTCGGCAGAGATCAGCTCTAGCGTAGCGACCTCGGGCGGAACAGGGGCAGAAGGACCGGCTTCCCGGCGAGCCTTCTTTGAGGCCTTCCTCTTCTTCCCTCTCTGGAAGCTCTTCAAAAGGTTCTCTACATCGACCTCCAGCATGGCTAATGCAAAAGGAAAAGAAAAGGTTAGTCTTGAACTAAAGAAAATTCAAAGTAAATAAGTACCGAAGTGGAGGCCTACCAAGAGGGCTCAGTCCAGCTCGCACAAGCTTCTCCTCGGCCAAGAAATCTCTCATCTCTAAGTCGAGGTCCCTCTAGGAGTTGATGACCGCCCAAGTCTCCGCATCTAAGCTTACCCCAGGGTCTTTGATAGCCACCCTCTAGTGAGTCGGGAAGGGTCATCCCTCATGGTTCCGAACAAAAAAGTATATTCTCTTCCAGGCTGACACTTTGTTCGGGCTTCCGAATAGGATTTTGAACCCGGGCCGAGGAGAGATGTAGTAACTTTGTCGGACTTCCCCGCGTAGACAAGCAGAGTTCTTTTTGATTGAGCAGATCAAATTAAAGACGTCTAAGGACAGAGGTCAGTTATACTCGTGGAACAGGGAGATGGTACCTACTATAGTTCGGATGGAGTTCGGGTGTAGTTGGTCAATGGTGATGTCAAAAAACTTAATTATTTCTATAATAAATGGGTGGAGTGGGAAGCGCAGCCCGGCTACGAGCTGCTCTTCGAAAACCGTGAGCTCATGGTGACCATGAACCCAAGGGTACTGACCTAAAGGGATACTAAAGACTAGGTTATCAGGAAGATGATAACGAGCTACCAAGGACAGCAGCCTGTTCGAGGTCATAGTAGAAGGCCCGAAGTCATCCAGATCCCAACCCCGAGAAGAAGATGGAACCTCCTCTCTGGAGGTCGGTCCCTCCTCTCGAGCTTCGGGCTCCTCAGGCCGAGATGGCCCAAGTTCAAGTAAAGAGGTTTCCTCTAAGGGGCGAACGGGGGAGCTACCTAGCGAGGAGCTGACCTCGCCAGCGGAGCCTATCTATGCTAGCACTAGACATGTTAAAACAGGAACAAGAAAGGAGAACAAACTAAGAAAAGATGAACTCACCAAAAGGAAAACGACCTCGGAATACAAAGGAGGAAGTAGCGAGCTGAAGGACTCCGACGCGACCTCGGGAGAGCTCAATCACAGGATTTTTGGCGAGGAAGAGGGGTCCCTCGGCCCCCTATTTATAGTTCACCGCGAGGCGATCAACGGCTGAGACCTGCTCGATCCAACAGCTCTCATGAAAACCGATTGCACGACGCCCGAGGATGAAATTGGTTGAGTGCGTTTTTGACGTCGACAGAGTCCATAAACAATGTGACATCTGCGCGTACACCCGACGCGACTTGGGTTATTACTGGTTGAGCCAAAAGTCCGAACAAGTCCGACCAAATGATTCGCCTGGAAAACCGCCTAGACCTCGTGCCAAATCCACCTGGACTCGTCATGAACTCCTCGCACTGGGTCGAAACCCCTGGCTCGGGGAGTGGGGGGCAATTGATGAAGGGTGATTTGGCCCGACCTAGTAAAAAGGGAACACGTGGACACAACCTGACTAAGAGATGACAACTTAGCCTGACATGCCTAGTTTGCAACAGTTGAGCTCGGACACCCAACCACCTTGGCACAGGGTCACTTCGGGACAAGGTCGCCGTCACCTCGGGACAAAGCCACTTCGGCTCCAAGGTACTTCGGCATTCAGTCCAGTTCGGAACTAAAAAGTATCAGCTCAGGGATACCGACCAAGACCATTATGTGACAATCCCGAAAATCTCTCCAACAGACCCTGAACCTCGCGGGATCACGCCGTATAATGGCAAGCCTTATCTCCTCCCCGTCCGGTTCAGGAGGAATTGATAAGCTTTACCAATTGATAGTGTTATCTCCCAATTAAAGTGGAAATGGATCCCATCGTGATGGAGATCACAGAACCAGTCCGCAAGACCCGCGAGGACTCAACTATATAAAGGCTCCAACCCCGCGGGCACAAGGTACGCGTGATTTCTCTTCTCTCTAGCTCTGTAGCTCTCTACATTCTCAAAGCTATTCAACTCGCAACAGCTTACTAACTTAAGCATCAGAGCGACCTCATCGGGCTAGCCACCTCGGGTTCTCTGATCTTGTTCTGCAGATTTACTTAGCTCGCCATCCGACTGGAAGCCAGATTACCCTTCATCAGAGAGCAGTCAGATCGCGCTACATCAAGATTCATGTTGTTTTATTTATTCTTTATGTTATCCGCATTCAATTGATGATCGCTTATTGGCTAATTTCTTTTTTGTAGGCATGGCTATACGAGCACACAATGCTATTCAGTCCTTCAGGTTCCTGATGCCAGTCCTCGTTTGTTTAAGTAGGGGAATATGGGGTATCAGTGGAAGTTGAAGATGGCTGATTTGTTAAAGAAAGCTAGGCTAAAAATGGTTCTCACTTCTATTCCTCTACTTATGTTGTTCGTAGTTTTATTTATTTAGTTTTGGTTGAAATTGAAGATCTCATATGGATTTGTAAACTTATTACAGGTTATTGAGGTTTTGAACCCTACAGCGAGGAGATGGCCTTAGTGGATGTTCGATCAGAGGGTTGTGTAAATTGAATTAATGATATTATATTTTTCTTTATAGTGGAGTCCTTTATGTGATCTAAGTGCATGGTAGTTATTAACCTTTGGTGTTCATATGCAGTTTGTGGACCGAGGGGGCCATGGTGTGTGTGGGGAACATTTTTATAATGGAGAGGATGCTAGTTATGAGTGGTGTTGGCCTAGGCAAAAGGTATGATTAGCACAGCATACATGTTTTGAGTTATATACAAGTTGACTTACTGCTAATGTTGAGATTTATTAAATTGCTTCTAACTTGATTTTTCAGGAATTTTGCAAATCTTGTGTAGAATCTATGGAATATCAAATTCTATGTACGGAGAACAAAGAGTATTCCTAGACAAGAAAGCAGAACAAAGCACTTTGTGATGAAGTTAATAGGCTTCGTAAAATGATGAGAAATAATGGGTTGAACCCTGATGCAACACCATTTAGTGAGGGACAAGCAGGTTTGGAAAACCACGTGCTAGACGATGATGATTATGGTGCAGACTTGCCTGTTGGAGTTGCATGTAGCACCATGGGGTAGAGCAATCTCCTAAAAGGACTAGTGTTGTAGCCCCATCCTGCGAGATTGTTAATGTCTCGCCCTCCATTGCCGAAACTTACAAACAAAAGTTTCCCTGGGCAAGGAGAGAGTGAAAGAAAAGTAGCACGGTGGTGTCGCCCTACCTAGCTCTTGGGCAGCAAGGGCAGGTAGCGAAAGAATTTTCCATTGCTGTAGGGTCCAAAAGAGAAGTGAAGGGGAAGGTGAAGTGATAATTGTTGGTGTTGTCTCGATGTTGTTTGTAGGGTTGTTTTGGTTTGATTTGCTTTTCTTAGTAGTTTAGTGACTAGTGGAATATTTGTTGTAGTCGGTGGATGCACAATTATTGTGGAATTCTTTTAAGATGAAGGACTTGGTCCCAAAGGAGGACTTAGAAGTTGTGAAGCAGTTCTTGAAGAACCACAAGAGAGGGCAAGTGCACATGACTGTATAGTAGATTGTGTCTATTTAAGTGATTTGCTTTAAACTAGATTTTGTTTGTATCATTATTTTTTTCTTGTGTAATGAGGTTGTATTTTTTACTCCGGATTGTCTGTTAACTCTCTTTGACCCGAAAACATGGGAGTACGATGAGGTATTAGTTTGGTTTAGGGGAGTGTTGCAGGTCGTATAAGGCTAATTGGCAATGTGGCTGATTTGACATGTGTGGTTTTGTAGGTCATTGATGCGTATGGGTTTTTACTGATGGCAAGAAACACCAACACCAGCAAGATATGCTATGTGTCTTCGATGACACTAGTATGGGTTGTTGATTGCAATGTGACTAAAATCCATATACTCGTGATGCATTTTGTGATATAATCCTAATGCTATTTGTTTGTAATGCAATTGTATTTATCGGATGTCCGCCACAATGTTCTGTATCAGTGGTTGAAGCCCAATGAAATATTGACGTGCAATAAGGTTTTAATACCTTTATCCAATGGCTCACACTAGCAGCTACTAGTGGTGAATATGTTGGACCAAAAAATCGAAGCCTATAGTTCCTTAAATAGCAGCCTCCACGACGCTTATGCAAGATCCATGGTATGTATATTGAGTTTATTTTTACACTACTAATTGGGTATAAGATAATGAGTTAGATTACTTATGTGTCTATTCAATTTTACATTATCTAGCAACAAATAAGTTTAAGAGAAAAACTGGCACCATTTGTTCTCGGGATCATCGGTTGGCCATTTGAATTCATAGAGTCAGCCCCCCAACAGATTGGGTATGTGTTGCATGTTCAACGTTTAGGTGTACGGTACTTGTATGGTAGTTATTGAGTCAAAAAGTGATGTATCTTTTGTGCAGTGGTAGAAAGTATGGGGTGGTTGTTATGAAGTACATGATCGCATTGCCCGAGGTTCAGATTTTGACTTTGATCTAGTGAGTACATGTGAATTTCGTTTGGTAGCACATACCTAAATGTCTCATGTTAGTACTAACATGTAGTATGTTTGTTGTAGGGAAATATCGATGTTATTAAGTGGCAGATAGGGCTCAAATCATTTGGAACCATATCCCACAAATTGTAGATATTATGAAGATGATTGGAAACCATTTTATTTTTTCTTTCTCTCACTTTACTAGTTTGAGCATATATTAACAATTTAAATTTTTGTACAGAGCTAACGATTGATCAGCTCTAAAATACGTAAATTTACAGATGAATGGCTTAAAGTAATACAAAAAGCAATTTTTTTATATTGCCTAGTGAAACCTTGTCTCCAAAGTAATGTTGTCCAATTGTGTGTGTTGAGTGACTTGTGATCAAATTTTTGCTCAAAATGTAGCGTCACAAAGCAATGTGAAGTAACAATTAGGAGTGACCAGCGGGTGGCCATCACACCCCTTTGCACCCGTAGGAGCGGCCTCCGGGCAATTCTACCTTTTCCGGGAAGTGGTCCCAGAGGGGGGCCGTGGGGTAGACGGGCGCCAGAACCACCTCCATGGAGTGGGGAGAGGTCCCCTGGACGTCCCCAAATGAGGCGGAGACTCCCCGGGCCAATGGGGAAGGCCGACGGTGGGAAGCGGTGCTTTTGCAGAACCACTGTTTCCCACCGTCGGCCCAATGGGCGATTGGAAGGTGTTGAGATGCTTGATGGGTGAGTGGTAGTAGAACGAAGTGGGTTTGGTGGCCATCGCACCCCTCCGCACCCGCTGGAATGGCCTCTCGGTGATTCTGCCATTTCCAAGAAGCGGTCTCTGAGGGGGGTGCGGGGGTAGAGGGGTGGTGGAACCACCTCCATGGGGTGGGGAGAGGTCCCCTGGACGTCCCCAGAGGAGGTGAAGATGCCCCGGGCCGACGGTGAAGGCCGATGGTGGGAAACAGTGCTTTTGCAGAACCACTGTTTCCCACCGTTGGCCTGGGCCGTTTGGCCGATGGGCGATCGGAAGGTGCCAGAATGCTCGGTGGGTGAGTGGTAGTAGAGCGGAGTGGGTTTGGTGGCCATTGCACCCCTCCACACCTGCCAGAATGGCCTCTGGGTGATTCTGCCATTTCCTAGAAGCGGTCCCAGAGGGAGGCGCACACCACCTCTACGGGGTGGGGAGAGGTCCCCTAGTTGTCCCCATATGAGGCAGAGATGCCCCGGGCCAACGGGGAAGGCCGATGGTAGGAAACGGTGCTTTTGTAGAACCACTATTTCCCACTGTCAGCCTGGGCCATTGGACCAATGGGCGATCAGAAGGTGTCGGGATGCTCGATGGGTGAGTGGTAGTAGGGCGGAGTGGGTTTGGTGGCCATCGCACCCATCTGCACCCACCGGAGCGGCCTCCGGGCAATTCTGCCATTTTCCAAAAGCGGTCCTAGAGGGGGAGCGCGAGGGTAGACGAGTGGCAGAACCACCTCCATGGGGTGGAGAGAGGTCCCCTAGACGTCTCTAGAGGAGGCGGAGAAACCCCGAGCCAACAGGGAAGGTCAATAGTGCAAAACCACCATTTTCCACCGTCGGCCTAGACCATTGGGATGATGGGCGATCGAACGGTGTCGGGATGCTTGGTGGGTGAGTGGCTATAGGGAGAGTGGGTTTGGTGGCCATCGCACCCCTCCGTACCTACCGGAGCAACCTTCGGGTGATTCTGCCATTTCCTAGAAGTGGTCCCAAAGGGTAGGGCGCGGGGGTAGACGGGTGGCGGAACCACCTCCACTAGGTGGGGAGAGGTCCCCTAGACATCCTCAAGTGAGGCGGAGACGCCCCAGGCCAACGGGGAAGGCCGATGGTGGGAAAATGGTGCTTTTGTAGAACCACCATTTCCCATCGTCGGGCCGATGGGAGAACGGAAGGTGTTGGGCTGCTCGGTGGGTGAGTGGCAGTAGGGCGGAGTGGGTTTGGTGGCCATCACACCCCGTCGCACCCGCCGGAGCGGCCTCTGGCCGATTTTGTCATTTCCCAAAAGCGGTCCTAGAGGGGGGCGCGAGGATAGATGGGCGGCGGAACCACATCCACGGGGTGGAGATAGGTCCTCTAGACGTCACTAGAGGAGGTAGAGACACCCCAAACCAACGGGGAAGGCCAACGGTGAGAAACAGTGCTTTGCAGAACCACCGTTTTCCACTGTCAGACCAGATCGTCGGGCCGATGGGCGATCGGTGATCTGTGATTGATGGGTCTGAGAAATGACAGGGATGTTGTAGGTTCAAAATGAGGTGGAAGACGATGAAAAGACATTGCTGTAGAGCTCCGATGATCTGTGATTAACGAATCTGATAAACAGTGGGAATGTCTTAGGTTCAAAATGAGGAAGAAGACAATGGGAAGACGCTGTTGTAGAGCTCCGGCGATCTGTAATTAAGGGATTTGAGAATCGTTGGTTTGAAATGAGGAAGAAGACGTTGAAAAATGCCGTTGGGGTGGAGGGTATAATGGGTAAGACAATAATATGATGAAGGGGGAGGAACTGAAACAAATTTCATATTTGTTGGGTGGGATTGGCATAGGTTTCGATTTCCGTACGTTTCTTTTCCATATTTCGATTTATGAGGGGGAGCTAGATTCCCCTAAAATTAATAATTCTGTCCAGTGGCATTCGAATTAAGTCCCCGACCGATTATACGACCCTAGAAGCTCAAATCCAACAATCAACGTATAGATAAAGTGAGATCTCTGAGATAAGGCAATCGACTACCTGACTGCTAAACGCGCCCGACCTGATCAATTTGGCCACTCTCGATATAATGCGCAAACGACACAATTTATGAGATATAGGACTTCTTTTATTTGAATTTCCTTTTAACAAAGCCACGCATCTTACGGGGAGCTACCAGTGGTCTTTGAAATTTACTCCTTACATTTTAATACGTGGCTTTGGATGAACCGATGAAATGCGTTATGTAATTAATAACTATGTATTTTTCTGCCCCACCCAAAAAAAACTATGTATTATTTTGCCTTGAAAAAATAATCATGTATTTTAAAATTTTATCTGAAGTGTGGCGTGTGCCATTATATCGTCATTTTTGTGATTCCCCCGAGTGAGAGCAAGATTCCGCAGTCTGTGGTCTTGCAAACGAACTCATTGCAAACTGTTCTTTTTATTTTTTCCCTTTTTTTGGTAGGCAGTCTTTCAAACTGTTTTTCGTCCTCGTCCAAAAACATAACTGTTTTTTCCTTCTCCTTGCACTCAGCCCTTCCAGTTTCGCAGGTCGGTGTTTACCAGTACCGTTCGGGCGATGATAGTTCTTCCTCTACCATTATCATCGTCGTTATCATCCGTTGGTTTTCTTCCAACGTCGCCGCCATTGGGGACCGCGGCGGTTTCGAGGTCAAGATGTCCATATAAGCTCAAAGCCAGAGTCCCACCCCAGTCGGCACTGGTGGAGGCTAGGCCGGTTCAAGCGGTGGGAGACAGAGGGGGCAATTATGTCATTCAGATATTGGAAGGGAATGGCTCTCTCTCGTCTTCTTCCAGTAAGGTTCGTGCCAACGACATGCAAGCCGAGGCCCGGGCCATGGCCCGCGCAGCCAATTCTTCCGTCTATAGCCCTGAACTTCTTGCCCAAAAATACGGTTCTCGCCCCATCAAGGTATTATCAATAATATCCCTCTACCAATTCTGTCATTTTGTTTTTCGTTGGAATTTTATTACACAAACCGTGCAAGATTGACGCAACGCAAGATGATCTTTGTTGTGTCTGTGCCAATTTCTTTGTCAGGCTTTGCGGAGGACACTGGAGATTTTGGTAAGCCTGGGTACCTTCGCCTTCAAACTGTTGCTGGATGAAAGGAATGGGCAGCTCGAACGGAACAAGCGTATGCGAGCTGCGGAGCTGAAAAGGATTTTCACGAGATTGGGCGCGACTTTTGTCAAAGTTGGTCAGGGCTTGTCAACTAGACCCGATATCTGCCCGCCTGAGTACCTAGAGGAGCTCTCTGAATTACAGGTTAGATCTCCCTTTCCAAATACTTCTGTGCCTTTTTCATGGTCCTCGATCTCTTAATATTGTAATTGTTTTTCTTTGCTATGCTATGCCCTAAAACTTGTTGGATAAAAGCTTCTACCACTGCATATTTTGTCTTATTGGAGAAATGCAAGAGTTAGAGGGCATAGTTGATAATCTAGCCTGATCTTGGATAGATTGGCCAGTAGAGGACAAATCTCTCAACTTTTCATGGGATATAACACACCTTTGTCTTATTGGAGAAGTCATGAAATCTGATTGTACAACTACTATAGGTTTATTGCTACCATTTGATGAAGCCATGAGTGAGAATAGATCAGTGATTTGTCACCTAGGCAAACTGTCAAACAGCTGGTATGCAACTACTGTAACACACCTTTTTCTTTAGGAAAAACACCAAGAATCATCAGCCCTCTACTTTAGAAACACTTGAGAAAGATTGCATACTTACCACAAGGTGTCACCACAACATAAACCACTACAAAATCACCACACATTGAGGAGCACCTACCTCACAACTCGAAACATCACAAAGCTGTCCTCTTCAAACTGCCGAATAGAGGGCTTTTATAAAAACACCACCAACTCACACAACAGTACAACTTGAGGCATTAAAGCCTCTTTTCCAAGTGGGTGATCAGTCCTCTTAAGTCCTTTTCCTTTCCAACAAAGAAAAGAGAATATTCTCTATTCTTAGGGCACAAAAAGTTGAGACGTGAACAGTGTCGTGAATGATACAGTCGACCTCAAGGCTCTGATACCATGTTCCAACTTTAATAAAGTAAGAAAAGGTGATGAAAATGATAGAAGAAAGAAAGAGAAGAAGATAGGAAGAGAAAGGGAAGGGAAAGAGAAGAAAAGGAGAAGAAAAGAGGGAAGACTAGAAAGGAGAAATCTGTTCACTTCTCCGTATTGTCGACCCAAGTTGTATTAACATTCTACTAAGGCTGAAATGACTATAATACCCTTAGGAAAAATATAGCAGATATAAGAGAGAAAGAATAGCATGAAAAAGACAATATTGCCCTTGTTAACTATTTCTAACAATTATGACAATTATAATATGATTTCCCGAACTCAGGTAATTTGGGTTCTGAACCTCTTCCTATTTCTGATGCTTGTGTTGAATCTATTATTGAGCTTCCTAGTGTGGGTTCTAACATTGACCTCCCTATTGCAATTTGTAAAGCAAAAAGGACATTTGCTAAATATCTTATCTCAAATATGATACCTTATCACCCTCTTATTGTGCATACCTCTCTTCCATTGCTTTTGTTTTTATCCCTCGCAATGTTACTGAGGCAATGCAGTTCCCTCGTTGGAAGGATTCTATGAACTAGGAAATGGAGGCACTTGGAAAAAAACCAGACATTGAAAATCATTTTTCTCTCAGAAGGCAAAGTTCCTATTAGATGTAAGTGGGTTTACAAAGTGAAGCATAAAGTCGATGGCTCAATTGAAAGGTATAAAGCTCAACTTGTGGCAAAAGATGATTACCAAGAAACCTTTGTCCCAGTAGCCAAGATGAACTCAATCCGAGTTATCATGTCTCTTGCTACCCACTATTCTTGGCCCTTGTATCAAATGGATGTTAAGAATGCCTCCCTTAATGGTAACCTTCAAGAAGAAGTTTACATAGAACTTCCTCCAAAAGTGAACATCCCTAGGAGTGAAGGAAAGGTTTACTGTTTGAAAAAAATCCCTTTATGGCCTTAAATAGTCCCATAGAGGTTGGTTTGACAGATTTAGAAAAGCTGTCTTGGAAATTGGCTTCTCACAATCTCAAGATGACCATACCTTGTTTATCAGGAGAGTAAATGGAAAAGTGACTATGTTAATAGTACATGTCGATGATATTGTTATCATAGGGGAGGATATCTCTGGAATTGTTGAACTGAAGTATTTTCTTGCTACTATATTTGAAATTAAGGACCTTGGAAATCATCGATATTTCCTAGGGATTGAGGTCGAAAGGTCAAAGAGGGGCATTTATATTTCTTAGAGGAAATATGTCCTTGATCTGCTTCAAGAGGTAGGAAAATTGGATTGTAAACCAGCTGAAACTCTGATTGATCCCAATCATAAGTTGGGTGTTGATGATAGAGATGTCCTTCCTAACAAAGTCGTGTATCAAAGACTTGTTAGTCGCCTTCTCTACTTGTGTCTGACTAGACCTAATATATCATATGTTGTAAATGTGGTCAACCAATATATGCATAAGCCTAGATCATTTCAAATGCAAGTTGTGAATAGAATACTTGCCTATTTGAAGGGGTGTCCAATAAAAGGAATGTTGTATTCGGAACATTGGCATTTGAAGGTATAGGCCTATTGTGATGCTGACTAGGTAGGTTCTATTGACGATAAGTGGTCTACTTCTAACTATTGTATCTTGGTGGTGGTAATGGTGTATCTTGGAAAAGTAAGAAATAACCAGTTGTGGCTCAAACTAGTGCAGAGGCAGAGTATAGAGCTATGGCTCATGGGGTTTCTGAATTGATACTCCATTGATATTATATTGTGACAATCAAGCTTCCATAAACATAGCCCACAATCCTGTTCAACATGATCATACAAAGCATATAGAGGTTAATTGACACTTCATTAGAGAAAGAGTTGCTAGTGGAGATATTTGTTTACCTTTTGTGAGGTCTGAAGATCAATTGGGTGATTGTCTTACTAAAGGTGTCCCCAAATCAATCTTAACAACAATTTGAACAAGCTAGGCATTACAAACATCTATGCTCAACTTGAGGGGGAGTGTAAGGGAATTTTTGTCCTTCTATGCTTTTTGTATTAGAACGCCTATTCAAGGGCCCCTTTGCAATTTTGCACAATATGTTAAGTGTAAGTTTTCTAGGTGTGAACAGTAACACACCCAATATTCTCAATACTCTAAATTGTAGCATGGTCTTATAGGGGGCGATGAGAAGATTTAAGTGGCTAACCTCCAATTTAACAATAAGAGTCCAGTGGGAAAGGAGATCAGCTAATGGGATGCCAACCTTTCAGCCAAGCAAGGGGTGCATAGGAATCAATCATTTTGGGCTTAGTTGTAATTTTGCTTTTTTTTAGGCAACACCTCACGCCTCTCTGTGGGAACTCTATTTTGTACCTTATGTTGGTTCATCTTAATTATTCTTAATAAATTACTTTATTACTTATCAATAAAAAGAGAACATTCAATTTTCTTTCTTTTTTTCTGAATTAATTCTAAAAAAATCTATTGTTCTAATTTCATCTTGGTATTAGAGTAGTGATTTTCTTTCTCCTTCCTTTTCTCTGAACCTATACTCGAGGCTCAGCAGAGTGTATGGAGGTTTGAGGTGTTGATCATCTTTGATTGGTGTTGCCCAATTACTAAAAGGCTTTTGGAGATTTCAAAGTTGGTTAAAGAGGCCTAGAAAGTGTTTTGGAGATTTCTTCCCAAAATCTAGAATAACTATAATAGTTTTTTTCTTGGCTTGAGGTAAGGAGTATAGTGACTTTTTTTATCTGGCGCTTGATGGTTTGGAAGACCTTTGTTATTGGCTTTAGGGTGCGGCAACCTTGGAACAGATTTTCAGGAAGGCTGCTAGGAGTGGAAGCTTTTTCTCTCCTTTACTCCTAATAGCTTAAGTGGATAGAACCTTTGTTTCAAGTTTAGTGTCAAGTTTCCGACTAAGGGACTGCTGTTTGGGATCTGTTTTGATTGCTTCTTATTTTTGGAGGTATTAAATTGAGTTTTAGTTTGAATGGTACAATTTGGAAGTGAGATGAAGTAGATTTCAGAATTTGGAATTGGTCCAGGGTCCGTTGATAACCTATTGAATGTTGTAACGACAATCAAACTAGATGGAACTAATTATCTTGCCCAGTCACTATCCATTCGCATCCATGTTTGCAGCAAGGGGAAGTTGGGCTATCTTAAAGGTCGTAAGAAGAAGCCAACAGAGACTGCTTCTGCCTACGAGAAGTGGATGTAGGAGAATTATATAGTTATTGGATGGTTGGTGAACTCCATGCTACCACACATCAGCAAGAACTATTTATGGATGGATTTAACCAAGGAAATCTAGAACAATATTGCTGAAATGTACTCCTAGAAAATGAATGTAGCCAAGGTGTATCAATTGAAGAATGATGTGAATAGTTTATGACAGGGGGAGAAGCCATTGCCTGAATACTATTCACAGCTTGTAGCAAAAAATAGATCTATTGGAGATTATTATGTGGGAAAGTACTAAGGATGCAGAAACTTATAGGAAGTTGGTTGAGAGGAGTAGAGTGTTTGAGTTCCTAATCAGCCTCAATCTGGAGGTTGATATCATTAGACAAAATATACTAGAAAAAGACAAAGTAATTCTCTTTCAAGGCCATGTGACGGTTAGTAGTGGGGAGAGCAAACAAAAGGTGTGTTAGACAGTTTATACCCGTAGCTTCAATCAGATTGATGTATACTAAGAATTATGAATTAATAAAATCAGTTCATTATTGTTTCATGTTTGTGATTGGTAGTTTTATGTGAAATACCCCTTAAATTGGACATTCATGAGACTTATGTTGGTTAAAATATTCTCAGCCATTGGATAAATTTGGGGAGTTTATCCTAATAAGGTTGATATTGATGTACTCCTTAAATGGTGGAACAACTTGTCCCAGTTGTTAGGGTTAGACCCTAAGTACAATTTATGGGTGTTTATAAGAAACATTGAACATGGACCAATTTCTAGTTGTGCTTTGGACCTTGGAGGCAGATGAGCAAAATTGGAAGTTGCACTTAACCCTAGACTTGATAATGATATTGCACTAGGTTCTGGATCAGACTGCTTTTGATATTCCAACCAGTGAGATCCTCTTAGGGTCAAATACCCGGGTATGTTGGAGCAGTTCGAAATACTACCTTAATGGGTGATCATTGTGATAGGATCAGCCCTTTGTTAGACAAAGAGAATATCAGGGTTAATACTCTCTCTAACGGAAACCTAAAACTGTTGGTAGTGGATTTCAACTTGTTTTTCAAATCATTTTTGCAAATTGCATTTATATTTATAATATATTATTTTTTGAAAAAGGTTTTAATCTTGAGATCCATCTGAGCAAAGGGTGTGACACTACATATTACAGACAGGGAAGAGGTCCTTCCCTATGAGCAGTGTTTGAACATTTTGGGCTAAGAAGTTAAGAGCAAAAGGCCATTAAAGGGCTGAAATCTAATGGGCTTTTCTTATGTTATTCCATTATCCTTGGGCTTCATAGGATGGCTGAAACCAAGGGTCACTTCAACCTAAGTGTTGTGCCCATACTGAGCCTAATTCGATGGCTCAAGGGTTCACTTGAATTACTCAGTGAATTCAGCCCATGTGCTTTCTTACATGGTTTGAACCCATATGGACTAATATAAGACCTTTGTATGTCCCATGCCTAACATTTTTCAAGCCCAATAAGGCCTGCAACAGTTATGTTAATGAACCACTTAAATAATAGGCCTTAGCCCATTAACTAGTTAGATTAATCACATGACAGCTTAAATTGTCATGTGTATTGGGTTGAATGTAGGTATGGATTTCCATAATAACTAATGTAGTTAGAGGCCTAACGAAATCAGATTTGGATAGTCTTAATTACATTAGAATTGGGATGTCTATAAAAGAAATAAGAGGTAGAGGCCGACATACACTAGTATACCTCCTTGCACCTTGTTCTCTACTCTCTTATTACCCAAAAAACCTTAGTTCGACCTACCCTTTGAGAAGCATCAATTCTCTTGTTCTCTGCTGTATTTCCTTTGCAAAACATTAGAGAAATTAAGTGGTTACAACTGCACATATCCAAGCAAGTTGGAATGGCAAATTGGTTGAGACTAGTTGCAAGATCAACCTCTTCAGATCAATTGCACCATGTTCAGTTGGGAGAACGTTTTGTGCTTGAATTTTGGACGTAAACCACCACTTTGGGAGCTGCACTCTTTGGTCTCTGTATCAGGTACACTCATAATATAATTTGAAGCCAAATCTGGTTCAATCCAATGCTAGATCGATCCTAGGAGAGTTTGATTCTCCAAAACTAGAGAATCTGGTTCTTAGTGTTTGGGCTAAAAATTTGTTGAAATTTGGCCACTAAACCTAGCTTGGTTCAGCCTATATACTGATATAACAGTCCAAACAACAAACTGCAGCTTCAGGAGGCGCCTATAAATCTCTTTGCTCATGCTGGAGTAAAGTCTAGAACTGCAGATGAGAAAAAGTTATCTGTAAATACTGCAAGAAGCTGAAGCACTGCATACCAAAGAAACTTGCTGGAAGTTGCATCCTCATCTCCTGCCAGCAAGATTTTTCTTTGAGCCTCTTTCTCCTTGTGTAAACAGAACTTCTTTTTCTAACTTTCTTTCTTTTTTTTTCTGAATTATTTCTCAAGAACTTACTGTTCTGATTTCATCTCCAAGGAATGACCTAGCATGAGCACAAAAGGATAATTTAGGATCCCTGACCATAAGAGTTTGGCAAAAGTCTTAATACCGGCTTCTAACCTGGCACAACCCTCTTTTATTTGGACTTGGGACTGGCAGTATAAGACAAGACCAAACTGGTGGAGCTCCTATATTTCCTATTTATATGAAAATGAAAATTAACTTGGCATTTTCAAGTTTGATATAAGTGGTTGTTTACACGATCTTTGTTATTTTTGGTTCTTTTGATTATATCATCTTTGGAGATGCAAAAAATATCCTTTCTACACTGAGGCATGTGATACACCCATATCCAATTATTTATGCTTGTCTGCGTTATGGTTTTAATTCTCAACTTGTTCACTTTCTATCTATATTTGTTCTCCACATGGAGTTAAGTTTATTACTTTAAAATGAAAAGAATTTTTATTTTCCTTTTGGAGTTCTACCTGAAGTTTATTATTTTCCCTTATGTAAAAATTGGTGAAAATTTTTGAAGTTTTTATGTACATTATACTGTTTATTGCAATTAAATGTATGATTAGCTCAATTGCTAAACCCCTATCCTCCTTGCTACCTTCTATTGAGCAGGATGCTCTGCCAACATTTCCAAATGAAGAGGCATTTTCGTGCATTGAAAAGGAGTTGGGAATGCCACTTGAATCCATTTACTCGTTCATATCTCCTTCTCCAATCGCAGCAGCCAGTTTAGGCCAAGTGTATAAAGCTCAACTGAATTATTCTGGACAGGTTGTTGCTGTGAAGGTACAGAGACCTGGTATTGAAGAAGCTATAGGGTTGGACTTTTACTTGATAAGAGGCCTTGGGTTTCTAATAAATAAATATGTGGACATAATATCCAGTGATGTTGTTGCTCTTGTCGATGAATTTGCATGTAGAGTTTATCAAGAGCTTAATTATGTACAGGTTTGTGCCCTCCACAAAAGATATCATCCTTCAGCTTCGGGCATGTAATTATTACATTATATTTTTGGAGTTTTGACCATAAAGGAAAACAATTGTGTCTCAATTTAGTCATATCATTGATATTGTCAGTGGTCTATAGCGTTGGTTTCATATAGTTAGCAGATATACTGGATTGCCATATTTGTAGAAATGGCTTTTGGCTATTTTGGATTTTAACTGTGTCAGGTCTGTGCAGGAGGGTCAGAATGCACGGAGGTTTAAAAAGCTATATGCTGACAAAGAGGATGTGCTTGTCCCAGATGTCTTTTGGGATTACACCAGTGGGAAAGTACTAACAATGGAGTGGGTGGATGGTGTCAAATTAAATGAGCAAGAAGCCATTGAGAAGCAAGGTTTAAAAGTCTTGGATTTGGTCAATACAGGTATCCAATGCAGCCTTAGGCAGTTGCTTGAGTATGGTTATTTTCATGCAGATCCTCATCCTGGTAATCTCCTCGCAACTCCAGAGGGAAAACTTGCTTTTCTTGATTTTGGGATGATGAGTGAGACTCCAGAAGAAGCAAGATTTGCTATTATTGGTCATGTTGTTCACATGGTTAATCGGGATTATGAAGCTATGGCTCGTGATTACTATGCTTTGGATTTCTTATCTCCAGAGGTAGATGTTTCTCCAATTGTTCCAGCACTTCGAAACTTCTTTGATGATGCACTTAATTCTACTGTCAGTGAACTCAACTTTAAAACAATTGTGGATGGTTTGGGCGCTGTTTTGTATCAATATCCATTTAATGGTGAGTCTTAATTGTGACTTAACAATGACTTTCAGGGCTTATCCTGTTGGTTATTTTTTCAATTGGAGGCTATACTAGAACACTCAAACAAGAGACTAGAAGTATATGTTGACAAAGAGACTCGGGAATTTGTTCAAGTTATTAAGTCTTTGGTTTCCTCAAACACCTGAAAGGGACAGTAATACAAATATATAAGAAACTACAGTTTTTCATTGTATGTGTGCACACACATGTTTATGTTTTCATGGAGAATGATGTCAGATGGCTTAGTTCTTCATATTGCTTGCAGTCCCAGCATATTATGCCTTGATATTGAGGTCACTTACAGTACTGGAAGGCTTAGCTCTTTATGCTGACCCTGACTTTAAGGTGCTGGCTGCTTCATATCCATATTTTGCTAAAAGGCTACTCACTGATCCAAATCCATATCTTAGAGATGCTCTTATTGAGTTGCTGTTCAAGGATGGAAGATTTAGGCAAGTCTATTTAAACAAATGCCTTTTTTTTCATTTTTCTTATTTTCTGTTTTTGTTTTCAGCACAACAGTGAGGGGTGGGGGCAAGAAGGGTGTCTTGGGGCTATTGCAGATTAATGTTTATGGCATTTTTTTGGCTTCCATGTTGTAACTTTTTCATGCTATACTGAAATCCTTTTTGCCGTTAATAAAATCTAATCCAATAAGAAACATAATGCAGGTGGAATAGGCTCGAAAACCTAATCGTTCAGGGAAGGAAGGACAGGGATTTTTCTGCTAAAGATGCCTTGCAACCTGTTTTGAAGCTATTACTAGGCCCAGGGGGTGAAGAGCTAAGAACTTTAGTTATTAAGGAGGCCATCCGTGTAGCTGAAGCTATTATTTTTGGCACAATGATTGATACATATAGTTCCATCCCTAGTTTTATAAGGAGTTTAATGTTCAACAATAGTGCAGTTGGACTTAATGTTGTGAGTAGTAGTGAGCAGGAAAGCATGCTAGAACTTCGAGATCAAGTGTTCAGAATATGGGTGCTCTTGCAGTCGTCAAAGAATTTTGATCCAGCCCTTCTGCAACCTATCGTACAGGTAGGACACACTCTAAGGTTTCTTTCTCTTTTCATTTCTTTGCTGGGCTTGAATGGAGACAGTATTATAAAGTTAAGTTTCTTCAGGTACATAGAGGTTATTACCCAAATATTTCTTTAACCACATTTTAAATGGGTGATCATCCAATTGATTTATTTCACATTTACATATATTTAAATTTTACAACTTATTTCTCTCTCTTGTGTGAAAATTGCAAGTACTGTTCTTGGTTTATCTAGAGCCTATAATGCAATCTATTTTTGAAGAGAGCTGCAGAGAATAATGGAAGGCAGGGTAATGCTCTTTGAAGATTAGGGAGGAAAGGAAGGCTACAATATTCTTGGTTGGAGAAGCTATACAATGGTTGTAGGCAGTGATTTAAAAGGCGCGCTTGAGGTGTGCCTAGGCACACAGGCGAGGCGCATTTTGGGGTATGTGCCTTGCTCAGGTCCTAGGCGTGCGCCTGATGCGCCTTTTTAAATTTTTGCACTTTTTTGCTGTTTCTTTTAGTCGAACAGCTAGGCCGGGGGCTCCGCCCCCGGACCCCCAACCACACCCCTCAAGGCAAGCCCAAACAAGTCTATGTTAGGGTCTGAAATTCTTATTGCTCACATAAAATAATGATTCTATAACTTTCATTGCCTTTTAAGAAGATATTTTATTGCAATGAATGAATGAACAACATTAGCAAATAGGGGGTTCGCTCGCTCACCGAAGCTTCGAGAACCCCCTATTTGCTAATGTTGTTCATTCATTCATTGCAATAAAATATCTTCTTAAAAGGCAATGAAAGTTATAAAATCATTATTTTTTATGTGAGAAATAAGAATTTCAGACCCTAACATAGACTTGTTCGGGCTTGCCTCGAGGGGCGTGGTGCAAAGGCGACTCATAGAATAAAATCACATTAGCTACTTGAAGCAATGCAATTAAGGAGAAAAAGTGATTGTGGGTTTTACATGCTTGAAAATGCTTTATATGTTTGCTTTTATTTTTAAATTTTCATTTGAATATGCTTTACATGTTATGTTTTTGTAATTTAATTTTAGATAATAGGTTTTTTAAAACATTTATTTTAAAATTTAAGTTTATATTTTTTATTAACATTATGTTTAATAATTTGTGAATTTTTTTGCATTTTTTTATTTTTTTTTATTTTTTAGCTTTTTTTGTAATTTTGCGCCTTTCTTAAAAAGGCGTGCGCCTCGCCTTGTGCCTCAGGCGCAAATTGGCCCTTGCGCCTTTTCTGTGCCTTACGCTTTTAAAACACTGGTTGTAGGGCTTCATAGATGGAGTAACTTTCTTGGTGAGAAAGCAAGGGTGGAAAAGCTCATTGTGTACTTCAAATCAGAAGTATGAGACAGTGCTTCAATGTAACAGGAAGAGATGGTGTGTAATTGTTACAAAAGTATTCAAGGAAGGTAAGAAAACAAATGATTTGTTTACTGGAGGGAAAAGAGTGCAAAGGATGGAAGATGGTTACAAAGAACATGCAACTTTACTTGGTCCATATGGACAAAGGACACTTGAGGAGGAGTAGAAGGAAGCTTCGGTAGATGGTGATTGCTTTCATGGAAGGGATGAAAACCTAGTCACCATTAGAGGTGAGTCTGGTTCCAGCAATGGAGGTGAAGAGGAAAGGGAAATGGTGTTAGTAGCTAGCTCACAATGAACACAAAATGTCAATGGAGGTGGAGAAAGGGAACTAGGTCAAAAGATGTGTAATTACAGCAAAAGAAAAAGTAAATGATTGGTGGCCAGTGCTAGATTCAGTAATAGAAGAGCTCTAGATCAAAAACATGGCGGCTTTACTCCCTTTCTCTGAGAACAGAGTCATCGTAGACATCTATGATGAGGTGGTAGAGGTCTCAATGGTGAAAACAGGGGAAGGCTTGGCGTTGTTTGAGAGATGGAAGATGTCTTGTAATGAAATAGTTTTAAATAAATTGAGTAAAATGGTGAAAATGATGGGGATGCATTCAATCTCTGGAAAGGAGTCGTTTTAGAAAAAAAAAATTGCAGAAGCTTTGGGAGGAACTCTAGAAGATTACAACTTTGAAGACTTATTTTCAGTAAAGATTAAGCTCCTCAGGGTGAAACCGGAATGCATTCCTCACTCTTGTGACTTACTGATAGAGGGACGGTGGAGGAGAACATGGCTAGCGGCGGGAATTGAAGCATTGCTCTAAAAGGGCTGTTGAAAGCTTGAAGACAAAGCTGAGCTTGCCAGTTGGTCCTCACATGGCAATAGGAGAATGGCTGAAGAGGAGAAGAGGAAGACCAGAATAAATATGAAGGGAAACAGTCCTATTCTGGGAGGAGGTGGATTCTTTGCATGAAGAGGAAGACATTCCGTGGTGTATAGCAGGAGATTTCAACGTCATAAGATTCAGTCAAGAGCACTCAAGGGGCAGAGCCTTAACTAGAAGCATGAGGAATTTTTCCAGATTCATTTCCAGACACAACTTGTGCAATCTTCCGTTCAAGAATGGACAGTTCACCTGGTCAAATATGCAGGAAAATTACATCAGTTGCAGACTTGACAGATTTATCCATTTCAAGAATGAATAGAGAATTTTCCCAACTTATTCCAGGAAATCCGGCTTCGATGCACTTCTGATCACTGGCCCTTAATGCTGAATACAGAACTAATTATTAAAAGAAAATCCCAGATGTGATTCAGACCAATAAAATCAATAGAATATTTCAGAATAAAGCAAAAGAAATCAGAGAAGGAGACAGCAAGGAGGAAGATTGGAGAAGAAAGGAGAAAGAAAGGAGGAGTTCGAATATCTCCTCTTTCCCCTACTCTAATCTTTTATTAAACTTACTTAAGTTACATAAATTACAAGGAGGCCCTTAAGTAGGCGTCCACATCAGCACTAAACTTATAAAACATAAATAAGAGCTTAAGAGCTAAAGGCCCATAAAGAAAAAAGCCCAATAAGAAAACATAACATGAAAGAACTAATAAGAAAGACACTTATCCCATTCGGCCCAGTCTCTCTACACTCCCCCTCAAGCTGAGCATAGATATCTATCATGCCCAGTTTGCTTATATAATGAACCAGCTTTCCTTTAGGAACACCTTTTGTCAAAACATCAATCAACTGTTCTTTAGAAGCAACAAATGGTAGATAGACTTCTCCATCCTGAGGCAACTCTCTCTCATATAAAATGCCCGTCAACCTCAATGTGTTTAGTTCTGTCATGTTGAACATGATTGTGTGCAATGTTGATAACAGTCTGGTTGTCACAATATAACATCATTGGCTTCTCATAGTCTATACCCAATTCATCTAAAAGTGATCTCAACCACAAAAGTTTCGAAACTCCATGTGCCATTGCCCTGTATTCCGTTTCAGCTGAAGATCTTGCCACTACAGACTATTTCTTACTCCTCCATGATACAATGTTCCCTGCTACCATAGCACAGTAACTTGAAGTAGACCTCCTATCATCAATACATCCGGCCCAGTCAGTATCAGTGTATGTTTCCAGCTTCATGTGTCCATGCTTAGCAAACAGGATACCTTTCCCTGGTGTCTCTTTTAGATAGCACAGAACTCTCTCAACAGCTGCTAAATGTGTATCTCTGGGAGAATGCATAAACTGGCTGATTACACTAATTGCATAGGAAATATCTAGCCAAGTCATGCAAAGGTAAAGTAACTTCCCAACCAGTCTCTGGAACACCCCCTTATCAAGCAACAATTCACCTTCAGTCGTTGACAACTTATGATTTAGGTCAATAGAAATAGAAACAGGTCGAGCCCCCAGTTTCCCAGTCTCTGCAAGGAGATCAATAACATACTTCCGGACATACCATCCTTAGATCTAGCAACTTCAATTCCCAAGAAATATCTGAGTTCTCCCAAGTCTTTAATTTCAAACTCAGTGTTAAGAAAACTCTTGAGATGAACAACTTCCTGAGTATCATTTCCTGTAACCACAATATCATCAACATAGACAATCAGGAGGGTCACTAAGGAATCTCTCCTCTTAACAAACAAAGTATGATCCGACTGAGTCTGTATGTACCCAAAAGCAACAAGAGCAGCCCGAAATCTATCAAACCAGGCTCTAGGAGACCGCTTAAGGCCATAAAGAGACTTCTTCAGTTTACAGACCTTTCCTTGCATCTCCTGCCCATACACCCCTGGAGGTAAAGACATATAGACCTCTTCATCTAGGTCCCCATTCAAAAAGGCATTCTTTACATCAAACTGATGAAGAGGCCAGTCAAAAGCAGTAGCTAAAGATAGCAAAACTCGAACTGAGGTCATCTTAGCGAATGGGGCAAAAGTTTCTAAGTAGTCAATACCATACATCTAAGTATATCCTTTAGCAACCAAACGGGCATTATATCTCTCAACAGTACCATCAGAATGATACTTAATAGTGAACACCCACTTACAGCCAACCGGTTCCTTTCCCTCAGGCAAATCCACAATTTCCCAGGTATTGTTCTTATGCAAAGCATCTAGTTCAATCATCATAGAATCTCTCCATTCTGGTTTAGACAAGGCATCTGGGGCAGACCGGGGAGTTACATGTGTGGAAACAGAGGCAAGAAAGGAATAGTAGGAAGGGAAAAGGAGGCTATAGGACAGGTGTTTGGAAATACAATGAGTTGTGCATTTTCATTTGTCTTTGCGAAGGGCAATAGGGAGATCAAGGTTAGGGAAGGTATCCGAAGTGGTAGAAGAGGGCTGACCTGTTATCTCAGTAGTGATGGGAGGAGCAAGAGGCACATCTGAAGGCGTGGAAACAACTTGCATGTCTCTAAGTCTTTGTCTCTGGTACCACCTCTGGATAATAGGATGGGAAAGAAAAGGAGGATGAGTAGGAGGGGGAGCAGAGATAGATGACTCAACTGGAGAAGTATAGTTGGTGACTCAACTGGAGAAGTCCAATTCAATGGGAATTGGAAGAGGAACAGATGGTGACAATGCAAACAACTCGTCTAAATGCTCCCCCTCAAGAGAAGTACCAAAGAAAGGGACTGACTCTGCAAATGTGACATCTCTAGAAACAAAGCGAATGCCACGAATTGGGTCAAAATAGCAGTACCCTTTCTGTGTGGAGGCATATCCCAAAAAGGCACACTTGTGTGCTTTAGGCTCAAACTTATGTCTTTGATGACTGTGGACATGGACATAGCAAGTGCACCCAAACACCCTGAGAGGAAGAGAAAACAAATCCTCATTTGGAAAAAGCAAGCTAAAGGGAGTTTTAAACCCCAGAACCCGAGAAGGCATTCAGTTTATCAAGTATGTAGCTGTAAGAATAGCATCACCCCAAAATTTAATAGGAGCATGGGAAGCAAAAAAAGGCTTCTTGCAACCTCAACCACATGTTTGTTTTTCCTTTCCGCCATTCCATTTTGTTGAGGAGTGTAGGAGTAGGAACTCTGATGAATAACTCCGAAGGTATCAAAGTAGGAGGAGATACTCTTCTCAAAATATTCCTTTGCATTATCAGATCAGAATATTTTGATTTGAGTGTTAAATTGGGTAAGTATAAGTTCATGAAACTTTTGTACAATATTTGGTACTTCATTCCGGGATTTCAAAAGGTAAATCCATGTGTAACCAGAGAAATCATCAATGAAAAGAATGAAATATTTGTAGCCCCCCATAGCAGGTAAATGATATGGCCCCCACACATCAGAGTGCACAATATGGAAAGGAGAAACAGATTTTTTATTACTCACTGAAAAAAATTGTCTACAATGTTTAGCAAGTTCACATGACTCACAATGAAGGATCGATAGGGATATTCCCTTAAACATTTCTGGAAACAAATGACTCAAAGTTGAAAAAGGCAAATGACCAAATCTAAAATGACATACCATGACTCTATTAACTGACTATGATAAAACAAACTTCAAGGCAACTCCACTAGGTAATCCAGAACTTTGATCAGAGGCATCCAACAGGTATATTCCATTCGCCTCATGGCCACTCCCAATCGTCCTTTGAGACTTCAAGTCCTGAAAAACACATTAAGTAGGAA
Source organism: Nelumbo nucifera (assembly GCF_055504915.1). NCBI lineage: Eukaryota > Viridiplantae > Streptophyta > Magnoliopsida > Proteales > Nelumbonaceae > Nelumbo > Nelumbo nucifera. The sequence goes on along the minus strand of NC_142654.1, from coordinate 68,549,091 downwards.
AGAAGGTTATGCTGCAGTTCATTGATTTGGTTAAACTACTAACAGATAAAAGGTTAGTACTAAGTTTGGGAACATGAAGGACAGAGGATAATACAAGTGAATCAGAGGCTTTAATATTCCCCTTGCTAGAGATGGGAGCAAGAGACCCATCGGCAAGAGAAATCTTCTCTCTACCCGAGAGGAGCTGGTATGAACAAAAAAGGTTGGGTAGGGTAGGCTAGTCATATAGTCTGATGCACCAAAATCTATGATCCAAGGAATTCTATAATTACCTGAGACTGTAACATGATTTGCAGAAGCACGAATACCTGAATGGGCAAAGCAGATGTAGAGGAGGGGCCTGAGGAGCAAGATGCAATAGTAGACTCCAAGTGATTTATCAACTTCCCATATCTCTCAAATTCTGCCTTTACTGCTGCCAACTGTTCCACAGCAGATTTTTCTTCACATTCAGATAGTGTGGCAACATTTGCATTCTTGAGTTTTCCAGACTAACCACCCTTCTTAGAGCTGTTGTTGTTCCGAAACCTCGCAGGAAGAAGATCTGGATGAAGCTTCCAACAAGAATCCATAGTATGTTTCGGCTTCTTGCAGTATTCACACATCACTTCCTTTTTCTCATTTAGCCCCTTTGGTTTTATTCCAACATGTGCAAAATGTTCTAGAGGAGGTGGGGTCTGTAGTTGTACCTATCGCCTGTTCTCTTCACCGCTCACCATAGAGTATGCCTGTAAAAGTGACACATCATCTTTGGCCAAGATATTCTGCCTTGTAATATCAAATTCAAGATTGAGTCCTATAAGAAACTCAAACACCCTGTTTCTTTCCACAAATTTCCTGAAAGTTTCAGCATCTTTGGTGCTTTCCCATACAAATGCTTCCATAACATCCAACTCCTGCCATAGTGACTTCAACATCAAATAATAGACAGCCACACTCTTCTCCCCCTGTCTTAAATTCTTCACATCACTCTTTAGTTTGTAGGACCTTGCAACATTTAATTTCTGAGAGTATGTCTCTGTCACACCATCCTAAATCTCCTTGGCTGAAGTCATCCACAGGTAGTGTTGACTTATATGGGGCTGCATAGAATTTACCAACCACCCAATAACTGTGTAGTTATCCTGCATCCATTTCTCATATGTAGGGTCAGACTCATCTGGCATCGCCTTACTACCCGTTAGAAACCCTAGTTTACCTCTACTACAGACATGGATCTTAATAGATTGTGCCCATTCAAGGAAATTTGTTCCGTCAAGTTTAATTGTAGTCACTCTTGTCAAAATGGAATCTACAGGACCAACCCCCCGACACTGGGATCTGCTTCACCTCACTTCCAGATTGCTCCATCAATCAAACGAAAATTAAAAAAAAACAATGTTTTTAACCTTTATAGACCTAACTAAGGTCAGTCAAGCACTCAAAAGCCCCAAAACTAGGGTTTCACCGTACCTGGCCTCCGAGGAGAAAGAGAGAAGAGGTAGCCGCTCAAACTAGAGCTATCCAAACCACTTCCAACTGCAACCGCCCACTTTTGGAGATAAAAAGGAAGTTAAAAGCTTGGGGAAAAGAAGAGTTCAAGGCCTTTGGAGATGAGAAAAGGAGAATTCTTTTGGAGTTGGAAGAGTTAGGTATAAGGGAACTGTTAGAGTTAGCCGAATAAGGGTAGATTAGTCAACTCACCTTGGTTAAGTTATGAGCTTATGTGGCAGTCTTATTAGAGGTTCTCTGTCCCATACTTAAGTAGGGGCAGTTTGTCCTTGTACATTTAATTAGAGCCTAATCACTATTAAGAGGTCGACTGATTGGGTTTAGCTATCAGGTTCGACAATTCTTTCATCTTCTTCTTCTCCTCTTCTTCTTCTTCTCCTTCTCTTTCTTCTTCTCCTTACTGGTTCGGACTACTGTAGCAACAGTAGAAACATGGTATCAAAGCAAGGTTCGTGACCTGTTTCAGTTCGTGCTTCAGTTCTCTCCTTTTCTTCTCTGGGCTGTCAATGGAGAAAAGTGGTTCGTCCCAGGCCTGAAACATCGTAGCTCTTCTTTTTTTTCTGGTGCGCAGAACCTCCTTTCCTAAGAAAACAACTTCAGTAGTGACTGGTTGGCTGAATCTCTCAAACGAAGGTTGGTTATCTCTTCTCTTTGTGCTGTTGGTATTTCTAGGTTGAAAATCTTCAAGAACTTGAGAGGACTGATCAGAACCTAGAGAACTAGGTTGGTTGTTGCCCTGGTTCTTGGAAAAATTCCAAGAACAGGCTGTGTTTACAGTGACGGGCTACTGTTGGTGGCCGGATGGTGTAGGGGCTACTGTAGGTGGCCAAATGGTGCAAGGTGTAATGCAATGGTACTAGTTGAGTTCTTGTTGGTCTTGTGGTGCCCTCTTAAAAGCGTTAAAGCAGGTCTGTATTGTGTGTGACAGCTATGGCTGTGTGGTGGTGCTTGTGATGCACAAACTCTGTTGAGTAGTTGTAAGAGAGCTTGCATGTGGTTAGTAAGTGCTGAATTAAGGTTGGTGTAGTCTGTGTTTTTTGTGAAATCAGTAGTGGTGTGGATAAGAATAAAGGCGTGTGTATCTATCATTGTGTTTAGGGGCTGCTGTAGGTTATGGAACATCAAACTCTTGACAGCAGCACTTAGTTGGTGATTAGGAAGTCAGATTAGAGGCAACATTGAAAGAGTATCATGGCAGCAACGGGAGATGGCTGTAGTGATCAGAAACCTAGTGTGGTGGTTTCCTCTAATTATCTAGGTGTACAGATGACCTCAATTAAACTGAATGGTGAGAACTATGTTCCATGGGCCAAGTCGGTGGATGTTTTTCTCTAGGCAAAGAGAAAAGTGAAGCATGTGAAAGAAGATAAACCATCAGCTGACTCTCCAGGGTTTGATGATTGGGAACAGGAGGATGCTCAAATCATGACATGGCTATGGAACAGTATGGAACCCAAAATAAGTGCCAACTTCATGTTCTTAGATACAGCTAAGGACATATGGGAACATGCCAAGAAGCTGTATTCTGGGCAAGATAATACTACAAGGGTATATCAGCTCTATCAGGAGTACTTTGGTCTGCAACAAGGAAATAAAACCCTAGAAGAGTACTATGCCAGTATGAAGAACCTCAGAAATGAACTCAATGTCTATCATCCTCTCACTCCAGATGTTAAGGTTCAGCAACGACAGAGGGAACAATTAGATGTCACAAGGTTCTTAGTGGGGTTGAAATCAGAGTATGAACCAGTTAGGGCCCAAATATTGGGGGGCTCTACCCTTCCTACACTTGAGGAAGTGTTTGCTCGGTTTCGCAGGATTTCTTTGGGACAGACAGAGAATCCCACACAGTCTGATAGATCAGCGTTTGTGACAGCCAGAGGAGGTGGACGTGGTACGAAAGGGGGAGGACATGCCTCCCGAGGAGGTCGTGGTGGTTCCATATTTGGCCGTGGTGGTGGTCGTGACTCAGGGGGAGGCCGTGGCGAAGAAAAAGGCAGCTCTACAAGGAAGTGTACCCACTGTGGCAGGGAAGGACATTCGGTAAATTTCTATTATGATCTCCATGGCCGCCCTCCCTCTAAATGGGCCAATCATGTTGTTGCTGGTGGGGTGGATGTCAGTGATAATCAACAGGCAGACCTAACTCCTTCCACATCTACATTTGTTTCCGGAAGGGAGATGGTGAGTGTACCGCGTGATGAGTATGAGCGGTTCCTTCAGTCCACTTCACAGCACACTACTGCTACTCTTGCCCACTCAGGTATAGCTTGCTTGTCATCTAAAACCTCTCCTTGGATTATTGACTCTAGAGCCTCTGATCACATGACCGGGACTCCAGGTGTGTTCTCTTCTCTCTCTGAAACTTCCACATCTCAAACTGTTACCCTTGCCAATGGTTCCTCCTCTCCCATCTGTGGTGTTGGCAATGTTGACATGGTTTCTCTTTCTTTATCATCTGTTCTATATGTCCCTAAGTTTCCATTCAATCTTATGTCTGTTAGTAAATTAACCAAGACTCTTAACTGTTCTGTTACTTTTTTCCCTTCCTCTTGTGTTTTTCAGGATCTCAGGACGGGGAAGAAGATTGGTGGGGGGCATGAAGCTGGTGGATTGTATTATCTTGACGGTGGTGGATCGTCAGTTGCACTTCAGACTTCACTCACTCCTCTACAGTGGCATTGTCGACTGGGACATCCTTCTCTCAAGGCACTCAAGATACTAGTTCCGTCTTTGAGTCATTTGTTAGTGTTACAGTGTGAGTCGTGTCAGTTTGGGAAACATCGTCGTGTTTCCTTCAGTCCTAGAGTTGAAAGTCATATGTTGAGTCATTTTGCTTTTGTTCATTCAGATGTTTGGGGCCCAATCAAAATAGTCTTATAATAGTTACAAGTATTTTGTCACTTTTATTGATGATTGTTCAAGAATGACATGGATTTATTTAATGAAAGAAATGAGTGAATTATTTTCCATTTTTCAAAAATTCCATGCTGAAATACGTACACAATTTGGTGTTCCAATCAAAGTTCTTCGTTTAGATAATGGTCGTGAATATTTTCTTACTTCCTTTCAATAATATTTAGAACAGCATGGCATCATTCATCAAACTTCATGTGCATCCACTCCTCAACAAAATGGGGTGGCTGAACGGAAGAACCATCATCTCCTTGAAACGGCTCGGTCTATTCTTCATCATATGAGTGTTCCTAAACGGTTTTGGAATGATGCTGTACTTACTGCGTGTTTCCTCATTAATCAGATGCCCTCCTTTATTCTTTATGGTCGGTCTCCCTTCTCTATCTTGTTCCCCACCTTGTCTCCCTTTCCATTAACACCTCGTATCTTTGGCCGTGTGTGCTTTGTTCACAAACTGAGTCCTGGAATAGACAAGTTGGATGCACGCTCCATTGTGTCTTTCTTGGCTACTCTCGGACTCAAAAAGGGTACAAGTGTTACAATCCCATTACTCGGAAGTGCTATGTCTGTCCTGATGTTACCTTTTTTGAGTTTGTTCCCTTCTTCTCAGGAACTAAAGCATCTTCATCTCCACCTTTACTTCCTCTTCCTCTTCCGGTCAGTGATCCCGTTCCAGGTGTTCCTGTTGGAGTTGACTCGTCACTTCATCCAGTGTAGATCCCTACTGAACGACCACCAATTCGGCAAGTGTATACACGTCGAACGACACCGACCCCTCCTCCAGCTTCTACCTTGTCCGCGGATCCTGTCGTTGCTCCTGTTGCTGAACCCTCAGGACTTGATCTACCCATTGCCTTACGGAAAGGTAAACGTAGTTCTACTCTCCATCCTATTTCCAATTTTGTTTCAATATCTCGCCTTTCCACATCCAGTTTGTTTCACTATTGTCATCTATTTCCATACCTAACAATGTCCAAGAGGCTCTTAGTTCACCTGGGTGGAGGCAGGCAATGGAGGAGGAACTCTCTACTCTTCAGCATACTCACACGTGGGAGCTCACTACTCTTCCTCCTGGTAAGCATGTTGTGGGTTGTAAATGGGTGTATACTGTTAAATACTTGCCAGATGGTAGTGTGGAGCGTCTGAAAGCCAGACTTGTTGCTAAAGGTTATTCACAGTTGTATGGAGTGGACTATATGGAGACCTTCTCTCCAGTGGCTAAGATTAGCTCTGTCCGTGTGTTAATTTCCCTGGCAGTTATGTATGATTGGCCCCTATTTCAATTTGACATAAAAAATGCCTTCCTTCATGGTGACCTTATAGAGGAGGTATATATGGAGCAACCACCTGGGTTTGTTGCTCAAGGGGAGGCTAGTAAGGTGTGCAGACTGAAAAAGGCAATTTATGAGTTGAAACAATCGCCTCGTGCTTGGTTCGGGAAGTTTAGTGAAGTGGTGAAGAATTTTGGAATGAAATAATGCCAGGTTGATCACTCAGTGTTCAGCTATGACTCAGAAACTGGAAAGATTTTATTAGTGGTCTATGTGGATGATATTGTCATAACTGGCAGTGACAAATTGGGGATCGACAAACTAAAGGTCTTTCTGCAAAATCATTTTCAAACAAAGACCTTGGGACATTGAAGTATTTCTTGGGTATAGAAGTTGCTAGATCAAGACAAGGTGTAAACCTGTGCCAAAGAAAATATGTTCTCGATCTATTGGACGAAACAGGACTGTTAGGTGCAAAACCGGCTGAGACTCCTATGGAACCAAATGTTAAGTTGAGCAATGATACAGGGGAAATATTTGATGATCCTGGAAGGTATAGACGACTAGTGGGGAAGCTGAACTATTTGACTATCATGAAACCAGACATCTCCTTTGCAGTCAGTGTGGTGAGCCAATTTATGCAGAACCCTCGTATATCTCACTGGGATGCAGTTCTTAGAATTGTAAGATATTTGAAGGGAGTTCTGGGCCGTGGGCTATTGTATAAACCAGGAGGAAAACTTGAAGTAGTTGGGTACACGGATGCAGATTGGGCGGGCTCTGTGTCTGATAGAAGATCTACTACAGGTTACTGCACATTTCTTGGAGAAAATCTTGTGACGTGGAAGAGTAAAAAGCAGACGGTTGTGGCTAGAAGCAGTGTTGAAGCCGAGTATAGAGCCATGGCACACACTACATGTGAATTAGTGTGGTTGAGGAATCTCCTACAAGAAATCGGGTTCCACATGGATAAACCTATGAAGTTGTACTGTGACAATCAAGTTGCGCTCCATATCTCATCCAACCCTGTTTTTCATGAGAAAACAAAGCACATAGAGATTGATTGCCACTTTGTGAGGGAGAAGGTTCTTACTGGAGAGATAAGCACAGAACATGTAGGCTCAGGTGATCAGTGGGCAGATTTGTTTACAAAAGCCTTAAGCTCAGGGAGAGTGAACTATATATGTAACAAGCTGGGATTATATGCCATATATTCTCCAGCTTGAGGGGGAGTGTTAGAGTTAGCCGAATAAGGGTAGATTAGTCAACTCACCTTGGTTAAGTTATGAGCTTATGTGGCAGTCTTATTAGAGGTTCTCTGCCCCATACTTAAGTAGGGGCAGTTTACTCCTTGTACATTTAATTAGAGCCTAATCACTATTAAGAGGTCGACTGATAGGGTTTAGCTATCAAGTTCGACAATTTTTTCATCTTCTTCTTCTTCTCCTTCTCTTTCTTCTTCTCCTTACTGGTTCGGACTACTGTAGCAACAGTAGAAACAGGAACAAAATGGTTCTCTAGATAACTCAGGCTGAGTAAGTAGAGCCGACTTGAGGAAATTGTGGAAGAAGGTATTTATAAAAGATGAAATTTATTGGAGGCAGAGATCGAGAGTGAGATGGCTAAAGGAAGGAGACAATAATTCAAGATTCTTCCATGTTTACACTTCAGGAAGGCACAACAAAAATTTCATCTCAAAATTGAAAGTGGACCAAAGGGAGGTGGAGAACGTTGAGGAGATCACAGAAGCTTTTCTTTCCTTCTTCAGAAGGCTATACTCTAAGGAGAGAACTTGCAGCCATCTCTTGAGGAATTAGGAAGGCTCGACCCTGATTAGACGTCCGAGTCATCTACCACGTGAGAGCCATCAGATCAGGTTCAAAGGTCTATCAGTTGATGATATGTTAAGAGGATGGGCAACAGTAACTAGCTTTGCCCATAGAAAAAATAATTATCAATACCTCTTGGGTAGCTCCATAGATGTGATGATTGAAAATGAATTTTGATGGGTGCCACCTCGGCAATCTGGGGCCTTCACATATAGGGGGTGTTAGAAATTACCATGTACATATTGTCATGAGTTGGGGAAAGGAACTCCTTAACAGCTGAGATTCATGCATTTCTTCAAGGCTTGGAAATAGCCTCACAAGGATGGTCCAATCTGATTGTAGTAGGTGACTGCAAATTGGTCCTTAGCTGGATGGAGAAGAATGAGGGCCTTTGGGTACTCTGATGGGTGATTAGAGAAACTATGCCTTTGGCAACCAATTTGAACTACTAATTCATATGGATACCTTGCTCAGCTAATACAATAGCAGATGGCATTGTAAGAGATGGAGAAACCAAGGACCAGCTTCTGTAGGGGGCAAGCCACACTATGAAACTTTGGGAGAGAATAACTGAATAAAGATAACCAATTTGGCTTTGTGCCAAGGAGATCAACCATGGAAGCTATATTTCTTTTGAGACTATTGATAGAAAAGTTCAGAGAGAAGAAGAAAGATCTTCATATGGTGTTCATTGGTCTCGAAAGGGCATATAATAGAATTTCTATAGAGATAATATGATGGATCTTGGAAAAGAAAGGGGTTAAAAGTAGGTATATAGACCTAATTAAGGATACTTATAAGGGGGCAACAACCAATATTAGAACACCAGTTGGAAAGACCAGACTTTGCAATTATGATGGGTCTTCACCAAAGTTCAGCACTTAGCCCTTGTCTATTTGCACTGATTATAGATGAATTCACTAAGCATATTCAGGAGGAAGTTCCATGGTGCATATTATTTGCCATGACATTGTTTTAATTGATGAAACCAATGAAGGATTAAATGCAAAGTTAAGCTTATTGAAAAATACCTTAGAAACAAGAGGTTTTAAAATAAGTAGGAGTAAAACAAAGACATGTAAATTTGGTAATAATGGGAGTGCAAATGGGGATACAGTTAGGATTGGAGACCAAGAGATAACTCAATGTGACCATTTCTGATGCCTTGGTTCAATAATTCATAACAAGGGAGAGATTGAGGAGAATGTCATATAAAGAATTAGAGCAAGATGGGGAAAATGAAGGGGTGTATCTGGACTTTTATGTGATAGGTGGATACCACTTAGATTAAAAGGAAAATTCTATAAAACAGTGGTACAACCTACTATCTTGTACAGATTAAGTGTTGGGTAGTCAAGAAACAACATGTCTAGAAAATGAGTGTGATAGAAATGGGAATGCTAAGATGGATGAGTGGAAAAACTGGAAAGGATAGGATTAAGAATGAGGTCATCAATAGGAACCTAAGAGTAGCCCTCTGATAGGTAGGGGTGGCAACGAGCCAAGCTTTTCACAAACTATTCGAGCTCGGCTTAGCTCGGTTTAAACCGAGCTTGTGCCCAATTTACAAGCTTGTTTGTTAATCAAGCCGAGCTCGAGTAATAAAGCTCGGCTCGTGAGGCTCGCAAGCCTAATCAAGCTTCTACATGTGTACATACATACATACGTACATATAATATTTATATAAAATGTATAAATATGTATTTATATATATAATAATATAATAACTAATTATTAATTTTTTAAATATCAAATAAAAAATAAATGTTTTATATAATTTTTTTTTACTTTTATAAAGCATGTGACTCATAGTTGAGCTCGAGCTTATGAACTTTGACTTGAGCTCAAGTCTTTAGCTTGAACCGAGCTCAAGCTCAAGCTCGAGCCTCATACTCTCTTGGCGAGCCGAGCTCAAATAGCTAACTATTCGACTCAGCTCAGCTTGAATCCACCCCTACCAATAGATAATAAAATGAGAGAGTATACTAAAATGGTTTGTCATGTGAGAGCTCTATTTAGAAAAAAGTGATTAGTTATAATTGAAGGAGCTAGGGATAGACCAAAAAGGACATGGGTAATAGTAAGAAAATGACTGGCAATTGGGTTGGATGGGTCGGGGTCGGGTTCGGGTTCGGGTTGAGTCAAGACACTTTGGATTGATTTCGGGTCGGGAAATGCTAGACCCTAACCCTAAATGTTCGGGTTGACTCATGGGTCAATTTAGGTCATCCAAAAAATAACTGAAATTTTAAAAAATACAAAAAAATGCCAAAATTAAAGGAATTAACCTTAAAATTCCAAAAATAAAATAAAAAACTTGAACATTTAACAATTCAAAGAGTAAACACTAAATGGTAAAGATTAAAGAGTGGAAATTTCTAACAATGCATAAATTGTCCCAATTAGACCTAACAATCAGGTTAGCGGGTTGACCCATAACCCAACCCAACCCAGTTTTTCCAGGTCTGGTAATCTCAAATTCAGGTAGCTAAATATGAGACCCTAACCCTGTTTTTTCGTGGTAGGTTGGGTTTGCAGATTGGGTCAACTTTTTGCCAGGTCTATCAGGCATTAATAATTTAATAGTAGTGGCTTTAAATAGAATTAATTGGAGAAACAAGATTCATGTAGCCGACCCCATCTAGTTGGGATAAGGCATGGATGATGATGATGATGATATTGTCTTCTCTGTATTCCAGATAAATGCATGCCTGATCATATTGTCTTCTCTTATACCTCATAACTAGTATAATTCATGGTTACTGATAAAAAAAATGCCTGATCTTGCTAGATCGGAAATCAAATTAAGCTCCTCCTTGGAGCAATCTCACTTTGGAGTAAAAATGGAAACATAATATCTGTAATCTCACTGAGGTATTGAACAAGATTCCATGACTAAAAGTATCTATCATTAACCCACTAATGAAGATTTGATATTTTCTTGAAGTTACGGAACCAATATGCTGACCATATTCAGCATTGGAACATGTATTGTATTAGGCTTGCTGATGTAGCATGCAATGACCAGGTCCTTCAAGAGCCAGAAGCTCGCAATCTTGGTGGGCGTGTTGTTGGAGGGATTAGTCAACGTCTTGCAGCACGATTATTACAACAGGTTCTTCGAGTTCCAACTTCAGCCTCATAATGGTTGTAGGCTATCATTTGAAAAGCCGAAAAGGTAATACACGAATTCTTTTTAAGCAAATGTCTCATCTGTTTATCAATATTTGATGTTAAAGTATTTAGTTCTGTAGTGTTAACTTGCAGAGAGATTTCCAGTCATGTTATTGCATAATTTCCAGATAAGACCAATAAATGCTAATTTCTATATATGGTCTGATGAAGCTTTGGGAATTAAGGTGGTGTTCGACAACACGTTTGATTTTGTTTTTGAAGTTGATTTTCGCATATATGGCGCATTCCAGATTAAACCAATAAATGACCTTTTCCAAATAAAGTTCAGGACGCCTGTACACATAATTATTTCAATGTATCATACCATACGCCATTGGTGACAATCTCCTGTCTAAAATTATTTTAGTGCTTAAGTGGATGTTTTCTAATATATGGGATTTTTTTTATGATCAAACATAAGGGAAATTTTAAATTTTTTTTGGTAACCGCGAATTAATTAAATTCCAAGGATGAAAATTTGAAGAGTTCGGATACAAAAGCCAGGAGTTACAAACTTTTTGATAATCAGCAGGAAAAGAAAACCATAGGCCTGGGGAGCACTTTCGGCTAGCCAAGTAATGAGCGTAAGCATTGTTTGAATAGTATACTTCACTTGAACTTGATCAAAAAAGTTGAGCTCGTTCAACACATCTTGTCACACGAACCAGCTTCCCGCTGGAGCTACGGAGTTCCTTTCAAGATGTTCACCAGCTCAAGGTAGTCCGACTCTACTGTAATTCTCTGCAGGCCTAACAAATTTGCAGTTTTTAGACTTCGCAGCATGACCAAAGCTTCAGAAAAAAGTGGAGATCTTGGGATATTCGATCGGGCTTCTGCATACAAAAACCTGCCTTTCTCTAGGGGTGGTCATGAGCCAAACTTTTCACGAGTTATTCGAGCTCGGCTCGGTTTAAACCGAGCTTTCGCCTGATATATAGGCTCGTTTGTTAATCAAGCCGAGCTCAAGTCAGTGAAACTTGGCTCGTGAGGCTCGCGAGCCTAGTATAATAAATAAATATTTTTTTATTATATACATACATATACATATACATATATAAATATATAATAAATACTTTTTATTATATATAATAATATTTTATCTATAATATTTTTATTTTTTATGTATAATAGTAAATAATTTTTATAATTCTTATTTTTGTATGTAAAATAAAAATATTTTTATATGTATAATAATAAATAATTTTTATAATTCTTAATTTGTGTATGTAAAATAAACAATATATTTTTATATGTGTAGTTTTTATGTTTTAGAAAAGAACTTGGCTTGCTCAAGCTCGAGCCAAACACAAATTCAGCGAACCGAGCTCAAATAGCCAAGTATTCAGCTCGGCTCGGCTCAAATCCGCCCCTACCTTCCTCACTGTAAAATAACATAACTGTAACCTGACCTGCTCGTCTGAAGCCAAGAATGCACCATCTGTTTTCATCGCAAAACATACGTTGGCCTCAGGCTCTTGGCTAACCGAACTGACTCCCTATTAGGAGTCCAATCCCAATGACTGGGCATCGATGCCATCTCTGCTGTTAATCTGAAAGCATTTCCAAGGATATCAATAGGGTGAGAATATGAGATAGAACAACATTAAAAACAAAGTCATTCCTGCTTTTCCAAACAGACCAAAGAATTGCAAAGAACAAAAGGCATAGGTTTAAATTATCAACAGTATCAGGCTCTTCATTCCTTGCAATGGACTTAAAGAGCTGAAAGGCTGAGATTGACTCATTTTGGCTGACTGATAAGCCAACGCGAACCATACTGCTTGGGCCCTTTGGCAATGAAAGAGACAGTGGGCTACTGTTTCAGAACTCTCTTCACAGAGAGGGCATCCCTCATCTGTGATCACCTTCCTCTGCTTCAGATTCCTTCTTACGGGAAAGCTCTCATGAAAGCCAAAAGATTTTATTTTGGGAATTAACTTTAGTTTCTAGAACCTCTTCCAAGTTCTCTTATCTTTCCTCTGAGCTTATGGTTATGATGCCCTCCTCTTGATCCTTGAGAGTTTTAGCAAAGTGGTACGCTGATTTTGTGAACAGAATTCCAGTCTTATTATGAACCCAACACAGCTTGTCCTCTCTTGCATGGCGAGGGATGTAGAGGGCTTTTATTTTGGTTGCAATGTCTACGGGAAACCACTCTCTGATAGCCTCATTCCTCCAGCATCTCCTAGTTGGCTCTATCAAGTCTTCGACCCGTTAAAGGTTGCACCCGACGGGTTTGGGAGTGTCAACTCCAAAATTAGACTGGTCTTTCAGCCAGGGGTCTGTCCAGATGTTAACCTTACAGGCATCCCCAATCAAAAAATAGCAGCCTTTCTTCAACAGTTCTTTCCCTGACCATAGACTTTTCCAGCCCCAAGAAACCCAACCTGGCTTTGGAGCATGGGGAAGGTTGCTATGCGGGAAATATCTGGCCTTCAGAATCTGTCCCTAAGGCTCAGTTTTGAAAGAGTACAAATGCAAATATGTACAGCATAAAAAAATACAAAATATAAGGTTTTGCACTCTATATATTTGCATTTATACTCCTTCCAAACTCAGCCTAAAGAGAATTAGGGGCATGAAAGAGTCTCCATGCTTCCTTGGCCAGTAAAGCCAGGTTAAGCATCTTATATTTCTGAAGGCTAAACCTCCATCTTTCCTTTGACAGATGTTCCATCTTCCCAGTTAATCTTCCCTTTCCCCCTACTTGTGTAACCCCACCAAAATGTGCCTTTTCAAGGTCTTCACAAATACCTTTGAGAAGAAGAAAAGTAGACATTGTATACACAGGAAGGGCTGAAATAACTGATTTGATCAGCACTTCTTTCTCTGCAATAGTTAGGAGTTGGTCTTTCCATCCTTGAAGTTTCCTATCGACTATTTCTCTGAGAAACTTGAAAGTTTCTTTTTTGGATCTGCAATTTCAGGGGGGAGACCCAAATATACGCTGGGTTTGGCAATACGCTGGACATGGAGAACTCTGGCTACGATCCTTTGAAATCTATTAGGGGTACTTGGACTGAAAAATACTTCAGACTTTGACCAATTTACCTTTTTGCCGAATTCCATCTCAAATTTGTTTAGGAGATTAAGAACAACATCAGCACCATTGATTGTATCTTTTATGAACAGGTAGCTATCATCTGCGAACATGAGAAGTGAGACTCTTGGGCATCTTGAGTTCATTCCGATACCTTCAATCTTCCCTTGGGATTGCAGCTTAGAAATTTTAGCAGAAAAGACTTTTGACATTAAGGCCCCGTTGACTTTTTGGTAAGTTACTTATCCGGGTACCCATACAAACAAAATAATGACCATTTTAGCCATAAAAATATATTATTATAATGGGTATTTTTGTCCCATTTAAGTGTTGGCAACTTTCCCCCAAGGTGGGAAAGTTATTTACCTACTTATACCAAGGAAAATAAACTTTCCCTGGTCCCCACAAAAATCTGAAAAAAGAACATAAGATTTTTGGTCAATGGGAATCAAAATCCCATTGACCAACTTTCCCCCCTCTCAAAATCCAGAAAAAGAACGCCCCCTAAGAGGAAAAGGAAGGGGGATATCATATCTCCTTGCCTAGTGCCCCTTATTGGGTGAACCACTCTGTCAGGAGAGCCATTGACGAGAACCCTATATGTATATGTTACCGTGGATATACATTGACAGATCCAAGTTCTCCATTTGGCTCCAAAGCCCATCCTCTCCATCACTTTATTCAGGAAGGGCCCCCCTCCACTCTTTCGTTGGATTTGTTCATGTCCGATTTATGGGCCATGAACTTCTTCCTTCCTTTGAATCGTTTCATAAAGTGGAGCAGCTCATGTGCCACTAGAACGGTGTCCGAGATCTGTCTTCCTTTTATGAAGGCACTTTGGAAAGGGCCTATGATATCATCCATAACCTCCTTTAATTTGTTAGTTAAGATCTTGGCCATTATCTTATATGAGGTGTTACAGTCTTATAGAGACTGATAGGATGGAATTGAGAGATGTCCTTAGGCTTCCTAACCTTGTGTATTAAGGTAATCAAAGCATTATATTAAGCTCCTTTAGCATTCTTCTTGATTCAAAAAATTCTTTGACAGCCTTAACAACCTTTGGGCCCACCTCCCCCCAATATTGTTGGAAAAAATGGGGGGAAGACCATCTGGTCCAGGGGCCTTATATGGGCTCATTTGATAAAATGCTCTTTTAATTTCATCCTCAAACACCTCCACCTAGAGGTGTAAATTAGGTCGTGACGACCCGTAAGTCGGATCGGGCCGTACTTCCCTCCCCTGGATACTTCGGGGGTCGACCTGGCACAGTCCACAACCCGAGCCTGGGCTGGGCGAGATGTGGGTCGTGCAGTAGGCCTAGCCCATGCCAGGCTTGGCTACATGTCAGACCTTGAGCGTGGGCCAAAACGAGCCAAACTTTTTTTTTGACATTTTGATTTTTTTTTTACTAAAATACTTCATTTCCCTTAATTCAATAATTCCTTTGAGCTTTAGGAATGAATTGGAAAATTAGAAAATATAACAAAGAAATTAAAAAATACTTAACAAAATACAAAATGGACAACAAATTGGAAAAACGGGAATTTTATTTCTTGAATTTGAACAATACAATGGTCAATGGACAATGGATGAATGAAATATAGAAAATGGAATAAAATATAAAAATATAATACAATTATAAATTGAAAATAAAAACTAATATAAATAAAATTAAAAAAATTACAATAATTTTTAAAATTGAAAAAAATTACAATGATTGAAATAATGAAATATTTGAGTATATAAAAGAATAACAAATATTGACTTCATCATTTTTCTTCAAGTTCCACCTCCACCTACACCTTCATCTAATCATCTCCTTGATTATCATCATCTGCTTCAGGTGAAACATTAGCTGCAATGTCATGCCCTCCTTTGTCTTGTAATCTATCTTCAACATTCAACCAATCTTTAAGGAAAATGCACATCTCCAGATTTATATCATTCATATAGCTTCTCTTGTCATCCAACACCCTAGTACCTGCACTAAAACAAGACTCTGATGGAACTATAGACACCGAACGGGTTAGTATATCACGTGCCATGGTGACAAGGACTGGATAGTTATTTTCATGTCCTTTCTACCAGGCTAAAATATCAAAATTATTATCCCATCCCTCGTTGTCGACGGAATCAATTAAAGTAGAAACACTTGCTTGTAAATAAAAATAAAGTTCAATAAATGAACTAGTGTTAGATTTCTGCCTCTTATGTAGTAGAGACTGAATTTTGTCTCCACTACTGGAAATGAAACTAGCTATTTCAGAAGTGGAACTTGCACCTGTACAAGATTTCTTATGCCCACTCACTTGAGATTCATATAAACTATACATTTCAAATAATAAATTATTAACTTCTTCTATTTTATTTTCAATTTCGATATTCATATTTTCACAATATGATTCAAGTAAAATTTCTAAACCATCTTTCATAATCCTACGATCTAATATTGCAACTAAGCAATACAAGGGAGAAATTTTCTCCCAATATTTTTTACATTAGTTTTCCATTATTTCAATAGTACTTTGAAATTGTAGATTTTTCTTATATTTTGCAAAACATTCACTAATTATAAATAGTTGATTAACTAAAAGACAACTAGTTGAGTCATAAACACCTAAAAATTCATTAGTTGCATCATAAAAATCTGTAAAAATCTTTTATACAAATTGGCATTCCCCAATCTTCCTCAAATATAGGATCGTGTGGCATTTTTGCATTATAAAAATCACTAAGAATTTGCTTGTAAGCAATACAACTTTCTAACATAAAATAGGTAGAATTCCATCTATGTTGAACATCTAATACAAAATGTTTATATTTTAAACCATAATTTTAACATAAATATCTAAATTTTTGTTTTCTTGCTCTAATTTTAAAAGTATGATGAGAAATAATATTTAAAGCATCTTGAATACATAAATTTAAAATGTGACATGCACATCTAATATGAAATAATTTACCATCTAAAAATGGTTTTAATTGAGATTTTAAAATATTTATTGCTAAACCATTATTACTAACACTATCAAAACTAATAGGAAAAAGTTTATTTTCAATTCCATAAATATGTAAAGTATTTAAAATACTTACAATAATAATTGAGCCAATATGTGGCCATTCAAGCCGAGTAAAACTTAAAATTCTTTTATGTAAAAGTTATTTTTCATCAATAAAATGACCGATAACACAAATATAATTTATGTTAAATCTAGATGTCCAAACATTAGAAGTAAATGCAATTTTAGAATTCAGATTTGATAATATAGAAATTAAATTTTGTTTATATGAATAAAAAATTTTAAAGCATATGTTCTAATAGTATTTCTAGAAACTCTTTTAAATTATTGATTTATAGATCTACGTTAACATTTTTTAAGTTTAGTATCTTCAGCTAAAAAAAAAATAGATGTTCAAAATGCACAATATATTTTGTTAATTCTTGGCTCATTTTTTCTTAGGAATATTTAAAAGTACAAAAAAATCTCACTTCCTATTTGTGCTTGTGATGTTTCTTTCCCTTCTTCTTTTTTCATCAAATGTCATTTCAAATGTTTGCTCAAGTGGCCAGTACCACCACAACTACTATAGCTAAAGTCGCTCCTACATTTTTTACGAACGCTTCTCTTTCCCTTCCCCTCAACCTCCTCTATTTTAAATATTGTCCAAACCGAGCTAATCAACCTAGTATTCTCCTTTTTCTTTCCCTACCTTTAGTAGCAGTACGAGGGGTGGGAACGTCAGCAATATCAGCTGCAGCATCCATATCGGCACTAATACTATCATATTGCGACTGAACATCGACATCATCAACATTAACTGCGTTGGGAATTGGTATCGAGAGCGAAAGGAGGAGTTAGCCATTTTTTTAATTATAAAAAATAAAAATTAATTTAATTGCACTTACTTGGATTGCCAATTCGAAATTTCAACTTGATTTCAAAAGGTTGAAGCCTCCAAGTCTCCCAAATTACTAACTTGAGATACCAGAGCAAGCCTTCTTGTAGAAACTTGAATCAAGTTGAGAATGGTGGAGGATAAGGCTATTTATAGGAATTGAAAATAATTTAATTCCCCAAAATACCCTAAAAACTAGATGTTTTTAGTTGTTGGGAGGGATATTTTGGTCATTATAAACTCATTTATCACTTTAACAAAATACCCCTAAACTAGTTGTTATATAGTTATTAAGGGGGCATTATTGTCATTTTATCTCCCCCAAAGCCAAAATACATAAATACCCCCCTATATAGTTGTTTATAGCTATTGGAGGGGTCTTCAAAGGCTAGTTCTTCAGATGGGCTGAGTGTAGCCTGCTATGAGCCTATAAGTCAGGCCATGCTAGCCCACGGGCGGCACAACACGACAATGTTGGTTGTGCCAGCCCAACCCTCTGACCTAAAACCCCATGACCGGTTCGGCCCATTGGCCCATACAATCATACCAACCCACAACACGACCCATGAACCATCAACCTGATTTACACCTCTACCTTTGCCTCCAACATCCGGCTTTGCTCCGTAGAAATTCTAGTTCTGATACTCTCAGCCCAACTCTCTTCGATGTGGGGGTTGGAGCTTCTTAAAAGGTCCTCAAAAAAGTTGGTTATATGGATGTTGAGCTGGATCTGCCCCTCTACTATATTACCATTACCATCTTTTAGCTTCTCTATATAGTTGTTATTCCTTCTCTCAATTGTCGCCGCGTGAAAAAATTTCGCATTCCTTTCTCCCCATTGCAGCCATTTAATCCTGGACTTTTTGAACCAAACCATCTCCTCTCTCATTATTTCTTTAGTCTTTTCAAGATCATTGATTAAGCTCTCCATCTCCCCTTGTTTATTCTAGCCAATTACTTTGTCAATTTCCATTATGATCTTCTCTATGTTATTCGGAATCCTTCCAAAGGATGTCTTGTTCCACCTTTTTAAGTTGCTTTTTACCTCTTCAATCTTTCTCGCCATCTAAGACATGCTAGATCCCCTCTTCTATTGCTTCCAAGCTTCCATTATGACCTCCCTACACTCCTCATGAGTACTCTAGGCTATCTCGATACAAAAAGTTCTAGGGTGCCAATTTATGGTCGAAGAGTTATTTAGTAGGATTGGCAGTGATTAGAGTTCACTCTTGAAAGGTGGGCTACTTCAGCATCTTCAAACCTGAGCCTCCAATCCATAGAAGCATAAGCTTTATCTAGTCTAGCTTCTACCATTCCCCCTCCCTCCTATTAGACCATGTAAAGGGATAACCACTAAAACCTAGGTCTTGGAGGTTACCAGTATTCACCATTTCTAACGCTTCTTCAATTTTCCTTCTGATAGGGATCTTGCCTCCTCTTTTCTCTGTTGAATCCATTATACAATTCTAGTCGCCTATACATATCCAAGGCTGGCTAATGCTAGCAGCTATCTCGCACACATAGTCATAGAAATGCCTTCTGTAAGTCAAATTAGGTTCACCGTATAAGAAAGAGGCATTCCACTCCTAGTCATTTTCATCCTTAATTGATGTAAGGAAACCAAAACGACTAGCGGAGATGACCATGAGATCAATTTTGGAATCCCAAATCAATGTAAGGCCAATTGCTAGACCATTAGGCTCAACAAAGTCAACTTTCTAACATAACTTCAGCCCAAGCTTTGATTTTATTTTATTGAAAGAGTTTTTTTGTTCCATTACGAAGGAAATTTGGGTTTTTTTTTTGTTCTCCAAAGGAACCAAGGGTGACGAACTTCCTAGACCCCCTAGTCCTTGACAATTCCAAGACAAAATTAACATTTATCACCCTGGGGTTGACAAGGGACAAGCAGTCAGTGCTGTTTATTTAAAACTTCTGATTGAATTATGGTGAGATCCATAAGGGGTGATCCCATTTTCTCTTCCTCTTTATTTTCCCCTCTGGACCTCTTGATTCTTATTGACCTGCTTAGATATTTAGGACCCGCTCATAAAAACCCTAGAAGTATCAAGTTTTTTCCTAGTTCTGGGGTCAAACCAAGAGATTTTTGAAACAAACCACAATCTATATCGTACCTGATTGGGAGAGCTTTGAACGTTCATTCTAGCAATCTTTTTCAATCCATGCAAGGAATTTTTTTTTCTTTTGATAAATGAGGAAGATTTTATTAAACCAACAAATAAGAGTTACATGCAACCCATGAAAATGCACGAGGTGCGACCTTTCCTTTAAGACTAGTTACAGAATTATAAGTACAAAAGAAATTACACAGAAGCCCAAAATAAGGTAGCCCAAAGAACCCCCTATTTTGCAAGTGAATCAACAATTGAGTTTGCTGATCTGCCTACCCATTGAACTCTGATTGTCATATTCCTTGTTAGCCATTTAACCTTTTTGAGAAGATCTCTAAAACCCTAGATTACAGAGTCTGAATCTTTCAACCAACCCACCATCACTTGGGAGTTCCCTTCAATAATTAGATGCTCTATGCCTAGCTGATTTGCGAGCTGGATTCCTTGTACAATAGCAAGTAATTCGACCCTTAAAGAGTCTCCCATACCCGCAGGACCTGAGTACAAAGATATAATGCTAGTGTCTTTGTTCCCCAACACTCCTCCTATGCCTGAACGTCCTGAATTACCTCGGCTACTTCCATCAAAGTTTAGCTTAATAAACTCCTCCCCTGGTGGCATCCATTCAACCACATGTATGTCCTTCCTGGTAGAAGTATTAGCCACTGCTAACCAGCTTCTCCATAGGTCATCAAAGGAGTATGCATCAAAGAGATTTAGAGTTTTTCAGCCATTGAATTGCCCTTGTCATAATACATTCTTTAACTTCCAAAATGCTCCTTTTTTTTTTACAAAAAATTATGGTGTTCCTTTCATTCCAAACTGTCCACAACAAAGATGCTCTTAAGCACTTCCACATAATTCTCCCTCTCTTTGTGTGCCGTTAAAAGATGGATGGGCTAAACAACAAGCTAGTATCAAATGGTAGGTTCCACATACACTCAAACAACATAAAACTCCAATTCCGTAAAGTTGTAGAAAAGAAGCAAGAGATCAGTACGTGGTGGCAATCCTCATTTTGAGATTTATAAAGAACACACCAATTAAGGGATAAGCACCATTTTGATCTCTTTTGTAGGTTTTCAAAGGTATTAATCTTGCCATAACAAACTTCCAAAAAAAAACATCAATCTTTGGGGGGATGGGTCTAGTCCATAATTCTTTAACTGGGAAGTTCTAGGATGCAGAAGTGGAGAAAAGGGACTTGAAAAAAGAGGAGCAAGTGAAAAAGCCTTTCAAGTTAGGAGTTCCAAATTCTTGTGTCAGGATTGAGGGGATTTAAACAAATAGACTCATGTAAAGACAACAGTACTGAAACACAAGTACTTTCATCATCACTTAACCCTCTATGGAAATCAAAATCCTAGATTAGGGCCACAGAAGAAGTTGGGGAGGAAATAAAACTATAAACAGACTCTTTCTTATAAAGGAAAAGAGAGTAAAGAGAGGGAAAAAAATCTTTAAGAGGTTGATTTCCTACCCAAATGTCTTCCCAAAAAAGAACATTGTTTACAGAATTAACGTCATACCTGACCAGATTGAGAAAATGGAGAAGGAAGTTTTTATCCTCTTCCCATTTTCCTTCAATTCGAATATTGGGCTGAATGTGAGAGATCGGTGCACCATTCCCGTAGTCTTGTGGTTCATGTGGGATTTCTCATTGTTTGGGTTGGGCTTGGGCTCCCCCTTAATACGCTTAATTTCCATAGGCCTATCAATTTTCATTGGGCTGGCCATGGTGTTATGTTGGTTCTCGTTGGGCATGTTTTCTTCAAAGTGAGAAGAGTTATCAACGCCTCTTCCACTTTCCCCGTCAAGTTTAGGGGCTTGGGGCCTTGTCAAAATAAGCTGCCTTCCCTCCCCTTCCTCCTTCTCACCTAAACACCCTGCATTCGACACACTTCAGACTTGCCAACCTTGACTTTCTTCTTCTAGGGTACTTCGTTCCCCTTCTTTTTGAAAGTTGTTCTTCAGGATTCCTTCTTTGGAAATTGCTTGTTGAATTTCATGCTCAAGGGCCTTATCAACCTCCCTCTCGCTGACACCCATCCCCGCGCTTTTGACAACTGATGTTGATGATTAAAGGAAAAATTAGTGGGTGTGATATATAGTAAAATTGGGCTGGATTGAGAATTAGGGGTGCAACTGTGCAAATGGGGTGGGTTGGGCCAAGTTTATGGCCAATTTAGGACTAGTCCTAAAATTTGGGCTTAAGGCCCGAGCTTGGACCAAGCCTAAGGTCAAGCCTGTTCTTTTCAACCTAAGTTCAACCTGTATTGTAATTTGATGTATTTGGGTTTGGTTCGGGCCAAGCCGGGTTCGGGTTGGTTAATGAACCCGCTCTAAAAATTATACATGTGTGTATGCATTTATGAAAATATGCATACATATATGTATGTATATATGTAAATATATATGCAAAAAATTAAATATATGCATATGTATGTACGAATGTGTATAGTTGGACCAGGTTCAAGCTACCTAAGGGCTAAGCTCAAGCCCATCCTGAAAACTAAAAATCCAACCTTAGCCCATGTAAAATTTTGGGTTGGGTTGGTTTCGGCTCAGGTTGGGCCCACCCAAGTTACACCCCTAGTTGAAATTCTTCAACTAAAATAACTTGACTTGTAGTTTTACATTGATATATGGTCGTAGAAGACCAAGAGATTTAATACTAGTGAATTGGAATGTTCTAATTAAAAAAAAAAAAACTGGAAATTTTTAAAATGTCCTAATATTGTTTGAGCCAAGGTTCAAAGTAGCAATATTTGAGAGTTTATTTTGATCTAATTTCTTTTTTTTTGGTCTAGTAAGGTTTTATTTGGTTCGACTTACTATTGTTCATTCTTTTTAATAATAAAATTCTAAAATGGACAAAATTGGGTAGAATGAGAAAATGTTGCTATGAACTAAATGTATTTTTCTAAAAAAAATGAGTTCTTTTTGTGACAATAATGAGAATAAATTTTGAACTCATTTGGTTATACATTTCATTATTATTCTATTTTTATCAACAAAATAATTATAGGCATACATATAAAACCCATTAGCAGATATATGATAGTATTTTTAACTCATTGTTGATCCAAATGGTCATACCATTCAAAACATCACCTGGTCATAATTCCAAGTCTGGTTCATAAAACCTAAAAATTCCTAAAAAATCGTTGACATGGTCAAACACCATCTGACTTGAGTAATTGAATTGTTGCCCCATTTGACTTAGTCATTGGGTTACAATTTGCACATAAATGTATATGTAAGTTTTCATAGGCCATAATTTTGTGTTCAAATGTTTGATTTGCATTCTCATTGGCTCCCCATAGAGCATGCCCCACACATGTCCCAGAGCACATCCCAAATGTGCATTGGGAACTCTCCACGATAAGTACGGGAGATGTTCTCAATGCACTATTGTAATATGCTATGGGGTATGTGTGCAACACTCTTTATGGGGATGATCTTTTTTGTCATTTTGGGTAACCTTTCAAGATATATCCTTGGGTGGTGTCTTTGGTGTTTAAATACCTTTGGACCAATCACCCAATATCATAAAAGAGGTGACCAATCAAGTGGTTTTCATCAAAATTCCAAATATCTTTTGGTATCATTTCTTTCTAGTATCATCAAAATTTATACGTTTGGTGAAAAAGTACTTATTTTAAATTGGGGTAGTATAAGTGTTTTTAAAATGATGTATCGGGACAATATAAACTAGAAAAGAAATAAGCACTTAAAAAAATAAGCCCAGAATAAGGACTTATTTTTTGCTTATTTCCCAAACGCAAATAAGTGCTTATTGGTGTGCTCCTGCCATCTAGGTCGAAAATAAGTGCTTATTCAAATAAGCACTTATTTTTAAGCACTCCTAAACTTAGCCTTACTAACTTATACACAATGGTCTTGTTGTTAAAGGAAATTGAAAAAAAAAAGGTGAAATTTTAGTAGGAAAACCACACAAATCATATATTGTGTTTTTCTTTTACCTTTACTCTACAATGCATAAAGGATGCACAACATTGTTTGTTGATTTAGGGGTCCATTTCGTTCCCCATATGGGGAAGTGGCCATGGATTCCCATTCCAAAGCCTCTCAAGAAGTAAAGAACTCATAATAAAACCCTCCAAACCCCAATATTAATAAAATATTAAAATATTAAAAAATATTAACAAAAGTATTAGTAAACTAGTACTAAAACAATAGTATTGCAACAAAATATTAATAAATTAATAATAACCAACAAAGATATTAAGTATTAAATATAATAATAATAAAGTACAAATAAAATATTAATACAATATAAATAAAATAATAACAATGCAATATTAATAAACAATTCATGAAATAATAATAAAACACATTAAGTTATAAAATATTATGAAAGTAATAATATGATAACCAAAATAAAATAATAATATATTAATAATTAAAATAATAATAAAATGTTAGTAAAATATTAATAATATAGTAGGTATTATAATAAAATATTAATAAATTAACAATAAAAAACAAAGATATTATTTATTAAACAATAATCACAATAATAATTAAGTAAAAATAAGATATTAATATAATATAATTAAAGTAATAATAAAATACTAGCACATTAATTATTAACTAATAATAAATTAATTTTTCAAATAATAGAATATTAATAAACTAATAAGAAAATATGAATAAATTATAATAATAGAAGCATTACTAAAGTAATAATATATTAATGATATATTCATAAATTAGTAATAAGTACTAATAAAACAATAATTATATATTCACAAAATATTAATAAAGTAATAATAAAATAATAAATAAATTATTACAAAATAAAAAATCAGTTAACTCCAATTCCAACTCAAATAAACCAAACAATAACAATTGGAATCCAATTTTGATTATTGACCAAACCAAACATGCGTCAAGAATAGGTGATTTCGATTCCTATTCTAATTTTGATCCTATTTGCGAACTAAAGACCCTACATGTTCCATAGGGCTTGCCTAGGCCGCATTTGGCCATAAATGTCTATTTTCCTCTTCCATATGTGTGTTGTTGACACGGGTCTTGCATTTTCTACTATATATCAATGTTTCAAAAACTATGTCGAAGGTTGAATTGTTTTTGCCTTCAGGTCATGAGTCATCGATTTGATCATTTGGGTCAGACAAGTCAAACTGTGACTCATTGCTTCATTTTTTTACTATTACCTCATTAGGGGCAGACAAGTCAAACTATGACTTGTCTATAGTAAAAACTCTAGTGAATATTTTTTCCCTTAAAAATACATTTTTAAGAAGTAGCTTGTGTAGTGCACGTGTTGAAGGGATGAAAGATCCATCATATGGATGGCCGAACCCTGCGGGAAGGTAGGGCGAAATTTCAAAAATTTTCTCTCTCCCATTTGGGAATCACATTCCCTGCTTTAGAAAAACTACTTTTTCAATAATCAATCTTGAACCAAGAACCGAACCAAATCTGAACCAAAACTGTAGGAGAGGGATATACCTGATACGAAGATACAATATCTCCTAACGAAGGTGTTTATGCCCAAAGAAAGACTCCAAAGACTGCTCCCACTGAAGATGACACAGTGAATGGTGGAGCAGAATCAGCAGGGTCCGTCCAACGAACCGAATTCTTCAGCAAGAATTCGAAGGAGGCAATGAACACAATTTCTGATCAGCCTTTCTCCAAAGACTGATATCAAGACACCTCTTGATCGCTCCTACAAAGGAAGGAGATCGAACTGGCAGTATGGCGGCAACTGGAGGAAACACAAGGAGAAGATGGCGCAGTCACACTGTTGTTGTCTTCTCTCTGGGTGCTCTGAGATCTGATCTCTGAGAAGCTTGGGATGCTGAGGATGAACTGAATGGTTCACCCCTCCTCCTTTTATAGCCTTAAAGAGAGCTCATAATCTCATTAGGAGTATCCTAATCCAAATCTGTATTTGGATAAGGAGTTCTCTTTAAGAGATAAGGATAAGCCCTTATCTTATCTATAGATTAGATCAGCTCTCTCCTAATCTCATTAGGAGGTTTCCATATCTGAATTCTGATCTGGACTCTCTGAGTGGATAGGGTAAGACCCTATCCTATCTACTGATTTAATCCCAGATCCGCCCCCTTATTTAACTAGTCAAACTAGGCCAGTTCGAAATGGGCTTTAGGCCCAATAAGTCTAAGGGCTCAAATTGCTTCCAACCTGCTGCCCAGTTGGGCTTCTTTGTATGGCATGGAACCCAAACATTGATCTACACATCAGCCACATGAGTTCGGCCTGGCCGAATTCACTGAAAAGACAGTGAACCCCCTGAAGCCCATCACATGGACTCCTAATGGGCCCAGCACTTACACTAAGTGGTCCCTGGGCCAAGCCACCTTATAAAAAACCCAGGGATTGTGAGTAGATGCAAGATTAGTCCATCAGGTATTACCCTCAATGGTCTTACACTTAACCTCTCAGTCCATAATGATCATACACTGCCCGACAAGAGAGGACCTCTCCCTCGGCTGTAAGGAGCAGTGTTGCACTCTCTGCTCACATGGATCCCAGGAATTAAAACCTTTTGCAAACATTTTGAAACCATAATATATATATATATATATATATATATATATATATATATATATATTTATATCCGTATATAAAATATATTTTGCAAAACAAATTTCAACGATTGAAATCGGTTGCCGGCAGTCTTGGTTTCCATCAGAGAGAGTGCATCCCCAATCATTACTTTTGTCCGACAAAGGGGTTGATCCTGTCACTATGATCACCCACTCAGATGAATTCTCGGACTGTCCCAACATACCCAGGTTCTGACCCCCTCTAAGGATCTCACTGATTGGCATATCAAAGACAGCCCAATCCGACACCTAGTGCAGTATCATAATCAAGTCTAGGGGTCAGGTGTAACTTTCCAATTTTGCCCACTGATCACCAAGGTCCAGGGCAATGCAAGAAATCTGGTCCGGTTCAGGGTTTCAAGTAAATCTACACTACATGTACCTTGGGTCTCACCTTGGCAGCTGAGATAGGCCACCCCAACACTTGGTGGCACACCAGTGTCAGCCGTAGCAGGATAAATCTCCCCAGACTTATCCAACGGCTGTGAACATTCTAAACTAACACGAGTCTCATTATGTGTCCAATTTAAAGGTATTACACAAAAAACACACTACAATAACATGAATCAAATATGTACTTTATTCATTTACAATAAATGTCATAAGTACATCAATCTGACTGGAGCTAAGGGCATACACTGTCTAACACGTGTTAGTGTTAGTCTATAGTATATAGAAGAAAGAAGGAGGTTAAGAGTCATTTCATCTCTCATCTTAATGCTTACATAAATCTTCAATCTTCTCCTTTCCAAAAAAAAAACTCCCCCTCCTCTCATTTCTTGCACGTGGTTATTTATTTTAAAATTAAATTATTTAAAATATAAAAATCACAATAATTAATTAAAAACCTTTTTATTTTTAAATAAAATTAACTATTAACTATTAATTAATTAATTACAAATTTAAAATGAAATTTAATTTAATTAACAACTATTTTTAAAATTAATTCAGTTTAAAATAGCTAAAATTATAATAGGACAAATTTCTTAAACTACCCCTATTGTTTAGCTAATTGACAAACTATGCCCTTAAACTGCTTAACTATTGTCTTAAACCACCCCTATTGTTTATGACAATTGACTAGCTCTACCCCTGTCGTTAGCATCTACTAATGTTTTGTCAAAATCAATACACTCGTGATACCATGTGACATATAAAATTTTTCTAAAACCCAATATTACCCTTTTACCCATCTTCTGTAAGCTAGGTAAGAATCACTGCCTGTGAGCAAGATTGTTACACCAGTTTTCAAATCTAGTGTTTCCATGAGCTTAGTAGGGTTAGGGTTCGAAAGTAACCAGGAAGTAGCTTCCACCTCCTGTGGCACATGTTTGCATTGCCATCGCCATCGTCATTGTCTCCGGGGACCACTTCAGCTATTGTGTAATTACAACTATGGAGAGGGTGGAAGAAGCATCAAATCAAATTCAATGGTTTGAGTTCTTTGGAGACACTACCTGGATACTTTTGTGCGGTAGAGCCGAGAATGCATATGACCGAGAAAGAAAAGAGAAAATTTCAATAACTGTGGCTTCGACCCCCAAATCAATTATTTATAGAGAAGAAGACATGGAAAGGTCTGCTAAATTTACACCACCCAGGACCATATGTGCATTGTTCAGGAGAATAGGACTCAAGTCTTAATCCGTTGTTCTCTAGTAGACTATAAGATATTAGTCAATGTTATAGTTTATCGACAACTCTAACAATTGCCATCATTACTATGTCATGTGTTCCATCACAAAACACAAGATACAGTCGAATATTGAAACAAAGACATGGAGTCCTGGTCAAAGAGGTTTGAATTGGTATTTTAGTGTACAAGTTTTCTTCTTTTTTAATTGAAAAGGAGAGGGGGGATTGAAAAGCATGTGTTGAAGTACAATGGGTTTCAACCTAGTCTTTGGCACCTTGCTACGGTAGAGAAGAGGAAGGGGAGAAAGAGGGAAAAGAGAAGGGCTTTGGACGAGCACACGATTCTAGTTGGGCTGATGGGAGAAGAAACGAGAAAGAGAGAGGGAGAGGGAGAGAATGAGAGAGGAAAAAGAAAACCGCCATTGTTGAAAGTTGCAGCGACAGTGGTGAGCAGAGATGATAATAGATGAGGGAGAAAGAGATGGGTGCTCGAGAGAGGATGATAGAGAGATAAATAGAGTGAGAGAATGAGAAAGGATCGGAGAATGAAGATTGTTTTTCAAAATAGGTTAAATGATGAAGAGACCAAGGGCAAAAGGGACATTTCATCTGTTCCATTATGATTTAATGACAATGACATTGACAATTGTTAGAAACAATATGATGGTTTAAGACAATAGTTAAATAGTAAGGATATAGTTTGCCGATTAGCTAAATAGTAGGAGTAGTTTAAGAAATTTGCCCATTATAATATTTTATAATTGAGATTAGCTAAATAGTAGGAGTAATTTAACTTATTATTATTTAAGTTCTATTTAATTAAGATTTGAACCTCCTTTAAAAATAACTACATTAATAAAAAATAATGCAATCGATAAAAATTAAAATAAAATTGAAATTAATTTTAATATCAGGGTAAATTGCTAAAACCTCCCCTAAAGTTTGGTAATTACAATCATCTACCCCAACATTTTGACATAATTGCAAGTAGACCCCATTTGTTAAAATCCTGCACTGAAATGCCCAAAATACCCATGTAATTACTAATGAGGCTGATTTTTATAGAAAAAACAATGCAAACTTTACAGACAACAAAACAAAGAGAGTTTAATTAAAATTGTAGTTTTACATTTGAGTAATTAATATGAAGTGATATTTAAGAAGTAAATCAATTTTTGAATAAGAGAGGGTTGGAGTAGTGATTGATATGAATAAAACATTTTGGTCAAAAGTAACTAAGTGGGTATTTTTAATATTTTCATGCCTCTTATTACAAAGAGGGTTTACTTGTTAGAAAATTCACAAAGGTAATTGCAATTACCAAAGTTAAGCAGAGGTTTCAGCAATAACCAAATACTTTGGGAAGTTTCAGCAATTTACTTTTAAAACTAAACTAATGTCTTTTACTTAAACTAGTAATTAAGCACGTGTGTTGCATGTGAGATTTTTTTTTACATTAATTATTTGAATTTTAGATATATTATAATTAAGATAAAAATTGAAAATTAACAAAAGTAACAATGTGATTAAAAATAAACTCAAATGCTTGTAATAAATGTGCACGTGTATTGCACGTGGAAATTTTAAATTATAATAACAATTATTATTATTATTATTAAATTTTGTATTCCATTAAGTTTTGCCATAAATAAAAATAAAATTTATTTTAACAATTATTTTTATTTATTATGATGAATGTATAACATTATAGATGTTCCTAAATGCGATAGAATTTTGTATTTTATCTTTTTAAAATATTTATTATTCAATTATGACATCATGAGTTTCTTTGAAAAGTTGGATCATTGACTCACCATCTAGATAAGAAAATGGCTTTACTTTTGGATTTGTTTTAAATTATATATCATCTACATTATATAAATAAATTATACTTATTTTTTGTTTGACATAATTAATATATACTTTTGTATATTTTTTTGATACTTGCACTTTTTTATTTTTTAAAGATTTATTATTTGACCCAAACCACTAACCCACAACCCAAAAAGGAAAACAATTTGATTTCTAGGTTGACACTAAATTTCATATTATATTTCCATCATTGACAAGGAATGTATAATATTAGAGGTTTACCCAATATTTATTTTTATGAATATGTAACATTAGATATGTACCCAATTTTTTTTTCTATTTTTTGTTATTATTTATTATTTTCTATTTTTAAAAATTTTATTATTTGACTATGACATCATTACATTTATAGGTTGATTTTAACTTTGGCATTCTATTTTCATCATTAATAGAATTACTTTACATTTCATATGTATTTTTATTTAATATAATGAATATGCAATATTAGAGATATGTCTAATTCTTTTTATTTTTTGTATTATATATTTTAATTTATTATTATTAAATATGACATTATTTATTAACCCATTTGACCCAAAATAGTTGAATTGCTTACTCGCCACTGGGAGGGGAGAAAATAGTTTTATTTTCAAAATATTTTTTAAAATATTTATTTTTATAACATTAAAATTAATTTTGTGGATTTAATGAGAGAATATACCTTAGCATGAGATTTAGTGAGAGAGAATAGGAAAACAATTTTATTTCTAATCAGTTTTAAATTTTACATTCTATTTTCATCATTAATAAAAACATTTCTTATTTATCATACTTATTATTGTTTAATATGTCGAATATATGATGTTAAAAATGTTCTTATTTTTTTTAATTTCTATATTTTTTATATTTTATCTATTTTTGAATTTTATTATTTAATAGTGACAACATGGTTTGACCCATTTGACCCAAAATGGTTTAATTTCTTACCACTGCCTAGATGAAAACACTATTTTTTTTTTTGAGGTAGATTTTAAAAGTATGCTTTTATGTTATTGAAATTATTAATTTATTAGGTATGGATTTAATTAATAGAATTTAATGATGAAAAAAATAAAGATGCCTTAAATATATAATTCAATAAAGTCGAATATCTTATAATTATATCTTTTCAATTCATTTAATATTAATAATTGATAACCCTTTTACCATATTTTTTATTAACAAATGTAAATATAAAAATACAAATTTTATTCTCAAAAAATTTGAGAAATATTAGTGAAGTGGTATAGATACAGATTTGGTATAACAAATCCGTTGCACGAATTCCAACTAGTTTCAGCAATTTTCTTTGATTCTATGTTTCACATTCATCCGTTTGTAGTCCTATGAGTGTGATTCACCAGGCAAAAAACAAAAAAAAAGTGTGATTCACCACTCACCAGGCTATTAACACGCGTCACGCGTGGGAATACGAAGCAAGCGCGTACCATATATCCAACGCGGCCTTTCGATGGAAACCCTTTCTCTCTCCCTGTTCATTATTTTCTATTTGTCGTGTCCTCCGATTTACATCTCCGCTCCATTCCATTTCATCGATCTCTTTTGGCTTTTAGGCCGGCATCTCTGCAGCTCGTCCTCCAGCGTACCCATTGAAACTCTTCCTTCTTTATTTTATTTGCCTTGTTAGCATAATTCTGATAAGTGAAAAGGACAAAAAGATCTTCGTTTTATCGTAGGCAGTCTCAGAAGCCGCCCCCGGATCGGAACAGACAGAAGCCTTGAAATGGTGAAGGAAACGGAGTACTATGATATATTGGGGATCAGCCCGACAGCTACAGAGGCTGAGATCAAGAAAGCTTATTACATCAAGGTGACCATTCATTGACCCATTAATTAAGTCTCAATGTTTTCTCATTCAAATATAAAAGTTATTAAGAACGAATGATAAATGCCTATAAATCAAATTAATCTCCTTAGATTGGTAGAAGTTTTCCAAAGCTATGAAATAGCGCTTTGGGTTGATTTCCAAAACAAGAACATGATCTAAGTTCGATTCAAGAGGGTTGAGAAGATGAATGCGTCGAAAAGCCATTAGGTCAAAGTGGAGTACATGAATTATTAGGTATTGGAAGGAAATTCAGTGAAGGGTGTGTTTTCGGGGAAGGTGGGTTTTGCCCATCCGTTAAAAAAAGGTTTTTCTCTTTTTGGACTATTTTGGTGGTTAGGTAGACTCCTGATTCGTTAAGGATTTCTAATTTCTTCTCTGAGCAACTGAGAGCTCCTCCATCCAGTGGGGCAGCAAACCTTCCCCCAACTAAAAAAAAATAAAATAAAATAAAAAAGAAAGAACGAAAGAACGAAAAAACCAAAAGAAGTCTCTTCAGGAAAAAAAAAGAAGCACCGTATTTAACTTAAAATTGGCACGGTTGTGCATTTTTACCAATTCAATTTCCGTACCAGACTTTTAACTCACAATTCAAACTTCATTCAAAACGATGCTCTATTATAAAATAAAATGCTGGCTTCTTGTTGAGCACCTAAGTAACATGCATGATAGGGGTGTTCCATGTTGGTAGTTTCTGGGAGATTTATTCAGGTAACCTGGACTCATTGTTTAAGTATCCACACTAGGTGTCTTTTTTCTAGGAACTACACCTTGAACACGCATATTTTCGATGGAAAACTTATTTGTTTTTATTTTATTTTATTTATATATTTATTTTTGATAGGTATGGTGAGGTTTAATTGTATTATTCTGTTTTTTGAAGAGGAAAGGTTGTCAAGATGGCACACCAAACTACTAATCAAAAACAAAAAGATCAACATTACAAGCTTGAAGCTCAAGGACATCCCAGAAATTTTCCACTAAATCTGTTCTATTAACTTGCTCAAATTCTGAAAGAATCAAGGCCCAGTCTGCTACAAGCTTTCCAACTGAAGCAACTATCACTAAAGTGTTCTTTGACTTGCCTTCAAACAACCTTCTGTTCCTTTTATCCAAATTGCGCAGCACACTGCAAAGGGGATGCAGCTCCAAATAATTATTGCTTTTTTGTTCCCTTTGAGTCTTGGCCAAGAGGGGAATATTTCACTGATGAAGATGTCTGAAAGGCTCTCACACCAAATAAGAATGAGTATATTTTTTTTTTGGATAAATAAGAATGAGTAAAATTTCCATATCAAGTATCCTGCCTTGCAGTAGAAGAACAAGTGACAAACAGTCTCCTCATCTGAATTACATAAGTAGCAATAGTTTGCCAAGCTCATACCTCTACTTTTCCGATGGTCTATAGTTAAGATACTATCTAATGCTACCAGACATGCAAATTCTTCCACCTTTGGAGGGACTGGATTCCCCCATACACCTTCTACTTAGTCTGTGGTCATATTGTCTCTGATCATGGCCAAGTAAAATGATTTCACCGAGAACTTTCCATCCCTGCACTCCTTCCACCAGAGTCCATCACTGAAAGGTGCTGAAATTCTTGACTGTTCTAAGTTCTAACCTATCCAACAACGTAATACATTTCTCCATTTCTTGGTCCAGCAAAGGCCTTTTGAATTTAGGACACCACACTACCTGCTGACCTCTCAGCTCATACTACTTAGTCTTTATTTGTTGTTCAGAAAACCTGTACAGTTTTGGGCAGAGATCACACAATTTTCTAACTCCACTCCACTCATCTTCTCAAATTCTCCCTCTAGCTCCATCTCCCACATTGAACCTAACCAAGCCCCTGAAGTCCTCATTAAACCTCATGATACCTTTCCAAACACTCAGCCCATAACCTGACACTTCTCTTGATTCCCATCCAAACCTCACCACCCCATACTTCCCCACTACCACTCTCCTCTATAGAGATCCTCCCTCCCTTTCCAACCCAAACGGCCAAACCTCCAAAGCCATTTTCCCGAGAGGGCTTTATTAAAATTTTTTATCCTTCTAAATCCCAGCCCCCTTCCCTTTGGCCTGCATATCCTTTCCCACTTAACCAAGTGGAACTTCTTTGATCCTGCAGCCCCTTCCCAAAGAAATCCCTCTGAATCTTCTCTAGCTTGTTGGCTACTGCTGTTGGGACCTTTGACAATGAAAGGTAATAAGTAGGTAGATTCGATAGTGAGAGGTGCTTTGCCTTCCATCTTTTCAGCCTCTTCTCCACTCTTTCTATAAGGTCTCCAAATGCTTACAGTGGCTGATTTAGCCTCATCGGGAGAAGAAAGTTAGTTCCCCTAAGTGGAACTCAAAAGCTGCTGCAAACTGCTCCAGGACTTATCTTCTTATCTTTCCAACTCCAATCATAAGGCATTTTTTTTTCTAGATTCACTTTCATCCCTGTCAACATCTGAAAGTGGAACCCTTCTTGTTACAAGTTTAAGCTGGAGGAAGAGGTGCTACAAATCAAGCTGGTTGGTCTCCGGTTCAATCTGTGTAAGTTCGAGACTTTCCTCCAAGTGGCAAGTTTATGCGGAGGATCACTGGTAGCAGTAAACACCTCGTCACTACAAGCAGCCAAAATCAAGGTGAAATGCTCTAATTCTGATTGAATTCCTAGAATAGTTGAGTTCTTTTCCAATGGTCGATGGCGGAGAGTTTGGTTGGCGTTGGAAGCTGAAACGCTGCCGTGGGAGAAGAGTAAAGAGGAGGAAGAAGACGGTGGCATGGCCAGATGGCTGACAAGTGGTGTAAATGAGGAGGAAAACTTTAAATTCAATGTCGGCCTCTCTTTAGAAGCTATACCACCGAACTTTGGCTCGGGTGGCTCTAATTGGCCATTAAATCTGGGTTTCTCAAATGTTTTTGAATTTACAAGGTCAGTTGAACCAAAAGTTAACCTACCCTACGTGGAGGTTTTAAAAAGATGGGCAAAATAAGGTGGGGTTGGCTGAACCAGGAATGAACCGTTGAGTTGACCTAGCTGTGAAGTGTTCGCCACGTGACGACTTAAAAGTCATGTGCAAAGGGCGATGGGGGACAAGATTTGTGGTCTATCATCGTCCCCATCAACTTCTAACAGTCGAACGGGGGCTTCTCCGTCACAACTGATTTGGGTGAAATGAGATAAGCCTAATCCTTGTTACGATAGGGCCAAGGTCGATTGGAGGGACAATTTTGAAAATGGTCGTTGGGTGGATTGTGATGTATCAGACGACGACTTCTCTTCCGAAGATGATTCAAGCTACAAAGGCATTGAAGGTACAGTCCAAGTCTGCCTAGAAGGTGACATGGACTATCACATTGGTTCTCTTTTTGGGGGAGGAGAGGAAGTTGTTAATAAGAAGGATAGTCATAAGGAGCGGTCAAGGACACCGATTCCAATTGGTGAAGTGCAGCTTCTCTCAGGTAATAGCTCAAAGATTCCTTCAACTTGTCAAGATGAGAACAAAGGTGGCCAAGGAGTCAAGGA
Organism: Nelumbo nucifera; assembly: GCF_055504915.1. NCBI lineage: Eukaryota > Viridiplantae > Streptophyta > Magnoliopsida > Proteales > Nelumbonaceae > Nelumbo > Nelumbo nucifera. Next base: position 68,513,860 of record NC_142654.1, on the reverse strand, counting down.
CACCGTTTCCAGTGAGTGGCAAGGTCATGGGGTTTAGGTGGTGAGTCCGCAGGAAAACCAGGAAATTGCAAAGGACACTTTAGATTGGGGTACAAACCCAGATCTGGTGAAGTCTAACACTCCTTTGAAGCCTTCTCAAATTGTTAGTGATGTTTTTAGGGGTTTGGAGAGCCACCAAATGGTTTAGGTTTTTGAAAGAATTGTCAGTCCCTCTGTAGTGTCAGGCACTCAGCCAACCTCTGGTAACCACTATAACTTTGGTGATTTAGTTTTTTGTACTAATCTTTGTCTTGCTGGTTCTACAGATGCCTACAGACGGAGAAACAAGTAGGGATTTAGGTGGTGGAGGTTTTAGAAGAGAAACAATTGGAGATAGGGAAGGAAGGGAGGATGTTCAAGAAGTGATCTGTAATCAGTCTCAGGAGGGGGGTATAGTTGGGGAAAAATTGGTAGCAAAAGGAAACCAGTCTCAGGAGTGTCCAAAAGGTGGAAAAGTGGGGAATGAACCAAGCAAAGGAAGGGAAGAAAGGATTGAGTCCGGAAAAAGTAAAACAAATGAAGAAATACGGAATGCAAAGAACCTGGTGATGGATTTGGCTGATAAAATGGGGCTGAAGGTGGAGAAAATCAAAGAAAGAAAACCTCCAAGCCAAACAACTAAAGAAAAGGGAGGCAAGAGGAGAAGGAAGCTAAATGAAGTGGAAAAACTTATTGGTGATGTAGAAGGGGACAAGGAGTTAAGTGCTAGAGGAGACAGAAGGAAGGGGGGTTTGTAGGTGTCTTTTGTTGGTGACTGGGGTTATCTCTTTGTAGTGATCATGAAGATTATTAGTTGGAAAGTAAGGGGTTTAGGAAGTGCCACAAAAAGAAGTGTGATTAAAGAGTTACTGAGGAAGACCAGATTTTGTTCTAATCCAAGAATCCAAAATTCAGGATGTTGACAGAAAATGGATAAGGAGTATTTAGGGGGAGAGAAATGCTAGTTGGAGTTTTGCACCCTCATGGGGTGCTTCGGGGGGCATAATAACAATTTGGAAAGAAGAGGTAGTTCAGTGTTTGGAAGAGTTGGTGGGCAAATTCTCAGTGTCTATCAAGTTAAAGGATTTGAAGGATGGGTTTGAATGGGTTCTGACAAATGTCTATGGGCCAAATTCTTATAGATATAGGAATTTGATGTGGGAGGAGCTTGAGGATATTAGGGGTCTTTGGGAAGGGCCATGGTGTATAGGGGGAGACTTCAATGTTGTTAGATTTGTGGACGAATCAAGTATGGGTAGACAAAGGACTACAACAAGCATGAGAAACTTTAATTCTTTTGTTGAGACCTTTGATTTGAGAGATATTCAGCTGGGACAATCCTGTTTTACTTGGTTAAATCTTCAAGCAAATCCTATTCTCTCTAAGCCTGACAAGTTTTTAGTCTCACATGATTGGGAAGAGCATTGGCTAGACTTATTTGGGAGAACTCTGCCTAGAATCACCTCTGACCATTGGCCCATTTGTTTGTTTCAAAGGTCCATTGATGGAGGCCCAACTCCGTTTAGATTTGAAAACATGTGGCTTACTCACCCAGACTTCAAAGAGAAGGTCAAGATTTGGTGGAATAGCCTACATTGGCCTATGATGTGGGAAGGCCAAAAGTTCCTAAAGAAACTCCAACTGTTGAAAAAGGAGATTTAAGAGTGGAGTAGAGAGAAGTTTGGAAGATTGGAGGAAAAGAAAACTGATTTGATTTCTCGAATTGAGGAAATTGATAGCAAAGAAGTTGAGGGCTCATTAGGAGAGGATGATAGAGAATTGAGATGGTCTTTGAAGGGGGAGCTAGGGGAGACCTTGTTGAGAGAAGAAATGAGATGGAAGCAAAAATCGAGGGAGAGGTGGATCAAAGAAGGTAATGGGAATACAGGATTTTTCCATGCCATTGCAAATGGAAGGAGAAAGAAGAGTTTAATTACTTCTTTAATGGTGGGGGGAAATGAATGTACTGATCAAAGTGAGACCATTAAGGCTTTTTCGAAGCATTTCAGGTCTATTTATAGAAGATCCTTGGATGAGAAATGGCTAGTTGAAGGTTTTGAGTGGGAGACTTTGGGGTAAGATCAGGTGCAATTTCTTGAAAGGAGGTTTGAAGAGGATGAGATTAAGGAGGCTGTCTTTGCTATGAACAGATCAAAAGCTCTAGGGCCCAATGGTTTCACGATGGTCTTCTACCAAGATTGTTGGGATATAATCAAAGGAGATCTTATCAAAGTATTCAATGAATTCTATAGAAGAGGGGTTATCGGTTCGGGTATGAACTCTACTTTCTTAGAACTGATCCCAAAGAAGAACAATGCTAACCGGCCTGGGGATTTTAGACCCATCAGCCTTGTCACTAGCATTTACAAGGTCATAGCAAAGGTGTTATCTTTGAGGATTAAGAAAGTGATCCCCCCCACTTGTTTCACAATCTCAAGGGGCTTTTGTTCAGGATAGGCAAATTATTGATCAAATTCTAATTGCAAATGAGTGTGTGGAGGCCCAAAAGAGGTTAAAGAGGAAAGGAGTGGCAATAAAATTGGATTTGGAAAAAGCTTATGGTCTTGTGGATTGGAACTTCTTATTGGACATTATGAGGAGGTCTGGCTTTGGAGAGTTGTGGTGTAAATGGATTAAGGGTTGATTACAAACTAGTCATTACTTAGTCATTGTCAATGGGATGGTGTATGATTTCTTTGAGGGCTTCCGTGGGCTTAGGCAAGGTGATCCCTCTCCCCTTTTTTATTTACCTTGATTGCTGAAGTGTTAAACAAATTGATTTCGAGAGCAAATGGATTGCATCTTTTTAGAGGTTGGACAGTTGGGAGAGATAATGTCATGATTATCTCATTTGCTGTTTGCATATGACATTTTGATCTTCTGTGATGGAGAGTGTAGGGAGGGGATTGATAACTTGATATCGGTGGTTAAGCTCTTTGAGAGGATGTCTAATTTGAGGATTAACTGGTCAAAGAGCTTACTTGTTGGAACTAACATTGAAGAGGAAGTGTTGAGGAGTATGACGGATTCTCTAGGTTGTGACTTGTGAGAAGGGTGAGTGGCCTATGAAATATTTAGGTTTACCCCTTGGTGATAACCCTAGATCCGTTAGATTTTGGTCTCCAGTGGTGGAAAAGGTTGAGAAGCGCCTAGCTAGGTGGAAAAGGAATTATATTTTGTTGGCTGGAGATTAACTCTTGTTAAGTTTACCCTTGCAAATCTTCTAGAGTATTACATGTCAGTCTTTAGGAAGCCACAAGGGATTGTGAAGGAAATTGAAAAATTGATGAGGGATTTTCTTTGGAAACCAGGGGAAAAAAGAAGGATCATTTGGTCAATTGGGGAGAGGTGGTGAAGTTGAAGGAAGAAGTGGGGTTGGGAATCAACAATATTAGGTTGAAGAATCAGGCTCTACTTAACAAATGGCTATGGAGGTTTCCTAATGAAAATGAGAAATTATGGCACAAAGTAGTGGCAAGCATTCATGGTATGTCAAGCGATGGATGGGATGTCGACTGTAGCCGTAAAGCTACCTTGTCTTCTCCCTGGAAGGCCATTTATGATTTTCTTCCTACCTTTCTAACTCATATCAAGTATGACTTGGCTTCCGGTCAAAAGATCAAATTTTGGGAGGATGTGTGGATCGGGAATATCCCTTTGGGTAAGAGATTCCCTTCTCTTTTTGATCTTTCTAGTTTCGAGGAAAGACCTATGTCTGATTTCCTAAGTCAACACTCTCTTCCCTCGGGGCTAAATTGGAACTTTGGCTTCAATAGGAACCTTAGGCTCCGTTTGGTTTGTGGGAAGATTTGGGTGGGATGGGATGGGAAAATGTAAAAGGGGACCAAAATGGCACTGTTCACCTTCCTCCTTCGTTCGAGACGAACAGAGGCGATGGCTACCCCCTTCATCTCCCACCTCTCCCACTCTCTTTCTCCTCTCTTCTTCTTCTCGTTTCAACCTCTCTGTTTCCTCGACCTACGCATCGACAGCCTATGCTTAAACTCAGGGGTCGAAAATTCTTCCACCTCATCTAACTTCAGTCTCGACAATGATGTCTGGCCTTCCCTCAAACTGTCAATGGCCGGCACCGGCGTGACCTGCGCATCCCCGTTGCCGGCCTCTGACACGATGCTCACTGCCCCAATACTCGAAGCCCGGTTGGCAGCCCTGTTCGCACTTATAAACAAGGCTCCATTTCTGCTGCTTTGATAATAGAATCAACTATTGGAAACAGAGACACCAATAGAAGAAGTTGCTTTCAGCGTTGACTTGCCGGAGAAGATGCATATGGGACTCTCAGTGTCGACTTCTTCTATCCGAACGGGTAAGTTGCTTTGGATTTTGGCCATTGCGAGGGATTTTTACTATTGTGTCGATTCCCCTATTGCTGGCGGTGGCATTGGTGCCGGACACCTACGCTAGTGCCATTGAATAGGACTGTGTTGCCGGATTTCTCTGTTAATGCGCGTGGGACCTTCGGCATGGTTGTTTTGCGGGAGGAGGGAGGGAGGAGGGAGGAGGGAGATGGAAACTTGAGTTTTCTCACCGGGGTCGCATTGTTTTGGTGCGATCCCGAATCCACGATTTTGGGGTCTCGCATCCCACTTTTTTCTCATCCCATTCCCCTCTTTCCCTCAAAACAAATATGAGAAAAGGGAATATTTTTGGAATATTCCCTTTTTCTCGTCCCCATCCCACAAACCAAACGGAACCTTAGAGAGTCTGAGCTTCCCAGTGTGTCTGATTTATTGAATCTGCTGAATTCAGTTTTCTTGGAAGAAGGGGGTTTGGATCCCTAATTTTGATGGGGTGTTTTCTTGTAAAACCTTCTTACACTCTTTGTTAGCCACCTCCTTTTTTCCTTCTTTCCCAGTCAAGGAAATTTGGTGTTCTCCCATTTAGGGGTGTCAATCAACCGGTTTTGGATTGGATCCAATCCGATCCAAACCTTATCAAATTGGATTTAGACGGTCCGTTATAATTATTGGATTGGGCCAATCCAAGTGGTCCATATTCTTATTGGTCTGAATTGGACCTAAACCAAATTTCCAATAATCCGATCACAAGGCCAAATTGTCAAACCCTTCTCCAATTTGAAACCAATAAAAACTGAAGCCAGCATAAAATCACTGTTATAAAAGTACTTTTACGGAATACTTATAAAAAAGTACTTTTACGGAAGCATTTTTATGAAAGCACTTTTACAAAAGCACTTTTATAAAAGTAAGTTTATGAAAAGTACTTTTATGAAAGCATGTTTACAAAAATACTTTTATGAAAGCACTTCTACAAAAGTACTTTTATGAAAGCAGTTTTATAAAAGCACTTTCACAAAAGTACTTTTACGAAAGCACTTTTATAAAAGTACTTTTACATGAAAGCACTTTTACAAAAGAACTTTTGTGGAAGTACTTTTATAAAAGCACTTTTACGGAAGTACTATAAAAGTACTTTTACAAAAGCACTTTTATGGAAGTACTTTTATAAAAGCACTTTTATGAAAGTACTTTTATAAAAACACTTTTACAAAAGCACTTATGAAAGAACTTTTATGAAAGAACTTTTACGAAAGCACTTTTACAAAAGCACTTTTACCAAAGTACTTTTATGAAAGCACTTTTACAAAAGTGCTTTTTCAATGACAAAACGATATATTTTTGTAATTTTTAGATTTTCTTCATTCTAATATATTTTTATAATTTTTTATATGTTATGTTTTTTTATATAACTTTTGACATTTCATTCGGTTTGGATTGGATCCAATCCAGTCCATTTACATTTTAATGGATTGGATTGGATTTGATTTGTATTGGATTTGGACTGGATTAGGTCCAGTCCATTTGTAAGTGGACTCACATTGGACTGGATTGGGTTGGACCAAATCCAGTCCAATTGACACCTCTGCTCCCCTTTCCCCTAAAGTCAGTGCTTTCTGTTGGGAAGTGTTTCATGGATGTATTAATACCTGTGACCTACTTCAAAGGAAAAGTCCAAACAGGTGTTTGTCTCCTAACTGGTGTGTCCTATGTAAGCTGAATGGTGAGATTGCTTCTCATCTTCTAATCTCTTGCCCTTTTATTAGCTTTATTTGGGATTGGTTTGCTTCCTTCTTTGGTTGCAGGTGGTCTTCTCCGAACAGATTGGATGGATTATTTAGCCCTATTGGCATTAGTTGCACTAAAAGGAGGGGTAAAAACATGTGGAGGTGTTATGCTAGAGCAGCAGTATTGTGGACTGTTTGGGAGGAAAGAAATGCAAGAATATTTGAAGAAAGAGAAAAAAGCAAGGAAGCATTGATTGAAACAATAACCTCCTCTTCAATAAGACAGAAGTTTATTGAGAATTGGTCTCCCCCAATAGACGGTTGGAAGAAGCTTAACTTTGATGGGAGTTGTGTGGGAATCCAGGCCCCTCGGGCATAGGAGGGGTTATTAGAAATGAAGATGAAAATATCATTGCTCTCTACTCCGGTCCAGCAGGACAGAGTGATGTGGTGAGATCAAATTCATGGATACAGTATTTAGGTTGGAAAAAGCAAAAGAACTGGGTATTAACAGGTTGGTTATTGAGGGAGACTCGAAAACAGTGATAAACTGGAGACAAAAGGGTGAAGGGGTGACCTGGCAGATGAGAAACGATCTCAGAAAATTTAAATGGCTCTCAAAGGATATGTCAATCCAAGTGAGATGGGTGATGAGAACTGCCAATAGTTTGGCGGATAGTTTTAGCTAAGCAAGGGGTTCAAAGAACACAGCTGTTTTGGGCAAAATTGTAATTTGGGTTGGGTCAGCTTTCTAAAGCTGGATTTTACAACTTCTTGTTGTATCTATTTTTCTTCTAATTATTGAAATCTTTTCTGTTGCTGATAAAAAACATCTGAATGTAGCCAATATTGCTCTCAAGTTCAGCACCTGTTCCACCGAAGCATCCAAGGAAATGTGTCATCGACATATTGTAAGTGGGAGATTCATGGCCATCTGACCCTACCTTAAATCCTTCAACCCAGCCCAACAAATGCTCCTATTCATAAGCAGGTTCAACACCTCCATAATCAATACAAACAGCAAAGGGGAGATTGTATCCCCTTGCCTCAACCCTCTACAAGCTTGAAAACTCCATCATAACTCAATTAGGAGTATTGAGAAAGAGACTAATGAAATGCACCCATACATCAGCTCCTCCACTTGTCCTCTAACCCCATCAACCTTCGCACCTCCTCCAAAAAAACTCCACTCACATGGGCATAAGCTTTTTCCATGTCTATTTTGCTCACTAGCCCTGGTCTCCCACTTCTTAACCTCGAATCAATGCATTCACTAGCCACAATATATTTTTTTGATCAATAATTCACTAGCCACCATAACCCCATCCAGAATTTGTCTTCCACAAACGCCATCTGAGTCCCCCCCACCTCATGGATTACTCTCTTCAGCCTTCTTGCCTTCACGATAATACCTAATAGCTTGTAAGGGCTATCAAACTAATTGGTCTGAAGTCTTTTATATTCAATGCTTCAATGTCCCACTCTTTTTCTGAATCAGAGATATAAAAGTTTCATTTGCTCTTCTTTCCAACTTTCTGGTTTCACTGAATTCCTTAACCATCTGCATAAAGTCTGCCTCCAAAAAGCTCCAACAGTGTTAAATAAAATTAAAATTGACACTGTCAGGCCCCGGTGCTTATCACCATCAGTCCTCTTCAGGCCTTTGTTAACTTCGACTGCCTCTATCTCCTTCTCCATCCATTGTTTTTTTTTTTGATAAGCAACATATCCTTCTCTTTCTCTAACCATCTTGCTGAATCTTCACTCATCTTCCTAGGTTCAATACCTCCCAGTGTGACCAAACACCAAGTCCTTCCTGAATAAAGCTTATTGTAAAAATCCACCACATTCTCTTGAATTTCACCCCAAGAATCAAGCACCTCTTCTCCCACCTGAATTCTTGTAATGAGGTTTCTCCTTCTTTGTTCAAAATTTCGATACGTATCAGCTGATACATATCGTATCGGTGGCTTCCTGATACACCTTACAGGAGGTGTTTTTGGGTGTGACCTTGTTTAGGGGGTAGGCAGGCCTTAAATCGACCCCTCTGAACCAGTTTAAAAAAAACTAAAAAAAATAAATAAATAAAAGCAAGCAACGGGCGTATCTGCCTGTATCAATATTTTGAACCTTGCTTCCACGTGCAAACACATAAAAGACTGCTGTGTTTTACCCTCTTTCAACCAAATCTCTCTTGATTTTTGCCTCCATCTCACTTCCTCTCTCATGATTATCCTCTCTAGCTCACTCTCCAAGCCCTCTTTTTCCAACTGAACCTCTCTCAAAAAGTTTCCTTCTTCCAACCTCTTCAACCTTGCTAGCTTCTCCAACACCTCCTTATTTACATTTTCCTCACTTACCTCCACCCTCATCCCCTGCAACTCCTCTTTAATAATCTGCAGCTTTCTTACTACCCTAAACCTAGCTGAACTTTTCATTTGTGTACCTCTTTTTTTCTCCTCGACCCAACCCCCAAACCCTAAGTTTGGTTGATGTAGTCCAACATTTTCAAACATGAATGGTTTGAGCCTTGAAATAGCACCCATTTTTTTAGTAAATTTGGTTTATGATCTGACATGCACAATGAAAAAGACTTTTGCACCATTTCCCTGCATGAGCCACCCAATCCCCAGAATACAAGAATCCATCAAGTTTTCTAAGTATTGCTGGACACCGTCTATTTTACTATGCAAATCTTCCACCACTTAAAGGGGTCTATTAGCTCACATCCACTAATAAACTCCTCAAACCTCCTCATTCCCACACTTATTCTCCTTTCCCTTTCCCCTTTCATTTTAATATTGAAATCTTCTTCCAAACACCCTGGCCCTCCCACCTTTGTTTCAACCTTTCCAACTCCTCCCCAAACCCCACTCTTTTCCCTTATTCATTCTAACCATACACATTTGTTAGACCCCAACTCCAGTCTCCATTTGCTTCTTGCAAACACACTGACATATAATGCACCAACCCCCTCCCCTAACTTCCTTAAGACTCTTGATCCCACAAGATGACCAAACCACCTGAAAACCCCGACGCTTACTGCTCGTGACGACCCTGCCACCACGTAAGGAGACTAATCACCTCTGACAGAAGTTCGCGGGCTGCTGAAGCCTGCGTTTGGTTCTACCCACTCTCCACTCTTCTCTCCCGAGATTTCATTTTTCATTCTTAAGTCAAAATTTTCCAGTTTTGTTTCCTATAACAGCACTGCCTTGAGTTTGTGTTTTCTTATTAAGTTTCTTATCAATGCCCTTCTTCTTCCTTCCCTCAATCCCCTTACATTCCACTCAGCAGCTTTATTCTAATCTCCTACCCTCAACTCCTGTAGAATCCTTGAGCTTCAATCCCTCACTCTTCATCTTCTAAATCATCCTCTTCTCTCCCTTCTTCGTCGCAACCCTTGTCCTTCTCAACTCTTTCCTTTTTTTTTCTCTTTTCTTTTCTTTTGTTTTTTTTTTTTTAAATTGTTCAAAAGCTATCCTAGCAAATCCTTCCCCTCTTCAAAAGAACAGATAGAGGGACCTTCCTACCACTACCTCCCTTTCCACCGATATATCAATTGCCACTTCCCATTTTGACTTACTTCAATATTCCCTTGTTTTTTTATCAGCATTTGATATTCCCTTCTCCCTCACTTCCATAGCTATCCCATCCTCTGTTACCTCCTCCATTGCCTCACTCCCTTCTTCTCTCCTCCCCCCCCCCCCCTTTTCTTCATCTCCTACCTTTCCTCCTCTCCTATTCTTTTTTCTCAACTTTGCCACAGTATCAGATGTGAGTGGGACAACAGATCTTACCTTTTCATTACAGGAATCAGCATTGATCTCCTTTTCGCATAGTTATCTCTCTTGATTTCTCCACTGCTCCAGTTCCCTCTCTGTCGTTTGAATCTCTGTAGCATTAGCAATTCATCCTATTTCTTGTTGTATTTGAGCCAATTGCTCCACTGTAGCATTAGCATTTCTCCTGCTCCCTTCCTACTTTGTCTTTTAGTTTTGTTTTTCCCAGATTTGGGTCGCTATCCTTGATATTCTTTTTTTTTATAATTGAAAATGATTTCATTAAACAAGAGGAATAAGCTTTTACAAGAATCCCTTAGAGAGGCACGAGATGCAGCCTCCCCTAACCGTTGCAAGAGATCAGAAAAAAAAATTACAATGCTGCCCAGAAAAAAATGGTCCCTAGTAGGCCCCTGTTTAGCAAGATGATCAGCCAAGGCATTTGCCTCTCTACCCACCCACTGATATCTACATGTTATGTGCCTTGTTAAACATTTAACTTTTTTTATGAGATCCCTATAACTCCAAACAACTGAGTCTGGATTTGACAGCCAGCCCACAATCACCTTAGAATCCCCTTCAATCAATAGGTTCTCCACTCCTAGTTGATTAGCAATCTGAATTCCCTGTACTGCAGCCAATATCTCAGACTATCCTTGATACTCTTCTTAGTTTTTTTTTTTTTTTTTATCAACAACAGAATAATTCATTAAATAGAGAAAAAGGTACAAATGGATGAGATAACCTCTGTTATCTCCTCCGAACAAGAGAAAGAAAACAGAAAAATTACAGGTGAGCCCAAAACAAAGTACCTCACCCCTGTTAACCCCTTGTTTTGCTAACCCATCGGTAAGGGAGTTTGCACATCTCTTAACCCAATTAACTATAACTTCGATGTCTTCCGTCAGTCACTTGAATTTTTTCTTTTCATTAGTGTACACCCACAACCCATTGTTGTCTCCCTTCAGCCATTCCACCACCAGCTTGGAGTCTCCTTCACTAATCAACTTCCTTGTATTTAGGTCCTTAACTCTCTGCACACCTTCTAAAGCTGCCAAAATCTCAACTCTAAGAGAACCACCAGCTTCAATAGGGCTTGAGAACAGGGTGATTATTATCCCTTTCTCATTACACACCTCCAATACCTGAGGGCCCTGGGTTGCCAAAACTGCTCCCATCAAAGTTCAATTTGCGAAAGCCACTTGGAGGGGGGGGGGACCAAACTGGGACTGTTACCTCCTTAATCGGGGCTGAGAAAGCAACTTCTCTCTAATTTTCGGACAAATCATCTATTGATACATTGTTGAATAGTTCCAAAGATTTGAGCCAATGCATTACCTTGAAACAAATCACCTCCTGAATAGATTCCTTGTTTCTCTCCTTCCCTGAGAATAGTAAAAAATTTCTTTCTTCCCAGATGGTCCATATAATAGCAGCCCTCACGCAACGCCACATTATTCTTCATCTTTTATTTGGCAATCTGAGGAAGGACGGAGCAAACAAGCTTTTTCACATCTTGTGGTGGGGCCCACCTGCAACCAAATAAAGAAGAACACCATATCCATAAACCTTTAATAAAGGAGCAGGAGATCAATAAATGATAGCAACTCTCACCATCAACCTTACAAAGAAGGCACCAATAGGGAGACAAACAACTCTTGTGTCTTTTTCTTTGGAGCAAGTCACAGGTATTGATTCTTTCCAAGTATGCTTCCCAGCAAAAACATCCAATCCTTAGAGGAATAGGTTTGCTTCATACCTCTTTAATAGGAAAAGATAAACCCCCACTAATTTCCGGTTGGGTTTAGGAATTGAAGAAAGATGAGCAAGTAAACAAACCATGAGGAGTGGGAGTCCAAATTCTTTTATCAGCTTGGGAGGTATCCAAAAAACACCCCATCCAAATTCTTACCTCTTTCGGACTTTGTTTAACAGGAATAGGTTTGCTTCATACCTCTTTAATAGGAAAAGATAGACCCCCACTAATTGCCGGTTGGGTTAAGGAATTGAAGAAAGATGAGCAAGTAAACAAACCATGAGGAGTGGGAGTCCAAATTCTTTTATCAGCTTGGGAGGTATCCAAAAACACCCCATCCAACTTCTTACCCCATCCTTTGGCCTGTTTTCCTTGTTGACACATGTTGGCCAACCATCCTTATTGTGGACTCCACTTAATTTAATCGACCGCTTGTCATCCTTTATACCCCGAACTTCTTTGCCTTCCTCCTCTCATCTATTCGGCTCTTCATTTGTCCTCTTCCCCACTTCCTCTCCCTTCATTTGTCCCCTGTCCTTCACTCTTTCCTGCAATGACCACCGTGCCCTTCTTCTTCTTGAAGGTAAGGATACTCCAGGGGCACAACGGGATTCCTACTACATCAATCCACAGTGCCCTTCTTTTTCTCTATCCTGTTAGTGCACCTGCCACTGGGTACCATTAACTGAGCCGAAGATCAATTTCCCTTTCTTTCATTGACTCTAAGTCCAGAATCCTCTCTGACTCCCAAAACTCTCTTTTCCCCATTCAAGTGTTGTCCACGTTTCTACCTTCTCCACTTCTAACTTCCAACCAACAAGTCTCCCTACTAAGCTCGCCTTCAACACCTTCATCCTCTCTTGCATCTTTCCTACCCTCCTCAAGTTCACTTGAAACGATCACATCTGTAAAAGGGACTAAAGTTAAAGAGTAAAAGCATATCTGAATTTTTGTGCTCAATCTATACAAAAAAACCTTGCATTGAGGAGTAATAAAGATAAAGAAGAGACAGAAAGATAATAAGAATGGGATGATTTTTTATGCTTCTGTACATCAAAATTTATAACTCTCCTTAGGATACAAACTAGGTAACAAATCTCCCTAAATAAAGGAAAAAATAAAACTGATTTCTAAAAATATTTGTACAACTCACAAATCTCTCAACTACCTAAAATAGCACATAATATAATACATAATTACCGAAATCTTCCAACACTCCCCCTCAAACTGGCATGAATATATCACTCATGGCAAGCTTGCTAACTAAGTTCTCATACTGCGCCCTAGGAAGCCCTTTGGTGAGAATGTCTGCTACTTGGCTCATGGTGGGTATGTAGGACATGCATATCACACCACTGTCTATCTTCTCCTTGATGAAATGTTTATCCACTTCTACATGCTTTGTTCTGTCATGTAGAACTGGATTATGAGCTATGGAAATAGCTGCCTTGTTATCACAATAGACTTTAATAGGTATTGGTTTAGGAACCTTCAACTCTTCTAGGAGCCTTTTGATCCATAACACTTCACAAAGCCACGTGCAACAGAGCGGAATTCTGCCTCTGCACTACTCCTTGCTACAACACTCTGTTTTATGCTCCTCCAGGTGACCAAATTCCCTCCTACCAAAGTGCAGTAACCTGAAGTAGATCTTCTATCATTTATATTACCTGCCCAATCTGCATCTGTGTAGGCTTCGACTTGGAGATGACCCCTATTTTTGAACAAGAGTCCTTTCCCTTGAGTTCCTTTCAGGTATCTCAAAATCCTGAAAACAGCTTCAAAGTGAGTAGGTCCAGGTGAATGCATAAACTGACTTACTACACTTACTGCAAAGGCTATGTCAGGTCTTGTGTGCGACAAATAGATTAGTCTTCCAACTAATCTTTGATAACGTTCTCGATCAACCACCTCATTTGCTGTTGTTGCTTTTAACTTCATATTTGGGTCCATTGGAGTTTCTGCAGCTTTACAACCTCTCATCCCTGTCTCCTTGAGCAAATCAAGAATGTATTTGCGTTGGTTGATAAAGATTCCCTCCTTGGACCTTGCAAACTCCATTCCGAGAAAATATTTAAGTTTTCCCAGGTCTTTAATGTCAAATTCAGCCTCAAGCTTATTCTTCAACTTGTTGATTTCAAATAAATCATCTCCAGTCATGATAATATCGTCTACATACACTATCAAAATAGCTATTTTACCTTTGGTGGAGTGCATGAAAAATAAAGTATGATCAGCTTGACTTTGTGAGAAGCTGTGCCGCCCTTACTACATCCCCAAATCGTTCAAACCAAGCTCTTGGTGATTGCTTTAGCCCATATAGGGATTTTTTTAACCTGCAAACTTTGCCTCTTCCAAGACTTTCTTCAAATCTTGGTGGTAGGTCCATATATACTTCTTTCTTTAGGTCTCCATTCAATAAGGCATTCTTGACATCGAACTGACAAAGTGGCTAGTTAAAATTAACTGCAAGAGAAAGAAGTATTCTGATAGAGTTAATTTTAGCAACGGGAGCAAAAGTCTCTTGGTAGTCTATACCATGAGTTTGGGTAAATCCTTTTGCTACGAGTCTTGCTTTATATCTCTCCACACTTCCGTCAGCCTTGCACTTCACTGTAAACACCCATTTGCACCTAACTGTCTTCTTGTCATGGGGTAGATCAGTAATACTCCACGTGTTACTTTTCCTAAGAGCATTCATCTCTTCCATCACAGCTAACCTCCACTTCGGATCATCTAATGCTTGCTGAACAGTTCTTGGCACATACAGATTAGAAATCCTAGACACAAATGCTTTATGAGTATGTGATAATTTCTCATATGACAAGTATTTTGCAATAGGATGTTTTGTGCAAGTTCGGGTACCTTTTCTTAATGCAATTGGAATGTCAAGATCTAAAGAGGACAGATTAGGCAAAGACGGAATAGGAGTAAAAGAAGGATTACTCTGGAACAGTAGTACTTTTGTGAAACCTCTTCTTGGTATAAAACTGAAGCTCAGGATGAGGATTGTGATCCGTTTGAAGTACTTCTCCCCCTGTCTCTGATAACGTAGTATCTGGCAAATTTAGATTAAGAGTACTATCACTAGGTTCCATTCTTTCAACAATTGTTTCCGAAACTTGCTTATCAGAATTAATCAAAGGTATAAATTCTTCTAGAATAGGTAAAGTTTCCCAAAAATTATCTTCCTTACTTGTGTTCTCCCCCTGAAGAGAATTTTTTTGAAAGAAAGGTTGGTCCTCAACAAAGTGTACATTCATACTCTCAAAAAATTTCTTTGTAACTAGATTAAAGCATTTGTACCCTTTTTTATTAGATGCATAACCAAGAAACACATTTTTCAGCTTTTGGATCCAGTTTTGATCGAAAAACATTTGGTATATACACATAACAGACACAACCAAACACTTTTAAAGGAAGATCCGTGGTTATTCGAGATGTGGGAAAACAAATTTTCAGATTCTGTAAAGGAATTTCATATTTTAAAACTCGAGATGGCATTCTATTTATTAGGTAACATGCAGTTAGGAGAGCATTTCCCTAGAGATATTTAGGTACATTCATAGAAAACATGATGGCTCTAGCTACCTCAAGAAGGTGCCTATTTTTTCTTTCAGCAATCCCATTCTGTTGTGGTGTGTCACGACAAGTTGATTGATGAATAATACCTTTTTCGGTCAGAAATGCTCCTAAGTATTTGTTAAAGTATTCAGTTCCATTATCTGATCTTAGAATACCAATTTTGGTTTGAAATTGATTTTCAATCATTAGGAAAAATTCTTTAGATCTTTGTTCAACCTCTGATTTCCTTTCCAACAAGTAAGCCCAACATACCCTTGTATGGTCATCAATAAAAGTCACAAACCACTTTTTTCCAGAAAGTGTGTTAACCTTAGATGGGCCCCAAACATCACTATGTAACAAATAAAATGGTTTTGAAGCAAAATAAGGTTTTATTGGAAATAAAACACGATGATCTTTAGCCAAATGACAAGCCTCACAATGAAGTTTTGACCAATCAATTCCTTTAAACAATTTAGGAAACAAATGTTTGAGATATGGAAAACTAGGATGCCCTAATCTTCTATGCCATAATATAACTTGATCACAGACAGAGATTGAACTCGTACTACTTAAACCATGAACTTTTTTATTACCAATAGTGGTTTCATCAAAGTAGCACAAGTGGAAGGAAGAAAAAGAATGGAGCAGTTAGTATCTTTAGACAATCTGCTGACAGAAAGAAGATTGTAGGCAAGTTTTGGAACATGTAAAACAGATTTCAGAGTAATTTTTTTCTGAAATTTTAATGTTTCCTTTGCCTGCAATAGATGAAATACTACCATCAGCTATTCTCACTTTTTCAATACCAGAACAAGGATAATAGGAACTAAATAAATTAGAGCAGCTTGTCATATGATCGGAGGCCCCTGAATCTATGATCCAAGGACCGGATTTTCCTAGAATTGAGAGTGCCAAAGAATTGCCACCTGTTTGTGCCATAGACCCGATAGGAGTATTAGGTGACGAATAGGATTTTAGTAGTTTAAGAAGGTGATCTATTTGCTCTTTACTGAATGGAGATGATTCAACATCGTTTGCTGTAGGTATATTCTGTTCACCGGGTTTGTTCACCCTGCCATTGGATGGTCTCCCGTGCAGTTTGTAGCAATTCTCTCGGGTATGGCGAGGTTTCCCACAGTAATCACAACGCAAGTTATTCTTGTCTCCAACCCGTTGATTTTGGGATGACCTTCGACTAACTTGGGCCTCGGAAATAATCAAGACTGACACTTCCACAGGTCCGGTTGTACTTGCAGCCTTCTTTCCAAGCATCACTTGTCTCTGGCTTTCTTCTCTACGTACTTCTGTAAATACCTCACCGATTGGGGGCAGAGGGTTTCCTCCAATAATTCGGCCACAAACCTCATCGAATTCAACGTTTAAACCTGCAAGAAACTTGAAGACTGGGCCAACATTCACCATCTTCTTGTAATAATTGCAGTCATCGGGTGACTTCCACTCGTAATCGTTGAATAAGTCCAGGTCCTGCCAAATTCTCTTAAGATAATTAAAATACTTAAGTCACAGAGTTCTCACCTTGGCGAATATCTCCGAGTTGTAGAGTTAACTCGTACACTTGGGATTGATTCCCTAAATCAGAGTACATCTGTGAGACATTGTCCCATAATTCCTTGGCTGTAGAATAGCAGAGATAATTTGCCCCTATCTCTTCAGTCATGGAGTTAACCAACCATGTCATCACCATGGAATTTTCAGCATCCCAAACAGAATAGGCTGGATCCTTCACATCAGGCTTCTTCGTGTCTCCTGTGATATAGCCAATTTTCCCTCTCCCTCTGATATTCATGCGAACAGATTGTGACCACCGGAGAAAGTTGTCACCATTTAGTCGGATTGTAGTGATCTGAATAGGGTGATTTTCAGGCAGATTCCTGACAATTTGGGGCTCAGGCTGAAAAGGCTGAGGAGGCTGAGAACTAGACGTGACTTCGGACATTTTTTAGGGACAGAAACGCAGAAACAAACCCTAGGTCTTTTCTGCTCTGATACCATAAAGAAGAGGCAGAAAGATAATAAGAATGAGATGATTTTTTATGCTTCTATACATCAAAATTTATAGCTCTCTCTAGGATACAAACTAGGTAGCAGATCTCCCTAAATAAAGGAAAAAATAAAACTGATTTCTAAAAATATTTGTACAGCTCACAAATCTCTCAACTACCTAAAATAGTACATAATATAATACATAATTACCGAAATCTTCCAACAAAAGATAATTCTGTCCAATTTAAAATTGGAGTCACAACATTGTAAAACCCTCTAAGCTCAACCAAAATAGAAGCCCAGAAGTATAGTGACCTGAAAAGTTTGGATATAATTAGTTGAGCATCTCTTGTTTTTAAAACATGTGCTGATTTTACTGATAAAAGGAATACATGTGCTGATTTTTCTCCTTCCTGAAGGTCCAGCAAATCACAAACAGTAATTTTTTCTGTATGTCTATCTTAGTTTTGAAGCAATTTGAAGTTCTTATTGGTTAGTTTCCTGTTTGAATTTGGAGTCTGTTATGGGTGACCCAAAACCCAACCCCAGCTGGAGAAAGGTATGTTTTATATGGTGTGGAAACCTTGGCAATTTATAGTTGAATTTCTGCTGTGTTGGATTAAATCATGCATGTAACCCACACTTTTTTTATTTATTTAGATTTATTCATTCCTTATGGATGACAACTTGCGCCTACCTTATTGTTAATAGACGGCAAATGTCTAGTTAGTAGTAAAAAGAAATTAAACTAAAAGGCACATATGCCCATTTTTGCTATGTTTTATGCATTTTCTTTTGTTTCTTTCTTATGCATTTCTTGGACTGCTTATTAGTTTATGGTCATCTTATTCATCACTTCCTGTGTTACTTGTAGGCACGACAAGTCCATCCAGATAAAAATCCAAATGATCCTCTTGCAGCCCAAAATTTTCAGGTTAGTCTTGCAGTTAATTATATTATGGGTCTCTGCATCTCCCTATTATGCTTTTGTTAAATATTTGTATAACATTTCTTTGAGACAATTTTGTTTTCCCTACTACAGTTTCCCTTTATTAGGGAAATGCTATTGAGGTGAATGCTAGGAACAGTTGGCATATGAACAATATTGACTATGTATTGGGCCAACAATGTGTACTAACTGAGGAGGTTTTACTCATCTTGCCAAAGAAAAAACAGAAAAAAATAAAGAGGGAATGCAGTTTTTGTTGGAAAAGTTTTGAACCAACTTCTCTTTACAATTTAGTCGTGTCATATGTAAGGTGGTAGATTTGCCTGTCCTTTTGTTTCTTGGTTGACTTGCTAGAAATTGAAATATTGAGTATTATTCTTATAATTGGCTGTTAAAATACTAAGCATTTGTGGATGTTTTTCAGGTTTTGGGTGAAGCTTACCAAGTATTAAGTGATCCAGCACAACGGCAAGCTTATGATGCTCATGGGAAATCAGGAATTTCAACGCAAGTTTCCAGTTTCCATGCATATTGTTCTATAAAATAATCTACATAAATTGATGTTGCCGTTACATTACTAGAACTCCATTTAATTAAGTTTTAGTTTAACATTTCATCTTATCATGCCATTTGTACATTTCATTTTCCAGTGAAGGGATCATTGATCCAGCAGCAATCTTTGCTATGCTCTTTGGGAGTGAGCTATTTGAGGAGTACATAGGCCAACTTGCAATGGCATCAATGGCTTCACTTGACATATTCACTGAAGGGGAAGAATTCGATGCCAAAAAGCTGCAGGAGAAAATGAGGGTATTTTTTTTTTGTCCTCTTTCTATTAGGTTCTTCAAAACACTTTTCTTCATTCCTTTTACACATGCATGATGTTTTTAATTATATTACTATCGTTTCTCTTTAAAGGCATAGTAAGGGAAAATGTTCCTGGAATGAAACGAGTCTTAAAATCAGTGGAGATGGTGATTGTGTGGTTCGACATGATCTTCCCCCTTCTTTTAGGTATGGAAATAAATGCTGATATGAAAATGCTAGCTACATCTATAGGAGGATTTCATCTACGAGGCTACAACCAAATAAAAAGAGAAACCATCTCCAAGTACTAGAAGCATAAGAACATGTGATTAGTGAATGGCATGTTGTTTCCTCACTTGTATTACAAAGAACATACCAATGTGGAGACAAATGCCAATCATGTCTTCTGTTTTTATAGATTTGTAACAAGTGTTGATTTTTTTAAGGAGAATTTCCCAATGTAAAGCTCTAATCGTAAGAGGCACTAGTTTACCCTAGATTTCTATGACTGAAAAAGACTGGGATGGTGGAGAATGGGTTATAAATCTAAGATTGACAGTGAAATTTTTTTAGCAGATCCCAAACTTAAGGTTTAATCTAGATAAGAGTTATCGAGTGGGGATTAATGTTGGAGGTTAGGAACCTTGCCTCCTTTGCAAAAGATTCCGTTGTCACTTATTGTTCAATGAATTATTGAGTTCTTCCTCTTGGAGCCAGCTCTAAAGAAAATAACTTTTGGAACCCCATTTTAGAAGGATTCTCAGAGAGATAGGCTATTTGGAAGAGGACTTACATTTCCTTGGGTTGTAGGATAACCTTGATCATGCCAACCTTAGCTAACCTCCTTATCTACTTTTTGTTTGTTTTTAAGATCCCGTAGTTGATGGCTAAGAAGATTGAAAAGGTAATTTGAGACTTTTTGTGGGAACCTGGTGAGGGCAGAAGGGATCATTTGGTAAAATGGGAAGTGGTGTAAGGAGTGTTAAGAATTAGGAAATATAGAAAGTAAGAACATTACTTTGTTAGAAAAATGGTTATGGAGTTTGCCTTTAGCAAGGAAATGTTATGACATAAAGTAGTGTGGTAAGTGTTCATGGGTTGGCGGATAACAGTTAGGATATTGGTTTATTTGATAGGACAGCAAGGGCTTCTCCTTGTAAGGAGATTAAGCATGATTTTATCAAGTACAATGCTTGTTCTGGTAACAACATTAGATTTTGGAAACATGTTTTGGTGGTGGATTCACCCTTAAAGGGTCTATTTCCTTCTTTGTTGTCCCCTCATCTTCAACTAAAGGTTTTGATTGGGACTCGGGTTTTAGAAGGGGTGTCCAAGATTCAGATCTTTCCAGTTTAAACTATTTACTTCAAATCTTTGGTCCAGTATTCTTGGACCCTGTTAAGATTTATGGTTGTATTTGGACACCTAAATCCCTTGGTCTCTTTCACTTGTGCTTCTTTTTTTTAGGACTTTGAATCCTCTTTCTTTCATCTCTGCAGCCTTTTCCTGTGAAAGAGGTTTGGAGCCAACCTATATCCCTCCTAATAGGGAGATGTTGCAGATAACGGGGAAGGTAACGAGTGATGAAAAAGCTAAAGGGATGGACAAAGAAAGAGTGTGGACTTTGATTTTGATTGGAAAGCTGGGGATGGAGCTAGGTAGGAGAAGAGTCGTAACCAACCCGGGACAAACTAATTCAGAGAACCAAAAGGCAGAGGACGTGTGGAAAACTAGAGGTTACAGTAATGGACAGCTTGTTCATGTAACGAAGGTTTTTCATCGTCTTAGGGAAGGATTGGTTGGGAATGGTCCATGTGACAGATTTAAGAGAATTTACAAAAAGGAAAGGACACGAGGCAAACTCTAGATCAGAAATGTCCGATCAAAAGCAATGCTGCAAATGATTTAGAAGCTGATGCAGGCAGTAAACTCAAGGCACACAGTAGAGACCAGAAGAATAAAAACAAAAGGAGAAGTTTCAAAGACTCGGGACAGAAATAGAGAGAGAGAAAGAGTAGAACAGATTCGAAAGGACCAAGAAGTCAAGGAATTAGTACAAAATGGGAAAGTCTCTCAGTTTAGTTTTTTGGGGAGGGGAAGGCTTCGCAAAAATAGCATTTGAGAAGTTTGAAAAAAAAAAAGAAAACAGAAGAGAAAAAGAAAAAAGGAAGAATACTTAGAAAAAATCAAGGGATGGGACGAGGAAGGGGGAGAAGAGGAGGGACTGGAGTGATCTTGGGGTTGGTGGGAAGACATGGAGAGGGGGAGGAAGATGAGGTTTTGTAGTTGGATTGTGAGGGGTATGAGAGAAGGAAGGAGGGAGAATGGGTGGAGCATTGAATATTTGATAGCAGCAGGAATGAGCAATTTGTTGAAGTCTCCAAAGCCGATTTGTTTGAAAATTTTTGGAATTGTCTTGATTTATAGCCTTGTAATGCAGAATCCTTTTCATCTTTAAATCTTTGAGAATGTATTTGGTGTGTCATCTAGACAATCACAAGGGTGTTAGAATGTAATCTTTTTCTTTAATGAATTTTTTATTGATTCTTCAAAAAATATCCCTCCTAAAATAGGTGCATTTTGTTGGGAAGTTGGCCATGAGAGAGTGGATATCCTTCGCTTGCTTCATATTAGGAGGCCTTATTGTTGTTTGTTTTTTTTTTTGGATCAATAACAGAATTGCTTTAGAATTATGAAAATAATTACAAGATTGGTAGAGGTAAGCTTTCTTAATTCTCCATAGACAAAATTGCTATTACAATTGAACCCAAAACAATTGATTCCTTCCCACCCCTTGTTTTGCTAAGACATTAGAAAAACCATTTGCTGTCCTTTAAACCCAACTGAATTGCATGTCCATATCTTGAGTCAGCCACTTGAATCTCTTTTTTTGATTGTTGAAAATCCAGAAACCCTCTTCTTTCTTCTGCAACCACTCCACTATTGACTTTGCATCACCTTCTATAATCAGCTTTCATACATTCAATTTCTTTGCCTTTTGCAATCCTACCATGACAGCCATAACTCTTAAGGTATGTTTGGTTTGAAGGAAAAAGTAGGGAAAGGTAGAGAAACCTTTACAGACCTTGTATAGGTTTCCCTACTTTTCCCTTCCTTTCCCTACCTTTTCCTTCAAACCAAACATAGCCTTAAGGAATCAATCACCTACTCCAATTGGGCCTGAATATAGTCCAATGGTTCTGCCTTCACTATTCCTAAACATCTCTGCAATACTAGAGGGATTCAGGTTTCCTACACTACTCCCATCAAAATTCAACTTGGTGTAGTCAATCGTTGGAGGAGACCAAGTAGGGCATATATTGGATTTATGACAATCAAAGCTAGCCACTTCCATTTGTTCATGATATCACCTGTCGAGAAGACAGCAAACATCTCCATAGATTTTACCCAATGAACAACTCTCACCATAATGGTTTCAATGACAACTTCTCTTCTTTCCTTCTCTGAAAATAGTCTTGCATTTCTTTCTTCCCATATAGTCCAGCACTCGGCTGCTCTTACACATCTCCATAACACTTGTCCCCTTTTCTTTGGCCACCTCATGAAAGTAGAAGCAAACAAGCTTTGTACATTAGTTGAGGGAGACCACCTACATCCAAACAATTTAAAAAATCACTCCCAAATAAAAACTATAGAAGTGCAGGAGCCAAGAGATTAATAAATGAAAGGAAGTTTCTCCATTAGCCTTACACATAATACACTAGTGTGGGGATAAGCACCAAATTGTTCTTTTCTTTTGGAGTAAATTGCAAGTATTAGTTCTTTCCAGGAAGACTTCTGAACAAAAGCCTACAACTCTTGGAGGGATAGGATTACCCTCAACCTCCTTCACAAAAAATGGTAGCCCCCAATGAGTCAAAAGTTTGAATAAGGGCCTTAAAAGAAAGAAGCATAGGAAAAGACACCATAGGAGGATAGGGACCAAATACGACTGCCAGGTTTCGAGCAATCCAAGTACTCCTCATTAAGGATATGAAGCAAGTCCAAAACATCATCAGTTTCTGAATCCCTCACACCCCTCCTCAAACCCAAATCCCAATCAAAACCATTTCTTAAGCTTGAAGGTCAAGGAACCGAGAAAGAGAACACGAGTATCTTTATATCTTGATAGGGCAAAAAGAAAGGGGAACTTATCTTTCAAAAATTCCCAAAATTTTATAAGGTTACCAGAACAAAGGTCATACCTAAAGTTCCATCTAGTTGATTGGGAAAGAGTTTGTGGACCCATGAAGGCAAGAGGGCTGAGCATTAGAAATTTGAAGAACTTTAACAGGGCGCTAAACCTTCGCCTTGGAGGAACAGGAACATGCCAGAAGGTTATGGATAATTGATGTTCCACGCTTGAAACAACTTGGAGTTACGGAGGAAAGGAAATTTCAGAAGACTGAGGTTCGAAGAAGACCTACCTCTAAGGATTGAAGAAAAGCATTTTCTGTTTGAAAGTTTCAGGATGAAGGGGAAAAAAGCATTAAAGATCAGGGAAGTCAACATGGCGATGGTGTTTCTGATAGGAGCAGAAGCTATGGGGTGGTTTCAGACTTTCATGGAGGATGCTATTCAGGTGCATAGGAAGCTTGTATGCAAAGAACCATTTGATTTTGCTGGTAGGAGGTATGTAGTAAAAAGAAGGGAGAATGTTAAAGGAAGATACGTGGTGCTTATGGAGTTTTTTGGGGAAGGAAAAAAGCAGATGGTATGCTTCCCTGAAGGAAAGAATTGGATTGGCTGGAAAGAAGTCACAAAAATCTTGAAGGGAAGGCAAGAGGGCTGGGCATTAGAAATTTGAAGAACTTTAACAGGGCACTAAACCTTCGCCTTGGAGGAACAGGAACATGCCAGAAGGTTATGGATAATTGATGTTCCACGCTTGAAACAACTTGGAGTTACGGAGGAAAGGAAATTTCAGAAGACTGAGGTTCGAAGAAGACCTACCTCTAAGGATTGAAGAAAAGCATTTTCTGTTTGAAAGTTTCAGGATGAAGGGGAAAAAGCATTAAAGATCAGGGAAGTCAACATGGCGATGGTGTTTCTGATAGGAGCAGAAGCTATGGGGTGGTTTCAGACTTTCATGGAGGATGCTATTCAGGTGCATAGGAAGCTTGTATGCAAAGAACCATTTGATTTTGCTGGTAGGAGGTATGTAGTAAAAAGAAGGGAGAATGTTAAAGGAAGATACGTGGTGCTTATGGAGTTTTTTGGGGAAGGAAAAAAGCAGATGGTATGCTTCCCTGAAGGAAAGAATTGGATTGGCTGGAAAGAGGTCACAAAAATCTTGAAGGACTACTCTGCTAAAGAGGAAACTATAGAAGATAGAAGAGTGGGACTTGTAGAAGAAACACAGGGGTTTATTGGAGACTTTGAAGTGGGAAAGCAGAAGGAAAAGCCCAAAAAAGAAACAGAAATGCAGATTGGAAGAAGATTGCTGAAGAATTGTTGAAAAAGTTGAAGTTAAACTGCACTATAATTTTAACCCCCTTTGAAAAATGTAAAGCCCTTCTAGAGTTAGTAGGAGAGAAATTGGAACTCCATGCCATGTGTTATCAGTTGGAGTCAGCCTCTGTGACTGTTTCAAAATGGTCCCCTCACTCCAACTCCAAGGATTTGCATGAGAAAGACAAAGTAATTGTTCAAATCCTGGGGTTGTCGTTCCATCTTTGGAGTCCAGATGTTTTTGCCTCTATAGCCACTCTGTGTAAAGCAAGGTTGGATGATTTTGTTGTTAAAGACCTCCGTTCTGCGGCAATATGTCTGAGCAATGTGAATTTGGAAGACATCCCCTGCTCTGTGAAGGTGCTGGTTGATGGAGTACTGTATTCAGCCTGGTTAGTAACAGCCATTGAAGCTGAGCTATGGAGGGAGGGAAGAAGGAAAGAAGATGAGAAGATAAAAGAAGAGTGGTTACGTGGCTAAGGTCAAATGGGTGAAGAAAAGGAGAAAAGAAGCTACACTGAAATAGAAAAGCAATCTCTGGGGAGGAAAAAAGTGAAATAACAGGGATAGAAATATATAAGCCAAGGGTAGAGAGGGGCGAGACACACGGCTGGTCATATGCTGAAGCAGTGACCAGTGGACTTCGATATGGGAAGCAACCTCAAGTTCAAAATTCAAAAGCAGGGGTGACTCAGTCGGCTGGGACATCAGACCTGAGCCGGACTCAATCAGATGGGTCAAATTCTAAAAGCCAATCACGTGCCATTTTAAATGACCACGTGAGAGGTAATAAGGAAACCGGGCTTGGGCTTTTAATGCTTGGGCCTAGTTGCTAGTTTTGTCCCTTGGGCCCAACCAGTGGGCTTAAAAAGGCCGAAACACATGACATCTTTAAAGGACACATGAGCACTAAGGCAAGCTTGACGATGGAAGATAATTTCGGTCCATCATCTTCTTCCTCGACCAAATCAGAAATAGTGGGATGTCGAAGAAAAAACCAGGGGCGGCTATCTTCAATGATGTGGGTACAGACCAAAGGGAAAGCTTCAGCTTCCCCAGAAAAGAGGAACCCAAAGTTTAATATGTGCAGCGGCAAAGGTAAGAAGAAATTGCAAAATTCAGACTCAGAGTTTGAAGATAGTAGTGACTCAGAATCAAGTGAATACTCGAGTTTGGGCAGTATAGATCAAACAGTGAAGATTGATATGAATGAAGCAGAGAGCTTCAACACTGAAGAACTATTTTTAGAAGACTTTTTGGAGAAATCGATCGATGAAAAAGAAATAAAAGATCACGGACACACAGTATTTACAGTTGAAGCTGAGCAGATTACTTCCTCCCTAAACTTAGAGAATTTACCCCTAATCTCCCAGCAAGAACAGGAAACTCAGGAAATGAGACAAGAGGAGACCTTGAAGGTTAGCATGGAGGCAACAGAGAAGGTTAATGACGCAAACGGAGATGTTAACTCTCCCATTCCGATCAACAGAAACTAAGTTTAGGGGATAATCCCGATTCTTTGATCTCCAAACCTGGACCCCTAAACTCCTGTACTTTCGTTCCTCCACTAGTGTCTCCTGGTAAGTGTGTCCATTCAGTTTTGGTTACTAATGTGTGTGCTTTGCCTGAAACAGGTACACCAGCTACCCAACCTGATATCCTGAGGAAGGAGAATGGAGGTTGGAAGGGAGGGAGATAAAAGTTAGGAGGGGGACGAGGGAGGAAGTAGAAAGGATTTGGGGTTTGATTAGAAAATTCTTGGAGGACCTTAAAAAAAGGAAGAAATAGGTCAAGAGGGAGTCCAAAATAAGGCAGACTCAGTTGTAAAGGAAAACACACAAAAACAAGGGAATTAGAGGGTGAAGATGTATGGTAGAAAGAATAAAGAAAAAAGGAAAAAAAGAAGAAGAAAAAAGACAGATGTAGAAAGACTAATATCTAATGTAGAGGGTGATATTGAATTTAGTGGGAGAGGAGATAGAAGGAAAAAATTTAAGTAGGGAGGAAAGAATAAAAGAGGGTCAATCTAAAAAGTGAAAGAATGAAAATAATTAGTTGGAATGTAAGAGGTTTGGGGAGTGCAAGGAAAAGGAGTGTGATAAAAAACTTAGTAAAAAGAGAGGATCATGATGTGACGATGCTTTAAGAGACCAAACTAGTAGAGTTGGATAAAAGATTGATCAAAAGCTTGTGGAATCGAGAGGCATTAGATGGGTGGATGCTTCGTCCTAGGGGGCTGAGGGGTATAGCGATTTTATGGTAGGATGAAGTGGTGGAATCAATGGTTTTCAAAACCAGACCGGACTAGAAAAACCGGGAACCAGTCACCTGACCGGTTCCGTTTTCCCCAAAAACTAGATTTCCCCCTAAAACCGTTGATTTTGGTCAGCGAACCGCTGAACCAGGCGGTTGACTGTTCGAATGGTTTTGACGTTTTTTTATTTTTTATTTTTCTGCCAGAACGAGCCGAGTGTTTGGTTCGAACGGTTGGACCGTTCGACCCGGTAACCGGACCCCTGACCAGTTCGGTTTTAAAAACCATGGTGGAATCAATAAAAGAACTAATTGGCAAATATACCATATCTGTTAAGTTCAAAACAATGGAGGATGGATTCACTTGGGTGTAAACTAATGTTTATGGACCAAATAGTTATAGAGAGAGGAGTGATAAGTGGGAGGAACTGTATGCAACATGGGGCTTGTGGGAAGGTGCGTGGTGTTTGGGAGGTGATTTCAATGTAATTAGATTTTCCAATGAAACTTCTAACCCCCATCAATCTATCACCACTAGTATGAGGAAGTTTAATGAATTTATAGATTTGTGTTAATTGAAGGAAATCCCTCTGTTTCAAACAAACTTTACCTGGTCCAACTTTCAGGAAAACCCAATGTGCTCAAAATTGGATAGATTTTTGTTTAACATAGGGTGTGAGAATCATTGGGAAGGTTTGGTTTCGAGAGCATTACCCAGAGTCACTTTGGACCACCACCCCATTAGATTAGGAATAGAATGCTTCCTACATGGTCCTACTCCTTTTAAATTTGAAAACAAGTGGTTGACACATCCAGATTTTATTCAAAGAGTGGAAGAATGGTAGAAGGAGGATCTAAGGGGGATAAGGTGGGAGGGAATCAAATTCCATAAGAAATTGCAAAGATTGAGATCTAAAATAGAGTGGAATAGAGATCATTTCGGGAGGTTAGAAGAAAGGAAGCTGAAGTTGACTCTTATCTCTCAAATTGAAGAGTTGGATAAGGTAGAAAGTGAAAGGAACCTTCAGGAAGAAGAGAGGGAATTGAGATGGAAATTAAGGAATGAATTGGAGGAAGTCCTGAAGAGAGGGGAAATATCCTAGAGACAAAAGTCAAGACATAAATGGATAAAGGAAGGGGATGGGAACCCAAAATATTTTCATGTGATGGCCAGTGGAAGAAGGCATAAAAACTTTGTGGCTTGGCTAGAAATGAATGGGGAACAAATATCGAATTAGGATGAAATTGCCAGAATCTTTGTGGATCATTTCAAATCATTTTATGGAAGACCCTCGGAGGAAAGATTGAGTTTAGAAGGATTTAGAGTGGCCTTTACTAGATGAGGAGACAACAAGGTGGTTGGAAAGGGACTTTGAGGAAGAGGAAATAAGAAAGGCAGTGTTTTCCATGAATAGATCTAAAGCACCTGTACCGAATGGTTTCACAATGGCTTTCTATCAGGATTGTTGGGAAGTGCTGAAAGATGATTTATTTGAAGTCTTTAAAGAATTTTCCAACACACATATTGTTAGCCCCAGAGTTAATGCAACTTTCTTGGCCTTGATTCCAAAAAAATCTTGATGCTAGCCATCCAAAGGACATTAATCCATTAGTCTAGTGAATAGTGTCTACAAGATAATGGCAAAAGTCCTATCTTTGAGGATCAAAGTAATTCTCCCCTCCCTCGTTAGTCAGTTTCAAGGAGCTTTTGTGCAAGGAAGACAAATAATCGACCAAATCCTGATAGCTAATGAATGTGTAGAGGAAATGAAAAGGTCTCTAAAGGAAGGATTTGTTTGCAAACTGAACATAGAAAAGGTCTATGATATGGTGGATTGGAAATTTCTCCTAGAAGTAATGCAACATCGAGGGTTTGGAGAAAGATGGTGTAGTTGGACGTTTGGTTGTATACAGTCTTGTCATTTCTCTATCCTTGTTAATGGAGTGGTGAAAGACTTTTTCCCAGCTAGCAGAGGGCTAAGGAAAGGTGATCCTCTCTCTCCCTTCATTTTTGCTTTAGTGGCGGATGTCGTTAGTAGACTCCTCTCTAAGGCAGATAGGGAAGGCGGGTTTAGGGGGTGGAGAGTGGGTAGAGATGATGTTCCAATTGCTCATCTCCAGTTTGTAGATGATATCGTAAATTTCTATGAAGGGGGAGACATTAGGAGAGT
Source organism: Nelumbo nucifera (assembly GCF_055504915.1). Taxonomy (NCBI): domain Eukaryota; kingdom Viridiplantae; phylum Streptophyta; class Magnoliopsida; order Proteales; family Nelumbonaceae; genus Nelumbo; species Nelumbo nucifera. The sequence goes on along the minus strand of NC_142654.1, from coordinate 68,485,056 downwards.
GAGGAGATTGAAAGAACTGATTAAGAAGTTTGAAAAAGTTTCCAATTTGAAAATAAACTTAAATAAGAGTTGCATAGCAGGGGTTAATATGGAGGAGAATGACTTGAGCTTGATAGCAAATTGCTTAGAGTGTCATATCACCCCTTGGCCTTTGAACTATCTAGGACTACCCCTAGGTGCAAAGCCGAAGGAAAGCAGTTTTTGGGACCTAGTTGTGGAAAGAAGTAAAAAGAGGTTGGCTGGTTGGAAGAGAAATTATCTCTCTTTGGGAGGTAGGATTGCTCTAATAAGATCTACATTGGCTAACCTACCCATCTATTTCCTCTCTGTTTTTAGGATCCCACCGAGGGAGGAAAAGAAACTGGAAAAAATCATGAGAGACTTTCTTTGGGAGCCAGTAGAAGTCAAGATCACTTAGTAAGTTGGGAGGTGGTGTGTAGAAACAATGAAGAGGATGGATTAGGTATTGGGAATGCAAGAAAGAAAAATACAGCACTCCTAGGGAAATGGTTATGGAGATGGCCTTTAGAGAGGGAAATTTTGTGGGTTGAGATAGTGGCTAGCATACATGGTAGATCAGAGAATGGTTGGGATGCTGGTGTATCACGAAGGGCTACCTTGGCAGCACCTTGGAAGGCGATCCATAGCCTCCTCCCTCAATTCCTCAGGTTTATCAAGTATGATGTTTGCTTAGGGAATTTAATTCGTTTTTGGGAAGACATTTGGTTTGGTAATCGGCCTTTAAAGGAGTTGTTCCCCTCTTTGTATTCTATCTCTTTGTACAGAAATGAGGTGATCTCCAGTTTTCTTGTTCTTCCTTCTTTGCCTTTGAATCTTAACTGGGATCTTGGGTTTCGAAGGGGGTTAAGGGATGAAGAGGTTAATTATTTGTCAGAACTTCTTCTCCTTGATAAAGTTTGCTTAGAGCCTACTAATCCTGATAGAAGACTTTGGTGCCCAAGTCCTAAAGGCCTTTTTTCTTGTGCATCCTTTTTTAAACCTCTTTGCCAGTCCCCCTCCTCTTTGTCCTTTTCTTCGAAATAAATTTGGGTTCATCCGGTTCCCCCTAAAATTAAGGCTTTTTGTTGGGAAGTGGCTCTTGGGAAATTTAAAACTCTGGATTCATTGCAAAAGAAAAGACCTTCTCTATGTATTTCCCCAAATTGGTGCTCTCTATGTAAATCCAACGGTGAATCTTGCTTTCGTCTACTAATTTCTTGCTCATTTGCTAAAGAAATCTGGGATTGGTTTTTCTCCTTGTTTGGGTGTAGGTGGAATATGCCAACGGAGATTAAAATGCTATTTGATCCATCAACCTTTGGATTGCCGAAGAGAAGGGGAAGAATAATGTGGAGATGCACTAGAGCAGCAGTGATCTGGACATTATGGGAAGAAAGAAATGCAAGAATCTTCCAAGAGAAGGAAAGAAGTAAACAACAAATTATGGAGTGTGTTATGACCAGGGTTATACATTGGTTGCAAACATTGGACCTCTTCAAATATTTCTCTTTTGATGATATCTGGAAGAATTGGAGCTTCATAGCCTTTAGTGCAGTATAAAAAAATTAAAGCAAGGTCGGTTTGGAATCCTCCCATTGAAGATTGGCTGAAACTAAACTTTAATGGGAGCAGCCAAGGCAACCCTGGTCCATCTGGCATGGGAGGGGCTGTGAGAGACAAGGAAGGAAATTTAAAAGCCATCTTTTCAGGACCAATGGGACATGGAGACTCTTTAAAGGCAGAACTATATGCAGCTCTACAAGGCACTCAGATTGCAAAAGATTTAGGAGTGGAGAAATTGATGATAGAAGGGGACTCCAAGGTGGTGGTGGGTTGGCTAAAGAACCCAGATTTAGTGATTTGGTGTTACAGAAATGAAATGAAGAAATTCAAATGGCTCACCCAACAGATGATTTTAATTATACAGTGGGTGGGAAGGGAGGCCAATGAACTGGCTGATTCTCTAGCTAAGCAAGGGGTAACTAGGGATCAGATGTACTAGGCCCATTTGTAAATCTGCTATATGTTTTTGTTAAAAAGTGAGGCTGCACCTCGCCTCACACTGAGATGCTTGTAACAGATGTAATCCTTTGCTTCTAATGAAATTTAATGATAGTTATTTATCAAAAAAAAAAAAACAAAGGTCATACCTAACAAAAGGTTGGAAAGGTGGGAGGACAGCATGGATGGCCTTCTAAGGAGAGGCTCTAGTAGCTCCAATCAGCCTTCTAGCATCCCAACTGTCAGTTGCAAGCCCATGGATGCCAATCACTATCTTAGCCCAAAGCTTGTCCTTATCCACAGGTAGCCTCCAAAGCCACTTTCCTAGCAAAGCCACATTCCCTTTTGTTAATTGCGTAGACCTAACCCACCAAACTTCTTGCTTCTGCTCACTATTTCCCAACTAACTCTATGGTCCTCCTCCTCTGGTTCCCATAGTTCCCCTATTAATTTTTTTTTTCCATTTTTCTACTCACTCACTGGTATCTTAAAAATAGACATAAAATACACAAGCAAATTAGCCAATGTAGCTCTTAACAGTGTGATCCTCCCCCTAAAGACAGATAGCTTTTCTTAACAGTCTCTTGACAAATCTTTCTACTACAGGATCTCAAAAGTTACTCTTTTTTGAATTATCTCTCCGTAGTATCCCTAATTACCTCAGTGGCCAATGTAACACCTCACAACCCAAAATGTTTGCATACTCTAGCATCTCCCCTTCTTCCATATTAACACCCACAATACACCTTTTGTCAAAATTCACCTTAAGGCTGGAATTCTTTTTTTTTTTTTTTTGAGAAAAGTTAACTGAATTCGTTAAGAAAGAGAGTACACAAGAGGGTGTACAGAGAAGACAAACAAATAGGGATCCGACCCCTGAAAATTACACAGAAGGGATCTTATCACAGTACATCACTTCTAACAGAGAACCTAATTTTGCTAACCCATCTGCAAGAGCATTAAGATTCCTTGGAATCCAGTACAGGTGTACGTTTGTATCTGCCAGTAGACCCCTTGCCTCTGTCAGAAAATGACTGAGTCTCTGTGGCCCAGTCTCTTGTCTTCCTAACCACTTTATGGTGTTTGCTGAGTCTCTCTCTATGGATAGATGCTGAATGCTAGTCTTTTGATTAATCGAATTCCTGTAAGTGTAGCCATCACTTCTGCCTTTGTAGAGTCAGCTATACCTATCGGCCCACTGTACACCCAGCGAGTGTTCCAATTTTCATCCCTTAGTATTCCTCCAATACCAGCAGTACCGGGGTAACCTGAAGCACTTCCATCGAAACTTATTAGAGTCCAAGTTCCTTCCCTCCTTGTTAAGGGGCCCCTTGGATGGGGAAGAGGAGTGAGGAGGGGGAGGAGAAAAGGAAAAAATCAGCATCCCTGTTTAGGTCATTTATAGAGACTCCTCTAAACTTGTCTGAGCTGGAAGCACACTGGTTACATAGATAGGTAATGTGATAGATCAGATCAATCTTTGTCTTAGCCTTGTTCTCAAAGAAGCGGTTATTCCTTTCTTCCCAAACTCCCCAAAGTACAGCATGTAAAATTATTTGCCAATATACCTTACCTCTTTTACTCAGTCCTTTGCCTTGCCATTGATGGAGCAAGTCCTGGAGGTGGTTTGGAGCAACCCAGATGTACCCAGCTAACTGTAGAAAATGGCTCTAGATGTCCCTGGTTTCCTGACAGTGAATGAAAAAGATGGTCGGTTGATTCCCTTTCTCATGCAAAGGATGCAGACATGAAGGGAGATGAAAAGTCTGCCAAAAATCTTCTTTTGCAATAGCTCACAAGTGTTTATCTTGTTCAGGCAAGCCTCCCATACAAAGAAACACACTCTAGAGGGGATGTAGTTGTACTAGACCTTCTTGAAAGGGAAGTGATAATTCTGCTACTCTGCAACCAGAACCTTGAAGAAAGAAATGGAGGAGAACTCACCTATAGGGTGAGGTTTCCATACACGGGAGTCTTAGGAATTAGGGGATATGTATACTTCTCTGAGGGAGAGGGGGAGTTCAGTGAGCTCATTGATCTCTGAATCCCCCAAGGGTCTTCTAAAGCTCAAGTTTATGTTGCTCTCATTAGGGGAAGAAGGGAGGCATTGGGAGATGGTTGCTTCTTTGTTTAGGGTAAGGTTCAAAAGTCTAGTGTAGGAAACTGCTAAAGTAGTGTTGCCCCACTACAGATCAGTCCAGAATTTTATTCTAGTACTGATCCCGGTCACGTATCATTTTTTTTTTGGCTAAGTACCTCGTCATCTCGTCTGCTCCCAAGTGGTCGATGACTCAGGGGCTGAAGTGGAGCTCCCTAGTGTAGTGCAACCCGGCTGCTCCCTGCGGGAGATGATCTGCCCATCTTTGTAGACGGCGGGAACTGAGGAACCCATCCTCCCTGCAGGAGATGATCGGCTCGTCTTTGTAGACGGCGGGAACTGGTTGCCTACAAGAACTGAATCAGAGAACCCGGGGTGGCTTACCCGGCGGGGACACTCCGATAGCTAAGTCAGCACTTAATAGTGAGCTGAAAATGATATTAGAGAATGAGAGAGCTAGAGAGCAGAGATCACCCTTCATTTTCCTCTTTTTCGCCCCTGGGGGGTGAGGTCTTTATATACTGGAGTCCTCATGGGTTTGGTGGAGCAGTTCCTGGAGTCCCGCTGTGATGGGACCTGCTTTCGTGTTAGGTGGGGATAAAGCCACCAACTGGTAAGGTTGCCCATTTCCGCCTAAATCGGGGAGTGGGTGAGCTAATATAGCCGTTACAAGTCAATCCCTTAAAATGCGGGGTATGGTGGTGAGCTCCTCGGGGTTGTCATGCGGTGGCCGGTCTGACTAAGAAGCGAGCTGCCTGTAAGGTGCCAGGCTGCATGATGGTGAGCTGCCTGTGAAGTGCTGCATGGTGGCGAGCTACCTGTAAGTGTTGCATGGTGGCGAGCTGCCTGTAAGTGCTGAACTGTTTGGGTGGCGAGAGTGTCGGGCTGACCAGGTGTCGAGCTGCTTGTGAGGTGCCGGTCTGACCAGGTGCTGAGCTGCCTGTGAGGTGGCGAGTTTGTCTAAGTTGCCAGGCTACATGATGGCAGGCTGCCTAGTGGCGAGTTGCCTGTAAGTGGCGAGCTGCCTGGTTGTCATGAGGCTGCACCTAGTTGTCACGAGGTGGCTGGTGTCACAATGTCACTGGAGGGCCAAATCCGCCCTCATCAAGTACCATTGCCCACTTTAAACCTTATGAAAGGAAAGAATTTGTTAGAGGTCGAGATGATACCTTTCCAAGGGCTTGATGAAGTTACACAGTTTGAATGAAGGTTGCAGTCCCAACCATTAGTGTCCAACCCATACTTACTGGTGATGACAACTGCCCAAAGAGAGTTCGTCTCTTTAGGGAATCTCCACAGCCATTTTCCAAGTAAAGAAGTATTCTTCTCATTCAGGTCACCAATTTCCAGCCCTCCCGCCTCTTTAGATTTACAAGTCTGAGCCCAACTCACTAGATGACTTCTTTTCTCCCCTCCACCATCCCAAAGGAAGTCTCTTTGAAGTTTCCCAATCTGTGTTCTGATTTTGCCAGGAATTTGGAACACTAAGAAGAAATAGGTGGGCAGAGTCTTAATGAGTGTTAGCCCTTTTGACAGATAATATCGTTTCCAAGTAGCTAGCTTCTTTTCACATTTTTCCAACACCGGCTCCTGAAAACTTGGACCTTTTGGGTTCTCACCCAGAGGCAAGCCTAAATAGGTTAGGGGAAGGTTTTCCACACAGCAGTTCACAATTTCCTCGAACCTTTCCACAAGAGCTTCTTCAACTGAACTGATTGTCGCTATACTACTCTTTGTGAAGTTAACCCTCAGCTTGGTGACTAGTTCAAAGCAGTTTAGCACCCTTTTCACATTAATTATGTTCTCCAGATCAGCTTCCAGGAATAGAATAATATTGTCTGCAAATTGGAGGTGGGAAATGTTGAGGACACCTCTTCCTACTTCAAACCCTTTTAAATTCAGATTTTTTGCCTTGTCTACGAGCTGGCTGAAAACATTCATCACCAAAGTAAAAAGAAAAGGGGAGAGAGGACATCCTTGTCAAAGACCTCTGCTTGCCTTGAAATAACCTTTGGACTCTCCATTCAAGAGGATTGAAAACCAGGTTGAGCTAATTCATCCTTTCATCCACTGCAACCATTTAACTCCAAAACCCCTAAGTTTCAAGACTTGAAAAAGAGGCAATCCTAATCAATTTTGTCATATGCCTTTTCAAGGTTTAGTTTGACAAGGAAATCGACCTGCCACTCTTCCTTCTCTCTTCAAGACTTTCGTTTGCTATTAGGATACTGTCCACAATTTGTTGACCTTTCACTGAGACCAAATCTCCTAGGACTTCTCTTGATCCTTTTTGCCAACACCTTTGCCAAGGCTGTTACTTTTTTCCTCAATCTCTGAGAGGATAGAGCTTTCAGAGAAGAGTGGTTATGTTGAAATCTCTGAGAGGACTTCTCCATCCAAAATACCTACCTGATCCTTTTGGTCTAGATCCTCAATCTCTGAGAGGATAGAGCTTTTTTCCTCTACAAAGGATTTGAATTCTTCTTTCCCCCAGGTTTTCAGATTTCTATTTAGGAGTTTCAGCTTCTGTTGAAATCTGTGTCCAGCCCAACCCTCTACTTTATATTCCTCCCAGAAGGAGGTTACTTTCTTATGAAAGTCCTTGTGCAAGGTCCACATTTTTTCCAACCTGAATGGGAATTTTACTTTCAGAACCTTGTCTGTCCGCAGGACTAGTGCCCAGTGGTCTGAAGTACAATGGGGTTTGATTTCTTGGATGAGATCTGGAAACTGCTCTGGGCAATCTAGGGAAACCAGAAATCTGTCTATTCTGCACCTTATCATATTTTCTTGCATGTTTGACCATGTAAATTGGCCATTGTGAAGGGGGAGATCACAAAGGTTGTGTCTGTATATGAATTTGGAAAATTCCCTCATACTTCTAGTCACTTTTTTTCTATTGGAGTTTTCTTGGGAGAACCTTGTGACATTGAAATTAGCTCAAAATCTGTACTAACAACTTGAAATTCCTAACCTGGTTTCTATTTCCTCCACAAAAAAGCAAAATATAGGACAAGCTTCCTCTGTAATCTCTTGGGGAGTCTCCCCTATCTTGTACATCTTCTCATGTACTTCTTTCTTTAATGAAATTTGGTTAACTTTCCTTCAAAACAAAGCAAAGTATTATCTGCAAATTGCAAGTGTGCAATTGGAATACTACCACAACCAACCTTCCAAAGACCTTAGCAATCAGACTGAATGGAAAAGGAGATAGGGGATCTCCTTGCCTAATCCATCTTAAGGCCCGGAAGAAATCCACCACAGTTCCATTCACCAAGTCTTAACACATCCTCTTATGCACGTATACCATCTCTCCCCAAATCCAAAGCTCCTCAAAACTTCTAATAGAAAGGACAAATCCGCCATATCATAACCTTTCTCCAAACCTAATTGGCAAACAAAGCCTTTCTTCCCACTTTTTTGAAATCCTCCACACATTAGCAATTAGGATTTGGTTAGTGATATGCCTACCCCTTACAAAAACACCCTGATTTGAAGAGATAATGAAAGGGAGAGCAACCCTAATCCTTAAAGATAGGATCTTAGCTATAATTTTATAGAGATTGTTCACCAAGCTAATGGGTCTAAGCTCAGTAGGATGTGTTGCGTCACTTTTCATAGGCACCAAAGCAATGGAAGTCAAATTAAGGTCTTGATTAATTACTCCTCTTTCATATAACTCCCCAAACACTCACAATAGATCATCTTTGAAAATGTCCCAACAGTCTTGGTAGAAGGCCATTGTGAAACCATCAGTTCCTGGTGCTTTGTATCTATTAATGTTTTAAAACGCGGAGGCGTGACGTAAGGCGTTCCACTACCTAGAGGCGTGAGGCGTGAGGCGTAGTTCAGAATGCAAGAGGCGTAAGCCTCCCAAACACAAGGAAGTGTAAGCCACCTTAAGAGAAGGGGGGTTTAGGAGGATGATGAAGAGGAAGGAGGGAACTCATTTTTTCTTTATTTTTAATAAAAATCTTTTATATTAAGAAGAATAAAGCTGCATAACATTAGTTCAAAGGGGGGGGGTCTTGTCGAAGTGGAGCAAGATCCCCCCTAATTCAAAAAAACAAATTGGACTACATCAAAAAGGGGGCAGGGGGGGGCCCCAACTGAAGGGGCAAGGGGCAAACCACTTTCTTTCCCCTTATCTCTTCTTCCCTTCCCTTTCCTTTCCTTTTCTTTCCTTTTCTCTTTTTTTTTTTCTTCTCTTTCTTTTTCTTTCCCTTCCCTTTCTTTTCCTTTCCTTTCCTTTACTTTTTTTTCTTTTTTCTTTTTTTTTCTGTCTTTTTATTTCAGATATGCTTGAGGCGCATGAGGCGTATGCCAGCACGCGTCATGAAAAAAGCACAAGAGGCGTACGCCTCAGAGGTGTCAGCACCTCTGGCATATGCCTCAGGGCATTTTGGGAGCGCCTCGAGCGTATGCTTCCCACACCTTTTAAAACACTGGTATCTATCCACTAAGAAAATAACCTCCCTAAGTTCTTGGTCAATCAAACCACTCAAATGATATTCTTTCCTTCAAAGGTCTTTTGTAGATTGATCTAAAATGTTCTTTAAAAGCCCTGGCTATCTCATGCTGATGTGTCATAGAAACCCCATTAACCACTAATCTTGAGATATTATTCCTCTTCCTTCCAATAACCATTGCATGGAAGAATTTGGTGTTCCTATCACCCTCCTTAATCCACTTGTGCCTTGACTTCTGTCTCCAACTTATTTCCTCCTTATGAGGAACATTTTTCAATTGCTTCCTCAAGGATCATCTTGTTTATCTTCTTCCTCAAAGGTATCCCTCTCCTCCTTTGTATCTAATTCCTCAATTTGGTTAAGCAAAGATCGCTTCCTCTCTTTAATCCTCCTGAACTCCAAAATGTTCCAATCCTTGATTCTGGATTTTAAGTCTTGCAACTACCTGTGGAATCTCATCCCTTTCCAGTCAACTCTTGGGTTGCTCTTCCCACAACTCTCTGATCTTTTGTATAAATTCCGGATGACACCACCACATTTTTTTTTTTTGATATCTACGACACAACCACATATTCTCAAAACGAAAGGGAGCTGGTCCTCTTCCAACAAATCCTCCTTGCAGATGGAGATAGACAATGGTCTGATTCCAGACAGTTAACCAGCCCAATGCTCCTCCCAATCCACCAAGAAAAGAAATCTATTTGTTTGGAGAAAATTGGGCTAGCTTGGAGATTGGATTAGGTGTGATTACTATGAAGAAGAGGCAACTCTTTTTGTTCAGAAACATTTATAAACTGATTGAACCTTCTCATACTTGTGGTGATACCCTGTCTCCTATTATTTGTTTCTTCGGCGAATCTGATCACATTAAAATCTCTGTCAATACACCAAGGTCCCTCCCACAATCCTCTTATATCTCCTAATTCCTCTCACATTTCATTCCTCTCCCTATATCAATTCAGACCATATAGATCTTTTAATACCCATTCAAAACCACCCTCCACTTGCCGAAATTTTATAGATACTATGAATTTGCCCACAAGTTCTTCAATTCCAATCACCTTCTTCTCTCTCCATGCTTATTTTCTCTTCACTCCCCTCCTATTAATCCCCTTCCTACTGTCTCTCCTTTGTCCTTTCCCTTCTCCCACTAAACTCCTTTCTACCTTAAATGCCCATCTTCAATCTCTCAACTCAATTCTTTTTCTCACCTTTCCTTCACCCTTATTCTTAAATACGTTTTCATACCAAGTGACTCCTTGACACTACACCCAAATTTTCTAGCAAATTCCACCAAATCCTCGTACTTTTTTTTATCAATAACTGAATTTCATTAAATTAATACAAAACGATTACAAGAGCAGAAGAGGTAAACTTTCTTAACTCTCCATGGTATAAATTAGCTATTACAACTGAGCCCAAAACATATCACTCCTTCCCACCCCTTGCTTTGCTAATACATCAGAAAACCCATTTGCAGTTCCTTTTACCCAATTAAACTCCACATCCATAGTTTGTGTTAACCACTTAAACCTTTTCTTTTCATTATTAAAAACTCAAAGTCCTTGTCCTTCCTTTTTGCAGCCACTCCACTACCAACTTTGAATTGCCTTCTATAATCAGCTTTCTTGTATTCATGTCCTTTGCCTTTTGCATTCCCTCCATGACAGCCAACACCTCAGCCCTTAAAGAACACCAAACCCTCATGCTTGCCATCTTCCTTCTCCATTGTACCTGCTCTATCTACTTCTCTTTCTCTCCCATTCCCCTCTACCCTCACAACTTTAGTGCCACCCTCCTCAATTCTATTAATGCTGCCTTCTGCCTCAGATTCTTTTCTTTTTAACACCTCAAATAGAGCCTCTATCATTTCCCAAATTCTTCTGCCTTCCTCCACCACATCCAACACCTTAATTGGCCCATCTCCTTCCTTATCCTCAATCTCTCCATTCACCCTTTGATCAGCAATATTCTGGGCTCGCAACTCTGACAGTTGTAGAAAACCTGGAGGATAGCTGACAGGCATAGAGCTAAAGTCAGTATCCAAAACCGAAATGACCATTGTACCTGAACAAGAATGATTAGAAGAAGACTGAAGGGAAGGTTCTGTAGTAGATTTCTGTTGGGACTTGGGAACATCCTGCCTCTGTGTTATTACTTGTTCACCCTCAGGAATTTGTTGCTTATCCCCACCTAATGTCTCTCTACTAGGCCTTTGAAGATCCTCAACACTTCCCTTATGGACACCCTACCAAGAACTTTTGTTTTGGTTTGGATTTTTTCTGTTCAGGCTTTGGAGGTTTTCCCCAACGACCTTGTGTGAGACTTGTCTTCCTTCCACCCCTTTAACATTAAATTAACTTAGTAAACCTACTACCCTGGCTCTGGTTGATGGGTCTAGACATGGCTGGCTCAGAGTTATAAGGGTTGAGCTGAATCTTATTTTGTTATGGGCCTGGTCCAGGTTCAGACATGGCCCCAGTCTTGACCGCCTTGACAAAGGTTTTGGGGCCCATTTTCCTCCAACACCTGCCCTTCCCATCTTTTTATCTCCCCCTCTCTTTCTTCATGTATCCCCATTCCACCAATGGGCTTTCATATTCAACCTTCAATCAAGTCTCCCACAGAGATGCTTTACATTCTGTAATCAGCCAGACCTTCAACCACCAGTCGTCAACGAGCATATCTAGAGCTCGGGGTATTTCACCTGGTTTTAACCCCATCACAACCAGTCTTACCGCATGAAGATCGTTGAAATAACAACTAACAAGGATTCTCCCCAACAACTTCATAATTTTTCCAACAGATTGTTCATTCTAGAGATTGAAGGGAAGTTCGAAAAGAATTACAGTAAAGAATTCATGAGGAAAGTCAAGTTGGTTACAAGATGTGTGCCATCTTTCAAGCATCACCAAGCCCTCCAAAGTTTCCAATGTCTAACATTGCTTTCTGATTGCAGAACGGTCTAACTGAAGCAAGGGACTTGACCTCAAACTTCTTCAAAACACAATACAAAATCTTTCCCCAATCTAGAATATCTCTTGCAACTATAAGGACAATCCGTTGCCTCCAATGTCCAATATCTTCATTCAATATTAGTTTTCGGTTTATGTTATAATCAGCCAAAAATGGTTGAAGTCTCCATAATCTCGCCCATCCTTCCTCCTGAATCTCCTTTGACTGTGAAACAGAGGGTAAGGTTTTATTAGCACCTCTTGTTTCAACAGCCACTTTCTCACCTCCTCCCACCTACATCTTTCTATTCTTCTACCATCCTTAGTTGAAACTCCTGGATTTTATCAGTGAACGCCTTCTAGCCTTTTCTCTCCCTTCTGTTATAGCAACAAACCACCCTTTCATGTTTTTCCTCATTTCTTCTTCATAACCTTTCCTCATTATGCCTAAGGAGCTCTTCCACCCCTGTTTTTTGATAGAATATACTACTTCCACGAAACCTTTCAGCCAACTAACATCTTCACCCACTAGGAATATCATGGCTCTCTTATCTTCCCTGAACTTCAAAGCCGCAGCTCCTCCACTTCTTCCTTACTCAAATAAGTTTCTTTTCTTTTTTTTTTTATTTTTGCTTCAAGTTTTAGTTCTGTTCTCCATCTCATTGCCTTTTGGAACTCTGTCACCCATCTCGTCATCTTGAGGAACTTGATTTTCTTTATGGAGACACCAACTGTAGAGAGATATATTGTTGTTGTATTTGGGTTTTCTTTTAGGGGGGTGTTGGAGGTTACAGGGGTATATTGTAGTGTTGGTAAAATTTGGGGACTTGTATGTATTTATGGGAGGAAGAGGGGCCTATGTTAAATTCTAATATAATTTGGCCTTTTGCTTATTTAATCCATTGGTTGTGTGGGGTTAGGGTTGAGTGAGAATGGATATTTTGTTGTGAGTCTATAGAGAGGTCAGCTATGTATCTCTTGCTCTCATAATGGATATTTTTCCTTATCTTCCCGTGGATGTAAGCTACTAAGTCAAACTACGTTAAATCTTGGTGTTTTCTCTATTTCTTTTTATTTTCTTCTTGATTTGATATTCTATTTTATGTTTAGCTGACTTGGTATTAAAGCAGGTTTAGTGTAGGAATTAGTTTGGTGAACCAAGGAAGACTAGCAATCGAGTTACTATTCATGGTTACTGTTCGTGCAAGGTCTGTGGTGCTTGAATTTGTGAAGCACTTTGTTAGGAACTTTTACCATTCAACGAGAAATATTTGTGAGTATTTTTCATCTGTTTTTGGAATTTTGCCAAACCCCTCTAAAGGGGTGATATTGCTTCTTTCGGAAACCAGGAAAAAGTAAAATCAGATTTGGATCTTCTTTCAATTCTTTCACATTTGGTGGAATCTAGACTTATGCTTTTAGAGTTCATGCCATTTTTATATGAAAAAAAGGAAAGATCAAAGGGTCATATAGGCAAGGAAAGCTGATCTGGTTGGAAAGATTTATTTTTTTCCTTCTCATCTTGTGGGTTATATGCTCCCTAGCATATGATTCATATCTTCAAGCAGATTCTGGTTTTTATGTTATTATTTGATTAATTTTCTTAAAGGTTGACTGCTGATTATTTAGTCAAGTTTGGTGTTTCCTTTGGGAGTTCTTACTTTTCAAAGAAATGTTATAGAAGCTCTGCAACTTCTCAAGTCTATTTATGATTATCAAAATCAATGTTTTAAAATGCGGAGGCGTGACACAAGGCGTTCCACTACCTAGAGGTGTGAGGTGTAGTTTAGAACGTAAGAGGTGTAAGCCTCCTTAAGAGGGGGGGATGAGGAGGAAGAAGAATCTCGTTTTTCTTTATTTTTAATAAAAATCTTTTATATTAAGAAAAACGTAAATGCATAGCACTAGTTGAAGGGGGGAGGGGTCTTGTAGAAAAGGGGGTTTGCCCCCTAGCCAAGGAGTCCCCAACCCACTTTCTTTCCCTTTATCTTTTCTTCCCTTCCCTTTTCTATTCTTTTCTTTCTTTTTCACTTTTTTTCTTCTCTTTCTTTCTTTTTCTTTTCTTTTCCTTTTTTCCTTTTTTCTTTTTTTTTCCGTCTTTTTACATGAGGTGTGCATGAGGCACATGAGGCATATGCCTCTAGCACGCCTCATGAAAAAAGCATATGAGGCGTACACCTCAAAGGTGTCAATGCCCATAGCATATGCCTCGGGGTGTTTGGGGGCAACTCGCCTGGAGGTGCACCTCCAAGCGTACACCTGCCACACCTTTTAAAACATTGATCAAGATCAACGTGTGATATTGGGTCTCAAGGTGACTATTTGGTGTTTAAGGTGCAAAATTTCTATAATGGTTCCCCATTGTTATGATCAGTTCTGATCTGATCTTGTTTGTAGCTTGGTTTGATATTTAGACTATTTTGGTTATTGATGGATGTATTATCATTAGCCAACATTTGGTTTGTTTGCCTCATACATGTTTTGCATGGAAGGTGTTTGAAGAAATGTTTCAGTAATGATCCTTCACTATGCTCATCAGTTCGAGTTATTGTTGAGGAAATCCTCAGAGTTTTGATCTCTTTAGGTGACATGGGATTTTGATTCACTTTATCTAGTTGGCTTTAGTTCGAGTTATTGCTCCGGTTTATGGAGTTCACCATAGTTGGCTTTCCACTAGCCAACTCTATTTGGTAATTCTGTTGGCATTTCTAATTATCTAGTTGTTTGACATGGTTGGTTCTTCAGTTCAGTGATTGTAATTGGCCTTTTGATGGCTAACTTCAATTTTTTGGCATGACATGTGCTAGTTTTCTGTTGGCTAGGGATGGCAATTGGGTGGGTTTGGGCGGGTTGGGTTTGAGTTGATCTTCAACCCAACCCATTCAACCCACTGGCCCGTTAATGACCCATTTAAAGAAAAATAAATGGGTTGGGTTGAACCCAAACCCACCTTGACCCAACCCATTAATTTTAAGTCATTAAAACACAAAAGAAATTCAAAAATTATGGAAACTAAATAAAATGCAAGGAAATTTACAGGAAAGTATAGCAAAAATTATAGAAAATGGAAAAAAATAACGAAAATTGTAGAAAGAATACATAAATGCAAGGTGCCAACCAGCTGGTTGGTAAGGTCTCTTGCCGGTTGGAGACATGGGATCGAATCCCCCCTGCACCTGGGTTGGGGGATGGGTTACCCCCCATTGTGTATCCCTTCAAAAGAAATAAAAAAGAATACATAAGTTATAGAAAATACAAAGAATGCAATTGACGATATTCTAAGGAAATGGGTGGAAATGGTGAGAATATCCTTAAAGAAGGCTGTGATACATAAACAATGGGAGCCACCAGAAAAAGGGCTTCATAAAACTTAATTTTGATGGTAGCAGCATGAGGAATCCTGGGCCTTCGAGGGAGGGGTCTTTACTTAAAGTGGCAATGTTCTTGGATCCGGTTGGAGAAGGGGACTAATTAAGGGCAGAAATAATGTTGACAGTTTTATCATCCATAAAAAAAATGTTTACAATTTACTTCTTCTTTGATGCAGGTTGTTCAGAAAGAAAGAGAGGATAAGCTTGCAGAGAAATTGAAAGACCGACTGAACCGGTATGTTCAGGGACACAAAGAGGACTTTATCTGTTATGCAGAAGCTGAAGTGTCAAGGCTTTCTAATGCAGGTACCATGTTGATAAGCTTCTAGCTTTGTGAATCCTCTCTAGCTTATTCCGTTGGTATATCTGGCTGCTACATATTGTCTGCTTAGCATTTGAAACACTAAAGGTTTACTGCTATGTAGTTCCTACAGTATTGTGTTTTGGATCTGCTAAATCTCTGGGTGGGGGCATTTTGCCATTGAAGCAAATTGCAGCAAAATTGGGTACTGGAAAAGGGAAAAAAGGGGGGGGGGACATGCCTATTTTACCATTGAAGCAAATTGCGGCAAAATTGGGTACTGTAGGCCCCAAACTAAGAGGGGAAAAAGGAAAGGGCTGGGGGGATGTCTCAACCAACCACTACTTGTCTAATTTTACATCATTCCTTGAATGGATTATTAAGATAGTAAATAGGAATTGGCTATGCCATTGAATTTGTATAATTAGACTTATTAGACATGCTTATCTCTTTGAAGCAGTTGGGACTGTTTCTGATTCTTTTATCTGTCGCATCCTTCTATAAGTTTTAATATCAGGAGTTGGAACCATTAACATGTCCAACTTTCAGTTGCATACATTTAAAATGATTTTTTTTCTTTATATTTTCCTGACTGTTCCTCAAACAAATAATAAGTGTCCAATGCTTCTTGCCTTTATGTTGTTATACTTCTGATTTGTTTGTTTCTTTGTTTTCTGCAGCTTATGGTGTTGATATGTTGAACACAATTGGTTATATATATGCAAGACAGGCAGCAAAGGAGCTTGGAAAGAAAGTGATGTATTTGGGAGTGCCGTTTATTGCTGAGTGGTTTAGGAATAAAGGGCACTTCATTAAATCTCAAGTAACAGCTGCAACAGGTACACCATACTGCCCGAGGTGCCCAAAAACTACTACGCCTAGTTGTTTTTGCTAGTATTGTTTATACATCCTTGGTGTATTTGTCTGTGTACATTGTTGCATGCATGTCTGCTTTGAGCTCTTTGTTGTGTTTCAAGGTACCTAAAATTCAACTGTTGGCATTATCTTTTTTGGCGGATCAATTGATTGAGGTTGGTGGCTATTGCAGGTGCAATTGCTTTGATTCAACTGCAAGAGGACATGAAACGACAACTAAGTTCAGAGGGGAATTATACTGAAGAGGAACTTGAAGCATACCTACAATCTCATAAAAAGTTGATGATTGATTCTCTGTGGAAGCTCAATGTTGCCGACATTGAAGCCACACTTTCCCGTGTTTGTCAGATGGTTTGTTTTTCTCATCTGTGCTTCTTCATAGCTTGTTATTTGTGGAAGATAGCTACCCCTGAATTTGATTTTTGCCAGATGTGTTCTGTGGTAACATGTTCATCGCAAAATTGCAGGTCCTTCAAGATAGCAGCATCAAGAAAGAGGAGCTTCGTGCTCGTGCCAAGGGGTTGAAAACACTTGGAAAAATATTTCAGGTACTATTTTGTGTATCTTGATCCATGATATTACTGTTTTTCATCAAGTTCCTTATTTTACATTGGAATATGATAAAATTTAGCGGGCCAAGTCAGCCAATGGGTGCGAAAATGAACCTATGCCCAACAGTTCAGTTCATAAGCTGAATGAAAGTCAACAGAACCATGATGCTAGTTCTCCTGATTCATCACCAAAATTTCCACCTCAGTACCCATCTTATGCAACAAACGCAGCCCAGGTATTTATTCCTTGTTTCATTTTCATTTGATAGTTAATCCATAAATCAAATCTTTTTACACCATTTGATCACCTGATAAATAATGATTTGATGACATTTTTGATAGATTCATCAGCTTCTGCAAATCCTTGAGTAATGATCTAGATTGTATTCTAAGAAAATCTATGAATTTTGTCCCATACCTTTAGGACAATCCCTTCTTTGCTTTCTGTTACTGGGTTTTGCTGTTTTTTTCCTTGCTCTAATTTTCCTTTCCAATTGGATTATACCTGCTAGAGCCCTTATGTGGAGGCTCCCAACATTGCTGGTGTTCCACACTTCAACTTCCCAATGCCAACAGCTCCACCTGGTGCACAGAGGTATCCTTAATTAGCAAGTAGGGAGCGAGGGATTTTATCATTTGTCAGTTTCATGCATCATATACAACACCCCTTTGACGTATCGTTGGCATGGTGGAGATAATTTGTTGATGCTTGTGTTTGTATTGAATAGTGAATTGTAAGTTGGAATGTTGCCCCACATTCATATCAGCACGGTGATGTAGAAGACATATTTAGTCATATAGAAATAGAAGTAGATGTGGGGTTCGTTCGCTGCATTTGGCTGAGTTGGGCTGGCTCCCATGTAATTTAATTGTTTCTTTTAAGGGGCAGGTTTTCCTCAGCTCCTTTGTAAATTTGAGGTTCCAAGCGTGGCTTGACTTGTCTTTCCTTTCTTTGATAGTGTATTGGATTAACGATTAAAACGTGTTGGCTGTATGAGTATGGTTGCATTAATCAGAACCGCTCCATTTGAGTCAAATGGGTTAAGCCATATTTTCATAAATTAAGAACTAAAGGTACAGAATAGATAAATTTACAGAAAATTATAGGAATTTTTAGAGAATTGGCAGAACTGAACATGCCTTTAATACCATCATTATATTAAACAAGTGTGATAAAAATATTGTTTTACCAAAAAAATAAAAAGATGTACTATTATTAATGATGAAAATGGTTAAAATGCATATATATATATAGAGAGAGAGAGAGAGAGAGAGAGAATTAATGTGTAACCTGAAATTTCAGTGGTTAAATTGATCTAGTTATGAGGTTATCAGGTAACAGGCATTTTGCAAGTTGCAAGTGGTTTGGTGGTGAAATAAGACTTGGAAGTCTGGTTGGTGTGTTGGACAAGTTGGCCGGTCGATTCTGTTGAAAACATGGACTCTAATGCTATACTTCACTGGTAATTCTGTCGGCAAGTCACTCCACAACCAAAGTACCAAACTCCTATAATCTATATGATGACTATTACAAGTGTTGTAGTGGGCCATTCTGCCTTAGGAGTGTCATTAAAATGAATCTGACCTGCATTACCCGCAGAAAAGTGACCGTTGTTACATTTGAATCAGTGATTTGCCCGGCGGCCTTGGCAATTCTGGCTAGAAATTTCTAACTCCGACATAAGATTTTCACCAAAGACCAGCCCTGCCTGTTAATGGTCCAAAATATTTATCGGATCGGAGTGGATATTCTGATTGTCCTGTCCATCCTATAGCTTAACAACATAGAACATTAGACCAGTAGTGATGAAGGGAAATTTGGCCCGACCTCGCGATCGCCCGACACGTGGCAAAGGCAAGCAGCTCGGAACAGTAGAGCACCCAAAGCGAGCATCGGAAGCAAGTCCAAACTCACTACCGAGCCCGAACTCCAGACCGCTGTACTTAGTCCGAGCTCCTTGTTAAGAGCGAGCTCCCTGTCAAAGGTCCGAGCTTCCTAAGTCTGAGCTCGGTACTAGGAGCCCGAGCTCCCTAAGAACCCGAGCTCCCTACTAGGAGCCCGAGCTCCCTGATTAAGAGCGAGCTCCCTGTCAAAGGTCCGAGCTCCCTAAAACCTAAGCTCCCCAAGTCCGAGCTCGGTACTAGGAGCCCGAGCTCCCTAAGAACCCGAGCTCCCTAAATCCGAGCTCCCTACTAGGAGCCCGAGCTCTCTGTTAAGAGCGAGCTCCCTGTTAAGGGTCCGAGCTCCCTAAAAATCGAGCTCCCTATTAAGAACAAACTCCCTACTGGGAGTCCGAGCTCCCTACTGAGAACCCGAGCTCCCTGCAAGGAGCACGAACTACACTGGGCCCCAAGCCTCACAAAGCTGACCCGTGGCAGCTCGGAACACTCCAAACCGAACTCAAGGCACCTCGCTCGCCACTCCAACACTTCACTTCCAAAGCACCAGGCCAGCCAAACGTACCCAACACCAAGGACGTCTTTATCCAAGGGCGACGTACCTGACTGATTTGGAATCTGACGCCTGACAGCCGCATTTCAAACGGCTTCCTGCCACCGCCACCTGCAACCGTCGTCACTAGCCGCAGAGACGGCTCCGACAAAAGGAACAGTGGCGGTTCTGTCCGACCAGAGGAAATGACACCCGAACTGGCAGGAGTTCAGAAGTAATCATGCCCGACCTGACAGAGGCCTGGAAGTGAGTGCGCGAGGTGGTTATAAAAGGCTTCTACCCCCCCAGGGACGAGGTATGCTAACTTTCGCGCTATCTGGTTATTCTTGCCTTTGAAGGATTCTAACTTGAGCTTCGGAGCCCTTACGCCGGGTTCTCCCCGAAGCTTCTCTTCTCCTCCCGTTTCAGGTCCCTGTTACTCAGTTCAGAGGCAAGATCATCGACAGCTAAGACCGGCCAGATTGTGCATCATCAATTGGCGCCGTCTGTGGGAAACGCTTCAAAAAGCCTCCCTCCAAAACTTTCATACCCTTTCCTTCTTCTCTGAAAAACTCATTACTTATGGCCTCATCCAGCAACGCCGGACGCGGCACAGAGACAAACACCACCGGGGAACAGCTCCAAGTTCCCGTTGTGTGTGTTGGGCAGTTCACCATCCCCCTCACGGTGGATGGAATCCCCAATCTGACTACGCCACAAGCAGTGGCACCTGTAAGCCTACCTTCCGCAAACATCCCCTTCCCTCTTCCCATCGAGACTACCTTCACTGAACCAACCGCCGTCCCCCTGGCAGCTAGCCAAAATCGGTTGGACGACTTAATGCAATGCATGTGGGCAATGCAAGCCCAGATGGAACAGTTCCAGCAACACCAGCTTCACCAGCACCAAGTGTTGCACAACCTCTCCCAATACCACTATCAGCAGCAGTTTCCCCAACTGACACCGAACCAACCACTACTTCCACCTCGCCACCCTACCCCGAAGCCAGTAAAGGCCTCTCCGCAGGATGGGCGCCTCCACCAAGGAAAGGCCTCCAGGCCTCAGAACCCCCCAAACAGCCAGGCCGGAGAGAAAGAAAAGTCATCCCCGCCTCGCGGCTCGCAGGCGGATCAGGAACCTCGCTCGCGAGGTCAACACCTCGGGTCTCCAAACCGGAGTCCCCACTGATGGGAAACCGATTCGGCGCACTGGCAGGAGCGGACTACCAGCACTCCGAGCCCATCGAGCTCGGCAACACGGAGGCCAGCAGCGCCAGTACAAGGCCCACTCAGCAGCGAAGGCGCCGTCCAAGTCGACGAACTGCCACCCGCGTCCTATCCGAGTTCAGAGGCAAAGGTGAGACGAGCTCGGACGAGGTAGGAGTCACCCCAATTCTCTCAGTTCCTTCCCCCCTCGCCTCAGAACTCCTGGCAGTCCCCTTGCCCAGAGATTTCAAGCTCCCGCCCCTGGACAAGTATGACGGCTCCTTCGACCCCAACGACCACGTGGACGCTTTCCAGTCCCAAATGCACCTCGCCAGAGCCAGCGAATCATGCATGTGCGTGGCCTTCACCACCACCCTCAAGGGGGTAGCCCGCACTTGGTACAGGAACCTGGCCCCCGGATCGATAAAGTGTTGGGCTCAGTTCGTGCAGGTCTTCACTGCACACTTTGTCACCAGCAAACGGTGCCCCAGAGTAGAGGAAAGCATCTTCGGAGTAGTCCAAAGGGAAGGAGAACCCATACGGGGCTACATCAAACGATTCAATGAGGCATGCTTACAGATACCCCGGTTAGACCCCGCGGTGCAGCTCGCCGCAGCAAAAAGAGGGGTGACGCACAAGGAATTCAAGTGGCACATGGTAGCTAACCAGCCCGCGACCGTGGCCGAGTTCCTCAAGCTCACGGACAAGTTCATGAGGACGGAGGAGGAAATCAACCAAAGAACCGAGGGCGGAAACGAGAAAAGAAAGAGGGACGGCGAGCCCTCTAGCTCGGCCGACCGAAAAAACCCGGCCCGGGACCCAAAACCGAACCAGTCGTTCCGAGCTCCCCTGCCGGCTCGGACGGATTACACGCCACTGAACACGAGGCGGACCGAGATCCTAATGACGATCAAGGACGCCCCCTTCGTGAAATGGCCACCTCGCCTAAAGGGAAATCCGAACGAAAGAAACAAGAATTTGTATTGTAGTTTCCATAGGGACCACGGTCACAATACCGAGCAATGTAATAACCTCCGAGACGAGATAGAGGGGCTCATCCGTCGCGGATACTTAAGAAACTTTGTACAGCACAACAATAATAGCAATAAAGCGGACCAGCCGGGCGAACACTTAAAAGACGCCCCGGAGACTAGCAGCAGGCCTGCCGAACCGATGCAGCGACAGCCTCCGGCAGAAAGGCCAGTTCGGGGAACCATCCATGTAATTGTGGGAGGTTCAGTGGTGGCGGGGTGCACATCAGCGGCAGCTCGGACCTCAGTTCGCGAAGCGGTCCTCGAGGAGCGGAACCCCCCGAAGAGGCCGAAGACCGAGGAGCCGATCCTCTTCACAGAAGACGACGCGCGGGGAGTTCGCTACCCTCACGACGACGCAGTTGTCATTAAACTCAGGATCAGCGACTTCGAAGTTAGGCGCGTGCTCGTAGATTCAGGCAGCTCGGCAGACATCCTATTCAAGTCGGCATTTGATCGGCTACAGCTGCCAAGGAGCGAACTAAAACCTGCAAGCACTCCCCTGGTGGGCTTCAGCGGGGAGGAAGTCAGGCCCCTTGGAAAGATAACGGTGCCCGTGGAAGTCGGCACGTGGCCTTGTGCGGTCAAACTCAACCACGATTTTCTGGTGGTCGCGACCCCCTCCCCATACAACGCCATAATAGGACGGCCAATCACGCATATCCTGCGAGCGGTGGTCTCTACCTACTATTTGGCAATGAAGTTCCCTACGGACTTCGGTGTGGGGGTAGTGCGGGGCGACCAGCTCGAGTCCCGCAAGTGCTACGTCGCCGCCCTAAAGGGCAAGTCCAAGCCGGCCGGCGACCTCGATTTGGAGCAGCCTACGGAGCAAGGCGAAGAACGAGCCTCGCCAACAGAAGAAGCAGTCACGATCCCGACCTCACCTACGGACCCAGCTCGTGCACTCCAGATTGGTGCTTCTGTCAAGGAACCCCTACGGACCAAACTGGTAAGTTTTTTACTCCAAAATTTAGATATTTTTGCATGGTCCGTGGCCGATATGCCCGGTATTGACCCTAGTCTTATAACTCACAAACTTAACACTGACCCTTTAGTCAGACCCGTTAGACAGAAGAAACGGAACTTAGCCCCGGAGCGCTAGAAAGCGGTCGGCGAGGAAGTCGAAAAGCTCCTCGCGGCAGACTTTATAAGGGAAGTCCATTACCCGAGCTGGGTGGCCAACCCTGTACTGGTGAAAAAGGCGAACGGCAAGTGGCGCATGTGCGTCGACTACACCGACCTGAACCGAGCTTGCCCGAAAGACTGCTTCCCCCTTCCTAGGATCAACCGTCTAGTGGACGCGACCTCGGGACATGAATTGCTAAGCTTCCTGGATGCCTACTCAGGCTACAACCAAATCCGGATGGACCAGTCCGACAAGGAAAAAACCAGCTTCATAACCGAGTTCGGTCTATACTGTTACAAGGTAATGCCCTTCGGGTTAAAAAACGCCGGGGCAACCTTCCAAAGACTTGTAAATAGGCTGTTTCGGCCCCTGATTGGCACAAAGATAGAGTGCTATGTAGACGACATGGTCGTCAAAACACAGTTTTCGCAAGAATTAATACAAGACTTAGATTCTGTCTTCCAAATCCTACGTCAGTATAACATGAAATTAAACCCCAACAAATGTGTCTTTGGCGTCACCTCGGGCAAGTTCCTGGGCTACGTTGTCAATCGACGTGGCATCGAGGCCAACCCAAACAAAATACAAGCCATCCTAGATATGAGACCACCTCGGAAAATAAAAGAAGTCCAAAGGCTAAACGGCCGCATAGCCGCCCTAAGCCGCTTCATGTCCAAGTCGGCAGATCGCTACCTACCCTTCTTCAAAGCAATCAAAGGCAAAGGGTTCGAATGGACCCAAGACTATCAGCTCGCGTTGGACGAGCTAAAAGGCTACCTCGCCAATGTGCCAACCTTAGCTCGGCCCGAGGAAGGCGAAGTCTTAGAGCTGTACCTCTCGGCTAGCGACGAGGTGGTCAGTTCGGTACTAGTAAAGGAGGCAGACCGGGTCCAACGACCCATATATTATGTTAGTAAAATCTTGCAGGGAGCAGAGACAAGGTACCCGCAGATAGAAAAGCTAGCGTATGCCCTGGTGGTAGCAGCACGGAAACTCCGCTCGTACTTCCAGGCCCACACCGTCATCGTCCTGACCGACAAACCTCTGAGGCAAGTTTTACTCAAACCCGAGGTTTCCGGCCGGCTGACGAAGTGGTCCATCGAACTCAGCGAGTACGATCTCCAGTACAAGCCAAGAACTGCCATCAAGGCCCAAGCCTTGGCAGATTTTATCGCAGAGTGCACGTTCAACCCCGAAGCCCCTGAGCTGGTCGAGCCCGAGATCCCCAGTTCGGGCGAACTCGGAGCTCCCAAGCCAAACGAGTCCGAACCCCGTGAAGTAGCAGCCAGCGTGGCTTCCCTCTTGGTTAGACCAAGCGCGAACTGGGATGAGGAGCCCTGGATCCTTCACGTAGATGGCTCCTCGAGCCAACAAGGCAGCGGGGCTGGAATAGTGCTACGCGGCCCGGGCGGAACAAAACTGGAATATGCACTACGCTTTGAGTTTGCGGCATCCAACAACGAGGCGGAGTACGAGGCACTGATAGCCGGGCTAAACCTAGCGTGCAAGGTCGGAGCAAAGCACATGGTTATCTGCAGTGATTCCCAGCTCGTGGTCAACCAAGTTACAGGCGAGTACGAAGCACGCGAACTCACTATGATTGCGTACTTAGCAAAAGTAAAGGAAGCTCTGCTCAACTTCCAATCACACTTCATCAAGCAAATCCCGAGGTCAGAGAACGCTGAGGCCGACGCCCTGTCCCGACTGGCTAGCACGAGCCACAACGCCAAGAGAACCGTGTACGTAGAGGACTTGCCTCGGCCCAGCATTCTCGGTGGGGCAGAAGAGGTCGCTCCCGTCACCGAAGCGGAGCCGAGCTGGATCGATCCACTCGCGAGCTTCCAGTTAGACGGAACCCTCCCCGCGGACCGCAACACAGCCAAGAGGGTGCAGCGCCAGGCAGCCAAATACGTCATGATAGACGAATGGTTGTACCGACGATCCTACACGCTCCCCTATCTGCGATGCTTGCGCCCAACCGAAGCCGAGCTGGTACTCCGCGACATCCATGAAGGCTTGTGCGGCGGACACCTGGGGGGCAGAGCGCTCGCCCAAAAGGCACTTCGACAAGGATACTACTGGCCAACGATGAAGACAGAGGCAATCGAGCTCGTCAGAAAATGCGGCAAGTGTCAGAAGCATGCCAGCATCCACCATCAGCCCGCTGCCGACCTCAAATACCTCATCAGTCCATGGCCCTTCGCCCAATGGGGCATCGACCTCCTGGGGCCATTCCCACCAGCGACAGGCGGGAGAAAATTCCTAGTGGTGGCAGTAGATTATTTCACAAAGTGGATAGAAGCCGAACCCCTGGCAATAGTTACAGCCCGAAACATACAAAACTTCTTTTGGAAGAACATCGTATGTCGCTTCGGGCTACCTCGGGTACTGATCTCCGACAATGGCAAACAGTTCGAAGACATCAAGTTCCAAGAATGGTGCCGAAGCATGGGAATTAGTCAGAACTTCACATCGGTCGCACACCCGCAAGCAAATGGCCAAACAGAAGTAATGAACAGAGCCATCCTCCGTAGACTGAAAGCGCGATTGGACCGAGCCAAAGGTTTGTGGGCAGACGAACTACCAAGTGTTTTATGGGCACACCGAACCACGAAAAAGACCGCCACAGGTGAG
Source organism: Nelumbo nucifera (assembly GCF_055504915.1). Lineage (NCBI taxonomy): Eukaryota > Viridiplantae > Streptophyta > Magnoliopsida > Proteales > Nelumbonaceae > Nelumbo > Nelumbo nucifera. The sequence goes on along the minus strand of NC_142654.1, from coordinate 68,460,008 downwards.
ACCCCCTTTAACCTCACCTATGGCACCGAAGCAGTGATCCCGGCGGAAATCGAAGTGCCTACGTTGCGACTAGAAGCGTACGACGAACGAACGAACAGAAAAACGAGGGCGAGTTACGCACCAACCTCGACCTACTGGACGAAGTGAGAGACCTCGCGCACATCCGAACTACGGCTTACCAACAAAAGGTAGCTCGGTACTACAACGCGCGAGTAAAAAAGAGGAACTTCCGCGTCGGCGACCTGGTTCTCCGTAAGGTCATGGTGCCCGAACCCGGCATAGGGAAACTTGGACCAAACTGGGAAGGACCCTACAGAGTAATGAAAACACTCGGTGGGGGAGCGTACGAGCTCGGAACCCTAGAAGGGAAACAAGTACCCCGAGCATGGAACGTTGTCAACTTGAGAAGGTACTATCTATAGGCCACCAAGGCAAGTACGCCGAAGTCATTTCATAAAACGAACTGAAGGACCGAAATGGTTAGTTCGGCAAAAAATATAGCTCGAAGACACCAGTACATGAACAAAAAGACATTTCATTTCAAAACAGATGTGTACATATAGAAAAAAAAAGGAGACATTTCATTTCATTTCATTTCACAAGCCCGGGGCTACTTCATCGTTATCAGAAGCCTCTCCGACAACGCCCGAAGGACATGCCTCCCCCTCGGAGTCTGGTTCGGCATCCGCAGCATTAGCCATCTCCGGAGTGATGCGCGAAGTGGATATGGCGCTGGTATCGAGGTCGGGGTACATATTCCGGATCATCCACCGACTTAGCTTGAAACCCCTCCTGTAGGAGTCTACCATCAGGTCATCGAAATCCGGCGAAGCAATGTAATCGCTGACAGCCTTCTTCTTCGCGTCTTCGATGCCTTGAGAGAAGATCTGAGTCCTCTCCCTGATATCCTCCTGAAGATACTCGACCTGGTGCTCCAGGTCCAGCTTCATTTCCGCCATGCGCTGCACCACCACTCCCATGGCCTCGGCATCCCTCTGAGACCTCGCCTGCCTAGACCGTGCACGGCGAGCAGCAGCATCAGCAGCACGAGCATTCTCCTCGGCAGCTCATGCCTGCCGCGAGCATTTCTCCACCTGGTTCGCCAAGGCGTGAATGGAGGAGTTCACCTATCAAAGGAAAACGAGATCAGAGAAACGAATAAAAGAATAGAAGCCGAGCTCTAAAGAAGGGATCACTTACCACCATGGCATGAGTAACGGCACGGCAGGCCACTTGGTGCAGAGGGAGCTCGGTCCACGCCGCAACTTCCTCAGGAAACATCGCCTCCTTACTCCGTTGAAGAGCATGAACAGGCGACAGCACGCTCCTGAAGTCCCCCGGGGCCTCCGAGCCCGACGGTCCAGCTCGCATATGAGCGGACTCAGAATAGGCGGGAGCCCCCGTGTGTGTGGTTTCGGCATAAGGAGCCCCCGCCGGCCCCTGCATAGGAGGAACCATCTCGGGCTCCTCTGCTGGATAATCCGGCACCTCGGGCTCCGCAGCTCGGGATGGCTCGGCGCGAGCTCGCTTGGCCACCCGCTTTCTCCTCTTCATGCCCTCGAACAAGTGCCCACCTCGGGTCCCTCAAGAATCCATTGTACCTGCGAAAAGGAGTTCGGCATCAGTAAGACGTAAAAGAAGAGCAAGACAAGATCACTAGGGAAAGAACCTACCCGAACTCAGGCCCGCAGCAATAAGCTTGGCCTCCGTCAGATACCATTGGCAATCCAGCCCAAGCCGCGCCCATTGCCGGAGGCCCTTCGCCGTCTCCTCATCAAGTGTGATGCCGGAATCAGGAGCGGCCACCCCCCAGCCGGTCTAAAACGGCCACCCCATCGCACTTCACACCCCGAAATAGTCCCGCTTCCACGCCGGGACCTTATTGGGGAGTCCGTGTAAGAGCTTGAAGCCCGGGCGAGGGGACAGGTAGTATGCCCGCCTACGCCCAGGAAGGGGACCCACTTGCTTTTTCAACATTAAGATAGAAGAAAAAATCTCCAGATCCAGAGGGAAGTTCTCGTCGCAAAATAAAGAGATCGTTCCCACTAAGTTCCTAATAGAGTTCGGGTGAAGCTGGCCAACCGTCACACCGAAGTGGTTTAGGACCTCGACAAGAAGAAGGTGGAAGGGCAGTCGCAGCCCCGCGGCGAGCTGTTCCCGAAAAATCACCATCTCATCAGGACCGTGTTCCCAAGGAAAGCTCCCCGTAGGGATAAAGTAACCGTACTCACTGGGCAAATTATAGTAGTCTACAAGGGTTTGAAGTTCCTCAAGCGTCATAGTCGAAGGGCCGAACTGATCTACAACCCGGCCACGACGGGAGGTGGATGCCGACCTACCCGAAGCACCTCGGGTGGTAGGCCCGACCCCTTCCTCAGGACCTACATCGGGCTCACTTGAACTACCGTGGGACGCAAACTGGTTCGTAGAACCCACATCAGACCCGCTTGAACAGTCTGAACCCTCCAAACCAGACATCGTGAAACGGAACGGGATTCCAAAAACACTCACCCGGGAAGAAGACTGAAGCAGACCGCGAGAACTCGAACAAGCAGGAAGACTTGGGGCGCGAGCTGAAAAGCCTGGACGCGAGATGAAACTTAAGGCGCGAGCTCAAGATGTACAACAGTAGCAAGGACGGGTCCCCCCCCCGCGCACTATTTATATCCACAGCGTACGGAAAGCGACGGCCCAGATCGAAGCCAATCCAACGGCCCACAGCCGCGCTAAGCCACACGTCTTCCAAGACCAATCGGCGCACGTCTTTCCGAAACTGACGGAACGTCGCGCATGTCTTGTCAGAGGACAGGTGTCGGCACGCGTCTTCCCGAAACTGACGGGGTAACGGTGCACGTATCCTCGCAATAAAAGCGTCTGCAGCGCAACTCCCGAACAATTGCCGTCATGACTCCCAACGCGCACCCTTTTTTTGAAAATCAAATTAGAGCAAACGCGCTCAGCACGGACCAAAACCCTCCTGCTACCTTGCAAACTCCCCGCGCCAAGACGGAACCGTTGTTGCAGGGAGTGGGGGGCAATTGATGAAGGGAAATTTGGCCCGACCTCGCGATCGCCCGACACCATTGGTAGTTGGGTCAGCATTTCACTGACCCTACTCCTGCAGGTTGCTTATCTTGCAAGGTGGCATGGGTTTGTCACATAAGCATTGGTTGTGGGCGTAAGCAGCCACAGGAAAAATGTTGAATGGTCTCCCTTGCGGTATCCCTCCACACAGTCTGTTTGCCCTGAAGCTTGCATGCCTGAGGCTCTGTAAGCTTAGAAAGCTGTCTGCGATCTTCCCACTGAGTGCATTGATGGACAGGTCGAGCCATTGCAACTTTGGAAGCAGCTCGGAACAGTAGAGCACCCAAAGCGAACATCGGAAGCAAGTCCAAACTCACTACCGAGCCCGAACTCCAGACCGCTGTACTTAGTCCGAGCTCCTTGTTAAGAGCGAGCTCCCTGTCAAAGGTCCGAGCTCCCTAAAACCCGAGCTCCCTAAGTCCGAGCTCGGTACTAGGAGCCCAAGCTCCCTAAGAACCCGAGCTCCCTAAATCCGAGCTCCCCACTCGGAGCCCGATCTCCCTGATTAAGAGCGAGCTCCCTGTCAAAGGTCCGAGCTCCCTAAAACCTGAGCTCCCCAAGTCCGAGCTCGGTTCTAGGAGCCCGAGCTCCCTAAGAACCCGAGCTCTCTGTTAAGAGCGAGCTCCCTGTTAAGGGTCCGAGCTCCCTAAAAACCGAGCTCCCTATTAAGAACAAACTCCCAACTGGGAGTCCGAGCTCGCTACTAAGAGCGAGCTCCCTACTGAGAACCCGAGCTCCCTGCAAGGAGCACGAACTACACTGGGCCCCAAGCCTCACAAAGCTGACCCGAGCTGACCCGTGGCAGCTCGGAACACTCCAAACCGAACTCAAGGCACCTCGCTCGCCACTCCAACACTTCACTTCCAAAACACCAGGCCAGCCAAACGTACCCGACACCAAGGACGTCTTTATCCAAGGGCGACGTACCTGACTGATTTGGGATCTGACGCCTGACAGCCGCATTTCAAACGGCTTCCTGCCACCGCCACCTGCAACCGTCATCACTAGCCGCAGAGACGGCTCCGACAAAAGGAACAGTGGCGGTTCTGTCCGACCAGAGGAAATGACACCCGAACTGGCAGGAGTTCAGAAGTAATCATGCCCGACCTGACAGAGGCCTGGAAGTGAGTGCGCGAGGTGGTTATAAAAGGCTTCTACCCCCCTAGGGATGAGGTATGCTAACTTTCGCGCTATCTGGTTATTCTTGCCTTTGAAGGATTCTAACTTGAGCTTCGGAGCCCTTACGCCGGGTTCTCCCCGGAGCTTCTCTTCTCCTCCCGTTTCAGGTCCCTGTTACTCAGTTCAGAGACAAGATCATCGACAGCTAAGACCGGCCAGATTGTGCATCATCAAGTAGTATTGAACAAATGTGCGGGATCAACCTGTTTAGGGAATTGAGGACTCCGACTCAATAGATTTGAGTGGAGAATCTAACCAGTTATTAGCATCGTTAGGGAATAGGTTCTACCGCTCTAGTCAAAGCAACTATGAGCGGGAGCAGATGATGACTATAGAAGCCGGAAACGGATTTCAAATACGTAAATTAGAATGGACGATCAGGATTCAACCCCACTGAATTGGTGCTCACTGGTCTTACGGTACTAACAATGCATTCGGGATTTTCTACTCACTTTTCCTGCCCACTCTCTAGTCTCTGCCTGGCGTGAATTGGAGCATAATTGAGAGATGTGTAGCAGCATTTCACGGCGGGTAGACTAGAGAGTGGGTAGGAAAAGTTATCAGGAAACCTGGGCTCCTAACAGTGGCAATTTGAATCCGAAACTGTAGAGAACTCTGAGAAAAAGTCACTGAGGCCGCATTTGTTTACGGTACATTCCAGTCTAATTTTGCCGCTGTCTGGATGGAGTGTAAAAAAATATCAAAGATTGATGTAAAACTCCGTTTTTAAATATTTAAACTCCTCCCACCACTCTATTGCTCGTAACTTCTCTTTTTTTTCCTCTCCCTCTAACTGCTCCAACTGTCAAGTTCCATTGTGGCAGAGAAAATATGAGTTTTCGGTCAGGCTTCAAGGGGGAAGATGAAGAAACGAGAAATCTTTTTCGACGATATTCAGTCACATGGCTTCTTCAGTCTATCACTATCCCATAACCTAACAACTCTGCCGTTTAGCATCATTAAATCTAGTTGAGCTCTGGCGACGGCGGTAAGAGAGAAAACTGGGGAGGTGGATGGTTAATTTTATAAGCATTTGCCTGGGATTGACATGATCTGCAACAGGGATATTTTAAGAAGTGTTGAGAAGAAAACAAAGATCACTGCCGGGTTGTAGGTTGGACAGCAGAGGAGATCTGCGACCATGGGAGAGGGATTGACCGGAGATGACGGAAAGGCCACCAATGCAAATTGGAAACTGGGTTTCGCATTCACCTATTGTCAAATATTTTTTTAGTGCCTTTGCATGAAATCAATCGTGTTGAGGAAATAGTTGCTTTCTTATTTTTTGGATTCTGTTCTACGTTAATTTCTTTTGTTGAATAAGTTAAATCATATTGAGGATGATTTTATTCTTCTCTTTTCTCTTTCTAATCTATCTGACTGGATCTAATTTTCTCTCATCATTGTACATTGTACTTTGAGCTAGTCTCACTTTCAGACCCGAATTTCAAAACATGTCAATCGGGTACCTGGACTTCCAAAACATCTCAATTCTGTCATTAGAAATCTGTCAGTTATTTGTATTATGTGATAATGTGACTTATCACTTTTGAAAATGTCAAAATTACCCTTTAAAATGAGATACTGCCCATCATCCTCTTCCTTAAAAATCAAGACTGAACCAAAGCAATGATGAACAACCCAAAGAACATTTGGATTTGGCATTTGGGTGGTTGATAAGAAAATTATATGACATTTGAAGGACATTTGTTTCCTTTCACATGCCACTTAACGATGGTTAATGATTTTGGATTAAAGTAGAACATTTTGGGAGTTCGAGTAGTAGATTGGCACGTAATGAAGTTCAGGTACTAAAGTGAAACTAGGCCCAAAGTATTAATCTGCAATTTATCCTAAATTTTTTTTTTTTTTTAGGGAGATCCGAAGATATAATAGTAATCATTTTTTTGTCAAAAAAGGGAGATTGCCTTATTAAATAAGAGGGATCGGGGTAGCAAAAGAAGAGAAGGGGAAGAAAGTATTAGATGTAATAAATTAAATTCAGTCCATTGACACTCCTACCCCCATAGGACAACTATAGCCGTACATATGAAACATCTCCCATCAATGACAACATACAGCATTTCCCCGAGTTCACATCTGCCCTCCACACAACGTGCCCCAAAAATGTCCCACATGCACATCTCAGCACGCATTGAGAACATCTCCCCATACTTGTCATTTGGAAATGTTCCCAGTACATGGTTGGGATGTGCTATGAGACATTTTTGGGGCGCATTCTGTGGGGGGCAGATTTGAACTCTATTTCCCCATGAATGACGAGTACAGGGTGTGAGGTTGCAGTATCTTATGGAGTTGTCCTAAAATATTGGAGTTGTCCTAAAATGCCAATGAAAAAGATTGGAAATGACATAATTGCCCAACTTCCTTCTCTCTAAAGCTCTATTGCCATATACCCTGCTATGTTTGGTTTAAGAATTCCACTATGATATAGAAAAGATATGATATGAGAAAACAACTGACCAATAAACTGGAATCATAAATGTGATAGCAAATAAGGTGTTATTTATGAAAATTCACGGGTGTGTTTTGATTGGTCAAAACTCTTTCCATATCATATATTTTCTGCATCATAGATCTTCCCTTGGTTTTAAAGAAAAGGTCAGAAAAGGTAGATTTTCCCTACTTTTCCTTCAAATCAAATATAGCCTACATGGAGATCTTTACTTCTTCTCTTGTGGTGGTATACCCACACTCCACCTCTATAGGTGTAAGTTGGAGTCTTGCTGTTAGTCCGTTGAATTCCAAGCAGTCTTCAATTCTGTCAGATGTTTTATGTTTTATGAATTTATCCTTCCTCTCTACAATCAATCAAATTTGGATAATGAAATCTCCATTTCAATATAAGAATTTTAAACATTATTTTAAAAGGCTTAAGCCTTGAGTCATGAGGCATATGTTTGGCGGCAAGTTGCACAAATTTTGTATTAAGGTTTAAGCCTCACAACTTTGATGAGGTTTAAGCCTTCGTAGAATGAGATGTAAGCCTTAACGCTGCATTTGTTTGTAGTGTAAAACCTCACCACCAGTTCAGTTTTGGAGTTTGTTTGCAATGTAAATCAATATCCATGTAAAACTCCACACTATTCAGGTTTAGATTTATTGGTGTTTGGATGGAGTGAAATTTTACATTATAAATTGATGTAAAACGTCACTTATGATGAGGTTTTACATCGATTATCAATGTAAAAACTACATCATCAAAATTGATGTAATACTACATCAATACGCATGTTTTTTGATGCTCAACAATTCAAACAGTCAGTGTGAAACATCACCAATGGACTTTCACATCGATGATGTTTTACACCACAAACAAACACAGCCTACATCTCAATGTGTGAGACAAAAAGGCGTAAGCATCAAATAATCAAATATAAAGGATTACTTCGTGACTTGATGCAAAAGAATATATTTTACACATTTTTATAGCTCAATATGTATGGGAAGAAGCACTTAAATAATTATGGGCCAAAGAAAAAAAATGTAAAAAATGAAAAACCAATAAGACAAATCAAGTTTACTTTCTATTTGTGTTTCAGGAGACTTCAATGCAAAAAGGGTCAATCAAGTTCTTAGTTTCTCTTGGATAAACTAAGTAAGATTTCTTTTTCTTATTGTTTTAAATTGAATAATTTGAAAACTTTAAGTTTTGAAACATGAAATATAAAATGGATATTATTTAATGTGAAATGCTTATAAAGTTATAATTGACTAATTTGAAAACTTTCTATTTTATTGATATTGGTACCTTCCATCATTCTAGGTACATTTATATGCTATTTTTATCAATTTATAAACTTTAATTAATTTTTTCTTAATCTTTGAAGCTTACACTTCGTAATGCCTTGAGGCTTATGCCTCACCTTTTTGGGCCATTAAGCCTAAACTACATATTTAATCTTTTAAAACCTTAATTTTGAAGGTTGTCTTTGATAAGAACAAGGATAAAATACTATGGAGAACCAGAAATCAAGAGTGAAGATATTTGGTTTTTAAAACAAAAAAAAAAAGTAAGAATTCTATGATTTATGCAACATGATATTAAATAAGCATATGAAAACATGTTTTTGAAACCAAAAATTCAAGAACGTGTTTCTAGTTTTGAAAACAAAAAACACATATACTCAAGAAGATATTTTGGTTTTTGTTTTGGGAAACAATTTGTTTAATTTCAAACTACATCGTTTTGATCTATTTTTAAAACTGGCAACAAGAAAAATAATTCATGTTGTAGATAACTCCTTAGTTTTTTTTTTTAATTTCTACAGTTCATTTTTAATTTTTATATCACTATTTGTATTTGATTCAAATTTTATGGTTGTGCAATCTATGTATTAAAGTCAAAGATTTTAGTTTTGAAGTTCATCTTATCTCTATGTTGGATCCAATTTTTTTTAGTTTTGTAGTTATGTGAATTCTTATATGAGTCTGGATCTGCTCCTCACACAAACCTCACAACTAGACCTGTTCATGGGCCAGGTAGCCTGATGGGCTAGCCCGGTCTGGCCCATCTTAAATCGAGCTTGAACAAAATTTTAAGCCTGTGGGCTCAAGCTTGGGCTCTAAAAATCAGGCCCGACTATTTTTTGGGCCGGGCTTGGGCTTTCCCAAATAAGCCTGACTCAAGCCCGACCCTGGCCCGATAATATTAAATATATAAAAGAAATATAATATATATGTTAATAATACATAATATATATTATATAATAATAGAATTAATAGAAAAAAAAAGTATTACATATATTAAATATATAAAATATTATATATCATATAATATATAATTAATATGTTATAAAATACCTATCACTGTTGGGCTTCAGGCTTGGGCCTGAGCTTCAAACTTTATATAGGCTCGGGCTCGGGCTCGAGCTCGGGCTCAGGCCTAGTAATTTTCTGTTTATAAAGAGGCAAAGCCCGGCTCGAACCCGGCCAGGCCCGACCCATGAACAGGTCTACTCACAACCATCCTAACCATACATTGGGAACATCTCCCATATTTTGTGTTGTTATTCTTGGGGAGATGTTCCCAATACACGGTGGGATGATGCTGTGAGGTTGGTGTGAGGTGCGCTTTGTTAGGAGCAAATATTCATGTGGGCCCATATCAATAACATAATATGAAAAAGGACAAAAAAACTTGAGAAACTTTTATAGTTTGTTGCATTAAAAATATATATAAAAAATGAAAAGAAGCTATGTATACCATCAAAATGAGTGATATAAAGAAGTAATACAACACTCTTCCTCACACTCTCAACCCAGTCCCAATACAAGCCAGGAAAAAACAAACCCAGCAATGTTTTAGAAAATCGGTCATGCTGCCATGGTGGATTATGTTAAATTTCAAAAGCAGATAGAAAACAAAAATAGCTGGAAATATACAAGTGAAAACTACTTGAGAAAATAACACAAAAAACATTTATTTCTGTGATAATTTTACATAACATAGCAGTTCTTATTTTGTCTGCTAAACGAAAGATTCTGTTGAAAATTGGTGGACCTGTTTTAGTAAATACATGTATGTTGTTACCATGCCAGCATTAAAGTTCAAGTGGGTGTATGGCCTACCGTAATTAGGCAAATAAGGGAATCTCTATATGGGTATTAAATAAAAGCTAGCTTGCATTTCTTCTATTTGTTTATCTATTCTATCATTATATAAAGTAAATACTTGATTATATAACCATACTTTATATCTTTGCCCTTAGTTGCACGTGTGTTTATGCCTGTACAGTTGCTCATAAAAATTCTACCCACATCTACCCATATAATATTACAGTCACACATGGAAAATATCTCATCCCCTAAGCTCTAACTACAATAAGATGCATTCAATTATTGTTGTCTGAGTTCTCAACTTCACATGGACCTGAATGAATGCCTGTAAAGCACCATCTATATCAGTCGACAAACTAACAACCTTAAGGGTCATTTCTAGGAACCTGACTGCATATGATCCACAAACAAACTGGCTAATGGGGATGAACTGATCCAATTATTGCTTTATTATATGGACCGCACTGCTTGTTAGTTACTTGAATGTTTTGCCTTTTGTCATTTGGGGTTCCACCAAAATTTGGTTTCCACAAGCTTTTGTACAGGTCGCTAAAATGAAGGCTACAAAAGTTAGGTGAAGCCTTTACGAGAAGAAGCAAATATCTATACAAGTGAATAACAAAATATGCACCACTGTTATTTTATCCTTCAGAAGTCATAACCACATGGAAAGTGGAAACCTTATTGCAGAGAAAAAGCTTTAGAGATTGAAGCTAACCTTTCTTGATCCACCCAGGAAAAAAAAGAAATTAAGATCCATCACTTACCCCACTCAAGTCTTTGTAGGGACAAAGACAGATGAGTTGTAAGGCCGAGGATAAAGTGCAGGAGACATAGGTTTGGTCTGGTGGAAGAGTAAGTTCTCTGCATCAGATCCTAAGTGTCTTCATCCTTTCTCCTTGGATGATTGTAGCAGTAACTGTATTTTTCCAAGTTATCTCAAAGTGGTGTTGGTTATTTAAAATTTTTCCAATTTACAGCCCAAAAGAAAGGCTTGCCGGTTGCTAGCAAACTAACCCTCTGCCCCTACTCCAGCAAAAGAAATCTAGAAGGAAATGCTAAAAAGTAAAAAAGAATCTACAGGTGTGCAGGGCAAGGCTCAAAGTATTGAAACACCCTGATAAGGGGGATGGGACCATCTTTTTGTTGTACAACTATCAAAACCACATCAATTCCCAAAATTGGAGAGCCTCCAGGCATATTTTTGTTAAATTGATCTCAAAAGCATATCATGCATGGAGCTCAATCAAAAGCTTTCAACTCCCAATTCATCTCCTTCAGTGGTTTCAAAGTTCCAAACCTCATTGCTTCAAGAGAAAGAAAAAGAATGAACCTCTGAAGGAGAGCAAAGAGCTGAGTTCTGCTTGAATCACCCTTTCTACATCAGAACTACCGGTGGACATTCCTCATGTACAAGATGGCCCCATTTCAAACCAATAAAACCATCAAGATCCAATTGTATAGACCCTAAAAGAAAGCTGGGGAACACTGAGAGTGGTCAGCAATAAGATTATCTCTCACAGTACTATCTGCTAAACAACCTTTGAATAAGTTCACAACAATCACTCAAGGAGCCACCTAATATGATCAATCCAATGATCTAGGCAGAATGAGCCTGCATCTGTAAAGTACAACCATTAGCAATTATTATTTCATTAATAATTGCTATAAGGGCTTCTTGGCAAGGGAAGGTCATTCAATCCTTTTCATTTTCTTGTTTCTTTATGATCAGAAAGAAAACAATATTATACTAATGAGTATAAGATGGGCCAAATGAAAGCCCTCTGCAAAAGAAATCCCTCCAAAAGTATAAACATGCTATACATCAGAAACCACTGGATCAATAATTATACCACGCCAATCATTAGAAAAAATAAAAACTCCAAGAAAATAGGCAATCAAAAGAATACTTCGTTCTTATAATTGATGACCAAAAAGATAAGAGCCCTTAAATTTTTTCAAAAACCTTGAAGACCTAACTAAATATACCGTAAAGAATAAGCTAATATGCTGTTACAATGTTGCCAAATACTCCAACAGAAAATGCTGCAAGGTTCCACAAAGTTTATCCCCCTCCTATAGTTTTTTTTATTGGTATCTCCTATTGAATTTAACCAAACAAGTCTAAGAAATTAAGCCAAGCTGCTTAGAATGATCCACTGGATTCTGAAAAGATTAAAAAAAATGCCACCAAATTTGCAAGAAGCACTAATAGTTTATCATGAGATGGGAGGCATGACCTGTTATTTGGAATGGAAGCACAAGTATAGAATGCCTCTCTGAGACTATGTCTATCCATAAGCTGATCAATGGTGAGACTTTTATTGACTACATTCATCACATAAAGAATAAGACCTTGGATAGGATATGTAGTCACCATACCCAATTCAAATATATCAACTTCCCAACCACTCAAAGAAAATATCAAGACTTCATGAAAACAGACATGTTTTATTGATCTTCACTACAGCCATTAGCATCCACATCCCAAATTCTTCTATCATTTCCCCACAGAGGTCTTATTTTTCTTGGACAATAAATCAACCAGCAAGTCCACTTACAGCAGTCATTCACATGGTGTCAAAGAAAAGGACTCAACATCACCTCTTTAACCACCAAGTCAGAGCATTTGATACCAATGCTCTCCGTGCTGTATAAGGGTATAACTGTACAAGACTGAAAGTTAGAGACTTATCCCCATACCAAGTGTCTTCCTAAAAGGGCTTCAAGTTAAACTAAGATGCTTAATAAGGAGAAAGATGCACAATGAGAGAGCATAGAAGTCATGTTGTATTAACTATTAGACAATGTTAAACGACCAAGAACTAGGAAGCAAGTAATGGCACGGAGAACCTAAAAATGGCTCAAAGGTCCTCATATGCTGTGCAACAAGAAAATCAAATGAATTTCTTCTCAACCATGTATGAGAAAATAAAAACAGGAAAATAACACTTTCAATGTATTGAGTTTAAGGGTAAAAGGAAAGACATCTAAAACGACAAACCTGCTTTGCAAGACTGCAAGCACAATCTGGTGAGTTCAGGATTTCATAATAGAACACCGAGAAGTCGAGTGCAAGCCCAAGCCTTATTGGGTGAGTGGGAGCCAAGTCGGCGAGGGCAATGTCCTACATGAAAAGAATTAGAGAAGAATTTAAGAACTAGGAAAATAGACAGACAAACAAATGTAAAAGGTGTTCCCCGATTCCCTTTCTTCTATGTTTTGCTTGATCATCGTTAAACAGTCAAATGATCATTTTTCCTATTTCTTCTTTCTCTTGTCGTGGGAAAAAAATGACATATGTTTCCTTATTTTGATCTCATGGTTACCTTGTACAAAGAGAGAGAGTCGATTAGTTTAACTTAACAGATAGAAATACCTCAACACAGACAGAGAGAGATGGATGAGGGTTTACCTCGTACAGAGAGAGAGAGATGGACGAGGGTTTACCTCGTACAGAGAGAGAGAGAGGGACGAGGGTTTACCTTCTACAAAGAGAGAGGAGCGAGCGTTTACCTTGTACAGAGAGCGAGGGCGAGAGGGTTCAGTGAAAGTCGAGATACTCGAGCTCGAACGAAAAAAAAAAAAAGAATTGGTAGGGCACGAAAAATACAAATTTTTGCCGAAGCTCAAATTTCATTCTGGGAAGAATGCATTCTGTGGCAAGAAATGAATATCCAAACACCTATATCTCATTCATTCTTGCCCATTCTTTTCTAGAATCGGCAAGAATTAAAAGAATGAAGCTATGGGCAATGAACCAAACATGGCGTAAGATGACTACATCAGGTTTTTTCGACCCATTTTCAAGTTATCCGTTCAATATATAGATTAGAGTTAGCAGCCAATTCAGATCCACTTTCAAATTACATTTATAATGTATGGATAACTCCTCTTGTTCTGTGCCTGTATAGCGTACTATAGTTATGGCAAAAAAATAATTAATTATTAATACATTTCAAATCTTTTTAGAAAAGAAAATTGAATAGAAATCAAGGTTTTTAAAATCGACCCGGAGAACAAATCGGTCAGGGGTCCGGTTTCCAAGTTGAACAATCAGCCCATTCTGACAAAAAAATTAAAAAATAGTCAAAATTGTTGAACGGTTCAAACGATTCAACCAGGGATCAATGGTTTGTTGACCAAATCAACGTCTTTTTGCAAATATCCGGTTTTGGGGAAAAACAAAACCGATCACCTGACCGATTCCTGGTTTTTCCGGTCTGACTGTCTAGTCTAGTTTTGAAAACCATGATAGAAATTATTAGTTCTAGGAATAATTTGATTAAATGAATAATAATATGATAATTGATAAAAATAAATTCATTTTGGGTAAATTGTAGATTAGTACCCTAAACTTTGGGGTGGTCTCACTTTAGTACCTAAACTTTGAAAAGTGCCACTTTAATACATCATTAATGGATGTTTGGCATCAATTCTGAAAATTCTTATCATATGTCTGAGGCGTATTGTAGCGATATCAGTTAATAATGTCCCATTAGTCATTCGTATGGCCAATACAATGCGATACAGGCCAATACGCACTACATCTATTCACTAATCTCCATAAAAAATGCAAATCGGGTGATTTCGACTCAGATCACCTAACATGCAATTAAACCCACTTTGATTCCAAACCACTAAACCACACTTCATTTCATGATATAAAGTGAAATAAAATAAATTTTATTGTTTGTGTTCACATGCAAAAAAATAATAGTATTATTGCTATCAAATATGAGGCTGAGGGCAACAAGGGAATATTGCTGGTGTCCGAGGCCGACAAGTCCGACCTGCAAACAAGAGAGAAGTACATGTTAGAGGTCCGGGTATTATCCCAAGGGTGGAGACTCCAACAGTCAAGTTAGCCGAGTGCTTAAGAAGGGTCGAACCAGGCTAAAGACGAGGGCTCAAAGCTTAATCCTTAATAGCCAATAATGGTTCTCTTGGGATTCTGAATGTAAGTGAGTAAGTGTCTTTACCTTGAGATGAGCACCCCCTTTTATAGCTGACCTTGCCTTTGAGTGGTTGGAACCAGTTGGTGATGTGCAGCCACGATTTGATCTAGCCAATGCCACGTGGCACAATTTGAGGCCCGCCAAGTATCCCTACATCACTTGCCCCCCCCATTCTCAAGGTTGTAGTGGTCGAGATCGGATGGCGTGTCGAGTGGAGACCTCGGCTTTGGCCAAAGAGAGTTCCATGTAGTTGCGTGGAGGCATCGGCCTCAGCTGTAGAGGACTCTTCTTGGCAACTGTGTGGTGACTACTTCCTTGTTTGCTCCCCACCTTAGTGGAGGATCATGATGGACCGAGAATGTACGACCATGGCCGGCATGGGTGTGGAACGCACATGTTTGTCAGTTGTGCCCCATACGGGTGTCAATGTCATCCAGTGTGAGTCTGTATGCGAGACGGACGTCAATGCTCACCAGTCGCGGCCATGCGAAATGGTGCGAAGGGGCATCCGGTTTGGGTTGCTCTTGACCCAGAGCTAACAGGTGAATCGGTTCATTCCTTCGGCGTCGTTTCATCTTCCCGAGGCTGATGCCACATATAGCTCGTCAGTTCGAGTTGTCAGATCGGCTAGTCCGTGGTTGTTGAATCAAAGAGTTATGAGCCATATGTTTTCCTTTAAATAGGGATGTTGGTTGAGCGAATTGTCGCCATTCGCTCGATCCTTGAGTCTTCGCTTGTGATCTCAAAGACCTGAGCTACCAATAAGCCAATTCCCTAAGCCTTCTTCTCTCACACAGGCACTAGGTAAAGGACTCCTGTCTTCAACATGTCGGTCTTAGACTCAGGACTTGAGTGCTATGAACTTCTTGACTAGAGTGACTATAGCAGCTCCTCTTCCACCTTGACCAATAGTGGGAGAGGCAGTAGTGACTTCGAGAACCCCTCTTGGGCGTCCAACGTCTGGGTAACTGAGGGAGAGGACCGCCCTTTGGGGAGTCGAGCATGACCAACGGAGCGTAAACTCTCCCAATAAAAGTACTGGTTCCACGAGGTCGAGGGCCAATGCCATGGGGAATGCCCCTGTGCTTCCTGAAGTGGTGGAGCTAGAGGAGGCTGAAGATCCTACACCTGAGGAGCGAGCCGAGTCCAAACGCTGAGGTGTGACATTGATGCACTATCCCCACTCTGACTTTGATAGTGATCTCGGCAAAGAGCAAGTGAGGGCTTTGTCCGAGATGTACAATGTCCCAGGGGGCTATAGGGTTAGAGTCCCCTGCTTAGGTGACCGGCCATGGCAGCCCACCGAGGGGGAGTTGTGTATGCATGAGCACTACCTCCACTTCGGCCTTCAGTTTCCTTTGCCTCCTCTCATCCCTGAAATCCTCAACTATTACAACATTTCCCTTAGTCAGCTTGCTCTGAATGCTGTTAGGACCATAGTGGTTGTGTTGGTGATGGCTCGCCTCTGAGGTGTGTCCGTGACCTTGAAAATCTTCTGGGGTTTGTTCTCCTTGAGGAAGCACTCCGATGGGGAAGGTTTGTGGTACTTCCAAGGCTGACGAGGTAGGGTAGTGGACAACCTATTGTCCTTCTACAATTGGAAGAAGAAGTTTTCTTCATTCATTGTCCATAGGGATGGTCCTTCCGATCTGACTGGGGGACGTCGAACTCGCTGGCCAAGAGGATCAGTCGTACAACAACGAGGAGTTGGCCATGGTGAATTAGATTAAGCTAACTGGGACAATTCATGTCAGACCCTTCATAACAGAGGAAGCCTTAGTGTGGGTTGGCCTTAGTCCTTCCCCCCTTGGTATGGGCACTCCTATCAGCTAGTTGTGTCATTTGCTTAACCTTCATTGTCTTTCTTCTAATGTTGATTGTCTTTCTTTATTGTAGAAATGGACGTCAACTTGAAGGAGAGGCTCCTATAGGCGGCAATGGCCAAGTCCAAGAAGGGCCTAGCCGAGGGGCCTTCAAGGAGGCCAAGTGAGAAGGAACTACCTCGGGCAAAAGGAACTGCCGATGCACCTCAAGACCTGAGGGTGAAGAAGGTGGCAATGAGGGACCACCGAGCCGAGGGTACTGTTAGAGGTTCTCGGTAGTCGGGGCCTCACTCCTCAGACCCGCGTGATGACATCCCGCTGGTGGTGCGTCAGGTGTTCCGCCCAAGCTAGAACGTCAGGGAGGGCAACTCTCTTAGCAACCCGGGCGTCAACCGCGCCTTGATCACTTGCTTGCTTCCCATTGGAGATCGACACTCATGGACCCAGGTCTCCCCCTAGGCCATTTGAGACACGCTGCTCGACAAGCTAGCCAAGGTAAGGCTTAATTTTCACTTTCTTTGTGCAACTCTCCTATTACTTAGATTTTTCCAATTGATATGGTCCTTGTGTCTTTGTAGACACCTTCCTGTGTTATTGGCCTCTGCGACAAGATGGAGGTGATGCTACAACAGCTCTGGACGTTGTAGGAGGAGAACAAGTAGCTAAAGCGCCAGTTGGCCGAGGAGCGGGCCAATTGAGAGGTTGTCGCCAAAACGGCTCATGGGGAGCATGAGCATCACAAGAAGCTCGAGGGCAAGGTGGTGGCTAAAAGGGAGCAACTGAGGGCTGCTAGGGCTTCATTGGACGAGGCAAAGCAAAATCTTCAGGAGGCATATGTCCGAACCGTGGAGGAGTACAAGGCCTCCAAGGCCCACAAGGAGGAGTTGGCTGAGTTTGATGCCTCTTCTTAGCTGGAGGGGATCAAAGACACTCGGTCTCAAGTGATGGCATTCTTCCCTGACTTTGATGTCAGCCAGTTGGGCCCTCGTCTTCCGAGTCAACAAGCGGCCGAGGTGGTGGGCCAACCAAGGGCCAAGGCAGCGCTGAGTAGCCTACGCAGCAAGAGGCGACCAATGAGCACGCTGACATTGAGGCCGAGTGAAGATGCTCGTGTAGGGTTGAGGATCCTTTTGGGATTGTTCTTTGATTTGCTTATTTTCTTCTTACTTTGACATACTTTTTTTGTGAATATACAAA
Source organism: Nelumbo nucifera (assembly GCF_055504915.1). Lineage (NCBI taxonomy): Eukaryota > Viridiplantae > Streptophyta > Magnoliopsida > Proteales > Nelumbonaceae > Nelumbo > Nelumbo nucifera. The sequence continues at coordinate 68,442,187 of NC_142654.1, read as the reverse complement.
CTTTTTTGCTAGATTGTGTTTTTTTTTGTCAAAATTATGCCTTTGTCTTTCTTTTCTTTGCCTTTTCTTTTCTTTCACGCAAGGGGTCGATGCCTCCCCAGAAGAGGCGTATTTTGCAAAGAAAACTCATAACTCTCGACTTAGCTACTCGTAAAGGAATTTCTCTTTAAGGTTGTTAAGTCAAGGCCAACCTTTGTCACCGAGGTCTCAAGACCCTCTTCCTTAGCGAAAAAGGAAGGGAGGCAATTGCCTTAGCCTACCTAACATATTCTTCTATAGGGACTTGGAGACTGAACTCACATGTGGTCGAGGCTCAGAGAATGGTGTGTGGCCGAGGTCACGGAGTGCCTTTGCCTTAGTGGGGGTAGCATTACTCGTTTAGCATATTTGTCCATCATGTTTTGCATTAAGTGATGGGCCAATATCAGCTCTTTTGGCCTACATAAAGACTCGCTTCTTTTGAGGGTCTCTGAGGCCAAGGCCAATGTCATAGGCCATTCATTAACAATGGTTGAGGTTCCAAAAGTTCTTGCCTTAACTAAAAAAAGGTGAATAGGCGTATGACTCTCCAAGAGTCATGTGCCTTGGGTCATCATCTAGTCCGAACGTATTGAAGGTTGTGTGCTACAGTTGGTCTTTCGGCCGAGGGGTCTTGGAGATTAGATGAAACGAGAACATTTACACTAAGGAGACTCGAGCCAAGGTTAGAGGAACTTGTACACTTTATTCACAAAATTTCCACTAGCCATATTTACATCATTGATAATACATCCAGAGGTTCTCGGAGTTCTAGGTACGTGGTATTGATCTTCCACTCATGTACTCCAGCCGAAAGGTGCCAAGGCCGACCACTTGCTCGACTTTGTAGGGCCCTTCCCAATTAGGGCCAAGTTTTCCAGCACCATGACCTTCCTATGGACGAGGTCACCTTCCTTGAAGTGATGCTCTCTAACCAGGAATTGTAGTATCTGGCAACTCTTTGCTCATAAGTCATGACCCTAATTTGAGCTTGCTCTCGGATGCCTTCACGACGAGTAAGAGGTGCATGGGGCCATGAAGCTGCATCAAGGCTTGGAAACTCGGATGTGGTACTCTAGATTGGTTGCGTTTAGTTGCAATCGTTTGCCCCGTTTTGTTACATTAGGGCCTGGAAACTATTGAGGTGGTCGAATGGGTTAGTTGTCCCGTCATAGGATTCAAGACTAGGGGCCTTGAAGTCTTTAGGCCACAGGGCCATGAGGATTTTGGCAGCCAGTGGCAATGTACGGGAATCCAGTTGCGCCAATGAGTTGTCGATTTGGCTGGCTTCCTTCTCTTCTCGTTTCTTTTCCTCATTATCATTTAGAGCGAGGTGGCTCCTTCTTGTGATGCGGCGTGTGCATCTATGGCACCTCCTCTGGGACCCTTCAATCGAGTTGGTGCCTGTAATCATTCATGGAGAGTGGGAGACGAGAGAGAGAGAGAGAGAGAGAGAGAAAGAGAAGAAAGGGAGATACGATTGAGAGGAAAAGGAAAAATCACTACTGGCTGCCACCAGTTCTCTATTTATATTAACTTAATAAAAATAATAGAAATTACAAGTATGTCCCTGGCGGCACACCCTAGAACCAAACTAATAAGAAAAAAAAAAGAAAAGTAACTAACTAACAGTATCTTCAGAAGTCAGCCTACTAACAACAACTACAAAGTAACAATTAAATAAGCCTTACAACACTCCCCCTCAAGTTGGGCTGAATATGTCTATCATGCCCACCTTGTCACATAACTCATTGTGTCGCGAGTATGGAAGCCCCTTTGTGAGGACATCAGCAAGTTGTTTCTTGGAGTTGACATAAGGGATGCAAATTTCCCTTTTTTCCAATCTTTCCCTTATGAAGTGTTTGTCCACCTCAATGTGCTTGGTCCTCTCATGTTGGACATGGTTGCTGGCGATGTTTATTGCAGTCTTGTTGTCATAGTAAAGAGACATAGGACTATGAACAACAACACCAAGCTCCCCTAGAAGATTCTTTAGCCAAAGGACTTTATCCACCCCATGTGCCATAGCTCTATATTCAGCTTCAGCGCTTGACCTTGCTACCACACTTTGTTTCTTGCTTTTCCAGGTCACTAGATTTTCTCCCACAAACGTGCAATACCCACTTGTGGACTTTCTGTCATCCACAGCACATGCTCAATCAGCATCTGTAAAGACTTCCACCTTTAGGTGATTGTGTTTACTGAATAGTAGACCTGTTCTGGGATATTTTTTCAAGTATCTAAGAACTCTCTCGGTTGTCTCCATGTGTGGTTTCTTAGGAGAGTGCATGAATTGGCTTAAGACCCCAATGGAATATGCAATGTCTGGATGGTTCATGGACAAATAAATTAGCTTTCCCACTAACCTTTGGAACTGTTTCACATCTTCCAGAGGTTCACCATCACAGTCACCTAACTTGTGGTCAATGTCCATGGGAGTATCTGCCGGCCTTGCACCTAATTTGCCTATGTCCTGTAATAGATCAAGGGCGTATTTCCTTTGAGAGATAAAGATACCCTTTTCTGAGCGGGCAACTTCAATCCCAAGGAAATACTTCAGGGGACCTAGATCTTTCACTTCAATTTAGACGCAAGGAATTGTTTCAATTTTTGTATTTATGAACTCCAACTTCCTGTAATGATGATATCATCCACATACACTATCAATACAACAACCTATTCCTGACATCTCTTCACAAAAAGTGTATGATCAGACTGACATTGTTTGAAGCCCATCTGTTGAACTGCCATGTGAAACTTATTGAACCAGGCACTAGGATATTGTTTTAAACCATAAAGAGACTTTCGTAGCTTACACACCTTATTTTCACTTCCCTTGGCACAAAATCCAGGGGGTTGAACCATGTATACTTCCTCCTCTAAATCACCATTCAGAAAATCATTCTTTATGTCCAGTTGATGCAATTCCCAGCCAAGATTAGTAGCTAAGGACAAGAGAACCCTAATTGAGTTCATCTTAGCTATTGGAGCAAAAGTCTCATCATAGTCAACCTCGTATATTTGTGTGTACCCTTTGGCTACTAATCTTGCTTTGTACCTTTCAAATGTTTTGTGTACCTTGTGTTTAACCATGAACACCCATTTACACCCCACAGGGTCATTCCCCTTTGGAAGATCCACCAATTCCCAAGTTTGATTTTTGTGAAGAGCATTAATCTCCTCCTTCATAGCATCTGTCCATTCAGGGCATTTTAAGGCTTCTGCAACATTTCTGGGAACAGGGATGCAATCAAATGCAGATAGGAAGGCTCGGTATGAGGGGGAAATGTGATCATAGGAGACAAAATGGGTAACGGGGTGTTTGGTAGTGCACCACCTAACTCCCTTTCGTTGAGTGATGAAGGATGATTTGACCTGAACCCTTGAGACAATGACACGTGGACATGACTCAACATGAGCAACAGCTCAGCGCCACAGCTTGACTGTGACTAAGTAACGAGCCTGCAGGACAGCTCGCTATTGGGGGAGCTCGCTACAATGCGTGCTCGAGGTCCCCCGATCTACTGAAAGGGAATACTCCAAGACTATCCCAACTCGCGAGCTAGGGTAACCAGCTCACTCCAACACTTAGGCAGAAAGACAGCCCCAAAGACAATCTTGATGAGGATCTCCTCAAAGTACCCCTGGGAGCTCACTACGAAGTAGCTCGCGACAAGATAGCTCGCTGCGCGATTGGGTAGCTCGTGACTAAGCGACGCGGTGCCCTCAGGAAGCTTCTATCTGACAAGACCGTACCAGTCAGACTACGCCATGTCTATTGACTAACGACGCAGTCCCTGCCCATTCAACAGACTGTACCCACGTCTCTCGACAGATGGTGGCGTGCCTGTCCTCCCGGGATGTGTCACCCATCCAATTGGGTAGTACCCTGCAACGGTCACCTACGCAGCCCTGACAAGTAACGGTTGCGACAGAAGCCCAGTGGCGGTTACGCCCGATTTGACAAGAATGCCCCTATAAAAGCTCCTTAGTCGAAGGGGAAAGGGATCTCTGATCGAATTTGATTTTGAGTCATCTCTGATTGAATCTGATTTTGAGTCATCTTATTTGCTCTCGAGCTAATCTTGAGAACTTAGTGATCTAGCGCGACCTACACTCTTAGCCTCTTTACACTTTTTACTTTCTCCCCCAGCGTTCTAACTTAAGCTTCGGAGTATTCCCGCCAGGCAAATCCCCCGGGAATCCTTCACCTTCTTTTTCTCAGGTGTCGTCCGTTGCTAGCTAGAAGCCAGTCAACAGCCAGCTAGGAGTGCCCGGATCATGCCGCTTCATTTGGTGTCGTTTGTGGGAAACGCTTCAAGAAGCCTTCCTTTAAGCTTTTACAATTTCCTTTTCTGAAAACTCAACATTCATGGCTTCCTCCAGCAACGCCGGACGTGGTGCCAGCCAGAATGCTTCTGAGGAGCAGCCCCAACTTCCTACTATCTGTATTAGGCAGTTCACCGTCCTCCTCTCCGTGGACAAAGTTCCCAGTTTGAACGTGCCTCTCACAGTGGCACCCACGGTCGCTCCACTCCCTTCCACAGTTGGAGCAACCTTTGTTGAACCCTCGGTTGTGCCCCCAGCGGTCAACCTGAATCAGTCGGAGGATTTAAAGCAGTGCATGTGAGCCATGCAAGCTCAAATGCAACAATTTCAACAATTCAAACTCTATCAACAACACGTGCTACACCAGGTTTCCCAATACTAGTATCAGTAGCAGTTTCCCTCTCTGCCTCAGGCCCAGTCGTCGCTTCCCCCTCGGCATCCGGCCACGAAGCAGACCAAGCCCTCCCACCGGAGTGAACAACCTCACCGGGGAGAGGCCTCCCAGACCAAGGATCCCGCAAAGAGCTAAGCCTCTTCCCATAGCCAAAAGGAAAGGCCAGCCACCCCCGCCTCGCAGCCTGTGGGCAGGTCAAGGGCCTCCCAGCCAACCAAGCCCGTATCACCCCGGCCTTTGCGGCTCGAGCTCCCGCTCGCAGAGAATCCGTTCGAGGTTCTGGCCGTAGACTATAGGTAGGGCCCTTCGGTTCAGAGCCACCACCAGCAGTTTGAGCCCGTCGAGCTCGGTGACACTGAAGCATCAAGCACCAACGCCGAGCCAGCAAAGCAGCAGCGAAGACACCGGCGAGCTCGCCAAACTGCTACCCGAGTCTCACCCAAGCTCAAAGGAAAAGAGGAGGTACGCTCAGGTGAAGTGAAAGTTACCCCTCTCCTCTCAGTTTCTTCCCCATTATCTCCAAAACTCCTTGTTGTCCCCATGCCAAGGGACTTCAAGCTCCCTCCATTGGACAAGTATGACAGATCCTTCGATCCAAATGATCATGTGGACGCCTTCCAGTCCCAGATGCACCTGGCAAGAGCCAGTGAATCCTGCATGTGTGTGGCCTTTTCCACCACCTTCAAAGGGGTAGCCCGCACATGGTACTGTAATCTCGCGCCTAGTTCGATAAGAAGCTAGCACAGTTCGTGCAGGTTTTCACCTCTCACTTCGTCACCAGCAAAATGTGTCCGAGAACTCAGGAAAGCCTCCTCGGCATAGTTCAAAAGGAAGGGGAGTCCATTCGGAGTTACATTAAGCGGTTCAACGATGCTTGCTTACAAATACCTGACCTGGATCCCGCAATTCGCCTCACTGCAGCTAAGTGAGGTATCACCCACAAAGAGTTCAAGTGGCACGTAGTTGTCAATCAACCCAAGACCGTGACCGAGTTCCTCAATCTCACGGATCGGTTCATAGGGACGGAGAAGGAAATCAACCAGAAGGGCGAGCAGACCCTTGAGAAAAGGAAGAGGGAACCAGAGCCCCCAACTCAGAGCGACAACAGGAAGAAGAAGGACCAAGCTTGGGGGGCAAAGCCAAATCAACATTTCCGAGCTCCAACAGTAGAAAGGGACTATACACCCCTCAACGCGAAGTGGGCCGAGATCCTCTTGGCGATCAAGGACGCTCCGTACGTGAAGTGGCCGCCTCGGCTGAAGGCGGACCCTAATGTTAGAAATAAAAATATGTACTGTAGCTTTCATAAACATCAGGGTCATAGCACCGAAAGTTGTAAAAATCTCCGTGATGAGATAGAAGAACTCATCTGTTGTGGATATCTGAGAAATTTTGTATAAAATAATAATAATAATAATAATAAAGCAGGTCGGCAAGGGAGCAGAGTAGAGATACTCCCGAGTCTAGGAGGCAAGCGGAACAGCCGTAGAAGTAGCCCCCCGAAGAGAGACCAGTTCGGGGGACCATCCACGTCGTAGTTGAAGGCTCGATTGTGGCAAGTTGTACCTCAGCTGCAGCTCGCGAAGCCGCCAGGGAAGAGCAGAACCCTCCAAAGCGGCCAAGGTTGGAAGATCCCATCTTCTTCACAGAAGATGACGCGTGCAGGGTCCACTACCCCCATGATGACACGCTCGTCATAAAGGTGAAGATCAACGACTTCGAAGTCAGGCGCGTCCTCGTCGACTCAGGCAGCTCAGCGGACATCCTCTTCAAAGTGGCCTTCGATCAACTGCAGTTCTAGGAGAGCGACCTAAAGCCCGTTAACACTCCCCTGGTAGGCTTCAGCGGGGAGGAAGTCAGGCCCCTGGGAAGGATTACAGTACCCGTGGAGGTCAGCACTTGGCCTAGCATAGTGAGGCTTAACCATGATTTCTTAGTAGTCGCAACCCCCTCCCCGTATAACGCCATAGTAGGTCGGCCGATTACCCATGCATTACGGGCTGTGGTGTCCACCTACTACTTGGCCATGAAGTTCCCCACAGACTTCGGAATCGGGATAGCGCGAGGTGACCAGCTTGAGTCTCGCAAATGCTACGTCGCCACCCTCATGGGAAAAGCCAAGGTGGCCAATGACCTCGAGCTGGAGCGACCTATGGAGCAGAGCGAGGAGCGAGTTGTGCCCACAGAAGAGACCGTCTCCATCCTAGCCTCGGCGGAGGACCCATCCTGGACACTTCAGACGGTGCTTCCATCGAGGAGCCTCTGCAATCTAAACTGGTACGCTTTTTACTTGAGAATTTAGATGTTTTTGCCTGGTTTGCGGCAGAAATGCCCGGTATAGACCCTACCATCATAACTTATAAGCTTAATACTAATCCTATAGTTAGGCCCGTAAGACAGAAGAAACGCAACCTAGCCACAAAGCGATGGAGGGCAAACGACGAGGAGGTCGGGAAGCTCCTTGCAGCCGATTTTATCAGGGAAGTCCATTACCCGAGCTGGGTGGCCAACCCCGTTCTGGTGAAAAAGGCTAACGGTAAATGGCGCATGTGCGTTGACTACACCGACCTAAATCGAGCTTGCCCAAAGGACTGCTTCCCACTCCCCAGGATCGACCGTCTGGTGGACGTGACCTCGGGGAACGAGTTGCTGAGCTTTCTAGACGCCTATTCGGGCTACAACCAGATCAGGATGGACCCAGCAGATGAAGAAAAGATTGTCTTCATAACCGAGCTTGGCCTGTACTGCTACAAGGTCATGCCCTTTGGGCTAAAAAATGTTGGGGCGACCTTTCAAAGACTTGTAAATTAACTGTTTGAGCCATTGATTGGCCAAAAAGTAGAATGTTATGTAGACAACATGGTCGTCAAAACCCAGTTTTCGTGTGACTTAATACAAGACTTGCATTCAATTTTTTAAATTCTGCATAGATTTAATATGAAGCTAAACCCAAATAAGTGTGTCTTTGGTTTCACGTTGGGTAAATTCCTAGGATACATTGTTAACCGGCGCGGCATTGAAGCCAACCGGACAAAATAAAGGCCATCCTAGATATGAGACCACCCCAAAATGGGAAGGAGGTTCAGAGGTTGGATGGCCGAATAGCTGCTCTGAGCCGCTTCATGTCCAAGTCGGTAGATCGCTGCCTACCTTTCTTTAAAGCAATTAAAAGCAAAGGGTTTGAATGGACCCAAGATTGTCAGCTCGCATTTGACGAGCTCAAAAAGTACATCGTCAGCATACCGGTCTTAACCTGGCCCGAAGAGGGCGATGTTTTAGAGTTGTACCTCTCGGCAAGTGATGAAGTGGTCAGCTCAATACTAATAAAAAGTAGATCGGGTCCAACGACCTATCTACTATGTTAGTAAAGTGTTGCAGGGAGCAGAGACAAGATATCCAGAGATAGAAAAATTGGCCTATGCACTAGTTATTGTAGCCCGAAAGATCCGTCCGTACTTTCAAGCTCATACGTTATCGTCCTCACCAACAAATCTCTAAGGCAAATCCTACTCAAGCCCGAGGTCTATGGTCGACTGACGAAGTGGGTCGTTGACCTCAAATACAAGCCACAAACTGCTATTAAGGCCCAAGCCTTAGCAGACTTTGACGTGGAGTGCACTTTCAGCTCCTAAGTCCCCAGGCTGGTTGAGCACGAGGCCCCCAGTTCGGGCGAGCTCAGAGATCCCAGGCCGGTTGAGTCTGAGCACCGTGAGGTAGCAGCTAGTACGGCACCTCTCCTAGTTAGGCCAAGCGCGAACTAGGATGATGAGCCCTGGATCCTTCACATGGATGGCTCCTCGAACCAGCAGGGAAGCAGAGCCAGGATAGTTCTGCACGACCCAAGTGGCACGAAACTAGAGTACGCACTACGCTTCGAGTTCGCAGCATCCAACAATGAAACAGAGTATGAAGCGTTGATAGTCGGGCTAGCTCTAGCCAAAGAAATGAAAGCCAAGCACATTATCATTTGCAGCGATTCCCAGCTCATGGTCAATCAGGTCACAGGAGAATACGAAGCTCGCGAACCGACTATGATTGCTTACTTAGCCAAAGTAAGAGAGGCCCTGCTCGATTTCCAGTCACACTTCATCAGACAAGTCCCGAGGTCGGAGAACACTGAAGTCGACGCCCTGTCCCGGTTAGCCAGCACCAGTGATAACACTGTGAGAACTGTGTACATAGAGAACCTGCCTCGGCCTAGCATTATCGGGGGGGCAGAGGAGGTCGCTCCTGTCGTTCAAGCAAAGCCGAGCTGGATTGACCCGCTCGCGAGCTTCCTGCTACATAGGACCCTCCTTGCAGATCGCAATGCTGCCATAAGGGTAGAGCGTCAGGCGGCCAAATACGTCATGATAGACGGATGGCTGTACCGAAGATCCTACACGCTCCCCTACCTGCGCTGCTTGTGACCTTCCGAAGCTGAGCTCGTACTCCGCGACACTCATGAGGGCCTGTGCGGCGGACACTTGGGGGGCATGGCCCTCGCCCAAAAAGCACTATGACAGGGATACTACTGGCCAACAATGAAAGCAGATGCTATTGAGCTCGTCAGAAAGTGTGACAAGTGCCAGAAGCACGCTAAGATCCACCATCAGCCCGCTGTCGATCTCAAGTATCTCACCAGCCCGTGGCCTTTCGCGCAATGGGGCATCGATATACTTGGATCGTTTCCACTAGCGACAGGCCAGAGGAAGTTTTTAGTGGTAGCAGTGGATTATTTCACCAAGTGGGTAGAAGTTGAACCTCTTGTAACGATCACAGCCCAAAACGTCCAGAACTTCTTTTGGAAGAACATAGTGTGCCGCCTCGAGTTACCTCGGGTATTGATTTCTGATAACGGTAAGCAGTTCGAGGACATCAAATTCCAGAACTGGTGCCAAGACATGGGGATTCGACAGAACTTCACTTCGGTCGGACACCCTCAAGAAAACGGTCAAGCGGAGGTCACGAACAGAGCTATCCTCTGCGGATTGAAGGCACGGTTAGACCGAGCTAAAGGACTATGGGCAGACAAGCTACCTAGTGTTCTGTGGGCTTACCGAACCACCGAGAAGACCGCCACAGGAGAGACTCCCTTCAACCTCACCTATGGCACCGAGGCAGTCATCCCAGCTGAGATCGAGGTTCCCTCGCTACGACTGGAAGCATATGACGACAGAGCGAATGAAGATGAGCTACGTACCAACCTCGACCTACTCGACGAGGTAAGGGACCTCGCATATATCAGGACCGCAGCTTACCTGCAAAGAGTAGCTCGGTACTATAACACCAGGGTCAAGAAGTGGAACCTCCGCGTCGGCAACCCAATCCTTCGTAAAGTTATGGTACCAGAGCCCGGTGTTGAAAAGCTCGGACCGAATTGGGAAGGACCCTACCGAGTGAAACGGGTGCTCGGGGAAGGAACATACGAGCTTAAAACCCTTGAAGGGAAACAAGTACCTCGGCCATGGAATATTGTCAACTTAAGGCAGTATTACCTATAACTACTGAGTAGACCATGTGTCACTCCCAGAGCCTAAGGGCCAAAATGCCGAGCTAACACGACCTTGGCGCAATAAGACCCAGTCGCCTCTATGGCATGGGCGAACTATTGAGTAGACCATGCGTCACTCTCAGAGCCTAAGGGCCGAAATGCTGAGCTAACACGACCTCGGCGCAATGAGACCCAGTCGCCTCCATGGCATGGGCGGACTCCAAGGGTAGACTATAAGTCACCCCCTTAGCCTAAGGGCTAAAAACACCGAGCTAACCAAGACCTCGGCATGATGAAATACTTAGCCGCTTTGACAGTGAAGGCAAAGTATGAAGTATCAGAGGCGTAAGCAGTTCAGGCTTGAATCCTACGAAGCCAAGCTCGTCTCAATACATCGATTGGACCGGATAAAGTACAACCTACAAACATACAGTTCGGGCATACACAGTAACTACTTCGCGGTATACTATAAAAATGCCTCAAAACACTAAGGGATAGCTTGGGGTAATAATTACCGAAAAATCCTATTTCGGGTATGTAGCTCTAATAGTCGAGTGATGAGATCGCTTTGGCAAAAAATAAAAGAGCACACCATACTTAGCAGAAAAAGAAAAATTTCATTATTAATAAAGAAAAATCGAGCTAAAAAAGCTCGGGAAAGTTCAACAAGAAGTAAAAAAAAGGCACAACTGCCCAAGAAGAAGATTTTTGAAAACCGGGTTTTGGCACCCGGGAACCACCAGAAGTCAGTCAGAAAAGCAGAAAAACAGAGTCGTTAGCCTCAAGGGTCCACCTCCTCCACCTCGTCCTCGTCCTCTGGGGAGTCAAGCTCCTCCTCCTCCGCCTGGTTTGCCATCTCGGGAGACAGGCCCTTCATTGTGATGTCGTCGAGGTTGAGCCCAGAGAACTTCTTTCGGACTAGCCAGTGACAGAGCTTGAATCCGGAACAGTACGAGCTCGAGCCATACTCCACTTGGAGGTCGTGATACTCCTGGAAGTCCTTAAGGTCCCAGACTGCCTTAGCCCGCTTGGCCTCCACCATGGTGTCGAAGTTTCAAGTTCGGTCTTGAAGTGTAGACTCTAAGTCCCAAACCTGCTGGCGAAGGAGCTCTCTCTCCGCTGCCACCCTCGACGACTCCTCCCTGTAGCGCGCACTCTCCTTAGAAAGCCTGGTGATCTGCGCCTCCTGGTCACGGGCGAGTAGCTCTTGGGCCTCGCTCCCCTTACGAGTCTGAAGGAGCTCACCTCGGGCCTGGTTGAGCTCGCCCTAGAGCTTCTGAACGAGGACCCTTTGATTATGAGCGTCGCCGGAGTGGATGTTGCTCTGGAGGGCCATGGCGTGGATGGCGGAGTTCACCTGCCAAACAAGGGACTAAGGTCAGAAAACAGCAAAAGAAGGGAAAGAATGAGAAGAGAATGACCACTTACCTCCATACAGTGAGAGGCGACGAGCGACCTGGGCTCCATCTCCCCCCACTTAGCAACCTCCTCGTGGCAGATCGCCCTTCGGCTCTTCCGCCCAGCCACGAGGTAGTCATTAACACCCTCCCAGTCCCCCACTAGGAGCTGCGGGTAGGGGAATGGGCGGGAAGGACCATGAGGAATCACCCCTTGCCTCGGGAGCTCGCCCTCCTTGAGGTCACCCTCTCCGGCACCTCCTTCAGACGGGGTCGGTGGAACTTCAGGCGGTGGAGAAACAAAGTCTGGCTCAGCAGACTCGAACTCAGTGCCCCCAGAAGTAGGAGTTCGGTCAGGATGCAACCTCTTCGCCTTACGCTTCTGGTAGCTGGAAAGGAGGCGGCGCGCGTCAACACTAGACATGATGGCTGCAAAAAAACCATAAGGTATTAGTCTAGTAAAAAAGAAAATATATGTATACACATACGATATATTTTTACAAGGCACTACGCGACCTAAAAGGCAACCTACCCGGACTCAGGCCAGCCTACGCGAGCTTCTCCTCGGTCAAATAATCTGAACAGAGAAGGCCTACAGCTGCCCAGGACAGCAGCGTTTTTCGAGTTTCAGAGTCCAACTCAACCCTGGGGTCCTGGATGGCGCCCCTCCAAGAGGTTGGAAAGGTCCACCCCTCGAGGTTACGGACCACAAAATAGTCCCGCTTCCAGGCAAGAACCCTGTTCGGTAGGTCGTGTAGGAGCTTAAAGCCACGACGGGGAGAAAAGTAATAAGAACGCCTTTCCGGAGGTGCTCCGGGAGTGGTATTCTTAATGCAGAGAATGGAAGAAAAGATATCGAGATCAAGGGGGAGGCAATACTCAAAGCACAGGGAAATCGTCCCAACTACATTCCGGATGGCATTGGGATGGAGTTGGTCAATGGTGACGTTGAAATGATTCAACACCTCCACTATTAGAGGGTGCAGAGGAAGACGCAGGCCAGCCTCGAGCTGTTCCTAGAAAATTACTATGTCATTGGGACCATGCTGCCAGGGAAAGTTACCAGATGGGAGACCGTAGATAAGGTCCCCGGGAAGGTGAAAGTAGCGAACTAGAGATCTGAGTCTCTCCATCGTCATAGAGGAGGGACCGAAGGTGTCGGACTCTCAGCCCCGAGAAGTAGAAGCCACATCGCCGAAGGCCTCCCGAGCCTCCAGAGCCTGCTCCCAAGCTCTCCCTGAGCTCGAGGGGGCGTTGTCGTCCTGGTTACCATCCTGGGGATAAATGTGGTGCAGATACCCAAACATGATTGACAGATTGAATAAGACTCACCGGAAAGCTGAAACAATGTGAACAGAAGAGCTCGGGCAGACTAGATGGATGCGCGACCTCAGAATCTGAAGACAACAAGTTAGCGTGAAAGAAAATGAGGCCTAGGGGCCCTCCTATTTATAGCCACTGTGCCCCTAGATCAATGGTCTAGATTGAGACAGATCTGACGGTTTGCAGTCAAGCAGACCGCACGTCTTCTGAAACCGAAATGTGACTGGCTGCACGTCTCTCATGATTGAGGTAATGACGGTTGCACGACATCCAGAGTTAAGAGCCGCTTCGACGCGTTTCTTGGCATTCGAAACGTCAGAAATCCCCTAACTTCTGCGCACGCATTTAATGCGAGCAGTCAATCAAGTTTGAACTTCGGTCAAATCCACCCATCGCACTTCATGAACTCCCCACGCTAAGGTAGCACTCTTAGCCTGAGGAGTGGGGGGCAATTGATGGAGAATGATTTGACCCGACCCCTTGAGACAATGACACGTGGACCTGACTCAGCACGAGCAACAGCTCAGCGCCACAGCTTGACTGCGACCAAGTAACGAGCCTGTAGTACAGCTCGCTACGTCATAGCTCGCTATAGGGGGAGCTCGCTACAACGCGAACTCGATGTCCCCCGAGCTACTGAAAGGGAATACTCCAAGACTATCCCAACTCGCGAGCTGGGGTAACCAGCTCGCTCCAACACTTAGGCAAAAAGACTGCCCCAAAGACAATCTCGATGAGGATCACCTCGAAGTACCCCTGGGAGCTCGCTGCGCGATAGGGTAGCTCGCGACTAAGCGACGCGATGCTCTCAAGAAGCTTCTATCTGACAAGACCATACCCGTCAAATTGCGCCACGTCTCTTGACTGACGGCGCAGTCCCTGCCCATTCGACAGACTGTGCCCACGTCTCTCGACAGATGGTGACGTGCCTGTCCTCCCGAGACGTGTCACCCATCCAATTGGGTAGTACCCTGCAACGGTCACCTGCGCAGCCCTGACAAGTAACGGTTGCGACAGAAGCCCAGTGGCGGTTATGCCCGATTTGACAAGAATGCCCCTATAAAAGCTCCTTAGTCGAAGGGGAGAGGGATCTCTGATCGAATCTGATTTTGAGTCATCTCAGACCGAATCTGATTTTGAGTCATCTTACTTGCTCTCGAGCTAATCTTGAGAACTCAGTGATCTAGCGCGACCTACACTCTTAGCCTCTTTACACTCTTTACTTTCTCCCCCTGCGTTCTAACTTAAGCTTTAGAGTATTCCCGCCGGGCAAATCCCTCGGGAATCCTTCACCTTCTTTTTATCAGGAGTCGTCTATTGCCAGATAGAAGCCAGTCAGCAGCCAACTAAGAGTGTGTAGATCGTGTCATATCATTGAGCAATAGGAATGTCAAGGTCATCCACAGTAGGAGTAGGGTTAGGGAGTGGATTTACCTCCTAGGAGTCTAACGGTGTCAGTTGCTCAGTGTTTAGCTGCTCCACATCTCTACCACATCGCTGATCTCTACGGCATGTACGTTGGAAGACACAAAAAGGAGCAAGGTCCAGAATAGAAGGAAGAGATACCTGAACCTGCTTCTCCTCTTCCACGCTACTACTCTCCCCCTGAGGAGAAGCAGGGAAGAATGGCTCATACTCATAGAAGGACACATCCATAGACACAAAAAACTTACGACTAACTGGATCAAATCACCAATACCCTTTTTGAGAGGAGGGATACCCCAGAAAGATACAAGGAATGGACCGAAGGTTTAACTTACCTCGAGATGGAGACAAATCATTGACAAAGGAATGACAACCAAAGACTCTCATGGGAATGGAAAATAAAGGAGACTGAGGGTACAATAACCGATGAGGGGCCATGTAGTTCAGCACTTTGGAGGGCATACGATTGATGATATAAGTAGCCGCAAGTATAGCATCCACCCAAAACCTTTTTGGAACATTCATGTGTAGCATCATCCCACGAGACACCTGAAGGAGGTGTCTGTTTTTTCTCTCTGCAACACCATTTTGTTGTGGTGTTCTGGCGCATGAGCTCCCCATGGAAGTATTCTTTTGCATTGTTGGATTGGAAGATCTGTATTTCAACATGGAACTGCGTAAATACCATCATCTGGAAGTCTTTCACAATCTTTGGAACTTCGTCTTTACTATGCATAGGAATTATCCATATATAGCGAGAGTAATCATCAATCAATGTGATAAAGTACTTATATCCGCCCTCAGAGATTACATTAGTAGGCCCCCATACATCAGAATACACAACATGAAAAGGAACATTTGATCTTTTATTACTTGAGTGAAAAGTTGTTCTACATTGCTTGCTCAACTGACACGTTTGACACTGGAACTCTAACACTGAACATGACTTCAATAAAACCAGAAACAAAGACTTTACTATTTCAAAAGAAGCATGACCTAAACGACTATGCCACAAAAAAAATTGACTCTTATTTGACTGACTATGTGACTCTGAGGGTGACATCGAGAGACTAGCTTTGTTTTTGAGAATGTAGAGACCATCCACTAGGCTCCCTCTACCAATCGTCCTCCCAGAAGTTAGGTCTTGCAAAACACATGAGTCAGCAAAAAAGGTTACACTATAGTTTAAAGAGCTTGTAATACTACTAATTGAAAGCAAATTTATAGGAAGTTGAGGGACATGCAATACACAATTCAGGTTAAGGCCATGGGGAAGAGATATCGATCCTTGGCCTACAATAGAGGAAAAAGAGCCATCAGCAAGTCTCACTCTATTCCTTCCTGACAAAAGACTATAAGTCTAAAACAAGTTCGGCTTACCAGTCATGTGGTTGGAGGCGCCTGAGTCGATGATCCAAGGGGAATCCGTGGGAGTGACATGGAATGCAGAAGCCGTATTACCTGAAGTAGATGCAAATGAAGTAGAGGCAGTACCAGTGACTGAGCTGTCCATTTGTCGCAAAACCCTACCATAAGATTCCAGGTGTTCTCTGAAGGAATTCATTATATCTTCCTTGGGGTCAGAATTATTAAGGTGGTCCCGGGTACTACCGGCAACCTGAGTATCTTGGGTTGCCACATGTGCTACATTCTATGTTGTGTTCATCTTCTTCTGACCTTTACCCTGTTCTTGATTCCTCACTGCCCACTTGGGTTTCCCGTGGATGTCCCAACAAGTGTCACGTGTATGCCGTGAACGCCGACAGTGGGTACAAAACAACTTATCTTTATCATCAGTCTTCTTAGTGTCTCTTTTCTTCCCCGTGGAGTTATTATTCATTGCAGCCAAAGCAACTTGTTGCTCCCCCTCAGCTGTAACCATCACACTCCGCCTGCTTTCTTCCGATTGAACAAGGGAGTATACCTCATGAACCGACGGAAACTCTTTGCTTCCTAGGATTTGAACCCTCAACGGTTCACATGCAGGGTTCAGTCCCAACAGGAAGGCAAACACACGTTGCTGAGAGACCAGCTTCCTGTAGGCCTTAGCATCATCATCATGTTTCCACTCTATAGCCTAATAATGATCCAATTCTTTCCATATGGAGGTAAGGGCTGAATAATACGAAGACAAACTACGGTTTCCCTGTTTACAGGTTGAAGATTCAGCTTGTAACTGGTAAACCTTGGCATAATGCCTTTGCTCAGAATATGTAGTTTTGGCTTGTTCCCAGATCTCACTAGCGGTGTCTGCCCACATAAAGTTCTTCTTCACATCAAGTTCCATGGCTGCGAGGAGCCAAGACATCACCATACTATTTTCTTGGTCCCACCTATCATGTTCAGTTGTCTCAACTTTGGGTTCTTTCACCATTCCATTTATGTAACAACTTTATCCCTTGCCGTTACATAGAGTTTTACGCTTTTAGCCCACTCCAAGTAGTTCAGACCATTTAAAGGGGTAATTGGCATGGGAAAGGGTTGGTGTAACCCCTGATGAAGTTATTTCATAATTTGTCATAGGACACTGCTGAAAACAGTCCAAACACCACACAACAACCACAAGCAGAATACCAACCCTCAAGGAATTTACTTCTAGGATGTGAGGAAGAGAACAAGACACTGCTGAAATCAACTCTGAGATGGTTCAGTCATTAAACAAGCTCGGTAATCAGTCCAACACAACCAAGGCAGATATTACTATCAATCCGACTGCAACTCATACAGTCTAACAGTCTAGCATCCAAGCAAATATATAGAACCAAGGAATAAGCCCTTCACACCATTGGCCGAAAAAGACAAAAACAAGAACACACCTGTCCAGTACCTGTATGAAGGTGCCAACCTGAAATCGACTTCATAGCATTGAACAGAGAAGGAAGAGAGTCTCTATCAACATTGCCCTTCTCCGACTAGGGTTTCCTTGATATTACGACCAAGGAAAAAACCACAGGAGGTGCCGCCAGTAATCTGCTAGGGTTTCTCTGTCTTCCACGTCCAAGAATTTAAAGAAGGAAGAAAAGGCGAAGCAGGTTCAAAACAGGAGGGATCGAAGGTCTTTTACAGCCCAGAAAACCTTGCTCTGATACCATGTAATCATTCATGGAGAGGGAGACGAGAGATAGAGATAAAGAGAAGAAAGGGAGATACGATTGAGAGGAAAGGAAAAATCACTACTGGCTGCCGCCAGTTCTCTATTTATATTAACTTAGTAAAAAGAATAGAAATTACAAGTATGCCCCTGGCGGCACACCCTAGAACCAAACTAATAAAAAAAGAAAAGAAAAGTAACTAACTGACAATATCTTTAGAAGTCAGCCTACTAACAGCAACTACAAAGTAATAATTAAATAAGCCTTACAATAGTGGCCTCGCTCCCAATTGGTGTTGTGGATCAACTTAGTTCTTCTACTGGGACCTGGTTCTGGTTGGCGGGTTGTTGATTCTAATTCAATCTGACATTCAAGTTCTAGCCAACATTTTGGTTTTGTTGTTGTTGTTGCATCCCTGCCATGGCGGCAACTCGCTCTTCCCAAGTCTTCGTATGTAAGTTCATTCCACGAATATATTGCACCAATTCATTGAATTGACACACATCAATCCCAATAGGAACCGCTAAAGGCTCGATTGGAGGGTGAGGCGCGTTCATGTTATGCAAGGGAAAGACGGGATTTTGCATGACAGGGACACCTGTCAAGGTCAAGGGCATGGTGAACTGCCCAATAGTCACAGAGGGGACCTCAGGGTGTACTGTAGGTTGGTCCTGCCCCCTGTTGCTGAGATGTTGTTGATGGGAGCGTTGCTAGAGGATGCCATTGAAGATATGCTTGAGGAATGGATGTGAGAGCATGGCTTTCTGTACAATGATCCCACAAACAGTGCCAATTGATGATGCGTGATTTGGTGCTCCTTGTTGGTGGACAGCTCAAACGTTGGATTCAGTAGGTCACGTGGACAAACTGCAAGAGAGTGAGTGAGAGAGAGAGAGAGAGATCAGAGTGCTTGGGCTGCT
This sequence comes from Nelumbo nucifera, assembly GCF_055504915.1. NCBI lineage: Eukaryota > Viridiplantae > Streptophyta > Magnoliopsida > Proteales > Nelumbonaceae > Nelumbo > Nelumbo nucifera. The sequence goes on along the minus strand of NC_142654.1, from coordinate 68,423,816 downwards.
TTACCCGGGGTAGGCACTCCGATGCTCAAGTTAGTGAACTTAAGATTTTGGAGAGAGTTGAAGAGCGAAAGAGCTACAGTGCTTGAGAGCTAAATTGCGCGTCCCTTCTTTGAGGGAAGGGACACCTTTATATAGGCATAAGAAACCGGGAACTTCCTATAACGCGTCAGAGATTCTTAGGAAACCATGTCCGCCATGTATGGAGGAGATCTCTCAGCCAGATACGTGATCCACACAGAGGAATAAGGTCCATCCAATCAATTCTAATGCGGACGGTGCAGAAAGACGGGCCTAACGGTCGAGCATCGTGATCTTGGAGAAGTCAGAGATGATAATCCACTTAAGGAGGTCACTTGGCAGGTCGATAGCTGAACTCAGGTCAGGTCAGCAAAAGCGGGTTACCTTTCATGCTGGCCTGATGTCTTGACAGGACTAGGGTAGTCCAGTGGAAGTAGGTCGCATCATACATTGACCTGAGGTCCCATCTAGCTATTCACAATTCAGTCTACTGGGGTGGCCCTGAGGTCATTGATGCAGTTGTTAAGTGTCCGAGGTGATATGCTTACGTGGTGCCGTGGTGTCCCCCAACTGTTTTGCGATGCCACATGTCTTAATGTCATTGGAGGACCAAATTACCCCTCATCAATAACTATTTTAAAACGGGTCCATTAAGACCCGTATGCTATATGGTTATGATTATAACCATGTATATAATAATAATAATGATAATAATAATAATAATAATAATAATAATAATAATAATAATAATAATAATAATAATAATAATAATAATAATAAGGGAAAATTCCCGATTAGTACCCTATACTTTAGGTCTAGTGCCACTTTGGTTTGGTCCAAGCTTTCAAAACGTGACAATCCAGTACCTAGGGCTGTTCATAAGAGGCCCAACCCGACCAAACCGACCAATCCGGACCGACCCAACCCGAGTCGGTCGGGTTTTCATTAGTATGGGTTGGTTTCGGGTTGTGCAAATTCCTAAACCGATGATTCGGGTTGGTTTTGGTTTTCACACAAGAAAACCGAAACCGACCCGAACTGAACCGACTTAGTTCCTAGTTCAAACATGAAGTTTCAAAGCCCATTAGGCCACTTAGTTTTTGAATGGTTGCAAGAAACTTTGGATTAGTGAATAGTGATTAATGAACAACTTTTGTGATTAAATTTTCATTTAAATTTTATCATAGGAGATGGCTGAAATGATGTTCAATTTATGACTGTTTTTAAAATTAGCAAGATGTTATCACAGGGATGAATTTAGAACCGAAACCGACCCAACCCGACTCAAACCGACCAGGTCGGTTTTTCTTAACACTGGGTCGGTTTCAATTTCTATGTTAGATAACCTGACCAGGTCGGGTCGGTTGGAAAAACCACAGTAAACCGACCCAACCCGACCCATGAACAGCCCTACTAATACCTGTCGTTAGCTAGCTGTTAATCTATCGTTAAGTGACATTTTAAAAAGACATAATTGTCCTTCGAGTGTCATCTAATTTTCTTTATCAACCATCTAAACATTGACAGCTTTCTTGAATAGAAGAAGCAAGAATTTGGGATTTATCAAAAAAAGAAGCAAACATTTGGGACTATTAATTTTTTGTTCATTTTGTTCAATGTTTGCATAGTTGATAAAGAAAATTAGATGATACTCGAAGGGCATTTATGTTTTTTTTTTAATGTCACTTAACGGCTGATAATAACTAATTAACGAGGGTACTGAATTATTGCATTTTATAAGTTTGGAGACCAAAGTGGCAATAGACCTAAAGTACATGATACTAATTGGGAATTTTCCCTAATAATAAATTATTAAATTGTTAAATAACTTAAAATTATTAAATAAATAATAATAATGATTTAAATATAATAACAATAGATAATAATAAATACTAATAAACAATAGTAATTATTAAATTAATAATAATAATAATAAATATATTGATAATAAAAAGTCTCACTTCCGTTAGAAGGGCTCCCAATTTCACACGGAAACAGCTCGTTAGAAAGGCTCACTGCCGACAGAGAACTTGGTATTTTTTCACTTTACAGTTTCACGAAGTGTCGGTGGTATGACGGATGGGATGAGAGGTTGTTTTCCTCCGGTCCAGCTGGTTTTGCTTAACTCTCTAACATCTTTGTAAGACATATCCACCATCAACCGCAGATTAGCCGTTGAAACTTACGAAGTTGCAGGTGATTACGCATGTGGGACTGGTAGCATCTAGAACATGAAAGAGCCCTGATCTAATTCTTTTGTCTTCCTCGCAAGACATAGGAAAGAAAGAAACGTTCCTCCTACCAAGGAGGGGGAATATAATCTTCAGTTTCTAGTTTCTGCTACTGTGAGGTGAGCATTCTCATTTTTGCTGAACCTTTCTCCTTATCAAGATTTCCTTTGAGAGGTGTCACTCGTGGTTTGTAGATCCTCTTTTTGGTCAACTGATTGTGTTCTCCTCTTGGTTCTCCTTCCTCGGCAGAAATTTGATCTAAAACGCGAATCTGATCCACTATTTTCCTAGAATGGAGATCAAATGGACAGTATTCGTTTTAGCAATGGTGGTAGCGATGGCCATGTGGGGGAATGTGAGTGAAGCAAAGGGGAAAAAGGAGAAGGTGTGCACCAAGGGATGGGAGTGCCAAGGCTCCAAGTACTGTTGCAACCTAACCATCTCCGACTACTTCCAGGTCTACCAGTTCGAGAACCTATTCTCCAAGCGCAACTCCCCGATCTCTCACGCCGTTGGATTCTGGGACTACCAGTCTTTCATCCTCGCATCCACCCTTTTCCAGCCCCTCGGCTTTGGCACCACCGGCGGTAAGCTTATGCAGATGAAGGAGATCGCCGCCTTCCTTGGGCATGTTGGCAGCCAGACTTCCTGTTAAGTATTAGATCACTTTTTCATTTGATGTTTAGGTATTTTCTTTTATACCATTTTAGATGATTGGCGTCTCTTCAGAGGCAATTTAAATACGTAATAGAATATAGTTACAGTGGAGATTTGGTCTTGTATTGCATAAATTAATAATGATTTGGATGGTTATGTTTGGGATTTCAGTGCTCATTGTCTTGAATCGATTTGGTTTCAGGTGGTTACGGTGTTGCCACTGGAGGGCCCTTAGCCTGGGGGCTCTGCTACAACCATGAAATGAGCCCGAGCCAAGCCTACTGTGATCCCAATTACCTCTACCCTTGCTCTCCCGGAGTTCAATACTATGGCCGGGGTGCGTTGCCCGTCTACTGGTATGCAATTTTTCTTCTTCCATTATCTGATGTCAAATTATATGGATACAAGCTATTAGTAGTAATTCTCTTAATATATTATTTGGCTGCCTCCTGAAATGGAATTAATTTAGATTTAGTTCTGCACGGCATTTAAACTTGTGCAACCGCCGTCTTAATTTGCTAAGGAAAGTTGGAGGTAAGTTCATTTAAAAAAAAATGAACTGTCTGGTATTTAACGAAAAAGGGCGCCATCTTAGGTGTTAAACATCTGCTTTAACATGTAAAGGAAAAGCAACGAAATCATTTAATTTCATTACCAATAAAAAATCTTTTAATTTCATTTTGCACTCAAATCAGCTATTTGATTTTGTGAGAAAATTATTTCTGAAGTGAGATTACGAGATATTATTCTTGTTGCTGCTACTACTGCTCTCGCCACTGCTACTGATGATGGTGGTGGTGATATGATGATGATGGTTGTATTAGGAACTACAATTACGGGATCATCGGGGATGGTTTGAAGGTGGATCTGTTGAACTATCCTGAATATCTGGAACAGAATGCTACTCTGGCATTCCAAGCTGCTATGTGGAGGTGGATGAACCCGATCAAGCCGAAGCAGCCATCAGCCCATGATGTCTTCGTTGGAAACTGGAAGCCTACCAAGAATGACACTTTGGCCAAACGTGTTCCTGGTTTTGGAGCCACCATGAATATTCTCTATGGGGACCGGGTGTGCAGTCAGGGTGACATTGATTCCATGAACGCCATTATCTCCCACTACCTCTATTACCTTGATCTACTGGGGGTTGGTAGAGAGCAGGGAGGTGCCCATGATATTCTGACATGTGCAGAACAGATAGCATTCAACCCTTCTTCATCTTCATCCTCATCTTCCTAAGATGCCGCTGCAATTTCAATTGTAGTACAAACCCCCCCAGTTGTGAAACTGTCCTTGATCAAGCACAGCTTAATAAAGGGTAAGTGTTCTTTTGCCATGTCAAGACCAGGTTATTTGAATCCGAAGGTGAAAGGACAAGTTTTTTGTTCATTGTTACTTTGGATTGTTTGCATTGCCGGTGGCATCATATTGTAACATGTTTATGTATGGTTCTGTTTAAAAATGTTAATTGTCTGTTTATTGTGTGATTACTACATTAAACAATAATTCAAACTGCTTTCTTGTTAGAATTTCATGTATAAGTTTCATTTGCAAAGTCTTGCTTTCCTTGAATGTACAGATTCAATGATATCAAAACTGTGTTCATACTATTGAAATGGCAAAAAGTGGCTATATTATGGTTATTGTTGATAAGTTGGTTCTTGCCATCTGATTCAATCTCCCAGCCGTAGTCCTAGTACAGGGGTCATCTTTTCAGCCCGATCCGGTCTGGAAATTCCAGGCTTGGGCCTAGGTAGTCTTCAGGCCCGGCCCTGATTTGGGCCCACAAATTGCCTGGTCCAGTTATGCATGTCTTCCTATAATATGGTTTTGAAATTGCAGTAGAAAGGGTCATATAGCAGTGTACATGGCCAAAACTGAAGTAAATTATTATAGATGGTTCTTTTGATGCCTGCTAAGAGGGCACCATAAGGAATCATTTATATGGGTTGATTAAAATTTAGGAGTCACCAAGAAGAAATGGCAACGATGGACAAGAAACCACAAAGGACCTAATTTTATTGGCTTATTGTAGATGCAATATGAATTATTTCATATTTTAGGTGTTACTTGGATTGGTCCTCTTCACCATCGAGTTATGAAGTAGATATTGATCCAGCGCTTACCAATTACCATTGGACTTTGCTATATATGTCGAACTATGTTTACAAGGCATTTTGGGTAAGTAATCATATGCTTTGTTCTTGAATCAAACTTGGTGTATAATTTTGAACATTTTGTTACTAATTAATGGCAACAACATAATATTTGTTAAGTGATACTTGTTACTAAGTTCTCTGTTTTTTGAGTGATGGTGTTAGAATTATTGTTATCATATTTAATAACATTATTATTTATATATTAAATATTATTATTCATAATGTGTTTATATGTTATTCTCTAATATTTTAAATTCATCATATACATTATTTATGTATTTTAAGATCCAAGGCATTCTTGTTTCATTTCTTACACTACTTGTATGCATCAGGGAAGATTCTTCTATGAGCTGACCACCCGTGAACCCAACCTGAAAAAATAGGTTGGGGTCTCATATCTAGCCACCCGAATTTGAGAATGACCCACCCAACACTAATCAGAAAAATCAGGTTGGTCACAAGTCAACTTGCTGACCTGATGTATTCTTAGAAGTTTTTACTCTTTAATCTCTAGTATTTAGTCTTTTACCTTTTATTGTTTATTCTTTGTATTTTCAAGTTTTTCTTTTATGTCTGGAATTTTAAGGTTAATTCAATTAATTTTGGCATTTTTCATGTGGACTAGAGAACCGAAAAGATAGCTTCATAAGATAAGTAAGAAATGCCAAAGAAAAAATAATATCACCATCAAAACAAACTCGAAACACAAACAAAAGCAAAGCAAAAGAGTCGAGCTAGGATGATTAACCATAGAACAACATTGACGAACCAGACTAGAAAGAGTAAAAAAGAAGTGCAAGGTGAGACGATGGGTAAAAATCCATCATGCCTGAAGAAATGGCGCTTTAACAGAGGGAAAGAACAGAGAAAATTTGGAAGTTCAAAGCAGATCTGAAGAACAAATTCTATAGTTGCAGAGATGAAGTTCTTAGATATTCAAAGAAGATTTTTTTTTTCAAGTAGAAAACTTAGAAGCTCTTTTTAATTTCATTTTTTTTTTTACTTTCTGCTTTCTTCTTCTTCTTCAGTTGCAGAGAGAGAGAGAGAGAGAGAGAATAGGAGATGGTGGTGGGTGTTGGGTGGGCTAAAATACTCAAAGCAAGATGTTGCAAAAGCCTCCAAAACCCTCCCCTATTTACCTCGTTAGTTCGGATTGACACACCACCGCCGTTGCTGCAACTTCCAACAACGACATACCTTCCTTTCACCCTCTTCCTTCCCCCCCCCCCTCTCTCTCTCCATCGAACTGAAGCAATGACCGAAAATTTCACTGTTCACCTTCATCTCCTTCGACCTCAGAAACCGAGCAACCAAGTGACGACTTCTCCCCCGAACTCCTCTTTCCATCTTCTTCTCACATCCTCTCTCTTCTCGACTGTCTCTCTCCCCTAATGAGCTAATACCCGAGAATATACACTGTCCCCCTCCTACCTCACGACATGGTGAAGCAGTGGGGATGAAACCTCTTCCCTTCAATCTCTCCCCATTTTCTCTCTCACATTCTCTCCTATATTCTTCATTTCCATTGCTCTCTCTCTCTTTCTCTCTATGTGAGCTAAAATAAGATCCCTGGTCACTGTTCATTGTGTTAACAAAAATAGAGGAATCATTGTGACAACACTCTCCTTTTATTCCCACCCACCTCTGGCGAGAACCCACTGATTTTATGTTTTTCTTTTATTCCCTCATTGTTGTTCTCCCACTCTTTACCATCTTCTGGCGACAAAACACGCAATTCACCAAACATCATCATCTGAATTGTTCATTAGTTGGGTTTTATTTTAAAATTTGAAGAATAGTAGAGGGCAAATTTGATATTTTGTTTCTCTCTGTTAGCACTTAACAACGATGCCGATTTTTAGAAACAATAAGGGTACTTTAAAGACAATATGTAAACTGTAAGGGTACAATTAGTCAATTTCACAAATAGTAGGGATAGTTTAAAAAATGGAATTATAGTAGATAAGGTCAACTTTTGGCCCTTAATATCAATAAAAGTAATATATTTATAAAAAAATTCAAAAATATGTTAACTTTTTAAAAATAATATCAGTTAAGGGCAAAAACATAGTTCATCTTCTTCCTCTTGCAATCCATTCATAGGCACTGTCGTTCGCCGCCGCCTCTGACAATGCCTTTGCCTATTTCCGCCACCTCTGCCTCTGCCTTTGGCAACGTTGCAGGAGGTGGGTGGCAGCGGCGGCACTGGTGGTCATTCCTTTGCCCACGCTGCCACCTCCGCCTCCGTCTCCAGCAACGTTGCCGAAGGTGGGTGGAGGCCGTGCTAGTGGGCGGAGGTGGCAGCGTAGGGTAGAAGAATGACCACCAGCGCTGCCACCGCCCACCTCTGGCAACATTGCGGGAGACGGAGGCAGAGGCGGCGGCGTTGGGCAGAAGAATGACCACCAGCGCCGCTGTTGCCACTTCTGTCTCTGCTCACCTTCGATAAAACTGCCGGAGGCGTTGCTGGAGGTGGCAACGTTGGGTAGAAGAATGACCACCAGTGCCGTCGTCGCCACTTCTGCCTCCACCCACCTTCGACAAAATTGCTAGAGGCGTTGCCGGAGGTGGCGGTGCTGATGAATAGATTGCAAGAGGAAGAAGATGAATAATATTTTTGCCCTTAACTGATATTATTTTTAAAAAGTTAACCTATTTTTGAAAATTTTTAGATATATTATTTTTATTGATATTAAGGGCAAAAAATTACCCTTATCTACTATAATCCCTTAAGAAATTTATCTTTGTTTTATTTATTATTTAACGGATTGAAAATGAGAACACTATCACTTTACATTTTTTTTACGATATTTTTATGTTTAAATCGGCCCCAAAAGACTTTTTCGTTAAATTTAGGGTGATGAGAGTAAAAAATCCTCAAAAGTCAAAACAACCTATTTATCGTTTTTTTTTTCTTTTCTCATAATTAGACCTGTTCATGGGCTGGGCCGGGTCGGGCTCAGGTCGGACTTTTATTCATCATTAATGAAAATATGCTAGGCTCGAGCCCGAGCTTGGCCCGACCAATGGGCCTATAATTTGGGCCCGAGCCTGGCCCTGATAAAAAGCTCGAAGCCTGAGCTCGAGCCCAAAGCCCGACCTAATAAAAAAATTACAATATTCCCTATTCAAATAAGAATTAAAAATTTAGATGGTTTTTTTTTCTATTTAAATCAACAATGGGCCTACAAAATAGTTTTTTTCCCTTTCTTTTACGTTTTAAAACACAGTTTTACATTCTTAAATCAAAAAATTTATTCAAATGGACATAATCACATAACTCATTTTAAGTCTAATTTTAGGTCGGGTCGAGTTGGGCTATTTTGATAAAACCCAAGCCCGGCTCGAATTTATTGCGGGCCGGATTTTTTGGTCCGAGTTTAAGCCCGTGGGCCTATAAACATGTTCATGCCCGTCCGGGGGCGGGGCTGGGCCGGCCCGTCGGGCCACCCGGCCCATGAACAGGTCTACTCGTAATGCATTCAAAACCCATGGAATGGGAGAATGACGGTTCAGCTCAAGCTGTGCTCACTTCTCTCCTTCTCTCTCTTAACACTCTCCCGAGCGCGGCTGCGCGGTCGATATTGTTCATTTGCTTCATCCCCAGTTCCCCACCACAGCCCATCATCATCAGTGCGAATCAATCTGTCCATTGTATTTTATTGGTCACTTGTTCTACTTATTGCGCCGCCGATGCTTTAAGCTTGCAACTTCTGTCTTCTAATTTGTTAATGACGTTGGTACGTATATATACGATGGCGATTGAAACCCTAGATGCTTCAAGAGAGGAAGTGCAAATATTCAGCGCGCAACCATCACCCACAGTCAACCTCACCAGCGAATACATCCTCTCACTCCAAACCAATTCCTACAACGAGATATGGTCCAAGATTCACGTCCAAGATGGTTCCCAGGTGGAGTGCGTGCAGCAGGAAGAACCGGTCTCATCATCCCACATCGTGGCACAGCTCCTCCAGCCGGACCGGGCCTCCGTCGAGGTGGCCCTCCACCGGGCCAGGCCCAGCAACCTTACTAAACTAGTCTCCGCCTACTTCGACAACAGCGAACACACCTCCCATTTGTGCCTTCTCCTTCAGCGTAGCATCGATCTCGCCCGCTCCCATTACGCCCCTCTGGGCGACCTCATTGATATCCTTCCTTTAAGCTCTTCTGAGTGCGGATCACTCAGTCAAGCTCAGTGTGACTGGGCCTTCGGCATTTTGCGGAATTTCAACAGTCTCGAGAATCCCTTTCCCCACCCCAACTCTGATAACTTCCGTAACATGCGTCATTGCTTCTCTCAGCTCAAGCTGCAGCTCGATTGCCATCTCCACAAATCCCGCAGGAAGGTCCGCCTCATTCGCCGAGCCACAACCGGGTCGGCTCTCTGCCTCATCGGCACAACCATTGGTGTTGTCCTAGCGGCCGTGGTGATTGCTGCTCATGCCTTCGCCGCCCTTGTTGCTGGAGCTCTATTTGTCTTGCTCCCGAACAAAGTTACTAAGAAGGAGCTCAAGCATATTGCCCAGCTAGATGCTACTGCCAAGGGGACTTTCGTCCTGAATAACTTCCTCGATACCATCGACCGCCTCGTTGCCCGCTTGCACGCAGCGATTGAGAGCGACAAGTTTCTTATCAGCCTGGGTTTGGAGAGGGGGAAGGACAGTTTCCTTATTCAGGAGGTGGTGAAGCAACTTCGCAAGAACCAACCTAATTTTCTTCACCAACTCAATGACCTCGAAGAACATCTCTGCCTTTACTTCACCACCATCAACAAGGCTAGGTATAGCCTCCTGCAAGAGATCCATCTCGACCAGTCTAGTAACTCCTGACTTGCTCATATACTAATTGTTTTCCCTATTTTTTTTATTTCTTTTTTACTTAATACCGAAGATTATACTGAATAATCGATTTAGGCTTTTTGAAGAACACATGGTTATTTTCTCTATGTGGGTTTTGCTACTTCTATACCCAAAAAACCAGTGATGGAGGGCCAAAAAATTGCTAAAAAAGAGAGGATTCTGTTATGGCTCAATTCCATTCCTGGGCCTACTATAAGCTAATTTCATGAAGCAATTTCTGTGGATGTAGCTTATTAACTCAGCCCTTTGTTTTATAAAGATCAGTTCAGCCTTTTTAGCTATCAAGTCTGCAAAAATCTCCCATGTTGGAAAATTGGAAGAAAATAAAATTTTCCATTGGAAGTTAACAGGTAATTATCTTAGTTGCCAAGTTTATTATTGAGTTGTCTTCTAGGCTATTTCCTCTTTTGAGTTTAGTTAGGAATACAGTTAGACGTTAGGAAATACTTGGGGATTTAGAAGATATTTGAATATAGTTTGTTTCTTTTCATTTTTAGCTTAGAAGTCAATATTCGTTGTAATAACCATATTCTACCCTACGAGTATAAACGGGATGGAAACCTTTGTAAGGTGAGGAAGTGAAGGAAATGCATTTAGTGATCAGGTTTGCTTCTTTTAAAGGTCATCTTTTAAAGGATCTCTAAACTATAATTCTATTTTAAAGATCACCATCACCACCTAACCCTTGTTCCAATCATATGAGGTTGGCTACATTAATCCTGTTTCTCCATTCCGACCTGTTTAGTGCCATCTCCAGTTAAATTATGAGTGCTTAAATCCAATGTTGTAAGACTCAGACTGGACCATATGGTCGAACCATCAAACCTGGGAACCAGAAGCCATTCTTTTTTTTTTTAATCCTAGTTTTCAGATTTCTGGAAAACCGTTAGAACTGGTCAAAACCCAACAGAACCATTGAAAACCGGCTGGGTTTTAATGATCCGACTGGTTTCAACGACCCGCCCAGGTCACTAAATCACCAGAAACTTAAAATGCTAATAGTTGGATTTGAACTCATGACCTATTAATTATAAAGAGATATCTATGTATTTTGAGTAAAACATGAATGATGAGACTTGAACCCTAGTCATTTGTAGCCAAAAACAAGCAAACATCTAACCAACACTTGTGCATGCGTTATAAATTACAAAAATAATTATATAGCATTTCTATGACTCATGATCAAACCATTTGGCCCATGACCCAACAAGCATTCCAGTTTTATGTCTGGTCCAACTCTTACAACACTGCTTAAATTAGTTCTTGCTACTTCAACCCATGTCATTTTTCGTTTTCCCCTAGCCTTTCTATCTCCTTAAACTTGCAATAAATTGCTTTTTTTTCGGGTGTTGCAGATAGTCTTCTATTGACGTGGCCAAACCATATTTAGTCTACTTTCTCTCTCTCTCTCTCTCTCTCTCTCTCTCTCTTTTTTATCAGTGTCTACTTTCTCATTTTTGTCACCTTTTGGAACTACTACTATGTTCCTTTAAATGACCATTTGTATAATCCTATCTTTTTTTTTTAGTTTTTCCACCCATCCATCTCAACGTACACAATTTTTTCACACTTGCTTTTTTGGGCATTTTGTTTTATGACTATCCAACACTCATTTTCTCTTTCTTTTTTTTTTTCCTTTCTAACCTGCTCACATAAGTGATGCAGGAGCTGGAGAGTCAAAATTGGGATTTTATGAAATTTTATGTATTTCTGTATTTTTGGACAGAGGGGTATTTTTGTCATTTTTTATAATTTTGTGTAGGGAACAATGATAGGGTTTAATTTGTCTAGTTATAGTTTGTTTATATTTAAAATTTTAGAGTCATTGCATAAGTAGGATTAGAGTTATTGAGTTTTCTTTGAATTGAAATAAGATATGACAACTTAGTTTGAGTCCTACTAGGATTATTGAGTTAAACAGTTTAACTCCTAAGACTATTATGAGTCTAACAGTTTGACTCCTAGGATTATTATGAGTTTAGGAGTCTATAGGTTTTACAAGAAACTACAACTCCTGAAAGCTAGACTCAAGATTTGGAATAAAGAGGTTTTTGGTAGATTAGAGCAAAGGAAAGTGGAAATCAGTCAGAGAGTGCAGGAGCTAGATGGACTAGAAGCTGAAAGAAGGCTGGGGGAAGAGGGTAGGGTGGAAAGATGGAATTTGAAACAGGAACTGGAAGATCTTCTTAGGAAGGAGGAGATAAGTTGGAGGCGAAAATCCAGGTGCAAATGGCTAAAGGAAGGGGGCTTCAATACAAGGTTTTTTCATTCGTTGGCAAATGGGAGGAGAAGGAAGAATTCTGTTTCAAAATTGGAGTGGGATGGGCAATTGCTGACAAGGGAAGATGATATAGCTCAAGCTTTGGTTAATCACTTCAAATTAGTGTATGACAACCCAAGGACACCTAGTGAGAGCTTAGAGGACTTGGAGTGGAGGGTGGAAGATAGTGTCTTAATGGAATCTTTGGAAAGAAGATTTTGTTAGACAGTTTATGTATGCCCTTAGCTTCAATCTGATTTGACGTACTTGTTATTTAGTGGAAATAAATAAAGTGCATGTTTGATTCATGTTGTTTGGTTTAATTCTGTGTAAAACCCTAAAACTGGACATTTATAGAGATTCATGTTAGTTTTAATTGTTCACAGCCGTTGGATAAGTCTGGGGAGATTTATCCTCCCAAGGCTGATGCTGGTGTGCCACCAAGTGTTGGGATGGCCTGTCTCAGCCACCAAGGTAAGACCCGTGGCACATGTAGTATGGGATTACATGAATCCTTGAACCGGACCAGATTTCCAGTCTTGCCCTGGACCTTGGAGATAGATGGGCAAAACTGGAAAGTTACACCTGACCCCTAGACTCGATTATGACACTTCACTAGGTGCTGGATCAGGCTGCCTTTGATATGCCAATCAGTGAGATCCTTAGTGGGGATCAAAACCTGGGTATGTTGGGGCAGTTTGAGAATTCATCTGAGTGGGTGGTCATAGTGACAGAATCAGCCACTTTGTCGGACAAAGGGTAATGATCGGGAATGCACTCTCTCTGATGGAAACCAAACTGCCGGCAGTTGATTTCAATCGTTGGAATTTTGTTTTGCAAAATTAATATACTTATATTATATGTACGGTTTCAAAATGTTTGCAAATGGTTTTAATTCCCGGGATCCATGTGAGAGGAGAGTGCGGCACTGTTCCTTGCAGCCGAGGGAGAGGTCCTCTCTTGTCGGGCAGTGCTTGATCATTAAGGGCTGAGAGGTTAAGTGTAAGACCATTTAGGATAATACCTGATGGGCTAATCTTGCACCTGCCCACAGTCCCTGGGTTTTTATAAGATGGCTTGGCCCAGGGACCACTTAATGTAAGTGTTGGGCCCATAGGGTCCATATGATGAACTCGAGGGGTTCATTGAGTTTTTCAGTGAATTCGGCTGGGCCTTGTATTAAAGGCTGGGCCGAACCCATGTGGCTGGTGTGTAGATCAATGCTTGGGTCCCACGCCATACAAAGAAGCCCAACTGGGCAGCAGATTGGAAACTAATTAAACACTGAATACTTAATGGGCCAAAAGCTCATTTCGAACTGGGCTGATATGATCACCCAAAGATGGGGCGAATCTGAGATTAATGTTAGTGAAAAGGATGAGGCTTTTAACCTTATCCACTCTGGGAGACCAAATTCAAATCAGATTTGAATCTGGTAACCTCCTGATAAGATCAGGAGTAAACTAACTTTATCTGCAGAAAGGATTAAGATTATCCCCTATCCAAATACTGATTTGGATTGGGATACCTTCTGCGTTTTTTTGAGATCAGATCTCATACTCTCTAGAAAAGGAGAAAAAGCAGTTCAGCTTTTTCGGTTTTGGTTCTCTCCTCCTGCCGCCGCCATCTGCCATTGCAAGATTGGATCTTTGCAGAAAAGAAAGTCAAGAAATCTGTTCTTGACATCAGTCTTGCAAGAAAGACTGAAAATGTTACAGTGTTTAGTTCTTCCAGAGGATTCTTGTGAAGGATTCAGTGTGTAGGACGCACCCTGCTGGTTCTGTTCCATCCACAGCTGTGTCATCTTCAGCAGGAACAGATCTTGGAGCATTCTTTGGGCGTGAACACCAACTTTGGGAGATACTGCTTCTCCGGATCAGGTATATTCCTCCCATTTACCTTTTGGTACAGATCTGGTTTGATTATGGTTCAAGTAGGATCCTTGAATGTTATATTCTAAATTTAGGGAATATGGTTCAAGTAGGATCCTTGAAATTCGCCCACCCATTCCGCAACCTTTATGGCGTCCATTGGATGGATCCTACCATTCTTTCGGATTTGAGGCCCAAGAAGTGAGAAATGCAATCTTCTCCATGGATCGAGCTAAAGCTCCTGGGCTTGATGGTTTTTCAACAGTCTTCTATCAAGATTGTTGGGAGATAATTAGAGAGGATTTGTTGGAGGTTTTTGAAGAGTTCTATGAGAGAGGCAATTTTAACTCGGGAGCAAATGCAACTTTTATTGCCTTGGTTCCTAAGAAGAAGGATGCTCTCCAACCAAAGGATTTCAGACCTATAAGCCTGGTGGGAAGCATGTATAAGATCATCTCTAAGGTCTTAGCGCTAAGATTAAAAAAAGATCCTCCTGTCTCTAATCTCACCGTATCAAGGGGCCTTTGTAGAAGGAAGACAAATTGTAGATCAAATACTTATTGCCAATGAATGTGTTGAGGTGAAGAGGAGGAGAAAGGAAAAGGGGTTGGTTTGCAAATTGGATCTTGAAAAGGCTTATAACATGGTGGACTGGGATTTTTTACTAGAGGTTTTCAAGCGGAGAGGGTTTGGAGAGAGATGGTGCAGTTGGGTAAAGGGATGCATTTCTTCATGTCATTTCTCAATATTGGTGAATGGTGTAGCTAGGGGTTTCTTTCCTGCAAAGAGGGGTATTAGGCAAGGAGATCCATTGTCCCCATTCCTCTTTACCCTAGTAGCTGATGTGTTGAGTGCCATGATTTCGAGGGCCGATGCTAACAATTTGATAAGAGGTTGGAGGATTGGTAGGGAGGAGGTGGTGGTCACACACTTACAATTTGCAGATGACATCATCTTGTTTTGTGACGGGGAGGAAGGGGAATTACGGAACTTAAAGAGTCTAGTGCTTCAATTTGAAAGGAAGTCCAATCTTAAAGTGAATTGGGGAAAAAGTTGTGTGGCAGGGCTCAATCTAGGCGGAGAGGAGGTGGATTCCCTAGTTAGGATTTTGGGGTGTGAAGTGGGGGACTGACCTTTATAATATTTGGGGCTACCACTTGGAGGGAACCCAATGGTTGAGGGTTTTTGGTACCCTGTAATTGAAAGATTCTCCAAGAGGTTAGCAAATTGGTAGAGGAATTACATCTCTTTAGGGGGTAGGATAACCTTAATCAAGTCAACCTTAGCCAACTTGCTAGTTTATTTCCTGTCTACCTTTAGAGTACCAATGAAAGTAGCTAACCAGTTAGAGAAGATAATGAGGGATTTCTTGTGGGAACCAGGGGATACTAAGAAGGATCACTTAGTGAAGTGGGAGGTGGTTTCTAGGAGTAGGGATGATGGAGGCCTTGGCTTAGGAAATATAAGATTAAGAAACATGGCTTTGCTGGGGAAATGGATTTGGAGATTACCAATGGAACAAGACAGACTTTGGTCTAGAGTGATTGTTAGTATTCATGGATTGGTAGATAGCGACTGGGATGCGGGACTCGACCCTGGGGCTTCTCGGTGTTCTCCTTGGAAAGCTATTCAAGGTATTTTGCCTCTTATGCTTCCTTATTTCAAATATGATGTCTGCGCTGGAAATAAAGTCTTGTTTTGGGAAGATGTTTGGGTTGGTGAAAACTCCCTTAGAGATAGATTTCCTTCTATTTACTCCTTGTCTGAAAACAAAAGAAAAGTGATCTCTTCAGTGTTTGTTGATAACTCCTGTGTCAAGACTGCTGGAATAGACCAACAGAAGGCAGTTAATCAATTTTACAAGAGGAGGCCATGTCAGCACAACTAACCATCCACTTGTAACAACTGCCATCCACTTGTAACAACTTCCTTGTAACAACTGTAACAATCAAGATTGTAAAACTATAAGTAGTAGAGCAGGAAAGGGAATAGGACATTGATTCTTTCAGCATTAAACTCTCTCTCTCTCTCTCTCTTTCTTTCTCTCTCTTCTTCCAAGAATTCAGGAGGTTGGCCCCTCGAAGAGCCATGAGTTAGGCAGGTTCCTAACAATTTGGTATCAGAGACAGCATGACCAACACAAGAAACACGTCAGTAGACACCCGAATGGATCAGATGGAGGTAGAGATCCATTGAATGTCTTCAGATCTCAAAGAAATGAAGGAAGGCTTCACTGCTCTCCTCCTTCGACTGGAGCAAGGGGCAACAAACACTAATAGAGGAAGCCAAGAAGAGCGCAGCAATGAAAACAACCGCAGAATAGGGGCGTCAACAAGAATAGCCAAAATCGACTTCCCCATCTTCTCAGGCGGTGACCCAACTCCTTGGATTCTTAGAGCCGAAAGGTATTTTGATTACCATGAAACACGGGGGCAAGATAGGGTAGCTTTGGCTTCTACGCATCTTGAAGGGGAAGTTATCCTCTGGTTTCAATGGTACAGAAGGGGGCACCCTCGTCAAACCTGGGCAGACTTCACGAACGCCATGACTGTCCGTTTTGGATCATCTGGGTTCGAAGATCTTGATGAAAATTTGGCAAAGCTGCGGCAGGTGGGATCAGTAAAAGAATACCAGATGGAGTTCAAAAGGCTAGCCGTGAGAGTCCAAGGGTGGACGAAGAAGGCATTGGTGGGAAGCTCGTCAGCGACCTAAAAGAAGAACTGCGACTGGAAGTGAAAGCGATGCAGCCCACTTCGGTCATCAGTGTGGCAACACTAGCCAGATTGTATGAGGACAAGTTCAGTCGAGCAAGAAAGGTGCAGCGACCATGGGGTCCCGGAGCAAGAAGGGAGCAAGAAAGGACGACAACACCAGACAAGGAGGAAGGAGTATTGGGCCCAGGCCCACTGGTTCCTTTCAAACGGCTAACCTAGGCAGAGATGCAAGCACGCAGAGACAAAGGTCTCTGTTACAATTGTGAAGGGAAATTTGGGCCGGGACATCGTTGCAAGAAACAACAAGCGTTTCTCCTCCAAACAAATGCCGAAGAGGAAGACGACATCACTGGTTGTGGAGAGTCTAACCCAGGGTGGGAAATACAACCCAATGGCATGCCTGAAATATCCTTACAAGCCCTTACGTGACTTGCGTCCCCTCAGACAATGAGAGTTGCAGGGCTGATCCTAGGACGCCAAGTGTCAATCCTCATAGACAGTGGCAGCTCCCTTAACTTCATAACTCAAGTCTTGGTGGATAAAATGGGACTTCCGGTTCAACCCACAATGGCCTTTACGGTCCATGTGGCCAACGGTAACAGCCTATCTTGCAATAGCATTTGCATGGGCCTACCACTAAAGATTCAAGGTCATCAGTTTGTGGTGGACCTATATCCTCTCCATCTCAGTGGAGCGGACGTGGTGCTAGGCATTCAATGGTTAAGACAGCTAGGACCCGTGGTTTGTGACTGGGCCCGTCTCACCATGGACTTCACATCAGGAAATTCTACAGTCCATCTACAAGGGCAAACATGCAAGGGCCCAAGGCCCATCAGTTTTGCAACACTGACAAAGCAAAGAGGAGATCCAAATCAGCCCATATTCATGCACATGGACTCAAATTGGACCAGGCCATCCTTAGCTAACAGCAGCCCAGATGGGCCTAGAGACTTCCAAAGCCGCCTACAACAACTCCTTCAACACTATGGCAGCATGTTCAGAGAACCCCAAGGACTGCCACCACGCTAGGAGCATGACCACCGCATCCCCCTCATGCCGGGATCAGCCCCGACCAATGTAAGACCCTACCGATACCCTTACTTTCAAAAATCTGAAATCGAGAAGCAAGTTCAAGATATGCTTAAGCAAGGGATAATACAGCCCAGTCACAGCCCATTCTCGTCACCGGTACTATTAGCCAAGAAAAAGGATGGGACGTGGCGGTTTTGTATTGATTACAAAGCCCTTAACAGCATCACCATTAAAGACTGATTCCCGATACCAGTCATTGATGAGCTGCTTGATGAACTCAGTCAAGCCACCATATTCTCAAAATTGGATTTACGAGCGGGGTATCATCAAATAAGGGTACATAGGGAGGATGTTCACAAAACGGCTTTCAGGATACATGATGGCCACTATGAGTTCCAGGTCATGCCATTTGACTGACCAATGCTCCAGCCACATTTTGGTATGGTCCCGCACGTAGGATCCCGTCACGGGTCGGTCCACGGTGCGAAAGCCCTGCTTTTCCTTGCGCCTTCCCTTGCTTGCAGACCCGATTACGGAAACTGAATGGGTGATTTGTCTAAGAGACCACCCGAACTCTCCTAAGAGGGTGTTTGTCCAAGAGACCACCCAAACTCTCCTCACTCTTTTCTTGACTGGAAAACTGAATAATATTTTATTTCAATTCGTAGCTCCTTAAATAGGAGATTACAGAAGGAAATTCCTAATTAAACTCAAACTCCTAATTACCTACTCCTAATGGTAACTTACTCTTACTTGAGATAAGATAAAGATAAGATAAGATAAGGATAAAGGTTAAGATAAGGAAGGCTGGTGGCGAGTTCTCTTTGATGTGTCCTGATAAGGGTGGCCCCACCCCTATGAGCTGTCATGTGGGCCCCGCTCTGCTGTTGCTGCCCGGGTGCGTGCGCGCGGCTCATGGTGCTGCCGCCGCGCGGTGCGTGTGCGCGGTGCCGTTGCCGCGCAGTGCGTGCGCGCGGCTCATGGTGCCGGTTGTGTGCGCGGTCGGTGCTGCCGTGCGGTGCGCGCTGCTGCCTCTGTTGCTGCCGTGTGGTGTGGTGCACGCTGCCGGGCGGTGTGTGCGGCTGGGCGGCCCGCTGTGCGTGCTGCTGCCTATGACTACGTGCTGCTGCCTCTACTGCTGCCGTGTGGTGCGGTGCGCGCTGCCGGGCGGTGGCCCATAACAGGTGCGTGTTGCACGCTGCCAGGCGGTGCGTGCGGCTGGGCGGCCCGCTGTGCGTGCGGCTGGGCGGCCCGCTGTGCGTGCTATTGCCTTATGACTGCGCCGCAGTGTGCTTCCGGCTGGCATGCCCATAACACATTTCAAGCCTTGATGAATGACATATTCCGACCATATTTACGTAAGTTCATCCTTGTTTTCTTTGACGACATATTGGTCTACAACCTCAATTGGGAGGAACATTTGGACCATCTACAGGTCAGCCTTGCAACACTTGAGGCCCACCAGTTGTTCGCTAAAGAGTCCAAGTGCTCCTTTGGACAAAACCAAGTTCACTACTTGGGACATGTTGTAGAAAAGGGGACTGTAGTGGCTGACCCAGATAAAATCTCCAGTATACTGGGCTGCCGCAACCCAAATGTGTGAAAGAATTGAGAGCCTTCTTGGGACTGTCCGGGTACTACCGTCGCTTCATAAAAAACTACGGCCTAATAGCTACCCCATTGACCCAATTGCTGAAACAAGACGCTTTTAACTGGTCAAACCAGGTCCAACAAGCTTTTGAGCAAGTGAAACAGGCAGTTGCGAGCCCTCCAACATTAGCATTGCCCGATTTCACAAAAGATTTCATCATTGAGTGTGATGCCTCGGGTCAAGGCGTTGGGGCTATTCTCATGCAAGAGGGGCGATCACTAGCCTTTTTCAGCAAGGCCTTAACATCACAAAAGTGGGCCAAATCAGTTTATGAGCGAGAATTAATAGCAATAGTCTTAGCAGTCCAACGTTGACGATCCTACTTGATCGGTAGGCGGTTCACAATTCGGACTGACCATCAAAGTCTGAAGTTCTTATTGGATCAATCAGTTCTATCCCTGGAACAGCAACGCTGGATATCCAGGCTACTGGGGTACGACTACAGAATTGAATACAAAGTAGGGACTGCTAACCGAGTGGCGGACGCCCTCTCACGGCACCCACAGTCATTTCAGTTACTAGTATCTTCCCCAACTTCTCCACTCCTGGATCTACTGCGAAAAGAAGCCCGGTCCCATAAGGAGTTACAACAGTTGAAGGCCCAAGTATTGGCAAATCCCTCACTGCACCCCGGGTACACAATTAAGAATGATCTACTCTTCTTCAAAGGACGCCTGGAAATCCCAGCAGTCTCTGCTCATCTCAGAAAGCTCCTGGAATTATTCCATGCCTCACCCACGGGTGGCCACTCCGGCATCCTACGAACACAAAAGCGCATCGCCACACAATTTCATTGGAAAGGCATGCATACATCTATCCAGAACTTCATAGCCGAGTGTGCAGTATGCCAACAAAACAAGTCAGCCACTACAACACCAGCAGGCCTCTTGCAACCACTCCCAATACCAACCCAAGTCTGGGATGATATATCAATGGATTTCATCACGGGATTGCCCGTTTCTGCCGGAAAAACAGTTATCCTTGTGGTAGTGGATAGACTGACAAAATACAGTCATTTCCTACCTCTATCACACCCATTTACAGCAGCCACAGTTGCTGAATTATTCCTCCGGGAAATTGTGCGCCTCCATGGGCTCCCTAGCTCAATTGTATCAGACAGGGACCCTATCTTTATGAGCCGTTTCTGGGCTGAACTTTTTCGCCTACACAGGGTTAAACTATTCAAGTCAACTAGCTACCACCCCAATCTGATGGACAGACAGAGGCGGTTAACAAGAGTCTCGAAACATATCTGAGATGCTTTGCGGGAGATCGACCAAGACAATGGGTGAAATGGATCCACTGGGCCGAATGGTGGTACAACACCACTTTCCATAGCGTCGCGGGGATGACACCCTTCAGAGCTTTATATGGTCGTGACCCTCCCCTTCTACTTCCTTATGAAAAAGGAACCACCACAGTAGTGGCCGTTGAAGAACAACTAACGCAATGGGATGAGGTGCTAAGGGGACTGTGATGTCATCTCTTACAGGCACAACAATGGATGAAGCACACCTATGATAAACACCACAAGAATGTCCAATATGAAGTAGGTGATAGGGTGTTTCTCAAATTACAACCCTTCAGGCAGATTTCGGTTGCAAGCTGATAGTGGAACAAACTCAGCCCGTGCTATTTTGGCCCATTTAAAATCCTGGAGAGAATAGGACCAGTGGCCTACAAACTGGACCTTCCGGCAACATCCAAACTGCACCTTGTATTCCATATCTCCTTACTGAAGAAGGGGCCGAAGTCAGGAGTCATTACAAGTGCCATCCTTCCCATATTTTCAGAAGAAGGACAAGTGCAGACTGAGCCAGCCCACATCATTGATTTCAGATGGGTGCGCCGGGGAGGTAGAGTCATACCAGAGGCATTAGTTGTTTGGTCTAGCCTTCCGGAAGAGGATGCAACCTTGGAATCCTACTTAGATCTGCAATCTAATTTTCCTACATTAGACCTTGAGGGCAAGGTCGCTCTAAAGGAAGGGGGGATTGTCAAGACTGTTGGAACATACCAACAGAAGGCAGTTAAGCAGTTTTACAAGAGGCGGCCACGTCAGCACAACTAACCATCCACTTGTAACAACTGTAACAATCAAGATTGTAAAACTTTAAGTAGTAGAGCAAGAAAGGGAATAGGACATTGATTCTTTCAGCATTAAACTCTCTCTCTCTCTCTTCTTCCAAGAATTCAGGAGGTTGGCCCCTCGAAGAGCCCTGAGTTAGGCAGGTTCCTAACATCCTGGGATTTGGGCTTGAGAAGAGGTCTAAGGGATTCTGAAATGGGGATGGTTGATGATTTGATCACTCAGTTAGGGGAAGTCTTTCTTGATCAGTCCTGTAAAGATAGCAGAATTTGGAAACCTTCCCCTTCTGGTTTTTTTAATTGCTCTTCTTTCTATAACATTTTGCTTCAGACCTCTAACCTTGTAGGGAACTTTCCTTCAAAGGAGGTGTGGGGTAGCCCTGTACCCCCTAAAATTCAGGCCTTCTGTTGGGAAGTGGTTCTCCAAAAAATCAACACCTTGGATTTATTGCAGAAAAAGAGGCCAAATATGTGCCTCTCCCCCCATGTTTGTTGCCTCTATTTGGGTTATGGTGAGACAATTTCACATTTACTAATCTCATGTCCCTTTGTGTTCTTTATTTGGTCTTGGTTCTCTTCTCTCTTTGGCTACAGTTGGACTCCCTCCTCAAGCGTGGTGAACCTCTTTGATCCAACTTTTTACAGGCAACCAACGGTTCGTGGAAGGATTATGTGGAGAGCCACTAGAGCTGCTGTATTGTGGTCAGTGTGGGAGGAAAGAAACAATAGGATCTTTAAAGGCAGATGTAGATCCAAGGAAGAGGTTGTGGAAGGAATAACTACTAAGGTTATCCATTGGTTGAAATCCTGTGATCTTTTTAAGGATTTCTCAGTTGAAGACATTTATAAAAGTTGGGGTATTGTGGCATCTACTACTACTTCCAAAGCTATGATACAGGAAGTTTGGTCCCCACCGGCACAACAAAAGGTGAAACTGAACTTTGACGGAAGCTCTATAGGTAATCCAAGCCCATCTGGTATAGGAGGTGTTTTCAGAGATAATGAAGGCAAGATAATGGCTTTGTTTTCAGGTCCAATAGGAGTTGGAGATTCCTTAAGAGCGGAAATCTTGGCACCACATCAAGGTGTAAAATTGGCCAAACAGTTGGGGCTACAGCAGATTGAGATAGAGGGAGACTACAAGTTGGTAATTGGGTGGATGCGATCAGGGCAGCTGGGAATTTGGCAATATAGACAGCTGATAAGGGAAATTCTTAGCATAACAAGGGAGCTGGGTGTTTGGTTCAAGTGGGTAAGGAGATCAGCAAATGGTTTTGCTGACGCCCAAGCAAAACAAGGGACTGCAAGGGAGAGTCTTTTTTGGGCAGTGCTGTAATGTTTGATGTTTATTGGATCAACCTTTTCTAATAAGGGTTGAATTCTGTATTTCAGTTTAATTTATCTCTAATGAAAGTTATCGTTTCTGATAAAAAAAAAGTATGGACGTTTTACACAAAGGTAATGAATTATATTGAGTTTTCTTCAGCTTATGCTAGCTATGGTGAGCGATTCCCATGCTCTAGAGTGATTCTAGGCACCTTGTGAGTGATTCCAAGTATTATCTCTCTTCTTTCTCCCTATTTTCTCTCTTATTCCTTCAAGAAGCCATTACAGCCATTGACATCCATAAAACTCTGAGATCAAGAAGACCATTCAACATTCTCTAAGGACTAGAACTGAGCTGGTCCTACATCAATAAGACTCCATATGCACTCCTTTGTTTTTCCCATCCTAAACTAATTTTGTAGCTGTCATCCTCCTCAATCTATTCCTTGTTAAGAATTATTGAACCAAAGTACTAGAAGTGGTCACATTGAGTTATCTCTTGGTCTCCAATCCTAAGTGTACCTTGATTTGCACTCCTATTCTTATTAAATTTACATAACATATATTCTGTTTTTTTATCAATAACTATCACTTTATTCATTAATGTATACAAAATATACAAATTTACATTTACTGATAAAAAAATATATACAATTTTGCATTAGTGATTACAAGTTTAAACAATATCCCCATTTCCCACTTTATATCTAATAAAAGAAATAAAGGTAGAAAACACCTTGGCTATTTCCTATCCCCGCTTGTTCAACCTTTCCCTAAACCAATCTGCCACTGTCACCTCGTCTCCTTGTTTCTCCTCTTGAAACCAACTGGAACCTAAATTTGAGAAGACCTTTAAGGGATGTAGAGATTGCTGAAGTTGCAGATTTGATACATCCTTAAGAGAGGTTTATATTTCTCCCTCAAACACAGACCAATGAGTTTGGAAGCCTCACCCTACAGGTAAGTTCTCAATGAAGTCTTTTCTTAGGGTCTTGGTATTGGGAGGCAACATTTCTAGGTTCCCCTTAAAGAAGATTCGATGCTCCCATGTCCCTCCAAGAGTCTCCTATTTTGTGTGGGAGGCTTGTTTGAAGAGAATAAATACCTGTGACCTGATCCAAAAAAGGAACAAAGGTAGATTATGCATCTCCTCCCATGTCTACACCCTTTGCGTCAATAATGGTGAATCAGCTTCTCTTGCTGCATTATCAAATGTTATTGATTTGATGTGCATTGGTTTCAGTCCTAGAATGAGAAAGAAAAGAATAGAAGAAATAACAAAGAGAGAGAGAGAGAGAGAGAGAGAGAGAGAGAGAAAACCCTTGGTTTGATCTAGGGAGGATTCAATCTACTCTCTAGTCAGTCAAGTTATATTTATTTATTTATTTTTATCAATAACACTTTCATTAAATCATCAGTAGAAAATTTACAAGTGGAAGACAAACACACTTATCTTCCAAGAGCCACAAAGAGCCTCAAGAAAGGAAAAAAGAAAAAAAGACACTAAAGTTACAACTTAGCCCAAAACAGTGAATCCCTTTCTGCCCCTTGTTTAGCTAAATCGTCAGCTAGGGAATTAGCCGATCTTTTAGTCCAACATGTCTTAACTTCCATCTCCCGCACCAGCCACTTGAATTTCCTCCTCTCATTATTGTACTTCCATAAACCATTTTGATCTTTAGTTAGCCACTCTATCACCACCTCTGAATCCCCTTCAATTATGAGTTTCTTGATGTTCAACTCCTTAGCTTTCCGGACACCTTCCATAACTACAAATATCTCAGCACTAAGGGAGTCACCCACTCCAATTGGGTCTGTGAACATGGCAGAGATGACCCCATTTTCATCCCTAAAAACACCCCCAATCCCCGATTGTTCCGGATTTCCCCTACTACACCCATCATAGTTTAATTTCAAGAATTCACTAGGTGGGGGGGGTCCAAGCCACACTCATTACTGACTTGGTCTGTGTGCAATTTGCAATTTCACCCCACTTCCTCAACATGTCATCCACAGTGTAATCTGTGAATAGTTCCAAAGATTTCAGCCACTGTACCGCCCTAATATGTATGATAGCCCTCAGATTTGCTGCTCCTCTCTGAGTTTCTGAGAATATCCTGGAGTTTCTTTCTTCCCACAGTGTCCAACATACTGCGGCCCTTAGTCCTCTCCACATTGTCCTTCCCCTTTTTATCCGCCACCTAAAAAAGGAAGGGGAGAAAAGGCCCTGCAAGTCTGATGGGGGATTCCAGCTGCATCCAAATAAGGAGAAAGCCCAATCCCAAATTGACCTCGCAAAATGGCAAGACACCAGTAGGTGAAAACCAGTCTCCCCATCCGCTTTACACAGAACACACCATTGAGGTGACAAGCAAGTATTGAGTCTCTTCTTTTGGAGTAGATCACCAGTGTTGATTCTTTCCAGATAGGCTTCCCAAAAAAAAAAACTACCAACCCTAGGAGGTATTGCTCTGCACCAAACCTCACCAACAGGGAAAGGGGGGAAGGTTGGACTGACTTAAGACTTTGAAGAACGAAGCACAAGAGAAAATGCCATTAGGGGTAGGTGTCCAAATTCTAGAATCCGCCCTAGTGGGGTTTAAGACAACGTTATCAAGAAGTGCAATAAGGCTCGAAATACTGTTGAAGTCTAAGTCCCTCAAATCCCTTCTTAGACCCAAGTTCCACCCAATCCCAGAAGTGGAAGAGGACGGGGTGGTGAAAGATGAGATCGACTCATTTTTCAAATCAAAAAGAGCATACAGAGACGGAAATTGATCCTTTAGAAGGGCGCTCCCCACCTAGGTTTGTTCCCAAAATTTTATGGAGTTACTGAAATTCAAGTCATACCTGATATTAGAGGAGAAAACTGGTAGCAGGTCATGAATGGCTTTCCAAGGAGAATTGCTTGTGGTCCTAGCTCTGATTCCAACGTCCCATCCATTGTGCTCCAACCCATGTATACTTGCCACTATTCTAGCCCATAGCTTCTCCTTCTCCATAGGGAACTTCCACAACCACTTCCCCAACAGTCATATTCCTTCTCCTAATACTCTCAAGCCCCAAACCACCACAAGACTTACTCCTACACACTATCTCCCAGCTAACTCTATGATCCCTCTTCTCCTCTCCCGGCTCCCACAGGAAATCTCTCATTAGCTTCTCTAATCTGTTAGCAATCTTCACTAGGATTTTAAACACCGATAGGAAAAAGATGGGTAAGTTAGCAAGCGTGGCCTTAATTAGTGTAATTCTCCCACCAAGAGAGAGGTAGTTTTTTTTCCAGGGTACCAGTCTTTTTTCAAACCTTTCCACCACCGGGTTTCAAAAGCTCTCTCTCATGGGATTATCACCTAATGGCAACCCTAAGTAGTTCAAAGGCCACCCCGAAACTTCACACCGCAACACTTCAGTACTCTCCCTGATCTCTCCCTCCTCCAAATTCACCCCCACTACACAGCTTTTCCCAAGGTTAACCTTCAAGTTGGACATTTGCTCAAACAGTTGTATCACCGACTTCAAGTTCCTGATAAAGCTCACATTACCGCCTACACAAAACAGAATCGTGTCATCAGCAAACTGTAAGTGAGTGAGGGGGGTTTCCATCCTCCCAACTCTCCAGCTTCTAATGAGCCCCCTAGAATCTACTCTGTGAATCAGTTTCCCCAAAACCTCCGCAATTAGAATGAGCAAGAAACGAGAAAGGGGGTCTCTGAGAATCCGAGTAATACTACCATCCATCATTAGTCAAGCACAAAGTGCTTTCGTGCAAGGTAGGCAAATAACAAATCAGATTTTAATAGCAAATGAGCGTGTGGAGGACATGAGAAAGTTGGGGAATCAAGGCTTTGTGTGTTAGACCTAGAGAAGGCTTATGATCTTGTGGATTGGAGTTTTTTACTAGAGATCCTTGGGTGTTATGGCTTCAGAGATAGGTGGTGCAACTGGGTAAAGGGCTGTATTAGTTCTTGCCATTACTCAGTCTTGGTTAATGGGGTGGTCAAAGACTATTTTCCAGCTTGTAGAGGTCTTAGACAAGGAGACCCACTCTCCCCATTCCTTTTCACCTTAGTTGCAAATGTCTTTAGCAGATTAATCTCCAAGACAGATAGGGAAGAGGAAGTGAGTGGGTGGAGGATTGGAAGGAACAATGTCTGGGTAACCCATCTACAGTTTGCTGACGATATCATAATATTTTGTGAAGGAGGTGACAGGCAAAAAGTGAGGAACCTTAGAGCATTGTTACAACATTTTGAGAAGGTCTCCAATTTGAAGATAAACCTGGATAAGAGTTGTGTGGTCGGTGTCAATATGAATGAGGGGATTATTCAGTCTGTGGCAAATTGTCTAGGTTGTCCTGTTTCTTCTTGGCCCTTGCAGTACCTAGGTCTCCCTCTAGGGGCTAACCCAAGAGAAAGTAGTTTTTGGAATCCAGTTTTGGAAAAATTTGAGAAAAGGTTAGTGGCTTGGAAAAGAAACTACATCTCTATAGGGGGTAGGGTGACTTTATTGAGAGCAACCCTAGCGAACCTAACGATCTACTTCTTGTCCATTTCTACTTTTTTAGGATACATAGGGAGACTAAGAAGCTGGAGAGGTTAATGAGAATTTTTCTTTGGGAACCAGGGGAGGAAAAGAAAGATCATTTAATTAATTGGGGAATAGTTTGTAGGAGCAAAGAGGAAGGTGGACCGGGGTTAGGTAGGTTAACTCTCAAGAATAAAGCCCTATTAGGAAAATGGTTGTGGAGGTGGCCTAGAGAAAGGGAGAGGTTGTGGCATGAAGTGATAGCTAGTATACATGGAAGACTGGAAAATGGATGGGATGTGGGTGTATCAAGACAAGCAATGTTGGCATCTCCTTGGAAAGCAATCCAAAGTATCCTCCCTCAATTTCTCAACTTTGTTAGGTATGATGTCAATTCTAGTAACCTTGTTTTATTTTGGGAAGACACTTGGGTGGGGACTACTGCTCTAAAGGACCAATTCCCGTCTCTTTATTCTATTTCCCTTTACAAGGAAAAAGTTCTCTCTCATTTTCTTCCATCTCCTATTTCACCTTCATCCTTAACTTGATTTTGGCTTTCGGAGAGGTTTGAGGGATGATGAACTTAACAGTGTCTCAGATCTGTTGTCTCTTCTTGGCAGTGCCTTTTTGGACCCTCTTAGTTTGGATGTGAGATTATGGTCCCCTAATCCAAAAGGGTACTTCTCTTGTGCTTCTTTTTTCAAGTCCCTTTCCTCTTCCCCGAGTCAGTGGGGTTTTTCAACCAAGGAGATTTGGTTTAGACCTATTCCACCAAAAATTGTTATTTTCTGCTAGGAGGTGCTTTATAGAAAGATTAATACCTTGGACTGCTTGCAAAAGAAAAGGCCTTTCATGTGTTTATCCCCTGACTGGTGTGTACTTTGCAGGGCTAATGGGGAGGATTGCTCCCATCTACTTGTATCTTGTTCCCTTTCTAGAGCCATTTGGAGTTGGATTTTTTCTTTGTTTGGGTGCAGGTGGAATTTGTCCACGGATTTAAGTCAGCTATTTGATCCTTCTTTTTTTGTGTGTCCTACAAAAAACGGAAAAATGATGTGGAGATGTATTAGAGCAGCCGCATTGTGGACAATTTGGGAAGAAAGGAATGCAAGAATATTCAAGGAAAAGGAAAGAAGCATTCAGGCTGTTGAGGATTGCATCTTAACTAGGGCCATTCATTGGCTGAGAACTATGGACCTCTTTCATACTTTTTCCTTTGATGATTTTTGGAGAAATTGGTTAGTGTTGGCTAGCAGCCATACAAGGAAGGACAGGGTTTCTGCAGTGTGGACCCCTTCGCCTGAAGGATGGGTAAAGCTGAATTTTGATGGCAGCAGAAAAGGAAACCCAGGCCCATCGGGAATAGGAGAGATGCTAAGAGATACGGAGAGCAATATATTAGTCTTGTTTTCAGGTCTTGTGGGATTAGGAGACTCTATTAGAGCTGAGATTTTGGCGGCGGTACAAGGTATTCAGATTGCAGAACAATTAGGAGTTCAGCATCTGGTAGTTTAAGGAGACTCTCAAATTGTTGTGGGATGGCTGACAGATCCAACTTCAGCCATGACCACACAAAGATTTATTAAGGAAAGTCAATTGGTTTACAAGAAATATGACAGTTACCTTTTGTTGGGAGGGAAGATCAGCAAACACTTTAGCGGATGGATTAGCTAAGCAGGGGGCTACTAGGGAACATTTATTTTGGGCTGCTTTGTAATTGTATTTATGACTAATTCTGTTTTTTATTTGATGTAATACTGCCCCGAAGAGGTAACAGCTCGTGCCTCTTTTGAGTTCCCTGTACTGTCTTTCTGAATTATAAATTATATTCATTCATCAAAAAAAATACAAGAAGAGCAGGCATAGGGGGTGTATTCAGAAACAACCAAGGAAAGGTAGAAGCCTTGTGTTCAGGAGTTGGGACCAATTGGCTTTGGAGACTCAGTTCAGGCTGAATAATTGGCTCTATTACAAGGAATGAGACTTGCAGTGCAACTCAAAATTAGGG
This sequence comes from Nelumbo nucifera, assembly GCF_055504915.1. Taxonomy (NCBI): domain Eukaryota; kingdom Viridiplantae; phylum Streptophyta; class Magnoliopsida; order Proteales; family Nelumbonaceae; genus Nelumbo; species Nelumbo nucifera. The sequence goes on along the minus strand of NC_142654.1, from coordinate 68,394,412 downwards.
AATAGGAAATTGAAGGAAGCTCACAACTAGTCATCAATTAGACCAAGAAAATCAATTCAGCCCCTTGGAAATACAGACATGCCTTCAGGGAAATTGATACCCTAGCAAAACTTATCAAAAAAAGAAATTGATACCCTATCAAAGAGGTTTAATTCTACTTTTAGCTGGGTAAGGACTGCCAACAGGATGGCAGATGTATTAGCAAAACAGGGAGTTGACAGGGCTCTCTTGTTTTGGGCAAAGTTGTAATATGATGTAATCTGGGGTGGGAGCCTTTTTACTTCTTTTTTCAGGTGGCATCTGAAAGGGGGTAGAACTATGTGGAGATGCCTAAGGAATGCGGTATGCTGGTCTCTATGGGAAGAAAGAAACTCTAGGATTTTCTCTGAAGTAGAGAGAAGTGCTGAAGAGCTGAGAGAAATGATCCATATAAGGGTGGTACAGTGGCTGAAATCATCAGAGCTGTTCACAGATTATACAGTGGATGATCTGTTAAGGAAATGGGGGGAGATTGCTAGATGTGCCAAGGTCAAAGCAGGACTGATCTTGTCTTGGATCCCTCCCCTCTCTGGTTTTTTTAAACTGAACTTTGATGGTAGTAGTAGAAGGAACCCTGGACATTCAGGGGTTGGGGGTGTGTTTAGGGATGAGAATGGGAATTTTTCAGCCCTGTTCTCAGGTCCAATTGGGGTGGGTGATTCTCTCAGAGCCAAGATTTGTGCAGTTATGGAAGGTGTCCAAAGAGCAAAGGAGATGAATATAAGAAGACTTGTAATTGAAGGGGATTCGGAGGTTTGTAGGGTGGCTGAATAAAGACAATACTGGATTATGGAATTACAACAATGAAAAGAGAAAGTTTATAGATGGCTGGTTAAAGACATGGAAATCAAGATCAGTTGGGTGAAGAGATCAGCTAACTCGTTTGCTGATGGGTTAGCTAAGCAAGGGGTGGCGAGGAAATCTATGTTCTGGGATCAGTTGTAATTTTAACTTCATTTCTTGGGGGCTCAAGCCTCAGTTGGGGAGATAAGAAAGTTTATCTCCTTTGTAATTAATACTTCTGTTTGATTAATGAAATGTATTATTGATAAATAAAAGGGGTGGGAAATTCATGAATTTTTAATGAAATCTTTTTACTGATAAAAAATTGGTGGAAATGGACAGCTCTTGCAACTTTGTCAACATGTTCTTAGCCCTTTCTTCTCAATTGGAGGACTAGGTTTATGTGAATCAATAAGAAAAGACCAAACACAAGGAAAATAGGAAAAAAAAAGGTAAAAGCCAAGAAAGAGGAAGAATAAAAGAACAGAATAATAGGGGTGCCAAATGAATGTGCAGTCTCCCCCTTACAGTGTTAATATATCAAACTTCTATACATAATGAGGACTCCTGGGATTTGGGTCAAAGAAGAGGGCTTAAGGAAGCTGAAATGGGGACTGTTAATGAAATCCATTCTCTTTTGAGTTCTGTTTTCTTGGACCAGTCTTGCCCAGATAGCCATGTTTGGATGGCCTCTCCTTTTGGAGTGTTCTCCTGCAACTCTTTTTTCACTCACCTAGTCACACTTTGTCTTTTCCAGCCAAAGATGTGACGTAATCCTGTGCCTCCAAAAATTAGGTGTTTTTTTGCTGGGAAGCAACGCTTAATAAGCTTAACACTTGTGATGTGCTTTAGAAGAGAAGGCCTAATTGGTGTCTCTCCTCTCATGTTTGCATCGTTTGTTATACTTGTGGTGAGTCAGCTGCGCACCTACTAATCTCCATTCTTTTATTTCAAATATTTGGGATTGGTTTTCCTCCCTCATTGGTTGCAGATGGTCGCCTCCGCTTTCTGTAGCAACTTTGTTTAATGCAAGCCTCCTTCGTTAAAGAAGAGGGGAAGGGTCATGTGGAGAGACAGTAGAGCAGCGATACTGTGGACAGTTTGGGAAGAAAGAAATTGTTGAGATATTGGGCCGGACATCTCTCTAGTTGTCCCTTCCTTTTTTTATCATTGTTGGACTTTAGTTGTTATGGATCTAATGCCCTTTTTATTTCTTTCATTGGTTTATTCTAGCAGCTGCCCTACTAGGGGCATTCTCGTAATCTTTGCTTTTGTTATGTTTGATCTAATAAAACAGAGAAAGTAGCTGAGAGAGAGCTACGATCTCTTCTCTCTTCTTTGTTGTTTCAGGTTTATTTTCTACTAATTTTCTATTGATTAAACACACTGTTTTACAGCATTGACTATCAACTAAAATAAGTGTATCTTCCAAGGATTAACCAAGTTGAAGGAGGAATTGATTGAAAGCTAGCTATCATTAAAGTAACACATTAGGTGAAGACAAGTGAACTATTCAAGGAGTTTTCAGTGCAAGAAATAATCAGGGGGTGGGAATGCAGTAACAAATACTTAACTATCAAGGCTGTGGTCCAGGACTTGGGCCCCTTCAAAGACTTAAGCTTAACTTTGATGGAAGTTCCATTTGGAAACCCAAGACCCTCAGGTATTGGGAGAGCTTTTAGGGATGGGGAAGGAAAGGTAGTAGCTTTATATTCCGATCCAATTGTAGTGGGAGATTCACTTGGAGCAAAACTTTTGGCCCTTTCCAAAGGTTCGAAATTGGCTAAACTGTTAAGGTTCCACTAGTGAGAGCTTTTAGTTCAGTTTATTGCTTTATTACATGTGTTATTGGGTATGTTTCTGTGTAACAGCCCTTGATCTTCATTATAGAATTAAGATAAATCATTAATTTGGTTGGAGGCTAAATGCTCTCAACTAATGAATAAACATGGGCAGTTTATCCTGACAAGTTTGACACACTTTGTATTGCCTTGTAAGGAGTGGTTTGTCTTAACCACTAGGGTCAGACTCAAGGTGTAAGTGTTGATGTTACCGAACTAGATCATTTTAGAGTATTCCTGGGGTTTATGATTGGTGGAATTTCTGGATATTGCACATGGCCTTAGACTTGATAATGATACTTACACCACCTTGTTTCTATGTTTAGTTTGATGTGGCTTGTCCCTGAGAGAATCTAAATAAGAGTCTTTATCTGAATGGTTAAACAGTTGGTTTCATAATCTTCATTTGTCCTCAGCCAAAACAGATAATGTATACTTAAAAGGTGATTACTGCATGGTGGTTAGCTCCGAACATCCATTTCTCATATTTGACCAAACATTATTCTTTTGACAATCAAAACTTAAGGTTACAGGATTACAGTCATTGTTGATCAAACCAGGTGTTATCGCTCCATAGACCATCTGAGCCCCAGCTGCTTTCTGAAATCACCCAAAGCTGGACAAGGGAAACTCATAAACTGATGAACTGTCTTCCGCATTTGCTTGTGTGGAGACTACAGGAAAAAACATCTACATTTGCCCCTTACCCAAGCAGTAGCATTTATGCTTAGGTGATTTTTGTACAAGGATTTGATGCTCGCCTCTGCTGGAAGTTAAGAGTTAATCATATAGAATGGATGAGTTTTTTGAGCAATTGAAGATTGGACTTGGCTGTTTAAATTATCAGGTTACAATACTAGCAAAGGCCAATTTTTCTCCTGTGTGAAACTGAAAGCCAATTATGTTCGCCACGTCTTGCTAAAAGATACTCATTTCAGCATCAGGTGTTTCGTTGGTGACTATGCCTCTAATTTCTTTTTCTAGCTTGGAAGGAAGATGGTAATGCTTGCAGCCCTCGTTGATTGTTTCCTGATGGATACAGTTTTCTTTGCCATGCAAAAAGCCGTTTTAAGAATGTCACATGCATAGCGAAATGTGAGGAGTCGATTAGTTTGAGTAATCAATAATTTAATATGCTTGGTATGTTTCCTTCTTGGGATTAATGCCCAATTTTCCAACAGCCTACATCCATGCCACCTGCATGAAAATAGACAGCATATTTACAGTGGACAAATAAATCCCCACATTATAATGGATGTAGAAGTTATTTTACACATTACAAAGAAATGAAAGATGCATCAAATATTCAAAGGCAACCCAAGGACAATGTCTAGCAGTGGATTTTTCTCAAGCAGAAGTAACTTGTTTCCTTTTTATACAAGAAATAGTTAATTTTAGGATAGGGCAAATTTCTTAAATTATCCCTAAGTTTTAGGAAATTGACTTATTCACCCCTACTGTTTAAAAGTTGACTTGAAAGTACTTCCAAGTTTTTTTTACAATGGATTAAATTCTGGTACAGTTAGCTTCATTAATGGAAAAATTGAAAAGATAATTTTACCCATCATTTTTTAAATTTTCAAAATGAAACATTTAAAATTTTTCAAATTAATCAATTTCGATTTTTCTCTCCATTATTCTTCAAATTACCAAATTTGTAAATCCAATCTCTTAGTCTCAATTCTTGTTTTCTCTTTCCATCTCCATGCTTTGTTGTAGTGAATGGAAGTTACAATGAGATCTTTCAAATTTGCAAATTCAATCTCCAAGTCTCAACTCTCGCTTTCCCTCCATCTCCATGCTTTGTTGCAATGAATGAAAACTACAAATAGATTCGGTACAAGTGAGAGCTGGAGGAATTACAAACGCAGTCAACATCGAAAAAGCAGTACAAGCTGATTGGGAAAACTCTTTAAGAGTGACAGCATAGTTTAGAACCTTAGCAATCTGTAAAATATTGAAGTTGTTGAGAAGAGTATAGGGTCCCAATGTGATGAGAAAAGCCCATTAGAGGCAATGAGGCCATTATTAGAAGTTGGACAAAAGTAAAGATGAACAAATTTCTGACCAGATGCAATAGGGAAAGTGTATGTAACTTTGGAAGATTAATGTTTGTTTTTTCAATGTGGTTGCTTAATTGACTTCCTATAAAACTGGTTGGTCGGTTACTCCTCTGTTCATGGTTCATCCTCGGAGATGACAGAAAGTTGGGATTAAAAGACCTAAAATTGGTCCCATTAAAATGAAAATGACTATCGGAAAGACCCCAGTTTTGGATGTCGGTACTCTAGCCAAAATCTAGAGTGGAGAAATCAAGGTAGTTCCTGGAATCCATAGATTCACCACCAAAAGGTGCAGAGTTTGTTGATGGCAGAGTTTTGGAATTTGACTCAAGTAATTCTAGCAACTAGATACAGAAGCAATGTACCTTTACAGCTTAAGGAGGAGAATTCTTTAACATCCAAGACGGTTATCCAAACACGCCATTTCTATACGGTTCAAAAGGCAAAAATGGATTTTACAGTGGGTTTCACCAAGCGAGGCTTGTTAGGAGCTTTTGCAGATGCACAGAGAGTGGCAGCAAATCTAGCACAGTAATAGAATTTTTGAAACAAAGCATTTATGCTTTGAGTTGTGACCCATACAAAACTCCTGCATATTATAACTTCCATGTCCAACCTTGTAGTTGTTGTTCATATGATTAGGCAAGCAAGATCACGCTAATAACAAAAGAGTATGTATTTAGTAAATGACAACATGAAAAGTGTTTATTCTGTAAGAAAAGAAAAACTAAAGGGTGTCTTGCTAGCACACCACTCTGCCCATGGCTCTGTTCTCCCTTTGCAACAGAGGCATTGTTGAAATTTTAAATTCTTTGAGTTTTATTTTGAAAATTTGAAGAACAAAAAAGGGCAAAATTAACATTTCACCCAAGGCCAAAAAGGTATTTTTGAAATTTAAAAGATTGGAATTTAAAAAATTATTAAGTCACATGAATTCACATGCCGGTGGTTGTAACAGCGTACTAATGGCAGGAAGTATTTAGTCAATGTCAAAAAAAAAAAACTTGGGAATACTTAAGGCAATTTTTAAACAATAAAAGTAAATAAGGTGATTAAGTCAATTTCTTAAGAAATTTGGGCTACAAATATAACATTACAATGAGAACAAATTTGACAAAACTGATACCATGAATAATCTAAGTAAACATGACTATTTCCCCAAAATAAAAGATTATGAATTCCCCATGTTACTTCAAATTTCTTAAGATATTATTTTGGCTTTTAACCTGTGGCTTCTGGAATATCAGCTGGAACAAGTCTCAAGGTTGACCCTAGAATCTTCTGGGAAGGTCCTTATTTCAAGCTTCACCAGACGGGTTGGAAGCTCTATTTTTTGGCAGTCACTCAGTCAGTAGTATCATAACAATTGCAAATCTAAACGTGTTTTGCATCATTGAGAGACAATTGATCCTATGTGCACTGCATTCCGGGCATGGCCAACTATGGATTGATCGACATCCTAAATGGTTTTTTCTTCCCTGCATTATTTTTTTTTTAATTTAATTATTTTTTGTCCCCCCCGCCCCCAACCACCATGGGCCACCATCCTCCTTATTGTATCTGTTTGAAAGGGATTGTAGCCGGTTATTAATCCAAATTCTATATCATCATCACCATCATCTAAACTTTGCCCCCATAATCCTGTTCGCCATCATGCTCTGTTCAGTGTCATATCCATGGTTAAATGGATATGTGATATATGTGATAGCGAATCAGGTGTTATTTATCAAAATTCATGAATGGGTTTTGATTGATCAAAACTCTTTCCATATCATATCTTTTCTATATCATACATTTTCTCAAAAAATTATATTAAACTACTCTCATTTTATCACCTATTGTAACCACTACTGGGTTTATTTTCAAATCTCCTTTTCTACTTCTAAGTTTTATTTTTTATTATTTCATGAAAGCACCATTATTTACAAAAATGCAGCATCAGGACAAATTCCTCGGCAGAATATAAATGAACATAATAATTATCCTTCACAAGGACAATTCTATTCTTTGTAAAAATAGTGAAAAGCTCAAAGGTCAACAAATTGCTCTCTAAATGTACTTACATTGATTTTCATTTAGGAAAAGAAGAAAGTATTACATTGATTTTCATTTTCACCAAAGTGCAGCCATGAGGAATGTTACTGAAGTTCTCTTTTTCTTTTGTTAAGATATACGTGTTGTCCAAGCGTGATTTGATCGTTGTAATGATTTCTAACTAGTGGGGCCCTGTGCATCCCAATATCCAATATCATGACAAAGGGATTGAATGGATATGTAAACCCTTACACATAAATAAACCAATGTAATTAATATATCTTTTTTTATGATACGCCGGAATCCCTCATAGGGCAATGTAATTAATATATCAAAATTTAAAATAAATAATTGAATCATGTATGTTTATATAAAACAAAGCAATGTAGTTTTAATTCTCCATGAGTTGAAGATTATTATCCATAATTAAATTACAATTACCATTCATAGTGATTTTTAAGGCGGTGTTCGGGATCGACGTTGTTTCGTAGAGGTCTTTTCAGAAAACGGTGGTGTTGCACAAGCATGGTTGGTGTTCTCAAAAAATGTTTTTTCAAGTTTTTTATTTGGTATCATTGTTGTTTCTGTTAGACCTGTTTATGGGCCGGGTAGTCTGATGGGTCGATTTGGCCCGACCCATTCTAAATCGGGCTTGGACATGACTTTAGGCCCACAGGCTTGGGTTCGGGCCTAAAACACTGAGATCGCTATATTTCGGGCTGGGTTTGGGCTTTTTTTAAAAAGTCCGGCATGAGCCCAAGCCTGACTTAATAATATATATTATATAATAATAACATTTTATTTAATAAAAAATATATACAATATTTTTTTTGTTCCTCTTCTCTTTTTTCAAGTAAGAGAGATCTTTTATTATTTTTTAGTTTTGAGGCCTTCTAATATAAATCAAACACTTTTTTTAATAAAAAAGAAGAAAAAATCTGTTTTCAAATTTTTGGTCTGACTTGGGTTCGAGCCCGGGCTTCAGGCCTGAATGTATTCTGTTGATACAAAGACAAAGCTCAGCCCATAGCTGGCCTGGCCTGCCCCATGGACAAGTCTAGTTGCTGCCACATCAACACACTATTGCTAGCAATGGTAGAAAAAATGGGAAAACGACCAAAAATGGTGTTTTCTCAGACCACACCTTTCTCGACTTCCAAGGCATGGTCTAAGAAAACATTTTTCAGAAAAACGGCTTACCAAATAGCAGGCGTTTTCTCAGAGAAGGGATTTCTGATGTGACATTGTTTTCTAAGAAAACGGCATTGATCCCAAACACATACTAAATTACAGTAGTTATAGCACTTTTATCCACTTAATTTTTTAAATTACAATAATTTAATTATCCATAATTAAATTACATAAATTATCATTGATAATTTAAATTAGTGAATTTTAAATAACAGTAATTAAATTATAATTATTGTTACTTTGTTTTAATTACAGAGATTTTTAAATTGAAATAATCAATTGTAATTTAATTGATAATTAAATTGAGAAATTACAATTTACAGTGATTATTAATAGTAGTTTCCGTTAACTATAATTAACAATAATTATTTATTTTCTCTTAGGTGATGTTTGGCATCAATTCTGATTCTTCTTTACTGAATTTTCAAAAAATTGGTGATTTTTTATATTAATGTTTTTTAATCGTTAAATTTTTTTATTTGATATCATTTCTGCCATGTAAGCCGATTTTTGAGAAATTGGCTTTTAGTCTATTTGTACTAATTCTCAAGATGATCCCTAAAAAAGATGTAGTAGACCAGAAAAGATGATCCCTAAAAAATGACTAATTTCCTGAAAATTAAGAAATTACTGATTTCAAGAAATTAAGAAATCACTAAAAAATATGGTATCAAAATCTGCTAGAAATTAAAAAATCACTAAAAAAGATAACCCCTAAAAATGACTGATTTCAAGAATCGATTTTTGGTTAATTTCCTGAAAATAATCAAAATTGGCCAATCAAAAAGAAATTTCAACACGGATATACTGACATGGCTCCAATGTAGGTGTAGCAGACTGGCAGTGATGCTCAAGAAATCATCATCGATGCCAAATATAAACTTAATTTTCTGTTTTTTTTACTTTTTTGTAACTTTTCTTTTAATAGAAAGCAATAGTGTTAATTAACTGAAAAATATAAATAGAACGTTCATAATTAACTTTAAAATACCAACCAATGAAAGTTGATAGTTGATAGGAACCATCCCACTTCAAATAGGTGGGCCCTACTTTGTTATAATGCATGCATGGGCTGTCAGTACGGCTAAATTATTATTATCAATTTTAAATCTAGACTTTAATGGTCCCACAATCTAGACTTAAGAGTATTGGGTCTGTGGTCTCTGTTCGTATTAAACCTATTCCGGGTTTAATATCAAACCCATTTTCCTACGGCCAAAACGGCTAAATTATTATTATCAATTTTAAATCCATTGAAACGAGGAAAAAAGGGCCAAAACATTTGGCATAATACCAGGTGATGAGAGGTGATTTGGCCCGACCTAGTAAGTGAGGACATGTGGACATGACCTGCTAATAGGATGATAAATCAGCAAGGAAAAGCTTGTCAGTAGTTCGGGAGTCTGGGTGTTTGGGCATCTCAGTATCAAAGTCATTTTGGCACCCGAGTACCGAAGTGACACGTAATCGACTCTAGAAGTTTCTCAGCGGACTCCGAATCCCCCGGGATCACACTACGTAATAGCAGGCCTTATCCTCCCCCCCCCCCCCCCCCCCCCCGCGAACTGGAAGGTAATAATAAGCTTCATTGACCAATACGTTACCCTCCTTCTAAAGCGGAACGGATCCCATTTACGCAGGTCGAGGATCTCAGAGCTGTTTCGTGAAACCCACAGCAACTCAACTATAAAAGGGCATCGACCCCCAAGACCCAGGTACGCGCGATTAAATGCATTCTAGCTCTCCTATTTCTCAAACTCTCAGCTCGCATATTACAGTTACTGACTTAAGTGTCGGAGCAACCTCACCGGGTTAGCCACCCCAGGTTCTCTGATCTCCCTTTTTTCTTGCAGTTCGAGCGATCTACTTGTCAACAGACGTTCGAGCTGCCCTACAGCTAGGAGCATTCAGATCGCGTACCATCAATTGGCGTCGTCTGTGGGAAACGACCGAAAGGTCATTCCACATTTCACCTCCCGTTTTACCTAATCTCAATATCGGTGGCATCTTCCAGCAGCACCGGAAAAGGTATTGACATGAACGTCACCGGGGGCAAGGTCAACAGACGACTCTTCCCCAAGGTTCCTCACTAACCATCGAACAGTTCACCATCCCCCTCGGCCTCAGGGATCCCATCACTGTCTGTACCACAGACCACTCCGTAGGTGAATGTCCCTCTCCCCCAAGTGAATACCACCTTCTCAGAGCCCTCCGTGATTCCGCCTGGGGTCGAACATTCCTAGTTCAATGACCTCGTTCAGAGCGTCCAAGTGATGCAGATCCAGATGCAACAAATTCACCAGTTTCAACAGTTTTGGCAACACTACTTCTATCAGCAATACCAACAACAATTTCCACTACTACAGCCAAACCAACAACAGTTTTTGCCTCAACATGCAGGTCAAAACCACCAGAACCAGCACAAGCACAGGGCCCACCAGAATGCCCGTCGATCTCCTCATCGGGGTGAGGGGACCTTGCAAGTAGCAATCCCTCCCAGGGACCAGACCCCACCTCGGGGTTGGACGGATGAGCAGCATACTCCCCCAGTCTCTCAAGGGGGGAGCCCAAAGGACAGGCCCGAGCTCAGTCAACCCGAGACGAACAGTCAGCAGCATACGCGACCGGAGAACGATGATCGTTAGCTTGGGGCCCGAGGTATGGGCTCAAGGCGAGACCCCTCAGCACCCCACGACAGCCAACACCGGTCTTGTGACGAAGAAGAAGCAAGAAGAAGGACCCCTGATCCACCTCGCCCTAGCATTCGGAGCAAGATTGGAATACCTAACAACACTGAAGCCACCAACACAAATGTAGGGCTAGCGAAGAAGCAGTAACGACGACGTTGCAAGACTTGTCGTTCCTTAGCTAGGAATAGCCAACCGGTGGAGCAAAGCAGAGAAAGGGAAGAGGTAAGCTCGGTAGCTACAAGAACGGTGCCCACTCTAATGAGTCGGCCATCCCCCCTATCACCCGAGCTTCTAGCGGCCCCAATTCCGAAGGACTTTAAAGTACCGCCGTTGGACAAATACGACGGGTCTTTCAACCCCAATGATCATGTGGATGCCTTCCAATCTCAGATACATCTCGTTGGTGCTGATGAAGCTTGTATGTGCGTGGCTTTCTCCACCACCTTCAGAGGCGTAGTCTGGACTTGGTATAGGAACCTCGTGTCGGACTCCATCAAAAGTTGGGCATAGTTCGCATACATGTTTACGGGCCACTTCATCACTAGTAAGAAGTGCCCAAAGTCACAAGAGAGCCTTCTGAACGTGGTGCAGAGGGAAGGAAAATCGATCTGGACCTATATCAAGTGCTTCAACGAGACTTGTTTGCAGATATCGAACCTTGATCCAGCAGTGTGCCTTACCGCAGCTCGGAAGGGAATCACTCACAAGGAATTCAAGTGGCATGTCGTAGAAAACAAGCCAAACAACATCACCGAGTTCCTCAAGCTGGTCGATCAGTTCATAAGCACCGAAGAAGAGATCAACCAAAAGATAGAAAATCAGCAAGGTGAGAAGAGGAAGAGAGAAGATGAAGGAACAAGCAATAGCAAGAAGAAAAGGAAAAAGAGCAAGTCCCCGAGGAGAAGAAGCAAGTCGTCGCGCTCAAGGAGTAAGTCCCCCTCCCGAAGCTATAGGTCGGGTCGGCATTCCAGGACCCCCTATAGAAAGAACCAACTACACTCCCCTTAATGCGAAGCGAGGAGAGATCCTAACAGCCATCAAGGACTTCACCATTGTCAGATGGCCACCCAAGCTACGAGGAGACCCAATGACTAGGAACCCAAATGTTTACTGCAACTTTCATCGGGACCATGGTCACAGCATGGAGAACTGCAGGAACCTCCACGATGAGATCAAGGAATTCATCCACCGCGGGTATTTGAAAAACTATACTCTGCGCGAAGAGAAAGGGTAGGGGGACCAACAGGGAGATCGGATGAAAGATGCCCCAGAGACCAGCAGACAACGAACAACCACCTCGGCATCTACCAGAAGAGAGACCGATCCATGGTGTGATCAACATGACCACTGGTGGATCCATTGTAGTGGGGTGCATGGCAACAATAGGGAAGACTTCGGTCTAGGAACCGGAGCACGAGGCAGAGAACCCACCAAAGCGACCTCGAATAGAAGAGCCCATCTACTTCACCGAGGACGATGCTCGTGGGATTCAGTACCCTCATGATGAAACCCTTGTCGTGAAGCTCATCATTAATGATTTTGAAACGAGAGGATACCCCCTAGTAGGATTCAGTGGAGAAGTCAGACCTCCTGGTCGGATCACAGTACTAGTGGAGGCGATCACATGGTCGAACATCGTGCGGTTCGAGCATACCTTCCTGGTGGTCACGACTTCATCCCCCTACAACGCGATCATAGGTTGGCCCATCACGTATGCTTTACATGCGATAGTATCAACCTACTATCTGGCGATGAAGTTCCCGACATATTACAGAGTAGGCATTATACGAGGCGACCAACTCGAGTCCATAAGTGCTACGTGGTTGTCCTGAAGAGAAAAGTAAAGTTAGCGGAAGACGTCAAACTAGAGCAACCAGCGGACTACACCGAGGAGCAAGCTGCCCCGATGGAGGAGACAGTCCACATACCGGTTTTTGAGACTGAGCCGACCAAGACTCTCCAGATTGGTGCCCTGATAAGCGAACTGCTCCGAACACAGCTAGTAAGTTTCTTACTCAATAACTTAGATGTTTTTGCTTGGTCCACGTCAGAAATGCTCAGAATCAATCCCAAAGTGATAACTCACCAATTAAATGTGGACCCTTTAGTTAGGTTAGTTAGACAAAGAAAACGCAACCTTGCCCCGGAGAGGTGGAGGGTAGTCGATGAGAAAGTCGAGAAGCTCCTTGCCACAAACTTCGTCAAAGAGGTCCATTTGCTGAGCTAGGTTGCCAACCCCATCCTGGTGAAGAAGGCCAACGGCAAGTGGTGCATGTGCGTCTACTACACCGACCTGAACGGAGCCTGCCCGAAGGACTGCTTCCCCTGCCCAGAATAGACCCCGTGGTAGACGCGATCTCAGGGCATGAGTTGTTGAGTTTCATGGACGCCTGCTCCGGCTACAACCAGATTATGATGGACATAGCCGACCAGGACAAAACTGCTTTTGTAACCGAACTCGGGTTGTACCGTTATAAAGTCATGCCCTTTGATTTGAAAAACGTTGGAGGAGCAACTTTCTAGTGACTTGTAAATAAGATTTTTGAGCCCTTGATTGGCAATAGAATGGAATGCTACATTGATGACATGGTCGTGAAGACCCAGTTTGCTAATTCTTTAATTAATGATTTAAGTGTTGTTTTTCAAATTCTAAGGAAGTATAATATGAAGCTAAATCCGAACAAATGTGTTTTCGGGGTCACGTCAGGCAAGTTCTTTGGATACATAGTAAACCGACGTGGCATCGAAGTCAATCCGGATAAAATTAAAGCCATTTTAGATATGCAACCACCCCAAAAAATAAAGGAAGTCCAACGGCTAACTGGCCGAGTAGTTGCCCTAAACCGGTTTATGTCTAAATCAACGGGTCGGTGCCTACCCTTCTTTAAGGCGATAAAAAAGAACGAAAACTTCGAATTGACCGAAGAGTGCCAGCTCGTGTTCAATGAGCAAAAAAATACCTAAGTATCACCCCGGTTTTAACCCGGCCTAAGGAAGGAGATGAATGGAAGTTGTACCTCTCGGCTAGTGACAAGGTGGTCAGCTCGGTACTAATCAGAGAAGTAGACCAGGCCCAACGACCAGTCTACTACCTAGCTAAATTCAGAGAAATCCTACCGGGCTTCCGCTCTTGCTTCATCAGGCAGATACCGAGGTCCGAGAACACTGAAGCCGATGCCCTGTCACGATTAGCAAGTACCAGCGACAACACCATGCAAACTGTGCATATAGAAGACCTGCCTCGGCCCAGCATTCTCGGGGGGCAGAAGAGGTCCCTCCCGTGCTGCAAGTGGAACCGAGCTGGATTGACCCGCTCATCGATTATTTGCTCCACAAGACCCTACCTGTAGAACGCAATGTAGCTCGGAGGGTAAAGCGTCAATCAGCTCGGTACATCCTTATAGACGGATGGATGTATAGGAGATCCATCACACTTCCCTACCTGCATTGCTTGCGACCCTCAGTAGTCGAGCTCGTACTTCGTGACATCCACGAAGGGTTATGCGGAGGACACTTGGGGGGCAGAGCGCTTGCCCAAAAAGCACTAAGGCAGGGCTACTACTGGCCCACTATGAAGGCAGACACAGTCAAGCTCGTCAAGAAATGCGACAGATGTCAGAGGCATGCCAACATCCTCAATCAGCCAGTCGTCGATCTGAAGTACCTGACTAACCCATGGAACTCCACAGAGTGGGGAATCGACTTCCTTGGTCCATTCCCGCCAGCAACCGGGCAAAGGAAATTCTTGGTCGTGGCGGTGGACTACTTCACGAAGTGAGTAGAGGCCAAACCGTTGGTAAACGTCACAGCCCGGAACGTGCAAAACTTCTTTTGGAAAAACATTGTGTGATGTTTCGGACTGTCCAGAGTGCTGATATCAGATAACGGGAAGCTTTGAGGACATTAAATTCCAAAACTAGTGTGCCAAGATGGGGATTCAGCAAAACTTCGGTAGCACACCCACAAGCAAAGGAACAAGTCGAAGTGATGAACAGGGCTATCCTCTATGGACTGAAAGCTCGCCTTGTGCGAGTTTAAGGGTTGTGGGTGGACGAGCTACCCAATGTCCTTTAGGCCTACCGAACTACTATCAAGACTGCGACCGGCGAAACACCCTTCAAGCTCACATATGGAATAGAAGTTGTGATTCCGGCAAAGATAGAAGTACCGACATTGTGGCTCGAAGCATACGACAAAGAGGCGAATGACGACGAGCTCCAGACCAACTTAGACCTGGTTGAAGAAGTACGCGACCTGGCCCACATCCGGACTGCGACTTACCAACAGCGAGTAGCTCGGTATTATAACGCTTTGATCATGAAGCGACTATTCCAAGTCGGCGACCTGGTCCTCCATAAGGTGATGGTACCTGAGCCCGGCTGGGTAAGCTCGGTCCGAACTGGGAAGGTTCATACCGGGTAAGACGGGTGTTTGGAGAAGGGACTTACGAGCTCAAGACCATGAAAGGAAAACAAGTACCTTGAGCTTGGAATGTTGACAACTTAAGAAGATATTATTTGTAAATTCGCGACTCCAACGCAATTGAAAAATTACCAAGTCCACAAGTTCACTGAGCTGATCAAAAAGGACAACGAGCTAGAGAGAGGACCCTGAGTTACTCCCAGAAGCCTAAGGGTTATAGTGCTGAGCTGATAAAAGACCTCGGCACAATATAAGACCCAGTCACCTCTTCGGCATGGGCAGAGAAGTCCTAGTCGCCTCTTCAGCATAGACAGTCTAAGTCCTAGTCGCCTCTTCGGCATAAGCAGCCTAAGACCTAGTCGCTTCGGTATAGGCAACTAAAAATACCAATCGCTTTGGCATGGGTAAGCCAGAACTAGCCCGTGTACAGATAGGTCGGGCATATATCCTACACTATCTATTCACCCTGGCATACAATGACATCGGGTTATTCATACTCGAATCTAACTCGTTAGCTCGGCTCTTAGGGAGTAATCTATACTTAGAAAAATTTTGTGCACAAGAGTTTATGAACTATTGTATTTCATTAATGAGATACTTCGAGTACATGGCAAAAAAAATTACAACTGCTTCACCAAGCTCGGAGGCTCAAGACATCACTTATATACAAGGGGTCCAAGAAAAGAGGCAAGTTACATCAGTCAACCTAGGGTTCCTCGACCTGGGGATCCTCATCTCCGACGGAAGCATCAACAGGTTGGTCGGTCTCCATGCGATCCTCGGCAGCACCATCTCCTTCCTCTGCCGCCTCATCACCGAGGAGGTCGTCGTCGCTCTCCTCTTCGGAGTCCAGGTCATTAGCGACCTTGACGGCCATCTCCTTGGTGACTTTGGACGTCGTGATGGCACTAAGGTCGAGATGGGGGAATTCGATCCGAGTCAACCACCTGTTGAGTTTGAAGCCCTTGCGGTAGTCCGCTGTCCCGACTTCGACCAACAACTCGTGCTGCTCCGTCGAAGACTTGTACTCCTCGACGGCCTTGACCTTGGCCTCCTCTATCGCCCCAAGCAGAATATCAGTTCGCTCCTTAACAAGTGCTTCGAGATTCTCGTTCTCCCTCTTAAGAGCCTCCTTCTGCTCCTCCAGCTCCTTCTTCTCCACCATCAACAGAGTCAGCAATTCCTCTTAGCTCACGTGTCCTTTTGCAGCTTGTTGATTTCGCTGCGAGCTAGGTTTAGTTCAGCGTGAACATTTCGAGAGGACTCCTTGGCCTCCAGAGCTCGCTTTAGATTCACCTCGGACTGATAGGCCAGGGCATGGATTGCGGAGTTTACCTGCCAAAAGAAGAAACAAAATCTAAGTATGGAGAAAAAGTTACGAAGAATATAGTCCAAAGGTCATGTACGTACCACCATGCAGTGAGTTATCGATCTAGCCCCGAGTTGAGCTACCGGCAGATCAGCCCAATGAGCAACCTCCTCGGCGAAGACCGCATCCTTGCTCTTGAGGAAACTGAACTTCGGAGTCAAGAAACTCTGAGCTGCCCCAGAGGTGTCACCTCTCGAGGGGGTGGCTGCCTAAGTGTGTTGAGGCTCGGATGATGTGGTCTCCTCGGGCAAATGGGGTGGAGAAGCTTTACCTTGGTCCTCCTCGACCAAGTCGATGACTGGCGGGTGCTTGGCAACCGGAGGGTGCTCAGGGAAGGCGGTGCCGACGCTGGAAATGGTGGTATCTCCGTGGAGATGAGCCTTTTTCCCCTTCTTCATACTCCCGAAGAGCTCGGCGGCAGGAATATTAGCCGTGGCTACTATAAAAAGTAACGAACAGGGTGAGTGACAAGATCAAGATAAAACAAGAAGAAGAAAGTAAGTACGACAATCGTGATGGAGACCTACCAGGAGGACTAAGCCCAGCTTGTATGAGCTTTTCTTTGGCCATGAAGTTTTCGAACTTCAGCCCGAGCTTTGCTCAAGATCGGACTTCCTCCCGTGTCTGTTTGTCCAACCTGACGCCGGGATCCTGAATGGTGGGCCTCCAGTGGGTTGGAAACAGCCACCCCGCAGTGTTACGAACTACAAAGTAGTGCCTCTTCCAGGCCGAGACTTTGTTCGGGAGCTCGTGCAAGAGTTTGTACCCGGGGCGAGGAGACATATAATAACTTCACCTGTACTCGGGGAGAGCACAGGCTGAATTCTTTTTTATGGACAAGATCGAGGAAAAGGTGTCGAGGTCTAAGGGTCGGTTATAATCGTGGAAAAGGGAGATGGTACCTACAATATTATGAATCGACTTGGGATGGAGCTGGTCTATGGCGATGTTGAAGAATTTGACGACCTCGACTATGAAAGGGTGAAGTGGGAAACGCAACCCAGCCATGAGCTGCTCCTCGAAGACCACGATCTCATCATGGTCGTGATCCCAAGGAAAATTGCCTAAGGGAATGCTATACACAAGGTTATCAAGTAGCCTATACCGAGCTACCAGGGATAAGAGCCTATCAGCTATCATTGAAGATAGGCCGAAGCTATCCAGAGTCCGACCCCAACGGGAAGTGGAGGCTGACTTGCTAGAGGCCTCGCATTCTTGCCGAGGTGAGTCCGCCTCTGATGGGTTGGAGTCCACATCCTGCGCTAAGGTATCCACCTCAACAGTATGGGACTCTGTGGCCTGCATCGAGGTGCCCACCTCGGCCCCAGCGAACTCGCCACTTTCATTTAAAAGGCTATCTAAACTAACAGTAGACATGTTGAGCTAAAGGAATAGGACAACGAAATTGGAAACAAGGAAAGGCAAACTCACCAAGAAGACCAAAGAAAGCAGGATGACCTTGGACATGGGGATAGTTGACACCAAGATGGGAGACTTGGATGCGATCTCAAGGAACTCAATCATGCGGTTTGTGGCGAGAAAAATGGGCTCTTTAACCCCTATTTATAGCCACCATATCCGAGGTTCAACGGCCAAGATCTGCATGATCCAACGGCTCCTTGAAAACTGGTTGCACTTCACCCAAGGTTGAAATCAGTTGAGCGCACGTTTTGACGTCCGCAGAGTTTATAAACAGCGTGGCGTCCGCGCGTACCTGATACGCAATCCGGGTCATTTCCTGGTTGAGCCAAGCGGTCATACAGGTCCGACCGAAGATCTGCCCTCCGCGTCATCTAGACATAGTACCAAATCCACCTGGGCTCGTCATGAACTCCCCGCGCCGGATCAGGACCCCTGGCACGAGGAGTGGGGGGCAATTGATGAGGGGTGATTTGGCCCGACCTAGTAAGTAAAGGACACATTGACACGACCTGCCAACAGGACAACAAATCAGCAAGGAGAGCCTTGTCAGCAGTTCAGGAGCCCAAGTGTTCGGGCACCTCGGTACCAAAGCCACTTCGGCACCCGAGTACCAAAGTGACATGTAATCGACTCCAGAAGCTTCTCAACGGACTCCGAATCCTCGGGATCACGCTGCATAACAGTAGGCCTTATCCTCTCCCCGCCCAAATCAGAAGGTAACGATAAGCATCACTGACCAATACGTTACCCTCCTTCTAAAGTGAAATGGATCTCATTTAGGCAGGCCGAGGATCCCGGAGCCGTTTCATGAGACCCACGGCATCTCAACTATAAAAGGGCATTGACCCCCAAGACCCATGTACGCACGATTAAGTGCATTCTAGCTCTCCTATTTCTCAAACTCTCAGCTCGCATATTATAGTTACTGACTTAAGCACCAGAGCGACCTTGCCGGGTTAGCCACCACGAGTTCTCTGATTCCCCTTTTTTCTTGTAGTTCGTGCAATCTACTTACCAACAGACGTCCAAGTTGCCCTACAACTAGGAGAATCCAGATCGCGCACCATCAAATGGGTTTAAGATGTGGTTGAAATTTCTTCCCTCTTCAATCAGTTTCATTTTGTAAATTAATATATAAATAGTATAAATAGAAACTAATTTAATATATTTTGTCTGTTTGGCATTGATGTCGTTGCTCCAAAAAACGGCAACATATTAGTGCCACATCGAAAAAAAATGGTGCTCCAGGAAATGTCTGTTTGTTTGGGACCGTTTTTCTATAAAACATGGTGCTCCAAGCCATGCTTTGAAAATCGGGAAGGTGTGGCTTGGAGCAACGCCGAATTTGGCGTTTCCTGGAGCTACAGCTCGTTGCTACCAACAGGGACATGATGTGGCACTGAATAATAGGTACCAGTGCTGAAAATGTTTCCTGGAGCATTGGTACCAAACAAAAAACGTTCTTGTTGCTCCAGGAAATGTCCTACATGAAAGTAACATTTTCGAACAAAAGAAAAAACAGACACTAGTTTTTGAGAAAACGGTGCTTCTAACCGACACATCAGCAGAGAAAACAGTGCTATATCTGCAGCATTGATGCCAAATATATACTTTATTAATAAATGGATATAAATTAATGTATATATTAATACATTATCTAAATAACCTACAATTTGTTCCAATTAAATTACGAATTAATCTATTTTAATTTACTAATTAGTTTTAAGTAAATTGGTCCGGTTATAATTGACTAATTAATTAATTTATATTATTAGACGCTGTTACTTTTTTTTTGGTAAAGTGACCTCGTTATCAATGAACATTAATTATCATTAACTTAATGAACATCCTCCATAAATGCGTCATTTTCACCTAATGAACATCCTCCATAAACATTAATCACGGGTTCCATTAAAGAACATTACTAATACATGGGTTGCAATACCGAATTTGGGTAACCCTCGATAGGCAAAGTGGGTCTTGGAAGACCCGATTTTACCTCATTTTACACCCGTATATTACAGGTTAGCAGAGGGCACAACCGAAAATAGCACTTTGTTGAAAATTGGTGACTCAACGGAGATGATAATCTGACCATAAACTACTAAATCCAGTCCAATTGATACCTCTGCCCGCACAGATCAGAAAAGTCATTTTTCGGCTCAGAAGGGTCGTTCTTCTACCAAAAATTGGAAACCAATGAAAACTACTAATAATCTGTAAAAAATAGAGTGAAAGATATATACCTGGTTCACTGATCACAGCTAGTGAGAGGCACATTTCTTCTCTCTCCAAATGCTTGAAAAAGAGCAAAGACCTTTAAAACAGGGTTTTCCATGTCGGTCTGTGTTTAAAATCTCTCCAAATGATTGACCACCCTTGAGCAAAACAGGGTTAATGTCGGACTGTGTTTAAAATCTCTCCAAAAATGCTTGACCACCCTTGAGCAGGGTAGAACATGGAAACACAATTGTCAATATTGGGTTGCGTTCAAAATCTTCAAAACAGGGTAGAACAGGGAAGAACAAAAAGGTAAGAAAACTGACATACATAATCCACAATGGCATTGAAAAATAACGTTAGTAAAAAATGGTGAAAGTTTCCTAAAAAACTGATTCATTCTTACCTGTGTAATAGTTCTCCAGCAATCTCAGGGGTATTGTATTTTCAGTCCTCGATAATGGTGTAGAATGCGTATATGTTTGGCATGGTTTCCGTTTATTAAATAAATGTTTGTACTTGATTTGTCTTTTAAATCGAGAAAACCCTATGATGGGACAAATGCTGATTGGTGATGACATATCACCATTGATTTGATAAACGGAAGCCATACAAAACACTGCCCGTTTGGAGTATTTCTAACATGATGATGACATAGTGATGACCTCTTCCCCCTCTCTCCCACTTTCATACCACCCTCACCACTCACTAAATCCACAAATTTTTCCTATTATAAACCCCACTCTGAGAATCACTCCCTACCACCTCGAACAGAGCCTTCAGTGTTAAATATCGAATTACCTCATCAACAAGCAACGCTCGATAGACGGGGGCATCCCCCTTCTTCCCCTGCTCCTTTTTCTTTCTCCTCTATCGCAATCTCTAAAGCATTAGGACTGTCAACAACCGCTTTAGCACATAGCTTATCAATGGTATCAACCAGCACCCCAACTTCTACCCCGTTCTGTAGACAACTCATCAAACTCATTCAAAATCTCTAGACAACGATATAGCCTCGTGCCGAACGTTAAGATTTTTGCCAGATTTGAAAAGTGAGAACGCATGAAACCATTTCATGCAATCCCCCTTCGATGCTGACCACATAGACGGCCTAAAATACTATAGCCAGAGTGCTAAGCAGTTGGTGCACACCACCTTACCATACTTCATACATGGGTGGAACTTCAATTCCAATAATTTCTTACTTCAGATACGAGATTGCGAGGAATAGAATAACTAGTCCGATGCTCTATACGGTTAAAATCCTCGACTAGAAATTTAGTAACATCAGAAGCAGTAACTAATCTCCCCCCAAGGACTAGGGGCTTCATATACGTTTCGTCGAGCAAAGGGAAAATGTAAGAGAACGGACCTACGAACCAGTATCACTACAATAGCATCGCAGGTTGCAGCCCAAGAATCCGTCATGATTAATCACCATGAAACATGTATGCCAGCTTAAATGCTTAATAACCAACCACAATGCGTGCTCACATTCGTGGCACGTCTTTGACAACAGAAGACCACTCTTCATTTACCTTTAACACAAGCCTAACAATGCAAAGCGAATGTCCCTAGTACAGCACGTGTAGTCCGCAACACTCAAAAGCGACACATGCAAGATCTTGAGGTAACGATGGCAGCATAATTGGTCCCTACTCTATCATACCCATGCCCAAACCGAATCAGCCTAGGGATCCTATATTTACCCACCTTGAGAACATTCTGAATTTTTTTTTACTCCAAATGAATGCATAATCTCGTTGTCTATAAATAGAAAACCCTTCCCTTGGGGAAGAAGGGGAGTTGGAACATCCTAACAATTTCCATAGCATACTCCGAGTCCCTGTTGCTCTCTTCTCGAGTTCAAAACTAAGACCATTCTCACCACCGCCGTACACCAATATTTAGAATGCTGGTTAGTTTAAGATATGAAATCATGTAATAAAATGCTAAAAGATTAGATGCAACCAATAAAAAAAAAAAAAAAACAAAATGATTGTGCACTACGCCCTTCAAGAATCTAAATAACACATGACCAACAATGGGCCATTCTTAAGAATACCCAAGGCATCCAACAGCAACAGCTATTCAAATTTGTGTACAATAAAAAGAAGAGTGATTCGCAACTGAAACGCCTATGGAAAATATTAAGTACATATAACGTAACCACAGACTGAAACAACCAAAATAACAAAGTCCACAACACTTCAAATCAAAAGCAGTCACATGATACCGAAATATAAAAGCCATTGCGCCAGAATTTATGGCTTAGAAGGGGAGCTGCTGCTGCGGCTGTTGCTACTGGCTCTACCCCTTGCTGGCCTGCAGAGTACGCAACTTAAAATCAGAGAATTTGAAATGGGAAAAAATGGAAAAAAGGAAGCTGCTGATGCAGAGTACGCCAATGGTTCGACCCCAACCATATGGGGTCTCAGCTACATGAATCTTGTTTTGCCACATCATTTTATCTAGTGCCTTGAGAATCAACTTTTCAGTTCATGCCATGGAATGCTTCACCTAAATTCCAATGCTTACACAAAGGATTGAAGAACCTACTATCCGGTATGCTATATGCATATTTCCAAGGTCCTTGATCGGATACATCCCTAACTATTATGAGGATAACTTCCTGTGTATTGAAAAACAGGAATACGGTTGGAAATATACAGAACCACCTGGCCATGTCAGTCTTCTTTTCAAACCATGTGGTTGTGTTCAAAAGGCCATCTTCCACATTGTTCAAAAAATGGAGATTTTGCGGGTTCTGGAACCATGGTTTGTTGGATCAGCAATAAAATAAAAATGTACTTTAGGGCAGTGGTTACGTTAGTAAACCACAAAAAGAACACCCCCCCCCACACACAGTTGATTAAATTTTCAAAGCCATACTAGATTTTAGAATAATAATACAACAATGCAAACAGAAAAAAGATCTCAAACCAAACTCAGCTCCTAAATAAAAGGAACTACTTACCAACGCATCAAAATGCATAACAAATCCTGCAATCCATGGAAAGATGAGTTCAGATTTGTTTTATTATTTATTTCCTTAGTTTAAAGTGGTTGTCATAGTCATAAAGTTGCTAATTTGTTGCTGATTTTATTTTTTTGGTACGAGTGGCCAGGAATATCATGTCCAATACATCTGTTTTGTCTCATAACACATATAAGAAAGAGGGAGCAGAATGGCATTTTGCCTCTCTCCATAGTTTCTCTTCCTTCTCTTCTATTCTGATTTCATTTTTTTTTTTTTGATCAATAACACTTTCATTAATTCATCAATAGAAGATTTACAAAAGGAAGACAAACACGCTTATCTTCCAAGAGCAACAAAGAACCTCAAGAAAAGGAAAAAAGAAAGAAAACACACTAAAGTTACAGCTTGGCCCAAAAAAGTGAATCCCCTTCTGCCCCTTGTTTAGCAAAACCGTCAGCTAGGGAATTAGCCGATCTTTTAACCCAACGTATCTTAACTTCCATCTCCCGCACCAGCCACTTGAATTTCCTCCTCTCATTATTGTACTTCCATAAGCCATTGTGATCTTTAAGCAGCCACCCTATCACCACCTCTGAATCCCCTTCAATTAAGAGTTTCCTGATGTTCAACTCCTAAGCTTTTTGAACTCCTTCTATAACTGCAAAGATCTTAGCTCTAAGGGAGTCACCCACTCCAATTGGGCCTGAGAACATGGCAGAAATGACCCCATTTCCATCCCTAAAAACACCCCCAATCCCCGATTGTCCCGAATTTCCCCTGCGACACCCATCAAAGTTTAGTTTCACGAATCCACTAGGTGGAGGGGTCCAAGCCACACTCATTACTGACTTACTTTGTGTGCAACTTGCAATTTCACCCCACTTCCTCAACATGTCATCCACAATGTAATCTGTGAAAAGCTCCAAAGATTTCAGCCACTGTACCGCCCTAATATGAATGATAGCCCTCAGATCTGCTACTCCTCTCTGAGCTTCTGAGAATATCCTGGAGTTTCTTTCTTCCCAAAGTGTCCAACATACTGCAACCCTTAGTCCTCTCCACATTGTCCTTCCCCCTTTTATCTGCCACCTGAAAAAAGAAGGGGAAAAAAGGCCTTGCAAGTCTAATGGGGGGTTCCAACAACAACCAAATAGGGACAAAGCCCATTCCCAAATTGACCTCGCAAAATGGCAAGACACCAGTAGGTGAAAACCAGTCTCCCCATCCGCTTTACAGAGAACACACCACTGAAGTGACAAACAAGTATTGGGTCTCTTCTTTTGGAGTAAATCACCAGTATTGATTCTTACGAGATAGGCTTCCCAACAAAAACTACCAACCCTAGGAGGTATTGCTCTGCACCGAACCTCATCAACAGAAAAAGGAGGGAAGGTAGGACTGGTGGACTGACTTAAGACTTTGAAGAAAGAAGCACAAGTAAAAATGTCATTGGGAGAAGGTGTCCAAATTCTAGAGTCCGCCCTAGTGGGGTCTAAGACAACGTTATCAAGAATTGCAATAAAGCTCAAAATAGTATCAAAGTCTGAGTCCCTCAAATCCCTTCTTAGACCCAAGTTCCACCCAATCCCAGAAATGGAAGAGGACGGGGTGGTAAAAGACGAGATTGGCTCATTTTTCAAATCAGAAAGTGCAAACAAAGAAGAAAATTGATCCTTTAGAGGGGCACTCCCCATCCAGGTTTGTTCCCAAAATTTTATGGAGTTACCGGAATTCAAATCAAACCAGATATTAGGGGAGAAAACTGGAAGTAGGTCATGAATGGCTTTCCAAGGAAAATTGCTTGTGGTCCTAGCTCTGATTCCAGCATCCCATCCATTATGCTCCAGCCCATGAATACTTGCCACTATTCTAGCCCAAAGCTTCTCCTTCTCCACTGAGAATCTCCACAACCACTTTCCCAATAGAGTCGTATTCCTTCTCCTAATATTCCCAAGCCCCAAGCCACAAACTATCTCCCAGCTCACTCTATGATCCCTCTTTTCCTCTCCCGTTTCCCACAGGAAATCTCCCATTAACTTCTCCAATCTATTAGCAACCTTCACTGGGATTTTAAACACCGACAGGAAAAAGATAAGTAAATTAGCAAGTGTGGCCTTAATAAGAGTAATTCTCCCACCAAGAGAGAGGTAGTTCTTTTTCCATGACACCCGTCTTTTTTCGAACCTTTCCACCACCGGGTTCCAAAAGCTCTCTCATGAGATTATCCCCTAAAGGCAACCCTAAGTAGTTCAAAGGCCAACCCGAGACTTCACACCCCAATACTTCAGCACTCTCCCTGATCTCTCCCTCCACCAAATTCACCCCCACCACACAACTTTTCCCAAGGTTAACTTTCAAGTTGGATATTTGCTCAAACAGTTGTATCACCGACTTCAAATTCCTAATAAAGCTCACATTACCGCCTTCACAAAACAGAATCGTGTAGTCAGCAAACCGCAAGTGAGTAAGAGGGGTTTCCACCCTCCCAACTCTCCAGCCTCTAATGAGCCCCCTAGAATCTGCTCTGTGAATCAATTTCCCCAAAACCTCCGCAATTAGAATGAACAAGAAAGGAGAAAGGGGGTCTCCTTGTCTTATACCCCTACTGGATGGAAAGAAGTCTACCACTGTCCCATTCACTAGCACTGAGTAATGACAATTCCGGACACAACCCATGATCCACTTACACCATCTAGCCCCGAACCCGAATTTAGTCAAAACTTTCCTCAAAAATTCCCAGTCCACCAAGTCATAAACCTTTTCCAAGTCCAACTTACAAACCACTCCCTTTTTCTTATCCCTCTTAAAGTTCTCCACACTCTCATTAGCAATTAAAATCTGATCAGTGATTTGTCTTCCATTCACAAAAGCTCCTTGGTAGTGTGCAACAATATCTGGCAAAACCTTCTTCAGCCTTAAAGACAACACTTTTGCAATGATCTTATACAAGCTATTAACCAAGCTAATTGGCCTAAAATCCTTCGGGTGGGAAGCATCCTTCCTTTTTGGAATTAAGGCTATAAATGTGGAATTCACACCCGGATTGACAATTCCTCTCCTGTAAAACTCCTCAAATACCTGCAAAAGATCATCTTTCAAAATGTCCCAACAGTCCTGATAAAAACCCATAGTGAACCCATCCGGCCCCGGGGCTTTTGTTCTATCCATAGAAAATACAGCCTCCTTGATCTTTTCTAAACTAAAGGTTCTCTCCAGCCTTCTCCTATTCTCCACCCCTACATCTGGCCAATCCAAACCTTCTACCCACACCCTTCTACACACAGGCCTTCTTAGGATAGATTTGAAGTGCTCCACACAAGCCCCGGCAATCTCCTCTTGATGCACTAGCTCAACTCCATCTACTACCAATTTGGAGATCAGGTTCTTCCTTCTCCTGCCTTCTGCTAGAGAGTGGAAAAACCTAGTGTTTCTGTCCCCCTCTTGCAACCATTTACACCGAGATTTTTGCATCCAACTAATTTCCTCCTTGTGCAGGCAATCCTCTAACTGTCTTCTTAAATCTCTCCTGAGCTCAATGTCTTCCTCTCCAAGTTCTCCCCTTTCTTCTTTAGAGTCAAGGCTTTCAATCTTATCCAGCAGATCCCTTTCTTTTTTCTATCCTCCCAAACTCCACCAAATTCCACTCCTTGATTTTTGCTTTCAAAAATTGAAGTTTCTTATGGAATTTCATCCCCTCCCATTCCACCAATGGGTTACACTCAAACCACCACTCCCTCACTTTGTTGTTAAACCTTGGGTGGAGTAACCACATATTTTCAAATCTAAAGGGGGTAGGACCTCCACGCCTTCTTTCCTCCTTACATAACACTATGGGCCAATAATCGGAGGTCACCCTTGGAAGAGCTCTAGAAGCCAAGGTTCCCCAATGGACTTCCCAATCCAGAGAGAATAGGAATCTATCCAATTTAGAACAAATGGGTCTAGATTGGAGATTTGACCATGTCTTATGAGCAAGGGGGAACTCTTTAAGCTCAAAGTCATCCACAAAGTTGTTAAACTTCCTCATGCTTTTTGTCACTCTCTGGTTAACTTCATTGGATTCCTTCGAGAATCTAATCACATTGAAGTCCCCACCCATGCACCAGAGCCCATCCCACAACCATCTAACATCCGCCAATTCCTCCCACAACTCCTTTCTCTTTCTTCTACAAGACAAGTTAGTATCAGAACAAACAAAAAAGTTCCATGTAGAAGAGACAGGTCAATCTAGATGAGAATGCTTGGTTCTAATATGAGCATTGGAGTATCTATTAAGTAGTGGTTGAAGCCCAATTGCTGGTCTGAGCTCCAATTGTGTATACAAGAAAAAAGGGCAGCAACATGATTTCTTGCCCTTTTCCAAAATTTTTCTCTTCTTAGGGAGGGGGAAGATGATTGGTCAAAGCCCATCATGTATCATGTCTTTCCAGCAGCATCAAAATCAAAGAACCAATCCGAAGATGATCATAAATCAAAGAAAGATGTTTTATTCATGAGCATGAATATTGTAAACCATTAAAAATAAATTTATGATAAACTACCTTCTTGGACTACGACTCCTTGAAATTCTCCTGGATACCTGTCGTGAAATAGAGAATTAGTTGGAATTTGCACAAAGATATTCAAGTTTCCAAATTGCTTGTAAAAGCATTTTCATCAGTATCAAATGCTTAAAAAATGCATGTCTCCCGAAGGGGAATTTGACATTAACCCAAGCCATCTATTCATCAAGACTAAGCAAATTAAACAGGTAACCAGTTTCCTTGTCTACCGGTAGGGGTGCTCACAGTTCGGTAACCAAACCGGTAGTACAAGTTTTTGGAAAACCGGTAACCAAAACCAAATCAAAGCCTATTGGTGAACTAGTTGACCGGTTGGGTTATCCGCCAGTTTGGTTCGTCAATTATTCGGCTTTTTATTTTTATAATATATTATAAATAAATAAACAATAAACTATAAATATATAAAATATTATATTATATATAATAAATAATATATTATGTATTATAAATATATACATATATTTATATTTAATGCATATGCATTCATTTATAATATATAGATAATATAAAATATATGAATATATGGCTTTTTTCCAACACTAAAAGCCACCATTAAAAGTTTCAACTTTTAAATAGAATATCAACTAGAATAATAGACACCAAGTTCAACAGAGCAAGGTCATCTAGATAAACCATGTAAGATAAAGAGAGGCTGAAGTTATAAAACATGTCATCCTGGGTCCCACAGCCTTGTAATTGCAACTCATAAATACAACCACATATATATCAATATGGTTCCATTGTGATGCACTGTTGTTTGATATAAGATCTAGCCACATGATTCATGTACAAGAACGGAAAAAGATAAACTGCTTGATCTAAAATTGCAATACAAAGATTGAGGAGACCTTTCGAGGACTAGATTCAGATGAAGAAGACCTCCCACGTCTTTGAGCTAATGCTCGACCCCTGTAATAAAAAAAATGGCAGAAGTAATTAAGAACATATGTTTTAATAGCATAGGTTTTGCCGTAGAAAGCAAGAACATATGTTTAGATACAGTAACATACTTTCAGGCTTTGACATTCACAAGTATTCATAAGTGCAATGTGGAGTTCTATTCATATTAATTTTTTATTTCTTTTGAAGGGCTATACAACAGGGGGTAGCCTGTCCCCCAACCCAAGTGCAAGCAGGATTCGATCCCAAGTCTTTGCTACAACCAACAGAAGACCTTACCAACCAGCTTAATTTCCACATGGCGCATCATGTATGCCACATGGCTATTTGCTGTTAAATTATATTATTTTTCCTAACAATTTATTTATTTATTTATTATATAACATATTTTAATATTTCTCTTAATTTTTATGTATTTCCCAATTTGATTTAATTAGTTCATTAATTTTTCTATTATTATTATCAATTATTTAATTATTTTTCTATTTATTATTCATTTTATTTGTCTTATTTAATTATTTTTTCCTTAATGATTTAAGAATTTTCCTTGCTTTACTGAATAAATTAATAAAATATATCTACTGCTATTAATGGCAAAGGGGAGAAGTCATGTGATCATCACATGATCACTTGAAATGCAAAGTAATACACTGACTGGAAGCATGGCGTCAAGAAATATGGCTTTGCACTTTTGGGCTCTTTTGTGCGTTTACATCGAGATCTTACTTGAAAACAAACACCCAAGGTACTTTTTGTACAAAAAAAAAATCAACCTTAGAAAAGTCCATCCAAAAAGCACCTCAGTCTACATACAGCAACACATCAGAATGCAGGAGATACCTAATTTCAAGTGTGTAAAGCCCACAATCTCTTTTCTCCTCAATTGCATTACTTCAAGTAGTTAATGTGATGTAAAACATATTACATTCCTGATTCTATGAGCCGCCTTTGTGCCCCACCCCTCGAGGCAAGCCCAAACCATGCGCATCAGGCACGTGCCTAGGCACACCAGGCATGTGCCTTTTGAAAGTGTTGCGCTTAGGACCTGGACAAGGCACCTACCTAAAATGCACCTTGCCTGTGCGTCTAGACGCGCCTTTTAAATCACTGAGTTGGCCACTATAAAGGTAAGAGATTTGAACTTGGCTGGATGGTTTGGGTAGAGACTTTTGCTTCATAGCCAAGATGCATTGTAGCAAAAAGGCACAAACTATTTAGAGCTTTATTCAATATGCAGTATTTTGAGGAATTTAAGGAAAGAAATAGAAGACTTTTCAAAGGAAGGGTCAAGTGCAATGAAAGGTTACGTTCAGAAAAAGGAAAGCTAGTTGTGGACTGGATTATGATCAATATGGAGTTTACAAATGCACAGAGAGATTTTTTTTATCCGATAACTGTTGTCTTCATTAATGACTATCAAAAAAACTGTTGACTTTATTAATTTAGCATAAAAGAATTCTGTATTTACATCACTATGCTAGTCACCTCTTCGTATGGCCAACTTTCCCCAAACTTTTCTTTCCTTAATGTTCTTTCATTTTTGACATTACAAGTTTCCCCTGGGAAATCAGTCCCCATTGCAAGTGCCAAGAGCTTCTTTTGTGTCCCTTTTCAGCCTAGTCTGGAAATGTGCATCAAGTTGTTGCCTCTTCCCATCCTTTTTCTTCTTGTACTTTCTATTTTCCTAAAAAAAATGTATGTTTCAAATTCTTTTTTCTAAAAGAATTTATCTTTCTAGTTGCTCTGAAAAAATCATTCTATAAAATTATAGGCTTGACCAGATTATCAAGTTTCTCCAAGTTACTCTACCATTCAACTATGTCACTTAGTTAACTATTAACATTTACATGATCAAGCATATATAACTCATAAAACTCCAATTTTGCAACAAGATCAGAGAAGCAATACAATACTGTACTTTTAATAGTGTTTTTCTTCTGCATAACATATATAAATTATACAAAGCTTTTGAAATTTCCAAAATCTTTTTCTCCATAACATAAACCATGTTAACTGTTTTTTTCTTTTGAGAGCAAGGGGACAACCACACGCACACTCATCCATGTGCATGCAAATAAGATCACATGCACATGGGCATTATTAGAATGTTAAATCAAAACTACCTGCGAGGAGAGACTGATCTTGAACGTGAGCGAGCAAGCCTACGAACTGGAGAACGACTGCGCCTACGATTGATAGGAGACCTTCTAGGGGGACTACGTGCCCGTCTAGGGGGAGATCTGTAATACAAAAAAATATATATATATTTCTAAAGTAGAATAACTCCACAATACCAAAAAAGAGACGATGACAAACAAATTTTGATAACTCACACCAACATGAAAATTGTTACAAAAAGCAAAAAGTATAACAATATTTACATTACACAAAAAAAAAATCATAATCACATATGAAGGAATTTTCACTTTGCAAAAGGAGCACATATCCAATATACAATAAAAGTCCCAATTCCCTCTTCTACATCACCCCCCCACCAAAGAAATCACTCAACATTTCTTTTTAAACTCAACATATACAACTCTGGAATATTTCATACAACCTCCCTTCACCACACAACTCATATTTCCCAAAATCTCACCTTGCTTCCATCCAGCACAACAAACTTGATGAATCTTGCAAATTTTGAATGGAATTTCATTATCTATTCCAGACTAACTCCATCAGAAGATGAAACCTCCCTACTAATCTAGTTGCCCCATACTTGCAAAACACCAATTTCCTCCATAATAGATTCTTCCATTTACTAATCTCCATAGCATTTTCTCCTATAGAGAAACCTATTCATTTCTTTAATTTTTGTAATCTCCAAATCTGCTAACATCTTTTTTTGGAATGTAAAGGCAAAATTATATTAAGGATAAGAAAATAATACAACCTAATGGCAGGTGTTAAAGAAAAGAAACATCTACACACCTTATCCTATTTTATCCAGGTGTAACCTCTTCCCTTTCCCCCAACATTGCTCAGAAAATTCCATTGTATTTTCTCCCTTTAATCAGATATTTTTGCCAGAATTTTTAGAATGTATTGAAAATATACAAGCAAACTGACAATGAGAACTTTTAAAGTTCAATGGACCAGGCTAGTGCATTTCTTCCAGTTATTTTTCATTTACCAGAATATTCAATTTTAATAAAACCAAACTAGAAGTACCAAAAAAATAAAAATAGTAAAAATAATAAAAACATGATTGTAAGCACTAATAAATCTTTGTGTTAAGTGATTAGCAGTTCATATCACTTCATTCCCTTCTTCACTACTAAGAATAAATGCCCACTCCTTTCCTAATATTTGCATTTGATCTCCATTATTGAATTAAGGCCAACAGACCAAGCAAAAGCCTGTGTGTCAAGATATGGAAGGAAAGAAAAGTAACACAAGAAAAAATTTTCCTTCTACTATAAATCTTCACATCCGGTGGGCACGCATTCCAGCAATACATTTAATTTTCTACAAACCAAAGGCACAGAAAAAAATACCCTCTCTCCATAAGGAAATTACAATTGCCTAGCAACTTTCTAATAATAGCATGAGTAAGAGGAACAATTTTGATCAGGGAAAAGCAAATAATTTCACTCCAACCACTGTGAAACCAAACACAAAAGCTTACATGCCAAACTGGCAGCATGCAAATTTTCAAGATCAAGTTCCAACTGGGTATAAATTTTTTTATTTATAATAAATATAGATGGAACCTTAAGTTTTAGCAACTAAGACCAGCTTACCGCCGCCTTGGTGGAATGGGGGAGCGTTTGCGGACTGGACTACCACGTACCCTTCGGGGAGAAGCTCTATCAAAAATTCAGAAAAGAAAGTCAAAAACAATTACTCAAGAGTTGTCAGATTAATCACGTCCATGAATGAGCACATAAGTGATGGGTACCGTGCTGGTGACCTATGTCGCCTTGGAGGGGATGGAGAACGTCTTCTAGCTGGTGATGACAACCTCCTCCTAGGAGGTGTTTCACCACGGCGATATGGAGATTCTCCACGACGACGAACAGGAGACTCCACACGTCGACGTTGAGGAGAGTCGGGCCGCCGGCGAGGTGATTCACCTCTTCTATGAGCAACAGGAGATCTTCTCCGTGGGGGTGAAAGAGGTTTCCGACGTGGAGAAGCTGATAAAATCAAGTATAAACAAAGTTATAGAGTGCAACACAATTAATTGTACTGTGAGAATAAAGCAATGCCTTAATATGGACCTACATTCTCTCTGTCGTTGTTGACCATCATTTTCAATATCAGCACCAACATTATCCTTTTGGGGACCTTCTCTCTTCTGAGTAGCAGGGACAGCCTTTGGAGGTGACAGAACTTTCTGCCGTGGAGGTAAGGTGAACCTTGCACGAACAACATTCCCATCAATTTGTGCCTGCACAAGTGAAATGATAAGATACAGAACAATAACCATGGTTTCACAATGCCAATTGTTCTATAGACAAACATCAAATGAAGCCATACACCATCCATGTAAAGAAGGGCTTTTTCTGCATCAGCTCTGGTCTTGAACTCGACATATCCATATCCCCGTGGAAGATTAACCTGCAAAGAGATATCAAATAGAATATTACATGTAGTGTTGGATAGGCATGTTGAAATGTATAACATATAAGGAAAAATTGACAAGCTTACACTACGATCCATTGTCAGTTCCACATTCACAACTTCACCAAAGTTACCTGCAAGGCAGAAAGAAAACAGTGTGCTGTCAGATAGGCCACCTAGATTAACGAGTACATGCAAATCAGACACCAACAGAATATTCAGACTTATATAGCAAATAAGAACAAAACAATGAAAATTTTAGTCAGGCATAGATACGTAATCTTACATCCTAACATCACCCAAATAAGTTCTAGGAAAGGTAGAAAATGATACACAACCAAAAAATATAAATTCCCAGGATAATTCAAAGACGGCTATCACGATCATTAATTTGATTAGATTATCATTGATTGTCTTGTTTATTTTGAGCAAGTGACTTCTAGGTTATATCTTATATTATAAAAATTAATGAAAGCACTCACAGTCAGCAGTTTCTTTACTCTCTAAAGGTGGACATTTCTTCTCTTTTTATTATTCTCTCTCCTCTCTTTTTTTTTCCTTTTTGATCAGAACCAATGTAAATTATATTAATTGCAAAAGTGTAGTTGCATAATAGTGGAGAGACGGTCAGCCTCAGCTAACCTCAATTGTTCCCCAATACATAGAATTTCTAGTTGCCCCCTGTTTCACCTGCCCATCTATGAGACTCTTTGCAGACCTAGGTATCCATTGAACAACAACTCCCAATCCCTTTAATATCTCTTCCTCTCTTTTCATCTTTTCTCTCAATTTTAATCAAGGAAAAATAAATAAATAAATCAAGTAGCAAAAAGTTGATACCAGTACCACCTTTAGCTGGGTTAGAAGAAGCAAATGGAATGACAGATGTACTAGCAAAACACGGGGCTTGAATTGCTGTTGGGTCTAAAGAATGACCCTAGAGCATAAAGATTGGAATGGGTGACGTTCACAGCAGCCAGTTCTTGAGTAGCTGACATTCAACAGCCGATTCTTGAGTGTGCTGGAATGTTGGGTTGCATGATTGGTGGGTTCCCTTTCACTTATTCTCAACTACCGGCTATGGCAAGGGTGGTAGCTCCACCTGCTTCGCAGCCTACATTGGATAGAATAGAACAGTGGTTGGCGACTTAGTGTGACAGAAAAGGGAAGTATTTGTCTTTTGATGGATGAATCACAATCATATAAAAAGGTTTCTCTTCAATTCACTGATATATTATTGTCTCCCCTTAAAGGCACTAGCATCCATTGTAGAAGAGATTAAAAGGCTTCAAAGGAAAATTTTATGGAATTTAAAGGTGGAACAAAAGAAATTTCAATTGGTAAGGTGGGAAAAAAGACGGTTAAAACATTCAACAAAGCTGTGCTGGGCAAATGGATTTCAAGGTTTGGTAGAGAGATCCGGAGAGGGAGGCAACATGCAGGACAGTGGTGGCTTGCAAATATAGTGAATTTTGGGTGGGCTCCAAGGGAAGTGAAAACATCTTATGGGGTGAGAGAGTGGAAGGGTATCATGAAACATAATTCTTTGTTGCAACCTTAGGGTGGGGAATGGGTCAACTATCAGGTTATGAGAGGATGAATGGTTAGAAGTGGGGAAACTTTGTGAACTATGTAATTATTAAAAAAATAAAAAAAAACATTGTGAACTATGTCCAAGTTTTGTATGGTTTAAGTAGGAAGGAGTTCACAATCTCACAATGTTATGAGGTAAGGCAGGGAGTGGTGATGCAATGTCCTGCATTTTGAAGACCTTTGCTGGATTTTTTTGCTGAATAAATAAACCATATGAGCTGAAAATAAAATTTACAAACTGTCTAACATTCGGTACATCAAAGATTACAAAGGATTCAGTAAAGCTCTTTGCTGGGGGCCAAGGAATGAGCCAGAGTATTAGTTTATCTTTGTACATAACAAAATGAGAGGAAGGCATTGCTAGGACGCAGATCCACGAGTTTGTAAAACATTCAAAGCAACTTGGCTATCCAGACAAGTCAAAAGGATTTTCCAATTGTTGGAAGCTGCAAGTTTTAAGCCTTGATAAACACCCATTAGCTAAAAACAGTTTAGGCTCCCACAGAGAGCGCCCCACAGCCCATCCCTCCAATGAATTGGGAACATCTCCCCATGAGTTGCAGAGGAGGTGTTCCCAATGCATGAGCAAGGTTCAAAATATAGACACAGGCTGATACACCGGATGGGGCATATCATCCTGCATCGAAGGCTGCCTTAAATTTTTTTAGTCTTTTTTTCTTTCAAACTGGTTTAGGGAGGTCGGTTTAAGGCCCATCTACTCCCCTGAAATAGGTGGGACCCCCAAAACACTAAGGTGGCGTTTGATAAATCTGAAAAGTTAAAAAGATATTAAAAGTGTCTGAAATCTGAAAAGAGACTGTTGTTTTTTGACTTTTTAGAGGTTCTGAATAAAGGTTGTTTGTGTTGGATCAAACCTTCATCGTCTAAAGTTCACTAATTTTACTATTTTACCCCTAAATTAGACTATTTGGTTGCAGCGGCAAGAGAAAAAGAAAGGAGAGAGAGAGAGAGAGAGTGTGTGTGTGTGTGTGTGTGTGTGTGAGATCTGAGGGTATTTTGGACTTTCGGCCAGGTCTGAAACGCATCTGAACACATTCAGCGCCTGGCCCATGTCTTATTATTTCAGATCTGAAAATAATTTTCAGACCCAAATTCAGATACACTTCCAAACACCTCTGACGTCTGAAAATCAACATTTTCATCTTTCAGAGGTCTGAAAAGTGTTAACAAATGCCACCTAAGTATAGTGGCGTATCAAAGGATCAGCAATACAATATGTATCAGTCATAACGCCCCAATATGTTGCGATATTTCAATCCTTGTGGACGAGGGGGATGGGCTGTGGGGCATGTTGTGTGCAAGCCCATCCAAACTCCATTAGCTCAGCCTCATCAACTAACCTGGAACTAGGAAATTTACCACCATAAGCGTTCAGAGACCCTTGGTGTATTTTCCACCTTTTGAGGGAGGCGCCCTCCCAAGCATCTAGTTCAAAAACATTCATTCACCTAATCAACAGTTCAACACACTCTCATTAAATAGAAAGCAATCTAGCTAGACAATAACTGGAATTTCTTTCTCATATATATTATTGGTACTTTGTATTA
This sequence comes from Nelumbo nucifera, assembly GCF_055504915.1. NCBI lineage: Eukaryota > Viridiplantae > Streptophyta > Magnoliopsida > Proteales > Nelumbonaceae > Nelumbo > Nelumbo nucifera. The sequence goes on along the minus strand of NC_142654.1, from coordinate 68,358,166 downwards.
TAAAGGTGACAGGACACATTACAAAGCAAAGCCTCTTGGAATGAAGCTAGATGTCAAGTGAAAAAAGGATATGATCCTAACTTTTCTCCATCCTAATAATAAATGATAGCATTCAATATGATGGCTTCAAAAAAAATAGCATTTAATATGCTACTTACTTTGTGGATAAGTTTGCATGATAGCATTTAATATGCTTCTCTAAGGGCAAAGTTGCAAGACAAAATTAAACAAATTATCATATACTAACAAATGAGGTAGCATTTACTGTGCTATTTACCTTAAAGGCAAAATTATTGAGAAAGAACAACAGAAATAGTGTTGAACTGGAGGGACAACGACGTCCTTGAGAAATCGGCATAACTATTGGACCAAATTTATGCTGAATATGACAGGCACCAGCCAAACCCAAACTTGAATAGACTTAAAATGGGGTTGAACCACCCTAAGCAACTGTATTTAAAACCTAGACCCAGTTTGGCCATAATAAGGCATTACAAATTTACAATAACCAAGGGTCCTCAGAAAGTTTCATGAATACAACCTAATAACAACCTGGGAAATAAGGATCTAGGCATATCTCAGCTCACATGATGCCCAAAGAGAAAATCAAACAGAAATAATAAATATAGGCATATGAATTAAAGAAGAACGGACATCAAACGCTCCAAAAAGATCCATTGTCCATCATAATTTGAATACAATAATAACAAGAAAGACAACTTACTGAATATTTCTCTCAAGTGGCCTTCATTGACATTCCTTGTAAGCTGATCAATGTGAAGAACCACAGACTCAAGAACTGGAGATGCTTTCCTGAAAGCATAAAAATATATAAGAGAACATGTGCAATGGATGCTACAAATGTCCAAGTACAGAATAAGCAATTGATCTCTTGGGTTGTGACTCAATAAGGAGATTCTAGAACATGATAGACCTTAAGCCGTAAGGTAATATGATTCTTTTATGGTGAGCATATAGTTGCAACATTGCAGACCAAACATCTAAAACATCTCAAGGGTGATGAAAATCTTGTAATGCCCTCAGAGTTAAAACCTTATACCAGCAATAAGAATTTCAGGTTTTCACTAAAATGCATCTCTTTTGATTAAATAGAAGTTCCATGCAGTGATTTAAAAGGCATGGCTAGGTGCACGGGCAAGGCACATTTTAGGGTAGGCGCCTCGCCCAGGTCCTAGGCGCAGCCCATTCAAAAGGCGCACACCTGGTGCGCCTGGTGCACCTTAGCCCAGGCATGCGCCTTTTGAAAATTTGACGCTTTTTCCTTTTTTTTGAGTCTAGCAGCTGGGCCAGGGGCTCCGCCCCCGGACCCCCTTGCCACGCCCCTCAAGGCAAGCCCAAACAAGTCCATGTTAGGGTCTTAAATTCTGAGTTTTCACACAAAAAATAATGATTTTATAATTTTAATTGCTTTTAAGAAGATATTTTATTAGGATGAATGAATGGACAAAATTACCAAATAGGGGGTTCACGAAGCTTCGGTCGCCTCGAGGGGCGTGGCAAGAATTAGGAATGTAATATGTCACAGTAGCTACTTGATTTAATTGAGAAAAAAGAGATTGTGGGTTTTATATGTTAGATTTCATTTTTAAATTCTCATTTGAATATGCTTTACATATTATATTTATTTATTTTAATTTTAGATAATTCTTTTTTAAAACATTTATTTTAAAATTTAAGTTTATATTTTTATTAATATTATGTTTTATAAATTTTTGGCATTTTTTTTAATTTTTTAGCTTTTTTTAAATTGTACACCTTGCCTCAAAAAGGCGCACGAGCACAAAATGGCCCTTGTGCCTTTTTTGCACCTTTCGCTTTTAAAACACAGGTTCCATGGTACCTTTCTTTGTTTAGTAAAGATGGACTTCCATTAAATTTTGTAAAACAAAGGACAAAACACACTACTTAGATTTGCCTTTACACGAGGGATTATCAGAAAAGCAAGAATATGACAAAGCATAGCCAATCCCATGAGAGAACTTAAAGATTATCTCTCAAACTCATATTATTATGTTCTTTCCTTTTCACTTTCTCTAATTGATATTGACCAATTTATTATCTTAGTGGTAAATAGTTAGACCTTTTAAACATGAATATGCAATCCTCCTTTTGTATGGTTTCTAAGAACAAAGTACCGATACGTATCAGGTCGTATCGTATCGGGGACTTCCCGATATGCCCCTACAGGGGGTGTTTTGGGGTCCCGACCAGTTCAGAGGGTGGACGGACCTTAAAACGGCCCCTCTGAACCAGATTCGAAAAAAAATAAAAAATAAAAAAAGGCTACCGGTACTGCCCGATATGCCACTACCGGCATATCGGGCGCCACTACCGGCATATCGGGCGTATCGATATTTTGAACCTTGTCTAAGACATTTATGACAAATACCTATCAAAAAAACTGAGAAGTTTTAAAAGAACAAAATACATCCAATCACTTCCCTTAGCACCTACCAAAAAAACAAGGCACTTCAAAACTGGCAGAATTTTATGAAATGAATGAAAGTTTACAACATTAAGATGGCCATTTACAGGTAATCTTTACCTTGGAGGTGGTGAAGCTCGTTTAGTTGGTGGCGGCGGAGAGTGACCACGCCTGCCTGCCCCTAAAGGACTGAATATATAAATAAAGAATATGACATTAGTCATGCGCCTTGGGTTAAAAACATATTTTCAGTGAAATAGAGGAAAAATAATCATAAAATCATCAAAAATACCAGCCTACTTGCTTCAAAAAGTTATGCAAACAATATGTAACACTTGTAAACAATGGATTATTGCCAATGTATTGTAGTTTTTAAACATATGACATGTAAGGATATTTTAAAAAAACATCTCAGAAAAAAGACAAATTAATTGAATTAACAAGACAATGAAACCATGGTTAACTCCTGCTTACCAACCACATACTTAGAGCAAAAGAAAAAACGGTTTTGTAACATATTCGTTGTTAAAATAAATCTTTGGTTACTTTCTGCAGCAATTTAGGTTGTTCCTTATGGGCATCACACTGGTCATTATAAATTGTAAACTGTTCAAGTGCACTGAAAAAGAAAAGAGAGAAAAGAAATCCCAAATCAAGAAATAATGCCTGGTTTGTGTACGAAATATCAAAACCATCTAAACCCTGCAGAAACCCACTCATGGAAAGAACAATGCTGAAACCAAAATATTATCTGCATACCTTCCCAACTTGTTAAGGAAACAAAAGAATGACACTTAAAGACTATGAAACCCTAACCATTGCAACCATACAAACCAATTTATTTTAGAAAACCAAAAATTACGGCATATGCACTAGAAACCCACAATTGGGCATTACACCGCTAGAGAAGCTCCCTAAGCAATAGACATTTGTATGAATCCTTACAATATGGTCGGATTTTGTTCAAAATAAAAATGATTTTGACATATAATGAAACACATGAAGCTACGAGAACCCTAATTTTACAGAAACGAAAGAGGAAGGACGTGTGTAGAGAATAACCTTCTTCTCTGTGGCGGAGGGCTTCGGCTAGAACTGACGCTCCGTGATGGAGAGGAAGACGAGGAGAAAGACTTGGATCGAGACCTGGAGAACGACCGAGAACGCGAACGAGAGCGAGAATCCGAACCAGAAGACGAGCGAGACGGAGATGACGAGCCTGACCCAGACCCTGAGGGGGTCGCCGGTCGACCTCGACCGGGCTTCGCCATGATTATCCTCACAGCGAGAAACGATGAGAAGTTTAAAACCCTAAAGAAACCCCAGCAGTCGGGAGAAAGGTTACGCCCGTCCAGTGCTTTCACTTGCAAATAAGGGAAGTGCTTATCATTTCTAATGCACGTGTGTGTCGCGTTGCCTTGCACGTGTTATGACGTTTGTACATCAACTAGCGGTGGCGCCAATGGGTAAATTACAAAGACCCCTGTATTTTGAGACAAAGACCCTTTGTACTATAATCATGAGACAAAAACCCCTTTAACCGTTAAGTCAAATGACGGAATACATTAAATTACCAAAATATTCTATTAAACTTTTTCTATTTTCTTTTTTTTTCCCTTTTTCTCTTAAAATCTATTGTTTTCCTTTTTCTCTTCGTTTCCCCTTCCTCATCGTCCTCTCTCATTCTCTCTCTCCCAACTCTCTGAAATGAACCATCGTGGCACTGTCTCATGTTGGCTTGCAGCACCTTCACCTCCACTCTCATTCTTTCTCTCCAACTCCTTTGGCTTGCCACACCTATGCCTTCGTCGTGTCCTCTCTCATTCTTTCTCTCTGTCCCAAGGACGATCTTGCCAAGGAAGCTGCCAGCTTCACCTCCCAGGTCATCATCATGAACCACCCAGGCCAAATCGAAAATGGTTACGCCCTTATGCTCGATTGCCACACTTCCCACATCGCCGTGAAGTTTGTTGAGCTCCTGGCCAAGATTGACAGGCTATCTGGTAAGGAACTCGATAGCGCCTGCTCTTCCCCCTACTTCAGCGCTCCTTCCAGCCCCAAACGTTTTGGTGAGTTCTTCCAGAGTGTCCAAAACCATCCAGAAATCAAAGATATTGCTTTCCCTTCAAACCTTACTGCAGCGGAGAGTCTACTGTTCTCTGTCGTCTTCCTGTTCTCCGTCTTCCTACAGTGGAGAGTCTACTACAGCGGAGCATCCAAAACCAGCCGACTCTTCATCTTCCTATTCTCCGTTGTCCGTGTTTAAATGAGTTCGGTGGGTTTGAGTTCCTCTGTTCTCATGAGAAGGGGAGCAGGGAACCAGACTTCAAGTTCCTCTGTTCTCATGAGCAAGGGAGCAAGTGTTTTAAATGGGTTTAGCGGGTTGAGTTCGCAGGGTCAGATGGATACTCCCGATTTTTGTTCTAATTCACAATTTCCAACCACCCGATTGCTGCCCTTGGTGGAGATAGCACCACTATGGGTATTGGTTTCAATACGACTGATTTCGGAGGTTTTGAGGGTTCTGCTAATAACATGTTCCCCAACAGGTCTAAAGTTTTGAGACCTCTCGAAATTTTCCCTCCTATCGGCGCACAGCCCACCTTGTTCTAGAAGAGAGTTGCTCTCCAGAAGAATTCAGCCGCAGCGGACAAAGGGGGCAACTTGGGGTTTTTTGGTTCGGAAGGTGGTCAAGATTCAGCTATGGTTGAAGGGAGCAAGGGCAAGACGGAATTGGAAGAAGAACAACGAGGAGGTGTTGGGTCTGTTGTTCCAAAGATTAGCGACAGATGGAATTGAATGACAGGCTCTACATGGAAGAAGAGGAGAAGAGGAGGAAGACAGAATTGAATGACAAGCTCTACATGCTTAGGTTTGTTGTTCCAAAGATTAGCAAGGTGAGAATCTCTAAGGTCCATGTTTCTTTTCTTATTTTTCCTGGCAATATCTACTTTGGTTGTTCTCTCCAGGTAAATGCTTCGTCTATGCCATGCCAGGGTGTTCGGGAAGATGAACAGTGTTTTTTCATAAGGATAGTACGGGGATTAAAAAAATATTGTAACCGTCAATTCCAACGGAAAGCTAAGGGTCTTTGTAATTTATCCTTTATAATATAAAGTGGACTGTTTTGGCATGTCTTTCCGTGCAGTCTTTCGGTTGTTTACAAGCCAGAAAGACTGATTTTTGGTTTATTTCCGTTTGACACGCAGAAGATCTAACCGCCAAAAAACGAAACACCAAAAAGACACGAAAAGTCCATTTTAGGCTAATTTCGGGAAGCTTCAAATGAAACTTCTCACGTTTTTCGTGTTTTAATCTCGCACAGAAAGACGTGCATCTACCAAACGTGCTTCGGACTTCTCAAATTTTAATGCAAAAGCTCAATGTGTCTTTTGACTGTCAGAGCTACCAGAAGATCTTCCCAAAAAGACACGCCAAATTGGCCCCAAAACTCATATAAGTAAGACTCAAATTGGAAAAAGTATAAATACAAATATGTAGAGTGCAAAACCTTAAATTTTTTACTATTTTGTATGTATTTATACTATATATATTTGTATTTGTATTTTTTTCTAAGCTGAGCTTAAGGAAAAAATGCAATGTTATTTAAAATAATTAAATCTTTATTTTAATAATTTGTTACGGAAATGTTTTACTAATTTAATAATTTGGATTAAGTATATTAATATTTTTTAACAAAAATAATAAATTATTACTAATTACTTAATAAAATAATTATTTTTCCATATTATTTGCTAGTGTTCTATTTTATTTATTTTACTTTATTAATGATTTAATGTTTCAATTTTTTATAAATATTTAAAATACCTAAAGATCAATGGATATATAAGATTATGTTATAGTTATAATTAAATTAATCTAGCCCAAACTTAAGATTTAAGACTTTGGATTAGGCTTTGATTGATCCTCGTCCTAAACCAACCCACTAAAGTTGCACATATTGTAACATTCATAATTGGACTAAACCAAACCTAGTGTAACCCATGCATGCATTATTTTTGGGTTTTATTTAACTATTTTTATATAATAATATTGAAGCCAAAGGAACTATAAATGATGGGCTACTCCCATTTTGTAACCCAATGAAAATTTTGATATTGTATTAGTAGTTTTTAAGGTCGTCTTGCCTAACCTAGCCCACACCTTAAGTGTAATAATATTTGTTTGGGCCTACAAGCTTGCCCGTGTTAATTATAAAATTATGTTTTTTTACAAATTTAATTTTTTTTAATTATAGTCTAGTATAAAAAATAATATATATATATATATATATATATATATATATTTGTTATCTAAATCTTATATAATAATATTTACCATATATGCATATAACTTCTAAGTTTAACTTAATAGGGGTTGCTGGCTTGGGCCCTATCTGCTAGGGTTGTCACTGGACTCCGAAAGCCCGACACACAATTCAACTTCGAATTTGATTATCCCATACTTGGATGTTAGAACTAGCATTTGGTTAATAATGTAAGTAAGGTAGGCTTGATTCTATGATCGAGGAGAAAAACTATAGATTCTAATGTAAATGAGATGGCAAAGCAACAGAGAATGGTTTCCTTGAAAGACGAAGATGGGATTTGATGTAGCATGATCTAACTACTCCCTGCTGGAGGATGATCTGGCTTCCAGTCGGACAGCGAGCTAGGTGAATCTGCAAGAAATGATCAGAGAACCCGGGGTGGCTAACCCGACAAGGTTGCTCCGATGCTTAAGCCAGTAAACTTATGTGAGCTGAAAAGCTTTGAGAGCTTAGTGAGCTAGAGAGTAGAAAAATCATGCGTACCTTGTGTCATTGGGGTTGGTGCCTTTATATAGTTGAGTCTTCACGGGTTTTGCGGATTGATTCCCAGATCTTTGTCCGGATGGGGAGTAACGTTATCAACTAATAAAGATTATCAATTTCGCCCAATCCGGGCGGGAGAGGATTAGGCCTGCCGTTATGCGGTGTGATCCCATGAGGTTCGGAGTCTGTTGGAGGGACTCCCGGAATTGTTACGTGGTGGTCTGGGTTGGTAGCCCCGAGTTGATACTTCGATCTTTTAGTTCCGAACTGGATTGAATGCTAGGTGACTCTGCTCCGAGGTGACTCTGTGCCGAGGTGATGGAATACCCGAGCTCAATTGTTGTGAACTAGGCTTGCCAAGCTGAGCTGTCATCTCTTAGTCAGGTCATGTCCACGTGTCCCCTTCTCGCTAGGTCGCGCCAAATCACCCTTCATCAATTGCCCCCCACTCCTCGTACTAGGGGTCCCAACCTGGTGCAAGGAGTTCATGGACGATCTAGGTAGATTTGGCGCGGGGTCTGACAATCTGAAGAGCGAACCGCTGGTCAGGCCTGTTCAACTGTCTGGCTCAACCACAAAATGACCCAGATCACGTCCCGGGTACGCGCGGGCGTCAAAGAGTGCGCTCAACCGATTTCGTCCTCAAGTGTCGTGCAACCGGTTTTCATGAGAGTCGTTGGATCGAGTAGGTCTCAACCGTTGATCGCCACGCAATGAGCTATAACTAGGGACCGAGGGGCCCCTCTTCTTTGCCAAAAATCTTGTGATTGAGCTCTCTCGAGGTCGCGTCGGAGTCCTTCAGCTCGCCACTTCTCCCCTTGTGTTTTGAGGTCGTTCTCGTCTTTTTTGGTGAATTCGTCTTTTCTTCCTTAGTTTGTTCTCATTTCCTATTCCTGTTTCAATATGTCTACAATAGATAGGCTTCTTAGTGACTCTAGTGGGCTTGAAGGTGTCGAGATGCAGTCCTCGACTCCCGCTGGCGAGGTCAGCTCCTCGCTAGGTAGTTCCCCTCCTCGCCCTTTAGGAGAAACCTCTTTACCCGAAGTCAGGCCATCTCGACCCGAGGAGCTTGTAGCTCAGGAGGAGGGACCGACCTCCAGAGAGGGGGTCCCGTCTTCTTCTCGGGGTCGAGATCCAGATGACTTCAGGCAGGCTACTGTCCTTTGTAGCTCGTTACCGTCTTCCCGATAACTTAGATTTCAGTATTCCTTTAGGTCGGTACCCTTGGGTTCATGGTCACCATGTGCTCGCGGTTTTCGAAGAGAAGCTCATGGTTGGGTTGCGCTTCCCGCTCCACCCATTCATTATAGAAATAATTAAGTTCTTTGACATCACCACCGACCAATTACACCCGAACTCCATCCGAACTATAGTAGGTACAATCTCCCTATTCCACGAGTACAACCGACCTCTGTCCTTAGACGATTTTAGCTAGATTTGCTCAATCAAAAATAACTCTGCTTGCTTGCGCAGGGACGTCCGACAGAGTTACTAAATCTCTCCTCGCACCGAGTTCAAAATCCTGTTCGACAGCCCGAACAAAATACCAGCCTGGAAGAGGAGATACTTTTTTGTTCAGAACCCCGAGGTGTGGCCCTTCCTGACTCACTGGCGGGTGGCTATTAAAGACCTCGGGGTGAGGCTAGATGCGGAGACCAGGGCGGTTGTTAACTCCTAGAGGGACCTCGGCCTGGAGATGAGAGATTTCTTGGCCGAGGAGAAGCTTGTGCGAGCTAGGCTGAGCCCTCCTGGTAGGCCTCCACCTTGGTGCTCATATTCTTTTTTACTTTGAATTTTCTTTAGTTCACGACTAACCTTTTCCTTTTCTCTTGTAGTAGCCATGTCGAAGATTGATGCAGAGAACCTTTTGAAGAGCTTCCAGAGAGGGAAAAAGAGGAAGGCTTCAAAGAAGTCTCGTCGGGAGGTCGGTCCCTTTGCCCCTGTCCCGCCCGAGGTCGCTGCGCCGGAGCCGATCTCTTCCAAGCTTTCGGAGGAGGAGGTCCGTCCTGAGCCTCCTATCGTGGACCTGGACGAAGACCAAGACGAGGAAGTTCCGCCTCGCGAACCGGAGAGCACTTCCACACCCGAGCCTCAGCTCTCGAAGGAGAGCATAATGACCCCTCGGCTCGGGCTCCTCAAGAGTAAGGACGTCGTATTTCCTGCCAAAGTTGCGAAGTGGGCTGACATGCCCACAAGCCAGCTCAGAGGCCAGGCTGCTAGTTACTGTATGGTGGTGAGTATTTTACCTTTATACTTTATTTCCTTATTCGCTTTTTAAGGGTACTTACCTCTGCTTTCTTTTCGCCAGGTGAACTCCGCCATTCACTCGTTGGTCTACTAGTTCGAGGTTTGCCTGAAGCAAGCTCGGGAAGCCGAAGAGAATGCTTGGAAACTTTACCGTGAGCTGGACTTAGCTCGGGGTGAGGTTCTTCGGGCTAAGAAGGGAGCTCAGAGTCAACAGGAGCTGATCCTGGCGCTGACTAAGGAGAAGGAGAAGCTCCAACACGAGAACAAGAACCTCAATGCGATGATCAAAGAGCGCACCGAGATCTTCGAGACCGCTATTAAAGAGGCGCGAACTGAGGAGAGAGAGCGCACCATCGAAAGTTTCAAGGAGTCTCCGGAGTTCCACAATCTCCAAGTCGAGTACGGATCAAGCTCTTACCAGTCTGGCTTCAAGCTTTGCAAATATCTAATGCAGCAGAAGTTTCCCGAACTGGACCTCGGAGTTGTTTCTATGTCTAACCTCACTCCCGAGACGGCGAAGGCGGCCAACGAAGAACCCGGCTCCTCCGAAGAGGAAAGCGACAATGAAGTCCCCAAAGTGGGCCCGTCAGGTCGAGAGGACGCGGAGGAGGATCGCATGGAGACCGACCTGCCCGGTAGTTCGGATGCATGATTCTCGCCTATTTTCTTGGACCTCTATGATGTACACCCCGAGTCTCCGAGCTCGGTTCATAGTGAAAGTTTCCCTTTTTTCTTTTATACTCAAAACTTTATATCAATGAAATACAAGTATTTTGGCTATCTCTGTGCAAAAAACTTTCTAAGTGTAAATAACTCCCGAATTGGCGAACTAAACCAAATAGGAGAAAATTTTTTCTAAGTGTTGGTTACCCCGAACAATTGAGCTAACGAGCTGGACTCCGAGTAGGGGTAACTTCACATTATTAGGCCGAGGTGGGCGGACATTGTAGGGTATATACCCGACCTGTCTACACACGGGCTACTCGCTTAGGTGTCGGTTATCCCTCAGTGCTGAGTCATCGGGCTTGACTTCAAATGGGATTAAGCTGTCGTTATATGCCGAGGTGGGCTAGACATAGTAGGGTTTGTACCCGAACTGTCTATGCCTTAGGCATGAGAACTGATTTGCCTATGCTGAAGAGGCAATTAGGGCTTGCCTGCCTATGCCGAAGAGGAGACTAAGACTTGTCTACCTATGCCGAAGAGGCGACTAGGACTTGTCCGCCCATGCCGAAGAGGCGACTGGGACTTATCGTAGTGTCGAGGTCTTATGTCAGCTCGGCATCATGGCCCTTGGGCTTCTGGGAGTGACTCGCAGTCCTCTCTCTAGTTCGGTGATCACAAGTAATATCTTCTTACGTTGTCTATGTTCCACATTCGAGGTACTTGCTTCCCCTCCAGAGTCTCGAGCTCGTACATACCTTTCCCGAATACTCGTCTTACTCGGTATGGAGCTTCCTAATTCGGTCCGAGCTTACCAACACCAGGCTCAGGTACCATAACCTTCCGAAGAACCAGGTCGACGATGCGGAAGTATCGCTTTTTGACCCGGGAGTTATAGTATCGAGCTACTCTCTGTTGGTAAGCTGCAGTCCGGATGTATGTCAGGTCTCGTACTTCCTCCACCAGGTCCAGGTTAGTACGGAGCTCGTCATCATTCGTCTCTTCGTCATAGGCCTCCAAGCATAGTGTAGGCACTTCGATTTCTGCTAGGATCACCACTTCTGTGCCATAAGTGAGATTCAAAGGAGTCTTACCTGTGGCAGTCTTGATGGTAGTTTGGTAGGCCCAGAGTACACTGGGCAGTTTGTCTACCCAATCCCTTGGCTCGAGCTAAGCTAGCTTTCAGTTCGTGAAGTATGGCTCTGTTGGTGACTTCCGCTTGCCCGTTCGCTTGGGGGTGTGCCACCGAGGTGAAATTTGCTGAATTCCCATTTCGGCACACCAATTATGAAACTTGATATCCTCGAATTGCTTCCCGTTGTCGAAGATGAGTACCCGAGGTAGCCCGAAGCGACACACTATGTTCTTTCAAAAGAAGTTTTGTATGTTGTGGGCTGTGATTGTTGCTAGAGGTTTAGTTTCCACCCACTTCGTAAAATAGTCTACTGCTATGACCAGAAATTTCCTCTGTTCTGTTGCTGGCGGGAATGGACCAAGTATGTCGATTCCCCACTGTGCAAAGGGCCACGGGCTAGTGAGGTATTTTAGATCGGCAGCAGGCCGGTGATGGATGTTAGTGTGCCTCTAACACTTATCGCACTTCTTGACGAGCTCGAGTGCGTCTGCCTATATCGTGGGCCAGTAGTAGCCCTGCCGTAATGCCTTCTGCGCGAGACCAAGTGTCAACCGCACAAGCCTTCATGGGTGTCACAAAGTACGTACTCGGCCTCTGAGGGTCGCAAGCAGCGCAAGTAGGGGAGCTTGGAGGACCTTCTATACAGCTATCCATCTATAATGACGTACTTAGCTGACTGGCACTCTACCCTTCGGGCCGCATTGCGTTCTGCAGGGAGGGTCCCGTGAAGCAGGTAACTCACGAATGGGTCGATCCAGCTTGGTTCTGCTTGTGCTACAGAAGTGACCTCTCTTGCCCCCCCCCCCGAGAATGCTAGGCCGAGGTAAGTCCTCTATATACATAGTTCGCATGGTGTTGCAGCTTGTGCTGGCTAATCGGGACAAGGCATTGGCCTCAGTGTTCTCGAACCTCGGAATCTGTCTGATGAAGTAGGAAATGAAGCCGCACAGGATCTCCCTAACTTTGGCCAAGTAAGCAGCCATGGTGGGGTCGCGGGCTTCATATTCGCCGCTGACTTGGTTGACTATGAGCTGAGAGTCGCTACATATGACGAGGTGCTTTGCCTTCATTTCCCTTGCTAAGGTGAACCCGACGACCAATGCTTCGTACTCTACTTCGTTGTTTGAAGTCGGGAACCCAAACCGAAGTGCGTGTTCTAGCTTCACCTTGCTTGGGCCGTACAGAATTATTCCTACGCCGCTTCCTTGTTGGTTGGACAAGCTGTCGACGTGGAGAATCCAGGACTCCTCGTTCCAGGTTGGACCTACTCTGACCAGAATCGGCGTTGCACTGGTTGATGCTTCCATCGTCTGTTCGAGCTCGGTCAGCTCGGGAGTTGCGATACTAAATGTACATTCTGCCACATAGTCGACCAAGGCTTGGGCTTTGATAGCCGTCTTAGGTTCATATCGGATGTCGTACTCACTTAGTTCGATAGCCCACTTCGTCAATCTACCAGACACATCGGGCTTGATCAAGATCTGTCTTAGAGGTTTGTTGGTGAGGACGACGATGGTGTGGGCTTGGAAGTATGAACGAAGCTTGCGAGCTGCTATGATTAGCACGTATGCCAGTTTCTCGATCTCTGGGTACCTGGTTTCTGCGTCCTGCAAAACTTTGCTAACATAGTAGATGGGTTGTTGGACCCGATCTACCTCTTTGATTAGTACCGAGCTGACCACCTCGTTTCTTTTGAATAATAGTTGTTTCTTTTGATTGCATAAATTGCTTTCGCCCTCACTGACCTATTATTGGTCATGCATTAAAATGATCCAATGTTTTTAAACCTGACCTGGAAAAAGAACCACTTCTTTGTCCGGGTGGCGGGTCATTGGTTCAACTATCCGGGTCAAATGGGTTAACCTATTATGACATCATAATTTACTAACAAAAATATAAAAATACAGAAAACAGTTAAGGCCTCAATTGTTTTTTATCAGCATTAACATTCAAGAATGCAGGCATTACTATTTTTTTCCACTTTGTATTTTGTCTGCTTAGACTCCTTGTCACCGGTAGGTATATTATAGTTTTCACTTTTAACAGAGGAATATTGCAGAGAATGAAAAGCTTAATATTTGGAGAATATCCCATTATTGGGCTACTTATCACTGCCTATGGCTCTGAGTCTTTTACTCCCTCTTGTCAAAGTATGTTCTTCCCTCTATAATGATGAATTGACCTTTGAAACTTAAGCTGTAAGCCCACCCAAATATCTAACCAAATATGAATCAGTCTACAATTAAATCCTTTCTAAATCACTAGTTGCAAATTGCATATATTGTTTTAGTTGAGCACTGAAGGTTTCGTGTAAAATGTAAAATTTGAAAGCTAGCTAAAATACATATAGGAATTTTCCTATCAATATCTAGAATCAAATATTATCCATTGAATAAATAGTTTGGCAAGGGGAATTTTCTTTAGGCAAAGACTCTTCTTTTATTAGAGATCTTTGAGTGATATTGTTGGGGACATCTAACTTTAGGGTAAAGGGTGACTTTCAGGTTGTGGGTAGATGGATAAAATGTACTGAGAAGGTGCCCTGACCATCCATCACCAAATTAGAGAAGCTAGATCTTTAGCATCTGCAATGAATATCTAGTTTAGATAATTGTCAAGATCAGCCAACTCCCTAGTCGACATACTTGTGAGAGGAGGTGTCCGGAGTACAAATTTGTACTTGGTGCTTTTCCCCTAGTTAACTATTTTTGCTTCTTAATGTTCCCATAGTTGGGTCAAGTCTTTGGTTGTTCTTCTCAATATCCCCCTTGTGATTTGAGAAGACTAGTTGCTTATACTTTTCTTTCATTTCAGTTTTCTTTTATGAAATTTTCTTCCATTTCAGTTGATGATCAAGAAAAATCACAATATGGGGTGTCTTTTAGATTGAACTATTTACTATTGTCATATACCTCTAGACATTAGCATATTTGAAGATATTGTTATTATTGATACATACAATGTTCTATTAAAAAATTCAAGTATATAACAGGGATAAAATTCAATAGATGCCATACATGTAAGGGCGAGAAAGAAATAAAGAAAAAATGTGTTGAAGATGTAAAATGCTAAAGGGGTGTCAATTTTCATCACATGGTACAAAATAACCTATGGGTAGCCAAATACATAGCTCATTCCTAGATCAACGGAAGCAAATGTAAAATGCTAAAGCAGATTAGTTGCCTCACTTTATAGTTTGTACTCCTTTGTATTTTAATTTAAGTACTGACCCTATGCTATTGTTTCTCTTATAGGTGTCTTGTTTGAAAAAATTACAAGGTAAATTTTATACTATTCACTTATTGTTTTTGTAGTTCATGGCAGTCATATAGATAAACTAAGCAATATGATGGTTTAACTAATTTAAGGCATAACCAGATCTTGAATTAGTGATTGTTGAAACTTGCTAAAACAGTCTATTCATCAAATGGAAGCTTGCTGAAACTTTCTACCATTTTCCCATTTGTCTTACTTTGACATGACCTTGGTTGAGTGGATCAATCTATGCTTCTTGACAATACTTGTCACAGTTGGCTTCTAATCTTATCACCAGCTGTAGCCTCTTTGAAGAGGTCAGAATTTTCAAAGAAAGTATTTGATGGCATTTGATAAAACTAAAGTTTGACATCTAAAACCCATAAAAGCTTTCTCTACAAATCTGATATTTGGAAACAATAAATATGTGTTTTCTTCTTTTCAAAGCCTATGAAAACAATGAATTGCTTGGTTGTTTGAATGTTGTAATGTTTGATAACTACTAACTTTGCAATTTTACCCTTTTGAAACAGTCTATTCAATAAATGAATTATGTTAGCAACAAAACTTAGCTTCATTTTCTCATAAAAACCAAGCTCTTTTGAGATCATGATTTATCTTGGTTATGGATTCCCTCCAGGTATCTTTGAAACTAATAACAAGCTTAGGCACTGATTTCCACTTGTATTAATTATGTTACCTCAATCTTGGACATGGTGTTTCAATAGTGAGGTTGAACCAGTGGGTTATCATGATGGTTGTGTAGGTAGCAGACAGTGAAGAGTGCAGGTCAAGATGTATTACATTTGAATAGAGTCTTCTTAATAGAGCATGTTCCATCCAAGTAAGCATTACTCAAAATGGACAATGGAAGTAGATGCTCTGAAAGAGGTTCTAGAACTATGCACAAAGGTATGCCAAATACCCCATGATGATATTTGGGAGGGGGGGAGAGACTTCGATGGTCAAGTTAGTAAAATGAGAACAAGACGAGTTGAATAGTTTGGTGAGAGTTGTGTGAAGTGCAAGATGGGATGAGGTGTGTCATGGTGGTAGGGAAATAAGTATATAGTGTTTAGAGTGTTGAAATTGATGATGGCTCACCTACTCATAGGAGGGGACCTTTGTTATGGAATAGGCACACCATTTACATGTGTTTGGAATCTTGATCCACTTATCATGCCCAAGGTCGACATGCTATTTACACATGGTCGATCAACCGTGGGTCTGTTTTAAGGGTCCGGTTGGTTTATAGTCGGAATTGGAATCAGAATGCTCTATTCCCATAGTTTGTTTGGTTCAGATAGGAATTGAAATTAACAAGAATGAGATTTCATTCCCAAGGGGGGTAGGGAATGATCATTCCCTCAAATGAAATAATTCCATTCTAGTGGGAATGGAAATGTGATTCCAATTTCGATTCTAGACCCTTGTTCCCACAAACCAAACAAGGTCTAAATGTGTTGGTGCAGACGATTTGATCAGTTTGGCCATGTGTATCGTTTAATGATCTAGCTTGATTTTGCACATGGTGTATGGTCTTCTAACAACATGCCTATTGCCTCCACTTGGATGCTCACATTTCGCTTCCTCAAACGATTAAATGAACATAACAAAGGCTGCATTTAGCATTCCTTATTTTAAGGACTTATCTCCTTTTTGCTGTTAAAATGCCCTTACGAACATTATGTTTTTAACTGCAAAAAAAGAAATGAGTACTTAAAATAACAAATGCCAAATGCAACCTAAGCTTTGTTTGGCCTCACACTTCATCTTACTCCCAAGGATGACATGATCATTTTTAGGTTAACAGGCCAGCTTGTTCAAAGGGAGTACCACATTACTGTTCGAATCTGGTGAGGGTATGAGGTTGCACTTGAGGTGAGGTAGCATAACCATTTTGTCCTTCACTTGGTGCCATGTAATGGCCTATGATTGGTGGTCAATTCTTGCTACATCAAGAAACGTGAGAACATTATAGGGCTTGTTCTACTTCAGTTTAACTAATAAAATTCATCTACTGCATAGGTTACGCGTATTGCGTAGGTACTAGCGGGGATCCTTGTGATGCACGGAATCTATCAAGGAAAGTGAAATAACCAATATTTATAACTAAGGAAATAATGCAATGTTGTTTAAAATAATTAAATCTTTATTTTAATAATTTATTACAAAAATGTTTTTGTAATTTATTAATTTGGATTAATTGTATTAATATTTTGTAGCAAAAAATCATAATTATTGCTAATTACTTAATAAAATAATTATTTTCCACATTATTTGTTGGTATTCTATTTCATTTATTTTACTTTATTAATGATTAAATGTTTAAATTTTTTGTAAATATCACTTAAATATATAAAGTAATTAAATATCATTAAATATATAAAATTAGGCTATAGTCATAATTAAATTAATCTATTGTTAACTTTTTTAGTCATTAACTAAATTAATCTAAACCCAAATTTAGGGTTTAAGACTTTGGGTTAGGCTTGGATTGATCCTCATCCAGACCCAACCGACCCAAGTTGCATGTATTGTAACATTTGTAATTGGACTGGACCAAAGTCACCAAACCAAGTGCACCCATGCATGCATTATTTTTAGGTTCTTTTTTAACTATTTTTAGATAATTTGAAGCCAAAGGAACTACGAGGGATGGACCACCCACATTGTGTAGTCTGATGAACCAAAATATTAAAAATTTTGGGCTAAATTTTGGTAGTGTATTAGTAGTTTTTAAGATTGCTTGGCCTAGCCCAACCCACACGTTAAGTGTAATAATATTTGTATAGGCTTACATGATTGCCCATGTTAATTATAAAACTATGATTTTTTACAAATTAAATTTTTTATATAATTCTAGTTTAATTTTGTTATCTAAATATTATATATATATATATATATATAATACTAATATTTACCATATATGCATATCTATACTACTTTAAAAAGTACAAATAGCCTCAACAATATTTCTATAATTTTGTGACGACAAAACTTACCTCTTTATATTTAAATTTATTGATAAAAAATGAGGGCAAATAGGATAACTAGTTATTAATATTAAATGAGTTGAAAAGAGTTAATCTTAAGATATTCAATGCATTCAATTATCTCTTATTAAATCCAACATTTAAGGTATTAATTTGCATTTAACTTCAATGAATCATATATTTAAGGCTTCTTTGTTTCTTCTCATCATTAAATTCTATAATTAAATACATACATAATAAATTAACAATTTCAATAACATAAAAACTTAATACTTTTAAATTTTACTTGGAAAAAATAGTGTTTTCATATAGGTGGTGGTAAGAAATTAAACCATTTGGATCTAATGAACCAATCCATGTTGCCACAATTAAATAATAAAATGAAAAAATATAGAAATTAAAAAAAAGTGTGAACATTTTTAATATCATATATTTGACATATTAAACAATAATAAGTATGATAAACAATGTTTTAAAAACCGACCCAGAGGTCGAACCGTTTTGCCTTCGAGACCTTGGTCACCAGTTCGAGTGTTAAGGTCAAATGAGTTAAACTGCTCTGCATCAATACTATGTGTGTGTGTAAAAATACATATTTTATCAATAAATAGTATAATTATGTTTTACATATAACATAGTTATGTTTTATATATATTTTACATATATTACATATAATATATGTATTATGTTACATCTATTTGTGTTTTTTAATTTTGTTTTAAATTTTGTATTTATAACAAAAATAAAAAAATGTAATTTGGGGCCAAACAAGGTTTTTTTTCCGCAAAAATAACAAGGAAAGGCACATAATGCCTTTGGGACGTATAGATCTTGAAAAGTTACTCAAAAAGAAAAAAAAATATAACCCTAGTTGGACATCGGAGTGCAAAGTTATGGCTTCCAAAAGTTTGCACATAATTAAGTGCGCAATCTACAATTTGGTTATTGGGTCGAATAGGTCAATGGTTGAACCGCCCAAATTAGACGGTTTTTAACCAAAAGGGGGGGGGGGGGTTAATAGAACCAAACCTATAATCAAAGCTGAGTGACAGTTCGAACGATTCAATCGAGTAGGTCAATAACAAGTTGAAAACATTTATTATAAATAAGAAATGTTTTTATTAATGATGGAAATGAAATGTAAAATTTAAAACCAATTGGAAGTAAAATTATTTTCCTATTATTTCTCATTAAATCTCATATCTAAGGTAGATTCTCTTATTAAATCCTATATTTTTCTCAACAATAAATTCTACTAATTAAATCTACAACATTAATTTTAATAACATAAAAATAAATATTTTGAAAATAAAACAATTTTCTTCCCTCTTAGTGGTGGGTAAGCAATTCAACAATTTGGGGTCAAATCTGTTAATAAATAATGCCATAATTAAATAATAAAAAATTAAAATATATAAAATATAAATTACAAAAAAAAAAGAACTGGGCATGTCTTTAATATTACATATTCATTATACTGAACAAAATAAGTATGAAATGTAAGAAGTATTTTTGTAAATTATGAGAATGGAATGTCAAAATTACCTATAAATGAAATGATGTCATAGTCAAATAATAAAATTATTAAAAATAGAAAATACAAAGAATCACATGAATAAATATTATACATAATATATAATTTTATCAATAATGGAAATGTAATATCAAACTATTTTTCTTTTTGGGTCGTGGGTTAGTGATTTGGGTCAAATGGACTAATCGATGATATAATAGTTAAATAATAGATATTTAAAAAATAATAAAACGTACAAATAATCAAACAAATATATAAAAAATTATATATTAATTATGTCAAACAAAAATTAAGTGTGATAAGTAAAAATAATGTATATTATGTAGATAAAATATATAATTTAAAACTGCTCCGAAAGTAAAGCTATTTTTTTATTTAAATGGTGGGTCAATGGTCAAACTTTTCAAAGAAATCTATGATTTCATATTTGAATAATAAATATTTAAAAATTAGATAGAACACAAGAGATAAAAAAGTACGGAATTTTGTCAAAGACATTTTATAACATTTCTAATGTTATATAATCATCGTATTAAATAAAAATTAGTTTTATTTAAGACATAAAAGGAATACAAAATTTAACAATAGTAGTAGTAGTGGTAATAATAACAATAATTGTTATTGTAAATTAAAACTGCAAGTGCACATTTAGTACAAGTATTTAAGTTTATTTTTAACCATATTGTTACTTTTGTTAATTTTCAATTTCTATCATAACTATGATATATCTAAAATTAAAGTAATTAATATGAAAAAAAAATCATATGTGCAACGCACATGCTTAATTATTATTATTAACTTCTAAGTTGAGCTTATTAGGGGTTGTTTAGCTTGGGCCCTATTCGCTAAGGCCATCATTGGACTCCAAAAGTTTGATACCCAATTAGATTTCGAATCTAATTATCTTTGATAATGTGGGCTTAGTGCATATCTCAGCTAGACCTAACTCAAAATAAGATAGTTGCTTGAGCTTGGAAATTTATAGATATAATCGGGTTAGGTTAAGTTATAAACGATTTGCTATGTTTTATTATTAATTTCAATTATCCTATCAATACTAATTTTTAATAATTGCTAGATAAAACATAGGAGTGAGCATTCAATTTATTCGATTAAAAATCAAACCGAATAAATCGAAACTTTAAAAACTAAACTAAAAAAATAAAAACCGAAACCGAAACCAAAATTTTTTATTTGGTTTTTGGTTATTTCGGTTAAAACAAAAATTTAATAATATATACTCTATTATATATATATTATAAAAGATAGTATATATGAGATATTATAAAATATATATTATGAAATCAAATTTAATTATATTATATATTATATGTTACATATTATATATCATATCTTACATATTATATATCATATATTACATATAATAATAGAATGTTTGGTTAATTTGGTTAACCGAATTTCTAATCCTAAAAACTTAAACCGAAAATTGGTTGGTTTTCAGTTTTAACCAAATGATACTCACCCCTAATAAAACCTATTAAAATTTAATTATCCTATTAAAAATTGATACATGAGCTTGGTGTAGATCTAAGCTAAGCCTAGCTTAGAAGAAAATATTTGCTTGAGCCCAAGGTTGAGCTAAGTTATAAATAATCATTCCTAAGTAAGAGTCTTATGACATTATGCAAATGGTTTAATTTTTACTTTTCATATTTTTTTTAGTTTTATATTTATTTTAATTATCTTATTAAATTATATTTCAGTTATTTTTAATTTATGAACTACTATTTTTTTTATGAATTTCATAACTTTTAATAATTGTTGGCTAAAAACTTGCTAAATTTTAATATTTTTATTAACTTTAGTAATTTTATTAATACTAGTTATTAGACTTCAAATTATATATAAATTGCATGTTATAGGTTTCTAGACGAACCAGGACCATTTTAATATTGTATTTATTGATAAATAAATTATTTTAATAAACACAATTAATTATGTAAAAATACTACAATTATTATTAATATTGTAATAAAATACTGTGAGTATTAAAATATTATAATTATTAGAATACTTTATTTATTGAATAAATGGATAATTAATTAAATACTATTAATTAATAAATACTACAATTAATTAAGTACTGTTAATTAATAAATATTGTAATTAACTAAATACTATTAATTATTAAAAGTAATATAATTATTAATTTACTATTAATTAATCAATACTTATTAATAAATACTATTGACTGATTAATTAATAAATACAATATTTATTAATTTAATTATTAATATTGTTTTAATAAAAATTGAAATACTATAATTATTAAAATACTGTTAAATAAAATTTTTGGTAATTTCTTGGTTAAAACTATTTAAATAAAATTTTTGGTAATAAATGTAACTTTTTGGTAACTAAATATAATTTTTTGCTATTTATAGCTTAAATTATAATTACTGTTAATTACAGTTTAAAAATAATTGTTAATTATATTACTGTTGATGATTAAAATATATTATTTTTTCATTATTATTCAGTATATTTTTTGAAATAAAATACAATTAATTTATTTTTTAGTATTTTATTTAAGTTTTAGGTTTTTCAGAATTTCCTGATTTTTAATTAATTTTTGGTATGTTTTTCGTTATTATTCAGTAATTTTTCCATATGAGTATTCTTTAATAATTTTTAGTATTTTCAGCATTTATTTTTGCATATTAGTCACTACAAGATTAATTTGCATTTGCATTTAGTAAAAATAAATGAAATAACTAAATAAAAACCGTAGTTAGTAAAAAATACAGTTAATTTTCAATAATTTCTCACTTGGTTATTTTTTAATAATAAAATCCTATTAATTGTACTTTTTAATCTGTTTTTAGTAAATATCCTTATTAATATAAAATACTGTTAACTTTCAGCATTTTTTATTTATTTTCAGTATTTTAATTACGTTTAGGTTTTTCAGAATTTTCCATATTTTAATTAGTTATCGGTATTTTTCATTATTATTCAATATTTTTTGCATCAAAATATTGTTAATAAAATGGGTTCTATATTTTAAATTTTTATTAATTTTTATCATTTTTAATGAGTTCATTATGCACAATAACGGTCTCAACTCATAAAAAATATTAATTAATTAAAATGCATTCATATAAAATTATCTAATAATTTTATTAAAACTATGAATTAATATTTTTAATTTAAATTTCTTATTTTTATTAGCATTTATTAAGTTTGATTTTTAAGTGAAATTGAAACACATTTTTAATATTTACTAAATTTGGTTAATATTTATTTTAAGTGAAAGTTTAGTGGATTTTTAAATTCATATTTTTTTTATTGTTTAACCTTAACCTATTTATATTATTATTCTCTCTCTCTCTCTCTCTCTCTCTCTCTCTTTTAAATATAATAATAGCATGCATTAAAATAAGATGCATTGGAAAACTCAAATATCTTTATCTATATAATAATATACAACTTTATTGATCCAATCAAAATAGAGTATAATTAATTTTGTATACTTTTAAAATAAAAAATAAAAAATTGCAAAAAATAGAGAAAATAGATAAATAGCTTATTTCAAATGAGAGACATGTTGACATGACACACCCAAATTTATTATAATATATATATATATATATATATGGTATCAATGTCATTTCTGTTACGCGTTTCCTATATGTTAGTTTCAATTAATCTATTTTGTATAAATAACTTCCTTATAAAAATATCTAAATAATGTTTATTGTATTGTAAATTTTGTTTTCTTTTTATTGGGCCAAATAACATTAAAAAATGTACTAAAAACATGTAATATTTTCTAAGACATATGCCTGAAAACTTTATTACAATGTTTTATAAAATGATCCAAAACCGAAACCGTTTTAGCCACTGGTTTCTAGGTTGACCCTCCAGTCCTAACGAATGACCCATTTTAATAAAATAAATTTTAAAAATAAAGAAAATTTAAAATTTAAAAATGGATAAAAACTATTAAATAGTTTGAACGAATTAACAATTCGACCACCTAAATCAACGAATTATTGATTAATTCAACGGTTTTTAACCAATAACTGAACTTGGAGTAAAATAAAACCGATTATCTAAACAGTTTCCGGGCCGAACGGTCCGACCGTCCGAATCAACGGCGGTTTCTGAAAATTTGATTTTTTATGAGTATAATCGGGCAAGAGGTCCATGACGCGTTACGTGTAGATCCGGCTTTGACCCAGAGTGAATGGTAAAGAAATTCAATTCAACCTCGGGACCGACGACCAGGTAGTTAATTACTCGTCACTCTCCGCGTACTAATGTCAATGGGCCCATGCATTCTTGTTTACCGCAGATCCATCATCCCGGCTAACTGGATCTGCTTTATTGGGGGCCTAACCCGCATCACATGTATAAAAAAAATTCCAACTTAAAACTTTATTAAAACAAAAATTGGGAGAGTTAGGCTGACGAGGGTTGTTATTTGGCCACAACCTGCATTTTATAATGAATTAATGAAACGCCCCTAAAAATGAAGGAAAATTATATAGATATCAATGTTTGTAAATTGTTATATATTACATGTAAATGATATATTGCATGCAAGGTGCCAACTGGTTGTCGTTGGTTGGTAAGATCTTCTGTTGGTTGGAGTTTGGAGTAGAGATTTTGGGATGAAATGGTATATAAAGTATATTCGGAGGATAAATGAAATACTGCTTCAATTCCCGCATGAAGGTATGGATGTATAATTTTTTATAAGGTTAATTTAATAATAATGTTCGAAGTATCGATATACCCTGTATTGTTAGAGACATATCAGTACTAAAAGACATACGCTTTTATATTTTTTCTTTTTTTTTCAAAAATTAGTTTTTGGGTAGTTTTATATTTATTTTTATTAAAAAAAATAGGGTTTTCAATACAGGGTATATTGTATTAAAATTTTGATCATTGTTTAATAGTTATTTTCATAGGAAAAAAAAGAAATCTCTTTGGGTGATTAGGGCTGTGTTTGTTTTTATGGGCGTTTATTAAAAAAACGCTACCACATTAGTGCCATATAGACATTGGTGTTTATTGCATATGAGGCAAAATGAAACAATTGTCCGGTTTCATTGTTTAAATGTTTATCAAATAAATGGTAGAAAATTGAAACATTTTGATTTTTGTGCATAGGCCACTTGGGG
Organism: Nelumbo nucifera; assembly: GCF_055504915.1. Lineage (NCBI taxonomy): Eukaryota > Viridiplantae > Streptophyta > Magnoliopsida > Proteales > Nelumbonaceae > Nelumbo > Nelumbo nucifera. The sequence continues at coordinate 68,333,924 of NC_142654.1, read as the reverse complement.
AAATGTTAAATTCTTGTTCCCCCCAACACCCAACGTTTCTTGAAGCCAAATGCTGATGTGGCATGAGTTAGAGAGTAAAAAATGTTTAAAATGAAACTCAACCAAACAACAAAAGGGTGTTTGGTTCGTAAGTGTTCATTCAATAAATGTTGTCACATAGGTGCCACTTTAGCAGTTTTCCTCTTTTATTATTCCATATGCATCAAGAATAACAAAAGTGAACTTTGGTTTTTATGTATACCTACCATTTGGGGAAGTTATTTTTTAAAGATTTTATGATAGTTTTTCATTATTAGGCTGATGTGGAGCCTAGTGACACCTAATTGTCATAAATGATTGTAATTATCACTTTATTGATTGAGTAAATAAAATAAAAACGTTCAATGAAAAAAATATAAAAAAAATCAATGATAAATAACCTATCCATAAATGTCCAGAATACGGATTACGGCAAAAGAGTCAATGATAATCTAACATTTGTGTGGGTAAACTTGCGCTTTTGGACCTATGGGCTGTGAAAAGCAAAAATTGAAAGAAAAAGTGTTTTAAGGGATTCAGGATGAAATGTATCACTCCAATGAAAATATGCCACATCATTTAAGAAATTGGAAGGACAGGCTGGTGCGGCAAATTGCTATTGGTGTCTTTATCAAGGCTCCTCACGGAGCGCTCGTTAGACCCAGACCGACCACATAATCACATATCCCAGTCCCACCGTGCATTGGGATTGTTTTAGGCGATTGACAGTGATTTTTTGAAAGACTATATAATTTCTTTTTGGTATAAAACATAAATTGAAAACAAATTCTTTTTTTAGACACAAAACGTAAAATTGGGGCTTTTCTTCGTGAAATGCGAAAGGATAGATGCGCTGGATATTAGACGGTGACACGGAGTGTCGGGTGAATTCCCATTTGAAGGAAGGTCAGATTGGAATAGAAGATACCAATTTGGGAATTAGGAGTACCTCCACCATGGTAGAATTAATCGCGTTTCCCTTTTAGCTAGAGCGTTGAATACACTTGTAGCGGCATTTGTAAATTGAGCGTTTTAGGAGAGAGAGAGAGAGAGAGAGAGTAATTAGTGTGTGTGTGGAAGACAAGAGAGCGGTGAAAGCGAGTGCGAGTGAGGGAGGGAGAAGAGAGGTGGGGAAATACATGGAAAGAAGCATGTTTAGGGAGTAAGGAATAAGAACGTGACCAAGCTTCCTTTCTCTTCTCTTCGTTTATGTGTTCTCAGCTCAAACAATATTCTCTGTGATCTCTGCACAGCGCCACGTTCAGACCTTTCACTAGTTTCTCACCCGTCCTTTATCCTTTCTTCTTTCCTCGATCTGGGAAATGGAGGACGAGAAGAAGGCGTCGGCGGTGTCTGATATGGGAGCGTGGGCTATGAACGTAATCAGTTCCGTCGGCATTATCATGGCCAACAAGCAGCTCATGTCCCCCAGCGGTTACGCCTTCAGCTTTGGTCAGTATCTCTTCCTCTCTCGCACACATACACAGATCTGACATTCCACTCTTTTAAATATCCTCTTGTGCTGTTAATCTTACTTGATAATGTTGCCAACTACGGTTATCCTTTAGTTGAGTTTATTATAATTCTTGATCTCATTCTTTTTCTATCCAATCTTCATTTTGTGTCTAGTAAGGTTATTTTTGATAATTTGTTTTGTTGTCTATTAATTGTAATCAACTTTTCCTGTTTGATTTGTTTCAAATTTTAAATAAAAAGAAAAATAATAGAAAGATCCCTTGAGTTCCAGTTGCGGGTTATCTGTGATCCACATTTTTTTTCTCAATATTAGTTTTTCGTGCTCCCTCTCTTTCTCCATCTTTCTATCTTGCCTCTATGTGTGCACACGTACTCGATTTCTTGTTTCCTTGTCCTCAAGTTACTGGTAATTGTAGATTTCTTTTAATCTAGATTTCATTTTTCATTTTTCATTTTTTCCTTGAGCTTTAAATTGCTTGAGATCTTGCCTCGAGATGGTGATTGAGTGTAGTGTTACTTTATTTTCCGCATTTTTGATCAGCTTAAGGATCTGTTTTCTATTGATCCCTTTTTTTCCCCCTGACATGAATAGTTGCTTATATATCATCTGAACTGGGTATTCTCCGTGTAATATAGCCTATTCACTCAAGTTTACTTGTGTGATTTCTTCATTTTGTTACACGTTTGGGTTGAACATTTCTATCCGATTATTTTATATGTATGTTTTAATATCATTTTGTGTTTTTCAGCAACAACTTTAACTGGGTTCCACTTTGCGGTGACTGCATTAGTTGGTTTCGTGTCAAATGTATCTGGGTACTCTGCGTCAAAACATGTACCTCTGTGGGAGCTTCTTTGGTTCTCAGTGGTTGCCAATATGTCAATTACCGGGATGAATCTCAGTCTAATGCTAAATTCTGTGGGGTTTTATCAGGTAGGGACTAGTAAGGTAAATTTACATGTTTTGGATGACTGGATTCTTAGTGTTTGTGGCATTGATCATTGTTTTTGGAGTGTAGATTTCAAAGCTAAGCATGATTCCGGTTGTTTGTGTGATGGAGTGGATCCTTCATAGTAAACATTACTCAAGGGAGGTAAAGATGGCTGTGGTAGTAGTGGTTGTTGGTGTGGGTGTCTGTACTGTAACAGATGTTAAAGTAAATGCCAAGGGTTTCTTATGTGCCTGCATAGCAGTTCTTTCTACATCATTGCAGCAAATTGTGAGTATTTACTTGGATTCTCTCCTTTTGATATTGCATTATATGCATTAGGAATCTCTTTCAAAAGAGGTTAAATCAATGCAGTTAGTTGCTTTGATGATATGTAATGGGGTCCAGACACATGATTGGTTATATATTTCAACATTTATATCAATGAAGAAAATAGTTCTACTTTTGTTATCTGTTAATGGATTGATTTGCTCCATGGTATTCTCTTAGGTTCAGTTTGGGAAGAGTACAACTGCAAATATGTACAGTGCAAATACATACAAAATAATATAAAATATAAGGTTTTGCACTCTACATATATGCATTTGTACTCCTTCCAAACTGAGCCTTAGTCCATACATGCATGCCAAATAAACGGCTGAACGCCTATGTCTAGGGGTGGATATGAACGAGCCATTCAAGCTCAGATCATGAAAAGCTCGATTTGGCTTGGTCCACATTGAACTTCGAGTAGTCCAACTATAGGCTTAATTGAGCCGAGCTCAAATAGTATGAAGATCAGATCGTGAAGATTGTGAGCCTAATTGAGCTTATATATATTTTAATTTTTTATATGTATAATAAGAAATAAAACAAAACAATAAAATTAAGGTTTAGTCCCTAATCGACTAAACCCCATCACTAACCTTGATTCCCTCTATGTCCATGAGTCACAACCAGACACCAAAAGAGATTGATTTCTCCAACCTTATTATCATTGAGATCTTGCAATTGAAGAATTGCTTGGTTTAACTTCCATGCCATCTCACTAGTCACTTACTAGATCAAGCCAAGTTGAGTTCTAACATATGAGCTTTTGAGTCAATCTGAGTCGAACTCGGGCCCGAACTCAAGTTGTGTGCTTTCCTGTCAAGTTGAGCTCAAATGGTCTAAATTTTGGCTTGGCTTGTCTCGTATCCACCCCTACCTATGTATGTATTATTAAAGCAAAAAATGATCCATCTCATTATGCACAAATATTGGAGACTGTTGGTTGATTAGTTTTTGGTACTTTATTCACCATGCTATGCCTCCTTTAACTATGGTGGTTTTTCCGCTTGCAAGTCCAATATTTTAGGCTCAATCTCGCAGCAGAATCTGAAGCTTACTCTAGTAAGCTCAAGTGAAGTTTCTAGAGAGTGAATATTGTAAAGAATATTTTGGGATATATTTATAGTTCTGTCTTTTAGTAGGAAACTTGAATTCTGTTAGCCAACATAAAGGAGGATTGTGTCATTTTTTTTTATTGATTTCTTTTTGAAGGGCTACATAACGGGGGGTAACCCATCCCCCAACCCATAACCCCCTCAACCCAGGTGCAGGTGGGATTCGATCTCAACTTTCTGCTACGACCAGCAGGAGGCCTTACCAACCAGCTGGTTGGCACCTTGCAGGGTTGTATCAGGTTTGGAGTCAACATAAAAACTTTTAACCAATCCATTGCTATATGGGACAGAGCACTGGGTAATCAAGCAATAACATGTTCAAAAAGTGATTGTAGCTGAGATGAAAGCTAATGAGATGGATGAATGCTGGGACTAGAAAGGATAGGATGGAAAATGAGGACATAAAAAGACTTAGGAGTAGCTTCAATTAGTGACAAGATGAAGGAATGTTGACTGAGATGGTTTCATATGCGAATAGAGGATCACTGATCATAGTTTTCAAGGTGCCAAGGTGAAGCTAGGTGACCAGCTTATTCCTTGCCTTGCAAGTGAGTCAGCTACAGTGTTAGCTGATCTGATAGTTCAGTTCCAATCAACCCTTAACTCTCTAGCTAACTGTCAAGATGCTCTCAAGGTGTGTCTATGTTGCCATGTTCGCAGAGCCTCCTGTTGAAGCCAACCTATTACAGTCCGGGAGTCACCTTCAACAACAATCCTAGTCAATCCCAATTGCTTACAAAGCTGTAAGCCCTGTAGAACTGCTTTCCGCTCTGTTGTAGTTGAGGCTGTAAAAATTCTCCCAATTAAGAATTTACTTAGATTTTTAATATGTGCATATTAGTAAATGAATCCTCTGGATTTACTTCATGTTCTAAAGATATTTTGAAGATATTTGTTATTGCAAGTATTGTTAATTTTTTCTTTAAATATGAATTAAGTTATGCATCTTTATTCTTCTTAATATAAAAGATTTTTATATTAAAAATAAAGAAAAAATGAGATCCCCCCTTCCTCTTCATCCTCCTCCTAACCCTCTCCTCTTAAGGAGGCTTATGCCTCTTGCATTATGAACTACGCCTCATTCTTCTAGGTAGTGGAACGTCTCGCGTCACGCCTCCGCATTTTAAAACATTGGTTTCCTCAACACCTCTTTAGGTTGTATTTGCTTTTCCTTTTAATAAATTTTCTTTTTCACTCTTCAAAAAAAGTCTAGTAGCAGTTCAAGGGGGGCTCAAATAACTGAAATAGATGAAGTATTGTGTTATTATTGTAAAGGACCTCATACAAAGGAGAGGTGCTGGAATTACACCTTCAAGGTTCATAGAATTCAATTATGACTCAACCTGCTGGGCCTGGTCATGGGGAATCATCAACTGTTGTTATGGCTGAAATAGACAAACTCAATTGACTTCTTACTAGGTTGGAAAGCAATAGCAAAACTAGTACATCTGATCCTATTGGTCCTTCTACAGCTTTTTCCAAGTCAGGCAATTCCTTATTTCCTTGTCATACAATTGCCACTACACCTACTTCTTGGCTTATTGATTTGGGTGCATTTGACCATATGACGAGCATGTCCTCTACAAGGTTCAAAATTTCAATGCACCGAAAGGGGTGTATCAGGATTTGAGAAATAAAGTTCTTTAACTATTAAAGCAAGGGTTGTTCAAAAATACCTTAAACTAAGTGTATCAATGGCCCATCAATATGATATGTATCGGCTTGTATCGGTCGACACGTAATGGAATTTTTAACCTTGCTCCTCTAGTTTTCATTCTAACCATTTATTTGAGTGATAATCTCTCACTTGACACTTAGTTTTGTTCTTCATGTTCCTCAACCTCATACAAATTTGTTATCTATTAGTTCTCTTGCAAAGTCCTTGAATTGTTGTGTAATTTTCTTTTTTTATGGTGGAGTGAATCTAATGGAGTTTACCTTTTGGATCCTACTACAACTCAATCTTTAGCATGTTCTTCTTAGTTGTAATAAGTCTATGAGTCAAATCATTTTGTGGCATTGTCATTTGGGTCATGTGTCTTTTGGTTCCTTGAAGTTGTTTTCTCCAACTCCTTTTTAGCTAGTTTGTATGTTTGATCTTCAATGTGAAACATGTCAACTATCAAAGAATTGTAGAATAGCATATTACCCAAGCAATAAAAGTTTTTTGCTCTTCCATATTGTGCATGCTGATGTGTGGGGCCCATATTGAGTCTGGGGGGATACAAATATTTTATGTTATTTGTTTGTGACTTCTCTAGATTTACTTGGTTGTATCTTCTCAAGAGCATAGGCAAAGTGCCACAAGTTATCCAAAATTCTTTGCATGGTGGAAGCTAAGTTTGAGAGGTGAATTCAAAAAATTTCTCTCTTTCCTTGAAGAGAAATGAGTTACTTACCAGAGTTCGTGTATTCACACCCCTTAGCAAAATGGGGTTGCAGAAAGGAAGAACATGCATTTTGTTGAGGTTGCTTGTGGTTTGTTATTTTAGATGCATGTTCCCACTTGTTTTTGGGGAGATGTAGTACAAGCTGTTGTGTATTTGATCAATAGACTTCCTTCTAGGGTATTTCAATCAAGATCCATAGATGATTTGTTGTATGGTGATATTCTCGTCTCCAGTCTTCCCTTAAATGTCTTTGGATGTGTCTATTTTGTTCATGACATGTTTCCTTCTTGTGTCACGTTTGGCCCAAAAATGTGTTTTTCTTGGGTATTCTTGTACTTAGAAGGGTTTCAAATTCTATGATCCTTATTTTGGAAGGAGCTTTGTATCCAAAGATGTCACCTTCTTTGAGTCACAACCTTTTTTCTCTCCCAAGGTTTCTCTTTAGGGGGGATTAAAAGTGAAGGAGGTCAAACATGGCACATTAATAGTGAAGGGGGGATTATTAGCTTAGCAAGGGAGATTGGGGTGCATTTTAAATGGGTAGCTAAGCAAGGAGTTACTAGGGAGGCTTTGTTTTGGGCTTGTTTGTAAGGTTCTTGTTCTGGTGTTCCACCCATCATGTGGGTGATAAAATTGTAATTGTAATTTTATTTAAATTCATCAATGAAAGTTACCTTTCCTTTCAAAAAAACAGAGCGGCAACGTTTTCTCTTTTCTCTTCCGATCTTGGTTCCAATTCCGTTTTTCTTTACCTTTGCACCTTTTGAGAAACTAAGCTCTTCCCTTACACCTTGTGGGAGTAAGTCACGTCTGGTTTTGAGGCAAATGTATATTGGGAACAATTCCTAGAGGGTGGCTCTAGATGTTGATCATCCACTACAATCTTTTCCTGGTTCTTGCAATGACCTTGTCATTGTTGTTGACTCTACTCCTTTTGATCCTATTGAGATCTCTAGTGCCAATGGTGAAGGTGATGAACCTAGTGATTTTGATCTTATTGCCTTGCGAAAGGGAAAAGAAGGAAGTGTACACTGCCGTCTACTACCACCCCTTATCCTATTTCTAACCATGTGTCTTATGAGGCTCTATCTCCTTCATACTATTACCTTTATTGCAACCTTGTCTTTTGTTTCTATTCCCATTCTAGAGGCAGTTGCCCAACCACATTGGAGAGAGGCTATGGATCAAAAAATGCAGGCCTTGGACAAGAATCGAACCTTGTAGTTAGTTGAGCTTCCAATGCGAAAGATGCCAGTTGGATGTAAGTGGGTATACATTGTAAAATATAATGATTTAAAGCTTGGTTAGTGAGCTAAGTTATATACTTAGACATATGGCATTGATTATCTTGAGACTTTTGCTCTGGTTGCCAAGATGAATACTATCCGGGTTTTGATATCTCTTGCTGCTAAGTTCTCTTCACCATTATATTAGATGGATGTTAAGAGTGTTTTTTTGAATGGTAATTTGCAAGAGGAAGTGTATATGGATCCCCCTCTTGGTGTAATTATTCTTGGAAGTGAAGGCAAGGCTTGTAAGTTCCAAAAATCTATTTACGACTTGAAACAATGTCCTTGAGGTTGGTTTGACTGATTTATAAGTGCTCCCCAATCTCATGCTGATCACTCTTTTCTTCAAGAGGAATGGGGATTTGGTGATTATTTTGATTGTGTATGCGGATCAGTGGATGACATTGTTATAACCAGTAATGGGAAATTTGAAAGAATTCACATATGTGCCCCACAACACCTCCCATTCGCGTATTGTGAACATTTCTCCATGATATATTATAGGAGATGTTCCCAATGTATGCTAAAATGTGCATGTGGGATGCCAACGTCTCAATTTGAAATTTAGAAGCTGAAGCAATTTTTGTCCTCTGAATTTGAGATTAAGTATCTTGTTGGACTCAGGTATTTCCTTGGAGTTGAGATTGCAAGATCTAAGAAGGCCATCTTTATATCGGTAATATCCCAAAGGAAGTATGTTTTAGATTTGCTAAAAGAGACAAACAAACTTGGGGCTAAGTTTATAGACATTCCTATAGATCCAAACAACAAAATCAATGGGGCTGATGGTGATATCTTCTTAGACAAGGGTATGTATGGGTATGTATCAACGTCCAGTTGGAAAGTTGCGCTCCATCTTTGCTTGACTTGACCTAACATATTCTCTACTGTTAGTGTAGTTAGTCAATATATTCATCAACCTTGTCTTCCTCATCTTGTAGCAGTTGAGAGGATACTATATTACTTGAAGGACACTCTAGGTAAGGGAATACTATATAATCTTCATGGTCATCTCAAGATAGAGACTTTCATTGATGCTGATTGGGTTGGATCTATTGATGACAGAAGATCCAGATTTAGATACTGTACATTTGTTGGAGGAAATATTGTTTCTTGGAGAAGCAAAAAAAATAGGTTGTTGCAAGATGTAGTGCTGAAGATGAATATAGGGCAATGACACATAGGTCTCTGAGTTACTCTGGCCAAGGACTCTTTTGATAGAAATTGGAGTGGTTTTTGATCATCCTATGAAACTATTTTGTTACAACCATCAACATTGCAAATAATCCAGTTCAGCATGATCACACAAAGCATATATAAATTGATTGGCATTTCATTCATGAAAGAGTGATTAGTGGAGAGACATTTACCTTTTATGAAATCATTTAATCAACTTGTAGACTGTTTGACTAAGGGTCTAACCAAATCGAAGTTGGAAGAAAATCTTGTCAAGCTCAGCATGCATAATATTTATGCCTAGCTTGAGGGGAACGGTTGTGTGAGTTGTTTGTTTGAGGGCATACTTGTCCTGTTCATATTTTTCTTGTTATTAAGGGACTGAAATGTAATTTACGTGCTTCAATATAAATTCTATGAGAAGGGCACATCCCCTAATTTCACTTTTGGCTGAAACTCTACTAGCTCAGCATGCATGTCTGAGGGTATACTTCTCCTTTCTCTTTTGTTTCTCCTCTTCAGTCTTCATCTATTCTTTCTTTTTTCTGATCAATAGTCTTCATATATTCTCATTTGTTGGTTAGCCTATATGGTATTAGAGCACTGGGAATCGGATCAAGGGACTGGTATAATTGTATATACTTCTGGAAATCAACTTTCTCAAAGAATAGAATGGTTGAAGGAAGTCATAGCAGGAGTATCAACATCTAGTGTTAGGAGATTAGGCATTATTTAAGATGTCTATTGAATATGATTAGAGATGTTGAGTTTTTATGGGCAACTTCTGGAGTATTTTTGCTTGCAAGTGATCAAATTGAAGTATTCCATGAGTTATTCCCAATCAGCCAAACTGAGGTCCTAAATAGATGTATAGAGACATACTTGCGTTGCTTCACCGGTGACTAACCCAAACAATGGCTGCATAAGCCATTGTGGCTGAGCTTTGGAATATAAATCTGCATTCCAAGTAGCTATGGGAATGGACCCATTAAAAGTTCTCTATGGTCACGACCTGCCAGCTGTAGCTTCAATCAAGGACCTGTTGACAGCAAGAGATCAAATATGACAAGAGCTTAAAGTCAATTTACTAAAAAGCCCAGGAGCAAATGAAAATACAATATGACCGCAAGCATAAGAATATAGAATTTGTAGTTGGAGATCTTTTGTACCTGGAGCTACAACCTTATAGACAAGCAACATTGGCATGTATGGCTTGGAAAAACTTCATTCCAAGATACTATGGACCTTTTCCTGTCCTGGAAAGAATTAGGTTGATTGCTTACAGCTGGAATTGCTTCCCTCATCAAAGCTTTACCTGATCTCCACGTCTCACTGTTCAAGAAACATCTTGGGGAATTGGTGATTTATCATACTACCTTGGCAGATTTCACAGATGAAGGACACCTTAAAGTTGAAGAAAAGGAGATTACTGAACTCCACTGGATTCGGCAAGGCAAGAAGTCATCAAAGAGGCCTTAGTCATGTGTACCACTCTTCCCTCTTGAGGATGCTGCTACATGGGAAGATTACTCTCGCCCCTAACAAGAAACCCCAACGTCAACCTTGAGGACAAGGTTGTTCATTAGGGGGGAGGTGCTGATAGGAACTCTACGATGGCTCAGATTCCATCTAGGCCCATGGCCATATCAGTGACTCCATTAGGCCCACAACCTCACTACTAATCATACTAAACCTCCCTTTAAACAGGTTCTATTCTAGAAGACCATGCCAGAAGGTGGTATAAATGATTTCAACCAGATCTGACCTGTTTGGTTACACTGATGTAATGACTATGAATAGGCAATCTGGATGAAAGAAATGGACTTTTTGGTCGACTTCTCAATTTCTTCTTCTGTCTTTCTAAGGAGGAAGAGCTTCCCTCGAAGAAAGCTCCAGAGTTAGGCTGGACCTAACAGTTTCCCAATTATTATCTCTTTGTACATTATCATTCATATGAAATATTTGATATTTGAGGAGCTGTTTGATAGTGACTGAAATGGCTGGATTGAATGACTTGTTAGCTTTATCTTTTAGTGAATAAAATAATTAAACAATAAATTATTTAAGGGCATAACAATCAATTCTGTTTTCATATTTTGCAACCTCCTGAATGACTTATTCACTAAAGATAAAGCAATTAGTCATTCAGTTCATTCTTTTCAGCTTTTATCAAATGGCATATCTGAGGGTCCTTGTCTCTTCCAATTACAATTTGCACGAACTAGCAAACCCGTCACATCTAATATCTAAGACTAAGCAACCTGACACTGTTTCAATAATTGTTAACTTGGGAAATCAAGGATGGTACGCAAGTATAAAAAGTTCAGTTGAAGAAAATACTTTAACTGGTGGATGTTTTGGAGCCACTGTAACAACTTGGAAAACTATGCATCATACAAAGCTGGATTTATTCACTAATGTAAAAGCCTATAATGTAAGCTACCTGTCACTGGCAGAAATATGGCACTTAGATCTGAAGTGGAGACAATTTAGTAACCTGTGCTGAATAATCTGGCAGTTTCACCTCTTAACTGCATATTGGTCAAATTATCATTCTGCTTACTACAAGCTTATTTGATTTTTGCCTATCCAGAACAGTTATGTTTCATGTTCTTTAGTTTCTGATCTATCACTTTGTGGTATACAGACAATTGGTTCGTTGCAGAAGAAGTATTCAATCGGTTCATTTGAATTGCTGAGCAAGACAGCCCCAATACAGGCCCTCTCTCTTCTATTACTTGGCCCTTTTATTGATTACTATCTCAATGGCCAATTCATAGCAAACTATAAGGTGTCTTCTGGTGCAATTGTAAGTCACTTCTATCTCTCAATCTCAATCTAAATATTAATCTTTGAATGCTTCTGTGAAGGAATTCTCCAAAACTTCTTAGTTATGGATGGTGTGAAATACTTGCAGTTCTTCATACTGCTCTCGTGCTCCTTAGCTGTATTCTGCAATGTGAGTCAGTACCTCTGCATCGGACGCTTCTCAGCCGTCTCTTTCCAGGTGTTAGGTCACATGAAAACTGTCTGCGTCCTCACGTTGGGGTGGTTGCTCTTTGACTCAGAGCTGACACTTAAGAACATACTTGGGATGGCTCTTGCAGTCCTTGGAATGGTAGTCTACAGTTGGGCAGTGGAGGTTGAGAAACAGGCTAATCCCAACGTCATACCCCATTTGAAAGCGAAAGAGAGTTTGACAGAAGAAGATATTAGACTGCTAAAGGATGGAGTGGAGAACATTCGTTTGAAGGATGTTGAGCTTGGCGAATCCAAAAATTAGGTGACATCATTTCTTCATGTATGGGCTTTTGGGTCATTTAGGGTGCATCATGATAAGATGGATGAGCTCATCCCCTCTGGGACAATGCGCTTTAAGTCCTACAAAGAGACCCCCTATCCATCTTACTTTTTCTGTTTGCAAGGAGATCAAGATGGTGATGGTAAAACCATGATGAGGGTTGGGAAGATGTAATCATTAGTCTTTTAATCAAACATATGTTGTTCACAGTTTATACAGTCTTTCTTTACTTGGCAAATGATTTTCTAGCCGAGTGGGAGAGCTTTATGACTATTTTATATTTGGAATATTTGTTGGAGAAATGGTAAATTATTTATTTTTTCATTTTCCATTATAATAAGTAGTCTTCAAAGTGTATAACAGGATATTTTTAAGGGAAAATTGCAAATTAGTACCTTGTACTTGGGACTTAGTCTCAGTTTGGTTTCTGAACTTCAAAATGTGCTAATCCAGTACCTAAACTTTCAAAACGTGCAAATTCAATACAAAACCGTTAATTGCCATTAAGTAGCATGTGAAAGGATGCAAATGCTATTTCATCTAATTTTCTTTATCAACCATCCAAATGCCCAAATTTCTTAAAAGCCAATAGAGAAAAGTAATTTATGAAAAACCAATGTGTAAATAATTTCTTTATCAACCTCCAGGTCCACCAATGTCTCCTCTTTTGTTGGTGTGTAAATATCATGGATATCATCAACTAACGCCCTTTGAGCCAGAATTCTTCCTACAACAGCACAAGAAGTAGAATCCTTGGTTGACACCAAGTCAAATTTCATGTCCTTGGAAATGTGCCACTGCAACAACCCGGTGCACGATACAGGCACGAATAGAGCTCTTTGATATGTAAATGTCCAAGCAAAACGGCTCATGGTAAGGGCCTGTGAGTTGATTAAATGTCGGAGTCCTTATCTTCTTAACAGTACAAGAACTTTCTATTGTACTCTTCAAATTCCTTAGAATCCATATCCAGTTTATAAAAGAGGTTGCCCCGAATTCTCACGTCCTCAATCTAATCACAGGCAGCCTCATGGCCCTCAGCCTCAACTACATGGGAGACATGCAGCAGCCGATCTAAATTTTCCGTTGAGCACGATTGTATCTGTTGTTTCATACGTTCCTCTCCATGCTTGAGTAAATCCAGAAAAAACCTGCCAACTTTCAATGTCTACAAGGTCGATTTTAACATCCTCTAGTTGAACTCAATCGGAGGAAAGCATGGAAGAGAGATGATGAACCTGGCTCAAATAATTTGGAGAACCAACGGCGAGACCAATTCCACTGTTGTCATTTGACACTGATTGCTTATCAAGCACTCTCCTTATCAAGAACCCTAGACGCCCACGAGCAGAACGTACAAACCCTCGAAAGAGCAGTAAAATTCCCTGATAATGCAAAGCTTTTTCTTAAGAACATTACTGCCATTCAACTGTAAGTTATACGCTGTTGGATACTTGGATTGAATCACAATTCTAGCTGCTGAACTTGGAAAACCAATGAAAGGTGCATCAGATGTTGAACAAATTGAAATACCCAGGTTCTCAAATGTAAGGCTAAGAAACGAATCATCGAACACTTGGTAGTCAAGAGTTCCTGGCTCTAGTGATCTTTTTGCTACATCCACTAGACCCGTTTAAATTGGAAAGCAAATGAGTACCTTTTTATCTTCCCAACGCTACAAGCCTAGAACACAAACAAGACGAAGCTATTGACCAAACCACCATTTACAAGGCACTAAATCCTAGGTTTCTCACAGTCGTTAGGTCTTGGGTGTTACCATCCAAACAGCTCTCACAATGCACTAATTTCTCACGATTGCTTAGAATTCAGAATTCAAAAAGCTGTTAGCTAGACAATCATTGACAACACAAACCACTGGGCACTAAATTCTCAAAGCTCGGTTCACCAAACACAGCTATTTGTTAGACAAAGAGAAGTGTAGCATGAACATAATAGACACAATGAAAGTATAATGAAAATGTAACGAACTGTTGATTTCTTCGTAACTCTTATCTCTTAAGAGAAATCTTATAGTTTTAAGAAGAAAATGAATATTTATTTCTTTTTATCTCTTATCTTGTAAAAAAAAAATTATAATTTTTTATAAAAATTTTCATATATGAGATTAAAATGGATATTTGACATTCTGAATTCAGCAGAATAACATTATCTGCATTTATAGTTCAAAGAAAAAAAGAATTCACCAATATCAATATATTTCTTAATATAATTATTACACTTTCGTATGTTCATCATTATTATTTTTTGATTAAAATATGTTCATCATTGTTTTGGTTTAATATAAACAATATTTTATTTTGAAAAGTAATTTTAACATTTTATTTTAGATACTGGATTAAAATATTTTAAAATTAACTAATTAAGGAACCAAATGAGACCAGACTTAAAGTGCATAATACTAATATGCAATTTTTATAATAAATTTATGTGGCAGGTGTAAATGCACGAGAGAGAGAGAGAGAGTATATGATGGTAATCAGGATTATGGAGACTGGACGAGAAGCCAAATCAAATATCGGCAGATAAAGACAAAGATGCCAGGATGAATCTCACACTTCTTTTTATAGGTATTGATTTGAAAACCTATCTAACGGGCCCTCTCATCAAATTCACATGCATCCGGGGGACTGATTTTAATTTTTGTTGTTTGTTTCTGTTTCGTCGGTATGTTGTTATTTTGGGTTTGTTTGGTTTTAATGAAATTCTAATTTCCAATGAAAAAAAGAGGTTTGAGCACCTCACTGCCGCATTTTTAGGGAGAATGACGGTTCAGCCTAGGGTCAGAATTTTGAGGCCTAAAGTATAATTGGGGTGGGTGCTAACTTGGAATTGATGTTAAATTACAGGCCGGCATTGGTGTATTGAGTGGGGGGGTTTTTGACATTTTAAAGGTTTATAGCTTTGCAGTGGAATTCAGAAATCTGCATTAGGTCTATTCATACTTTTCCGTTTTTTTTTTTAATGGTCATTTTCAATCTTTGACGTAAGACTGGGCCCCGAGGCATTTTTGTGCTTTTTTTAATGGTAATAAGGGTTTTTTCTCGGGTAAAAAAAGGTAGTCAAGGCATTTCATACTTTACTATTATATAAAAAATGACCCCGTACTAAGTACGAGATCATTAATCTGAATTATTTCAATTTTTAAATTATCTAGATAATGACCCTATATTAAGTAATGGGCAACTACAATATCATTTAATTTGAAATTTACTATTTAACTATAAAAAATTAAATTAGAAAAATTAACATGGGCCTTACATTTTTGTAATCGACAAAGTACGGGGCTAGTATCCTGATATTTTTTCATTCATGTATTTTGATAAATTTTGTTTCACACCAATTTTTCATGTTATAAATTTAGGTTATTATTTTATTTGATATTTTTTATATAAATTTGTTATTTAATTTGAGAGATTAAATAAAGTTTTATTAAATAATAACCTACTTCATGGATCTTACATTATTTGAAATGAGTGCTTTTTAATTTCCTTCAAGTGGAGGTAACTACCACAGATAACTACTATTTTAAGCTCATAGTTTCTTCTTTTTTTTTTTTTTGAGTGGATAGACACATGTTTGAGAAGGAAGTTTGTGTTTTGAAGAGCCTTATGACATTTTCAATTGGGTAGAGCTGGTCGAAGTTCAATCCAAGCAAGCCAAGCTAGTACAAGTAAAATTCATACATAATTTTTATTAAATTTTAACTTTATAATAGGATTTAAATTAATGAAAAGAAATTTTAAAACTGAAAAAATGCATTATTTTATAATTAATTTGAGGATAAACAAAGTTGATTAATTTTATTTATTTTTATGATGAATTTAAATGGATTTAAAATTATAATTTTATCAATACTAGTAATAATAAATAGTTATTTTATATTATATTTAAGTAATTTTTATTTTGCTTTATTATATTTTTAATTAAATTTTCATATTTTTCAATGGATACACCCTTTCTCTACTGGATTACAGACAATCATTGGAATTTTGTTGGCCTCTTAGGCCCACGTAGAGGTGTAAATCGGACCGTGTCGCCTGCGGCCCGGCAAGAACTTGGACCGGCTTGGCATGACGGTCTGCGGGCTGTGCTAGGCTTGGCATGACCATGCGAGCCGTGCTGGGCCTAGGATTTTAGGTCCACGAGTCGGCACAACATGACCCGTCATGACCCATATATATTTTATATATTTATATGCATTATATATATATTTATATATATTATAATTATATAATAATATATAGTATATAATATATTAATAAAATATTTTTTTTTAATTTTATCATACTAATTTATTCAATTATTGCATATATAGGCAATTTTATACACAAAATTCATATATAGGCAATTTTATACACGGCCCGACCCGGCCCAAGGCTCGGCCCATGGGCCCACATGGGCCCGGGTTGTGGGCCATATCGGGCCAACCCCCAAATTTTTCACAAGGGAGAGTGGCATGGTCTGTGATGACCTGCACAAAGTGCGGGCCACCCACGGGCCGTGCGGTGCCAGCCCGACACGGCCCATTTTACACCTCTACGCCCACTGACCAATTCTCCATTTAACCCATTTTGGAATAGATGGATTAGCCATCCCACTAGGGCTAATGGGCTAATCCACTACTTTGCCATTCGAGTTCCCAAACTCCACACATTCATTATTGCTCTTAGCCTTATATCTCCCAGTCTCGATTTAATGCATCCCTTTTTAGCATTTCCAATACAATTCAATATTACTACTCACCACTTATCCTCTATCTTCTAGCGAATAGGCTGAGCTAGTCTGGTCTTAAATTATTTTTTACCGTTAATATTGCTTGACTCATCATCTCCTTCCTAACGACCATTATTCAACTTCCAATATTCCTTTGCAACTTCTACTACTTTAGGTTACCTATTTAGGTGGAAAATCATTCTTCTTATATATATATTTTTGTTTTTTGGTAATGATGCATTAGAGGTTTGTTGCTTGTTATGGTAAATTTTACACTAAAATCAAATTGTAATTCCTTTTCATTCTATAAATAAAATTGATATCAACAACCCAACTTAGACGGTTCAAACTCTGAAATGAAGATCAAATTAATGTTTAAATGCGATGGGAGACCAGTTTACCTACGAAACTCATGGAATAGTGATTAATTGTTTCATGAGCATCACAGATAAGAGCAAGTTAACCAAAAGCTCAACCTTGCATGAATGATTAAACATATCAATAGCATATTTCACATTATTTTCATCTAAACATTACAAAAAACAGATTGACATATTTAACACCATTAAAGAAAAAACAAATCATCCCAGTAGTAGATTAGTTTCGGTGGAGAAAAAACTAAATCAAGATTCAATTTACATGTTTCCTTGGAACTAGGGGTGCCCAAGGTTCGGTTAATCGAACAATGGGCTTTTTTTTTAACCAAATTGGTACTATCGGTATTTAGAAAATTGGTAACTAAAATCAAACCAAAGCAAATCGGTTAACCAATTGACCGGCTCAGTTAACCATTGGTTCGGTTCATCGGTTTTTTAATTTTTATAATATATACCAGTCGATTTGGTTAACTGCCGATTTTCTATATTGGTTAACCAAGACCGAACCAATACCTTCAGTTTTTTAAAACACCGAACCAAAACTGAACCTATCAGTTTGATTAACCAATTTTTCGGTTTAATTTTGGTCAATTCATTTTTTCGGGTTTTTTTGCTCACCCCTACTTGGAACATTTATTCAGAGTTCCATTTGACCCCTTGTCTTTCTTAGCTTCGACACTATCCATTGAGCCATTTGGAATTTCTCCATATCAATGGCTTAAATATGCTTGTGCAAAGGTTTCAGCTTGCTTTCGATAACTACTTCTTCAAATCAGTTCTAACCAGTAAAAAGAAAAGCCAAAACCATAAGTAAAACAGTGCGCCATGAACACAGACGGTAATAGCTGAAAACATAAATATAACATAATACATGAACTTACAAAATGGAATATGTAAAGTCCTTCCCTCCTACCACAAAATACCTTTCTAGATAGAAAAGATAAGGACTCATAAGCAACATCCTTGATCGTTGGAAAAGCTAGCATAGCACAGCAACGGATTTGCATGTGGATACCCTAGTAGAATCTCGTTTAGAAGCTTTTTCTATCATAACAGATTTTGCTCAAGAAATCCGACAATTGCACTCTTCTCCCATCAAGATTGTCTTCTGATGCAATCCACCATCTTTGCATCCTTTGCCCTTCTCTGCACCGTTGGCTTTGGATTTTGCATGATTCTTGCACTGTTGGTGTCGATTCAAGTGTCTTGAAACCCAATTTGTTTGATTGCACACAGACATGGTTGTGCTTGAAACATTGGGAATGCCAAATTTACAAAATGTCTCTTGTTTTCGCAATGGCTGGTTGTAATTTGACATGGGTTGGAGAAAGAAAAAATGCTTCATACATTTAGAATGACAGATTTACAAAACGTCTATTGTTTTCTGAATGGCTGCTTCTAATCTGATATGGGTTGGAGAAAAAAAGAACAAATTCAAAAAATATCAATAACAAAAAATTGAGACATAATAGGTTCAAATTTCTCTGTCTTGCTTACCTAATTACCCTTCTCCTTCCGCTTGAAACTGGTAGAGACTTAATCAATTAAGAATTTGTATTTGATTAAAACTCAATAGCAGTTACCTCATTCTTAGTAACGACCTTAGTTAGAGTGGGTCTTCTTTTATGTTGATGTTGCCACCTGTATAAAGATAACTTTTTCTTTGAAAGTAGTGTTAACCACTCTCATGGTTTTGACAGTGGATAGCGTTTTGTATGAGTGTGGGAGAAACTAATTCTGAGTGGGTTAATTAACCGATTTAACTCTTTTTGAGGAGTGGTTTTTTTTTTTTTTGTAAAATATATATATATATGTGTGTGTGTGTTTTACTTTTTTAACCTTTAAGTAAATAATTAATTATATATTACATGCCAATATTGTTTCATATAATAATTAATTCTTTAAATAACAAAGGCATCCATGTGCTTTAATTAATATAATATAATAGAAATGTTTCCTCTAAAAAACAAAACTTGCAAAAAATACATAAATTGATAAAAATTTATATATATATATATATATATATATATATATATAAGAAAAAACAAATATGTGAAAAGCACAAAAAATTGATAAAAATTATATATTTCAAAGCGCGAATGGTTCTAATTGTTTGCACCCCCATACTCTCATGCCCAAACTCCTGATTAGGTACTTCTAGGTGCATTAAACGACACTACTCCCATATTTGGCCATGATTGTATCAAGTATTGTAGGTTTGCAATAAGGAGACCAGAGAGAAAGATTGGCCTTTTGGTATTTGAATGAGGGGATAGTTCTTGTCATGGATGGCATTTTTAATGACTTTGAAGGTCTGGCCATAGTATATATGAAAATAATGATTGTCTTACACAGGAAATATTGCTAATGAGCATTGCAGGAGCAACTAGCATTTACAACTCCAAATGAATTAAAATCCCCCCAAACCAAATAAGAAATATGAAACAACTACATTAGAGATTTCACTCACAACTACACCCAATTTCCTTCAGTTTTGATTTCCAATGTTGGTAAAGGATTTGACGGTGAAATCCAAAATATTTTAGAATATTCACAACTTGAAATTATTAAATGTTGAACCAATTCAAAAGCCAAAAGGGTTTAGTGAAAAAAAGAGAGGCATTATGAGAAATTTGCGACTTAAGGGAGAGAAATCTATAGTCCAAATAATCAACCCAAGAGAGGGTGAATTGGGTACTTGAAAAAATTTTACCCCTTTTCCTAAAGCCTTCTATCAACATGAATGCAAGAATAATGAATGCAAAGGTTTATTGTAAGTAGTCGACGAATACACTTTATTGGTTGATTATCACTCACAGGTGGATATTTTTCTCTAGTAATTGACTAACTATTTTTGCCAATTTTCAGTTGTCAAAGGTAGTTGATTCATTAGAAACCTGTAATTGACTCATGAATAGTGCCAACATAAACATTACCTCGATTGTCAAAGATAGCCAACTCATGAACAATGTTCTCACAAATACACACCTCAGTTATTAAGGATAGTTGACTCATGAATGTGAGTAGTGACTACTTATTGTTCGTCAGCTAAGGACCTTGTATAAATTTATTTCAAAGGCCCAAACTTTGTTACCTTAGGCTTCCAAATTGAGATTAAACATTTTTAAAATTCAGGAATACGTAAGAACCAGACCTAACCTAACCATTACTCTTTAAGGTTCATGTTATCCACGTTTTGTCATGTTTGAGTTCAAAATGTGCATCTCAAACTTGTGGTTTACATTAAGTCCTAAACATACCATGACATGACACAGTATAGACCACTTGGACTTAAGTGTTGTTTTTCTTCTTTCAGCTCATATCTTCTTTTAGAGAGTTCAACGTGTTTGATAACTACATAATACTTCATTCATGCTTTTACTTCTAATATGTTTGTTATCATAAAAAACACATAGGGCCAACGTTCTCTCCATTTTGATGATGACAAACCATTGTTAAAAAATGATTACAAATAAACTCAAGTAAAGAGTACAATGATAACTCCCCTTGTTATTAATATGCTATAAAAAATAATGATGCACATTAAGCATATAATCATGTAACAAATATAATTATTTAAGCACAAATATTG
The DNA here is from genome assembly GCF_055504915.1 of Nelumbo nucifera. Classification (NCBI taxonomy): domain Eukaryota; kingdom Viridiplantae; phylum Streptophyta; class Magnoliopsida; order Proteales; family Nelumbonaceae; genus Nelumbo; species Nelumbo nucifera. Next base: position 68,313,197 of record NC_142654.1, on the reverse strand, counting down.
TACTTTTAAGCATAAATACTTACTCCTTAGTAAATTAAACATTTAAACACAATATATAAAACTCCCTTGAATATGTGAGGGATTAATCATTCATAAAGTTTTCTCTTTCTGATTGAGGAGATTTTCCTTTCTCATATCTCCTCTTGAATGAGGAGACTTTCTTTCAATCTTAACTCTCCCCTATCTTCTTCTTGAGGAAATGCCTCTTTCTTTTCTTCTTTTTCTACCCTCAAGTTCAAAATTTTCCCCTCCTGGCATTGGCAAAAAGGAAGGGGAGAAGGGAAAAAATAAGCATATAGACACAATGAATAAGCATGCAAATTATCATGCCACATAATAACACAAGTAATATAGGATTAAGGGTCATAAGTCTCATCAAAACACATAGATAATATATTAATGATAGAGCACATAATTCATTAATGCACATGAGTATATTCAAGTTAAGCATTGAACACAGTGAGCCATATGGTAGAATGTATGTGGGGTCACAACAAACCGGATTATCTTTATACTGAGGAGTCTCTTGATTTATGTCATTTGGCTCTACCATAGCCAAACATTCTAGTATCCCATATTCCAAAAGCATTCTTATCATAATGCAAGAGGGGAAGTATAACCACTGAAGGTGATTTGAAGGTTGTGGTAGAATGTCTAAAGGGATGATTTGATCTGCCATATAATTTCAAGCCCATCATTGATTATTGTTTTGGGACTTATCGTTGTTTTAGCCTAAATGTTCAATGCTCCCATGTTTTTTCGAGAGGCGAATGCTACTTCTGATTGGTTGGCTAATGTGGGCACGAACAAGATGATTCAGACCTTTCCTCTATTGGTTCAAATAGTTGTTTCTAGCTAATTTGTTGTAAGGATTTTTGAGGTTGGGCTACAAAAGCCTAATTTCTTTTCCTTAATATATATAGATTTCTTTGTTTGAGAAAGGGTATAAAAGTCAGTTTATTACAATTTTAGTGGCTATTAAAATGCCCATATTTATCTATTTAGTCAATTTCTAATTGTAAGAGTTAAAAATGTAACTTTAATTATTAATTTCTACATTTAATCCCCTCTCGCTAAGTTTTATACTTAAGGTATTAACTCTCATTTTCTCTTATTAAATCCTATATTGAAGGTCTTTTTCATTAATAAATTCTACTAATTAGATTTATGTCAATATTTTTAACAATATAAACCAATATATTTTAAAACTGACTAAAAAATAAAACCATTCTTTATCCAAGTGGTGTCCAAGCATTTCATCCATACAAATCAAATTGATCAACCTATGAAGTCATAATTAGGTAATAAAGTTTTAAAATAGAAATAAATATAGAAAATCACAAAAATATAGAAAAAATAGACACATTTATGACATTTTGGTTAATCAAATTAAAACAATAAGTGTAATAAACAAGAATGATTTTTATTGATAATGAAAATGAAATACATAATTTAGAATTGACCAAAAATGAAATTATGTTACTATTTGGAAAATATCAATAATTCAACTTTTGGGTCGAATGTGTTAACATTTAATGTCATAAATAAATAATAAAATGAGTAAAATATAAAAATGCAAAAATGAAAAAAAATACATAGATTTAAGAAGACATTTAGGCACATGTACAATATTATAAAATTATCATATTAAACAAAAAGTAAATGTCACATATCACAAATATAATTCTGTATTTACACTACTATTAAAAATATAAATAAGATTGTTGAACTTTCTTTTGACTAAGCTACTCATTTTTTAATTTAGATGCTATTTAGTGAGGTTTAAATTGTAAATTGGCTACTACTTTTCACCTCATTCAATTCCTTCTATTTAAATTTTATATTTTTTTGATAAATGAACAAAATGAAAAAAGATTCACCAAAAAGATAAAACATTACAAAAAGAAGAATCTAGCCAAGCAAGTAGGCTTGTCAATAATACTTGATACTTTACGACTCGATTCGATTATCACATATTTGGGTGATGTATTTATGTAATTAGATTTGGATTTTGCAATATGCTTTCTGATGAAGGGAAATTTGGCCCGACCTCGCAATCACCCGACACGTGGCAAAAGCAAGCAACTCGGGGTAGCAGAGCGCCCAAAACGAGCACCAAAAGTAACGAAGTCCTAGCTCACTACTGAGCCCGAACTCCACCAGACCGGATTCTCTACTAGGAGCCTGAGCTCCCTACCAAGAACCCGAGCTCCCCACTGGGAGTCCGAGCTCCCTACTGGGAGTCCGAGCTCCCTATTAAAAACCCGAGATCCCTACTGAGAACCCGAACTCCCTGCAAGGAGCCCGAACTATCTCGGGTCCTAAGCCTCACAAAGCCGTGACCTGAGCTGGCCCATGGCAGCCCGGAACACTCCCCAAACCGAACTCAAGACATCTCGCTCGCCACTCCAGCACTTCGCTTCCGTCGCACCAGACTGGCCAAACGTACCTGACACCAAGGACGTCCGTATCCAAGGGCGACGCCTGACAGCCGCACTTCAAACGGCCTCCTGCTACTGCCACCTGCCACCGTCGTTACCAGCCGCAGAGACGGCTCCGACAAAAGGAGCAGTGGCGGTTCTGTCCGGCTAGAGGAAATGACACCCGAACTGGCAGGAGCTCAGAGATAATCATGCCCGATCTGGCAGAAGCCTAGAAGTGAGTGCGCGAGGTGGATATAAAAGGCTCCTACCCCCCAAGAACAAGGTATGCTAACTTTTGCGCTATCTGGTTTATCTTGCCTTTGAAAGACTCTAACTTGAGCTTCGGAGCCCTTACGCCGGGTTCTCCCCGGAGCTTCTTCACTCCCTCCGTTTCAGGTCCCTGCCACTCAGTTCAGAGGCAAGATCGTTGACAGCTAAGATCGGCCGGATAGTGCATCATCAATTGGCGCCGTCTGTGGGAACGCTTCAAAAGGCCTCCCTCCAAACTCTCATACCCCTTTCTTATTCTTTGAAAAACTCGACACTCATGGCCTCTTCCAGCAACGCCGGACGCGGCACAGAGACAAACACCACCGGGGAACAGCCTCAAGCTCCCGTGGTGTGCGTTGGGCAGTTCACCATCCCCCTCTCGGTGGATAGAATTCCCAATCTGAATACGCCACAAGCAGTGGCACCTGTAAACCTTCCTGCCACAAACATCCCCTTTCTTCCCCCCATCGAGACTACCTTCGCTGAACCAACCGCCGTCCCCCTAGCAGCTAGCCAAAATCGGTTGGACGACCTGATGCAGTGCATGCGGGCAATGCAAGCCCAGATGCAACAGTTCCAGCAACACCTGCTTCACCAGCACCAAGTGTTGCACAACCTCTCCCAGTATTACTATCAACAGCAGTTCCCCCAACTGCCACCGAACCAACCACTACTTCCACCTCGCCACCCTGCTCCGAAGCTAGTCAAGGCCTCTCCGCAGGATGGACGCCCCCACCAAGGAAAGGCCTCCAAGCCCCAGAACCCCCCAAAGACCGAAGAGCCAATCCTCTTCACGGAAGACGACGCGCGAGGAGTTCGCTACCCCCATGATGACGCGCTTGTCATTAAACTAAGGATCAGCGACTTCGAGGTCAGACGCGTACTCGTAGATTCGGGCAGCTCGGCGGACATCCTCTTCAAATCAGCGTTTGATCGGCTACAACTGCCGAGGAGCGAACTAAAGCCCGCAAACACTCCCCTGGTGGGCTTCAGCGGAGAGGAAGTCAGGCCCCTCAGAAAAGTAATGGTACCTGTGGAAGTCGGCACGTGGCCTTGTGCGGTCAGACTCAACCACGACTTCCTGGTGGTCGCGACCCCCTCCCCATACAATGTCATAATAGGGCGGCCAATCACGCATATCCTACGAGCGGTGGTTTCCACCTACTATTTGGCGATGAAGTTCCCTACGGACTTCGGTGTGGGGGTAGCGCGGGGCGACCAGCTCGAGTTCCGCAAGTGCTACGTTGCCGCCCTAAACGGAAAGACCAAGGCAGCCGGCGACCTCGATCTGGAGCGGCCCGCGGAACAAGGCGAAGAACGAGCCTCACCCACAGAGGAAACAGTCGCGATTCCAACCTCGCCTACGGACCCAGCTCGCACACTCCAGATCGGTGCTTCCGTCAAAGAACCCCTACGGACCGAACTGGTAAGTTTTTTACTTCGAAATTTAGATATTTTTGCATGGTCCGCGGCCGATATGCCTGGTATTGACCCTGGCCTTATAACTCACAAACTTAACACTAACCCTTTAGTCAGACCCGTTAGACAGAAGAAACGGAACCTAGCCCCAGAGCGCTGGAAGGCGGTCGACGAGGAAGTCGAGAAGCTCCTCACGACAGACTTCATAAGGGAAGTCCATTACCCGAGCTGGGTGGCCAACCCTGTGCTGGTGAAAAAGGCGAATGGCAAGTGGCGCATGTGCGTCGACTACACCGACCTGAACCGAACTTGCCCGAAAGACTGCTTCCCCCTTCCTAGGATCGACCGCCTAGTGGACGCAACCTCGGGACATGAGTTGCTAAGCTTCTTGGATGCCTACTCAGGCTACAACCAAATCCGGATGGACCAGTCCGACGAGGAAAAAACCAGCTTCATAATTGAGTTCAGTCTGTACTGTTACAAGGTCATGCCCTTCGGGTTAAAAAATGCTGGGGCGACCTTCCAAAGACTTGTAAATAGGCTGTTTCGGCCCCTGATTGGCACGAAGATAGAGTGTTATGTAGACGACATGGTCGTCAAGACACGGTTTTCACAAGAACTAATAAAAGACTTGGACTCTGTCTTCCAAATCCTGCGTCAGTTTAGCATGAAATTGAACCCCAACAAATGTGTCTTTGGCGTCACCTCGGGCAAATTCCTAGGCTACGTTGTCAATCGGCGCGGTATCGAGGTCAACTCGGACAAGATAAAAGCCATCCTAGATATGAGACTGCCTCGGAAAGTAAAAGAAGTTCAGAGGCTAAACGGCCGCATAGCCGCTCTAAGCCGCTTCATGTCCAAGTCGGCAGATCGCTGCCTACCCTTCTTCAAAGCAATCAAAGGCAAAGGGTTCGAGTGGACCCAAGACTGCCAGCTCGCGTTTGACTAGCTAAAAGGTTACCTCGCCAGTGTGCCAACCTTAGCTCGGTCCGAGGAAGGTGAAGTCTTAGAACTGTACCTCTCAGCTAGCGACGAGGTGGTCAGTTTGGTACTAGTAAAGGAAGCAGACCGGGTCCAGCGACCCATATATTACGTTAGTAAAATCTTGCAGGGAGCAGAGACAAGGTACCCGCAGATAGAAAAGCTAGCGTATGCACTGGTGATAGCAGCACGGAAACTCCGCCCGTACTTCCAGGCTCACACTGTCATCGTCCTGACCAACAAACCTCTGAGACAAGTTTTACTCAAACCCAAGGTTTCCGGCCGACTGACGAAGTGGGCCATCGAACTCAGCGAGTACGATCTCCAGTACAAGCCAAGAACTGCCATTAAGGCCCAAGCCTTGGCAGATTTTATTGCAGAATGCACGTTTAGCCTCGAAGCCCTTGAGCCGGTCGAGCCCGAGATCCCCAGTTCGGGCGAGCTCGGAGCTCCCAAGCCAAACGAGTTCGAACCCCGTGAAGTAGCAGCCAGTGTAGCATCCCTCCTGGTTAGACCAAGCGCGAACTGGGATGAGGAGCCCTGGATCCTTCACGTAGATGGCTCCTCGAACCAGCAAGGCAGCGGGGCTGGAATAGTGCTACACGGCCCGAGTGGAACAAAGCTGGAATACGCACTACGCTTTGAGTTCGCGGCATCCAACAACGAGGCGGAGTACGAGGCACTGATAGCCGGGCTAAACCTAGCGCACAAGGTTTGAGCAAAGCACATGGTTATCTGCAGTGGTTCCCAGCTCGTGGTCAACCAAGTTACAGGCGAATACGAAGCGCGCGAGCTCACAATGATTGCATATTTGGCAAAAGTAAAGGAGGCTCTGCTCAACTTCCAGTCACACTTCATCAAGCAAATCCCGAGGTCAGAGAACGCTGAGGCCGACGCCCTGTCCCGACTAGCTAGCACGAGCCACAACGCCAGGAGAACCGTGTACGTAGAGGACTTACCTCGGCCTAGCATTCTCGGTGGGGCAGAAGAGGTCGCTCCTGTCCCTGAAGCAGAGCCAGGCTGGATTGACCCACTCGCGAGCTTCCTGCTAGACGGAACCCTCCCCGCGGACCGCAACGCAGCCAAGAGGGTGCAACGCCAGGCAGCCAAATACGTCATGATAGACGAACGGTTGTACCGACGATCCTACACGCTCCCCTACCTGCGATGCTTGCGCCCAGCCGACGCCGGGTTGGTACTCCGCGACACTCATGAAGGCTTGTGTGGCGGACACCTGGGGGGCAGAGCCCTCGCCCAAAAAGCACTTCGACAAGGATACTACTGGCCAACGATGAAGACAGAGGCAATCGAGCTCGTCAGAAAATGCGACAAGTGTCAGAAGCATGCCAACATCCACCATCAGCCCACTGCCGACCTCAAATACCTCACCAGCCCATGGCCCTTCGCCCAATGGGGCATCGACCTCCTGGGGCCATTCCCACCAACGACAGGCGGGAGAAAATTCCTAGTGGTGGTAGTAGATTACTTCACAAAGTGGATAGAAGCTGAACCCCTGGCAATAGTTACAGCCCGAAACATACAGAACTTCTTTTGGAAGAACATTGTATGTCGCTTCGGGCTACCTCGGGTACTGATCTCCGACAATGGCAAACAGTTCGAAGATATCAAGTTCCCAGAATGGTGCCAAAGTATGGGAATTAGTCAGAATTTCACGTCGGTTGCACACTCGCAGGCAAATGGCCAAACATAAGTAATGAACAGAGCCATCCTCCGCGGATTGAAAGCACGATTAGACCGAGCCAAAGGTTTGTGGGCAGACGAACTACCAAGTGTTCTATGGGCTCACTGAACCACGAAAAAAACCGCCACAGGAGAGACCCCCTTTAACCTCACCTACGGCACCGAGGCGGTGATCCCGGCGGAAATCGAAGTGCCTACGCTGCGACTAGAAGCGTACGACGAACAGACAAATGAGGGCGAGTTACGCACCAACCTCGACCTACTGGACGAAGTGAGAGACCTCGCGCACATCCGAATTGCAGCCTACCAGCAAAAGGTAGCTCGGTATTATAACGCGCGAGTAAAGAAGAGGAACTTCCGCGTCGGCGACCTAGTTCTCCATAAGGTCATGGTGCCCGAACCCGGCGTAGGGAAACTTGGACCAAACTGGGAAGGACCCTACAAAGGAAAGAAAGCACTTGGTGGGGGGGCATACGAGCTCGAAACCCTAGAAGGGAAACAAGTTCCCTGAGCATGGAACGTCGTCAACTTAAGAAGATACTACCTATAAACCACCAAGGCAAGTACCCCGAAGCCTAGGTAAAAAAAGAACTGAAGGACCGAAATGGTCAGTTCGGCAAAAAACGCAGCTCGAAGACAGGACAACCAGCACTTAAACAAAAAGCCATTTCATTTCAGATAAAGGTGTACATTCAAAAAAAAAAAAGCAAAAGCCACTTCATCTTTTACAAGCCAGGGGCTACTTCATCATTATCAGAAGCCACTTCGACAACACCCGAAGGACCTGCCTCCCCCTCGGAGTCCGGTTCGGCATCCGCAACATTAGCCATCTCTTGAGTAATGCGCGAAGTGGATATGGCGCTGGTATCGAGCTCGGGGTACGTATTCCGGATCATCCACCGGCTTAGCTTGAAACCCCTCCTGTAGGAGTCCACCATCAGATCATCGAAATCCGGCGAAGCAATATAATCACTGACAGCTTTTTTCTTTGCGTCTTCGATGCCTTGAGAGAAGATCTGAGTCCTCTCCCTGATATCCTCCTGAAGATACTCGACCTGATGTTGTAGGTCCAGCTTCAATTCCGCCATATGCTTCACCACCACTCCCATGGCCTCAACATCTCTTTGAGACCTCGCCTGCCTAGACCGCGCGAGGCGAGCAGCCTCCTCGGCAGCTCGCGCCTGCCTCGAGCACCTCTCCACCTGGTTCGCCAAGGTGTGAATAGAAGAGTTCACCTACCAAAGGGAAACAAGGGATCAAAGGAACGAATAGAAGAATAAAGGCCGAAGAACTCTAAAGAAGGGAACACTTACCACCATGGCATGGGTAACGGCACGGCAGGCCACTTGGTGCAGAGGGAGCTCGGTCCATGCCGCGACTTCCCCGGGAAACATGGCCTCCTTACTCCGTTGAAGAGCGTGAATAGGCGACAGCACACTCCTGAAGTCCCCCGGGGCCTCCGAGCCCGACAGCCCAGCTCGCGTATGGGCAGACTCGGAGTAAGCGGGAGCCCCTGTGTGAGTACTTTCGGCATAAGGAGCCCCCTGCCGGCTCCTGCATAGGAGGAACCATCTCGGGCTCCATAGGCTGATCCTCCGCCGGGTAGTCCGGCACCTCGGGCTCCGCACCCTGGGGTGGCTCGACGCAAGCTCGCTTAGCCACCCGCTTTCTCCTCTTCATGCCCTGGAACAAGTGCCCACCTCGGGTCCCTCGAGAGTCCATCATACCTGCGAAAACGACATTCGGCATCAGTAAACAAGTAAAAGAAGAGCAAGACAGTATCGCTAGGGAAAGAGCCTACCCGAACTCAGGCCAGCAGCAATAAGCTTGGCCTCCGTCAGATACCGTTGACACTCCAGCCCAAGCTGCGCCCATTGCCAGAGGCCCTTTGCCGTCTCCTTATCGAGTGTGACGCTGGAGTCGGGAGCGGCCATCCCCCAGCCGGTCTGAAACGGCCACCCCAGCGCACTTCGCACCCCGAAATAGTCCCGCTTCCATGCCGGGACCTTATTAGGGAGTCCGTGTAAGAGCTTGAAGCATAGGCGAGGAGATAGGTAGTATGCCCGCCTACGCCCAGGAAGGGGACCCGCTTGCTTTTTCAGCATTAAAATAAAGGAGAAAATCTCCAGATCCAAGGGAAAGTTCTCATCACAGAATAAGGAGATCGTCCCCACTAAATTCCTAATAGAGTTCGGGTGAAGCTGGCCGACTGTCACACCAAAGTGGTTTAGAACCTCGACGAGAAGAGGATGAAAAGGCAGTCGCAGCCCCGCAGCAAGCTGCTCCCAGAAAACCACGATCTAATCAGGACTGTGTTCCCAAGGGAAGCTACCCATAGGGATGAAGTAGGCGTGCTCCCTGGGCAAGTTGTAGTAGTCTATGAGGGATTGAAGTCCCTCAGGCGTCATAGTCGAAGGGCCGAACTGATCTAAAGCCCGGCCACGACGGGAGGTGGACGCCGACCTACCCGAGGCACCTCGGCCTGTAGATTCAACCCCTTCCTCAGGACCTACATCGGGCTCACTTGAACTACCGGGGGATGCAAATTGGTTTATAGAACTTGCATCAGACCCGCTTGAACTGTCTGAACCCTCCAAACTAGACATCAGGGGATGGAATGGGATTCCAAGAACACTCACCCCGGAAGAAGACTGATGTAGACCACGAAAGCTCGAACAAGCAAGGAACTTGGGACGCGAGCTGAAGAACCTGGACGCGAACTGAAACTTAGGCGCGAGCTCAAGAGGTACAGTAGCAAGGACTGGGCCCCCCCCACTATTTATATCCACAGCGGCCGGAAAGCGACGGCCCAGATCGAAGCCAATCCAACGGACCACAGCCGCGCTAAACCGCACGTCTTCCGAAGCCGACCAACGCACGTCTTTCCGAAACTGATGAGGCGTCGCGCACGTCCTATCAGAGGACGGGGCGTCAGCACGCATCTTCTCGAAACTGACAAGGTATCGGCGCACGTCTCCTCGCAATAAAAGCATCGGCAGCACGACTCCTGAACGGCTACCATCACGTCTCCCAAACGCGTGCCCTTTTTTGAAAATCAAATTAAAGCGAGTGCCCTCAGTACGGACCAAAACCCTCCTGCTACCTTACGAACTCCTCGCGCCAAGACAGAACCCTTGTCGCAGGGAGTGGGGGGCAACTGATGAAGGGAAATTTGGCCCGACCTCGCAATCACCCGACACGTGGCAAAAGCAAGCAACTCGGGGTAGCAGAGCGCCCAAAACGTACATCGAAAGTGACGAAGTCCAAGCTCACTACTGAGCCCGAACTCCACCAGACCGGATTCTCTACTAGGAGCCCGAGCTCCCTATTAAAAACCCGAGATCCCTACTGAGAACCCGAGCTCCCTGCAAGGAGCCCGAACTACCTCGGGTCCTAAGCCTCACAAAGCCGTGACCCGAGCTGGCCCATGGTAGCCCGGAACACTCCCCAAACCGAACTCAAGACACCTCGCTCGCCACTCCAGCACTTTGCTTCCGTCGCACCAGACTGGCCAAACGTACCTGACACCAAGGACGTCCGTATCCAAGGGCGACGCACCTGACTGATTTGGGATCTGACGCCTGACAGCCGCACTTCAAATGGCCTCCTGCTACCGCCACCTGCCACCGTCGTTACCAGCCGCAGAGACGGCTCCGACAAAAGGAGCAGTGGCGGTTTTGTCCGGCCAGAGGAAATGACATCCGAACTGGCAGGAGCTCAGAAATAATCATGCCCGATCTGGCAGAAGCCTGGAAGTGAGTGCGCGAGGTGGTTATAAAAGGCTCCTACCCCCCAAGAACAAAGTATGCTAACTTTTGCGCTATCTGGTTTTTCTTGCCTTTGAAAGACTCTAACTTGAGCTTCGGAGCCCTTACGCCGGGTTCTCCTCAGAGCTTCTTCACTCCCTTCGTTTCAGGTCCCTGCCACTCAGTTCAGAGGCAAGATCGTTGACAGAGAAGATCGGCCGGATAGTGCATTTATCCGGATTAAGAGTTTAAAATTATTATTAATAAATATTAATAATATGTAACTAATGTTTTGTTTTTTATTAAATAACAAAACAAAATAAATTTATACATAATCATTGAAAATACATTTATCACAAAAACAATAAATAATTACTGAAATACAATAAGTATTAATTTTAGTATATATAATTATATAATAAATACAGATTAAGAGTTTAAAATTATTATTAATAAATATTAATTTTGTGAAAGTTATTTTCTTGAATTATTACTTGATATAAGTGAAATTAGTTATTTACAATATTACGTAAAAATATTAAATTATTATTAATTTCAATATTATGTTATAATTATTTTTCTACTTTTTATAAATTTTTTAAATTTATTACATAATTTCTTTATTTTAACTATTTAAAATATAGTTATGTTAAATATTTTTTTATTTAAAATACCCAACTATTAAATACTTAAATAATATGTAAAATATTTAAATATTAAAGTATTAGTTATTTATGGAATTTAATTATTCATAAAATCGTAAATTATACTATTATTACATAATTTCATTATTAATTTTGTAATATATTAAATTATTAGTATTTTCAACATTCTGTTATAATTATTTTTTTGCTTTAAAGAAAATTTTTAAATTTATTATATATATTATTTTAACTATTTAAAATCTAGTTATGATAAATATATAGTTATTTAAATATTTAAGTAATCTATAAAATATTTAAAATTTTTTGTTATTTGAATTTTATTTATTTAAAGCTATTACATATTATTAATTGTTTGAAAAACATTTGAATTGTTGATCCGAAAAAATATAATTTAAATTGTTAGTACACAATTTCGTGATATACTTTGTAAAAATATAAAATTATTTTTTATGTTTTTAATAAATATTTTAAAGTTATTATATAATTTTGTTAGAATATTTAAATAATTCCTAAATTTTTTAATCCAAACCTTCTTTAGATGGATATAGATAAAAAGTAGGGGAGAGGATAAATAGGAATTAGAGATAATTTAGATGATAAATAGAATTAGAGATAATTCTAGAGAAAGTGGGGGAGGTAGTTTAGGATAAATTTTAGGAGAAGAGATTATTTAGTTTATTTGGAAAGTGCATCTCATTGGTTGTTTCAAAAATGACATGAAATAAAAAAACAAAAAATTCAAAAAAAGGAGAAAATTTCTTGACCGCTTTGTTATATATATATATATATACCATGTCATTAGGGTGATTTAGAATTACTCAAACTATTTAAGAAACACCATTTCAAGAAACCCCTCATTTACCAAATTCCAAAGGTAATTATTATAGAAACGTGTTTTTGAGAAACACCCTTGACAAATACGATTTTTTTCCGATTCCAATCATGAAATGGATTGACAATGTTGACCCCAACTCACTTGACCCACCCAACCCACCCACTTAATAACCCATCCATATGGGCCGAATGATTTAAAAGGGTTAGGGTCAATTGGGTTAAGGGTTACCCATGACCCTCTCTTTATGGAAATTAGGTTGCGTTTATTCTCCCGAAACTCTCTCTCTCTCATTTCGCTGATCAGCCATCCGACTCACACACTCTCTCCCACATCGCTTAGATCTATCATAGGTGATTGCCACACCACCCCTTTCTCGCTCAGATCGCCGCCACACCACCACTCCCCTTCTCTACTTCATTTTCAGATCTACTGTAGGTGGACGCCACACCACCCCTCTATCGCGCTCAGATCTTGAATCTCGTCGCCACACCACCACCCTCTCTCTCTTTGTCGCTCAGGTCTACCTTTAAAGTTCGCCGTCGCACCACCACTCTCCCTCTCTTGCCGACTCAAATCTCCGGTTCCAAGATTTGAAAGAATGAAGACTATGATAAAAAATTTCAGCGATTTTTTTTTTGTGTTTTAAAATATTTCCAATCTCTTGTAAATTATTGCAACTTGAATCTTGAATGTAAATCCCGGGTTCTACAAATATATGCGAAAATATTTTTGTAACTTTTTAGCTTTGAAATATTTTTTTGAAAATTTGGTTCAATATTCGGAGGATGCAATGTCCGATTTTTGTTTGAATTTCTTTTTGAAAAATGTTATCATTTTATTAGTTTGTCTGCAATTTTTTACTTTTTGCTGTAATATATAATTTTTGAATTTTATCATTTTATGTATTTTTACAATTTCTGTTTTTATCCCATCTCTTTATATTTATCTGATTTTTTGTCTTTTTTTCATTTTTAGTGTTTTTCTATAATTTCCATTATTTTTTATAATTTTTTTTGCATTTTCTATTTACTACAGTCTATACATTTTTCTGTATTTTTGTGTTATTTATTTGCAATTTCTTTGTTTTTCTATAATCGTTGGTGTTTTCTAAAAATTTTATTTCTGAAATTTTATTTTATTTTATTTTTCAATTCTGCAGTTTCTATAATTTAAAAATAAATTTTATTTTCTGAAATTTTTATCATGTTTGCAATTTCTATAATTTTTGGCATTTGTTTTACAATTTGTTTGTTTTTTATGTATTTTATATTTGAAAATATATTTTGAACTCGTTTTCATTATTCATGTTTTTTAGTTAAAATATATTTTCTGTAATTCTCTTCTTACTTTTGCATTTTCTGAATTTTCTTACAACTTTCCTGTATTTTTCAGCAATTTCCGATTTTTTTACATGCAATATATATATACATTTTTTGTATTTTTGTAAATTTTGTATTTTTATTTATTTGAAAAATTGAAACTTTTTTATTTTTTAATTGAAATATATAATTCTATATTTTTATGCAATTAAAGCAGAAAAAATTAAAAAGTTAAGGTTCTACTTTGAATTAGAGGGTCAAATGAATGGATTAGAGTGGATCAGCCCACTAACATGGGTGGTAGATGGGTTAGTAGGCTAACATCGGTGGTAGATGGGTTAGTGGGTCAATATACGTGGGTTGGTACTCAACCCACACCCACCCATTTGCCACTTGGATCAGATAAGCCTGAAACTGATTTCGGGTATGGGTATGGTCGGGGCGTAACCCAATGACCCGTTAATATCGTTTCTCATAGTTATTAGTCATAGGCAACCAGAGAGAGAGAGGGGGGGGGGGGTTCGTGAAAGGGCAAACATGGGCAGAAACAGAACAGTGGGAAGAGGAACGGGCAGCTCGCAATGTGACCGTTGAAACGTTACCTCACAATCCCACATGTGCATAGCTGTTTCCTGCATGCTCTCTTTTTTGTAATCTTATATTTATATTTATATTTTGTTCACTGCAATTGCTTGATTATTCCATTTGCTTTATTTAATTATAATTATAATATAATAAAATAGTAATTATAGTTATTCTTAATTTATCTCTACATTGCTTGTTTAGTCAATTGTTTTTTGGTGGACTCGGACCCACCGTGGTCTGTTTTGTCCCTGATTGCAAATAATTGCTGGCAAATCATTGCTGCGTCGCTTCTCATTTCTCAATTTCTTCAGTCGCTAAATTCGCTACTAATTATACGAGAGCGAAAACATGGTATCAATCTCCAGATTTTCTTATTGACACCATTATATAAGAGATGTAAAGCAATATTAGTTGTTGAATGAATTTACTCAGAGGGCTTTCTAAAAAAGAGAAATTCTTTGACTCAATTTTGATTTACCGATTCTTATTAATCTCTCTACAGAATCCTGGTTTTTCTGACGTGTTAGCTGTGTCGGCCGGGGTGTTAAAAGGGGTAAACGAGTGGCAAGAGAAAGGTATAGGAGAGAGAGGTTGGTTAAAATAGTGTCGGTGGTGTATAGGTATTTATTTATTTATTTATTTTTCTCATATGTGCTGAAGTTGATATTCACCGAAGATGCTCGATAATTTGACTGAAAGAGAGGGATTATTTGAAGGAACAAGAAAGAATAATATGGAATGAAAGACTTTCGGTGGATTCGCAAAGAAGGCCCGAAGTTTTCACTCCATTGGCATTACAGCTCAAATCGGGGAGCTTCATCTACAGTGACGACAGCTTCCTTTTGATTGCCCGAAAACTGAGTTTTATCGTCTTCTGCTCACAATAAAGAGAACAAAAAGATCGGATTTTTGATCTGGGTTTGGGAGAAGGGCAGATCTGGAGCAAAATTGGGCCTGTAGGTGTGGTCTCATTGTTTTGAACAATGGAGGCCAGTGCCGGTTTAGTTGCAGGTTCTCACAACAGGAATGAACTGGTCGTCATCCGTCGAGAGGGAGAATCTGGCGTAAGTTCAAGGATTTGATCTTGAAGATTGGAAATGATGAATTATTTTTTTTTTTTTTTGGGTCTTGAAAAATCCGGCATTGCGGATTCTTTGCTTGGTTTTTGAAGAATTGGGAGGTTTTATTTTGTTGGTGTTTATTTGTTGTTGCAGCCCAAGCCATTGCAGCCAATCAGTGGGCAAATCTGCCAGATTTGTGGGGATGATGTGGGACTTACTGCAGATGGAGAGCTCTTTGTTGCCTGCAATGAATGTGCTTTCCCAATTTGCAGGACTTGTTACGAGTACGAGCGTAGAGAAGGAAGCCAGGTCTGCCCACAGTGCAAAACTAGGTTCAAACGTCTGAAGGGTGGGTTACTTCGTCTTACCAAGATCTTTAAGCCATTTCGTTCTACAACATTTTCCCCTTTTCTTGTAATTGTTTGCTTGTTTAAAGAGCTTGGAATTTGCAGGATGTGCTAGAGTTGCGGGTGATGAAGAAGAAGATGATATCGACGACCTTGAGAATGAATTTAGTTTTGCCGGAAGGGACAAGCAGGATATGCAGTATCTTGCGGAGGCCATGCTTCAGGGGCACATGAGCTATGGCCGAGCCGGAGATGCAGATATGCCTCAAGTAGCTCATACAATACCACAAGTTCCTCTGCTTACCAACGGTGAAATGGTAAATTGCCTGTGCAAATCCGTCTTTTTTGGGTTTTCAATTCCTTTAGGAGATTGTTTTTCTTAATCCAGCTTGTCTTGGATTAGTAGCTATGATTTCCCCCTATTCTCTTCCCCATCTCTTTTAGCGTTAATGCACACACACGCAGAAGCTATCTCTTCTCAGCTGATTGAATTTCTTAGACGGTCTTCATGGATCTAATATATTTTTTATCGATGGGTTCTTCACGGTTTTAATATCAAACGTAAAAAAAAAGGAAAAAATATTTCTCATAGAATTATTGACATGGATGATTGTAGGTTGATGATATACCTCCTGAACAGCACGCTTTGGTCCCTTCTTTCATGGGTGGCGGAGGGAAAAGGATCCACCCCCTTCCATTCGCAGATCCTAGCCTTCCAGGTGCTTTGACCTGTGTCCTAAAGAACATTTATTTTAATTGCTTTTGTTGCCTTGTTTCATGTTGCAGCGATGGAAGCTGGCTAGTTATTCTGTGTATTGTTGCTGCAATTCTATCTATTTTTTAGCTTAATCTTATTTGCTCGCCTGGTGTGTTTTCCTTTTCTTTTCATTTATAGTTCAACCTAGATCCATGGATCCATCCAAGGACTTGGCTGCATATGGTTATGGAAGTGTGGCTTGGAAAGAGAGGATGGAGAATTGGAAGCAAAAGCAAGAGAAGTTACAAGTGATGAAGAATGAAAATGGAAGCAAAGATTGGGATAATGATGGTGATGGGCCAGATTTACCCCTGTAAGTGCTCAATAAATGCTTCTGGCATCTGATAGTGTTAATGTATTGGTCCCAATGGCCAATGGTGAAGTGGATAGTCCATTTGCATAATTGGGGACCTAACAGAAAATCAGCCCGGTAAATCCATAAAATTCTGCAGGATATAGTCATTCTATGGATTTTTTGGTGGTGATTATCATTAAAGTATCTTTTTAACTTTTTTCTCTTGATTATTTAATCATTTAATTCATTAAGAGGATCAGGCTTTGGCCTAGTTATGATAACTGGGTTCCATAGCTGGAAGTCCTTTCAAACTTATAAGCTTTAAAAAAGTTGATTTTTCAAAATTCTAATGATGCTTTCAAATACTGTAATTTATAATACTTTATTTTCTAATTTTATGATTTGATTAACAAATAATGGTAATGACCATGCACTTCTTCAAGCAAGTACAGCTTTTAATTCTAAACTTTGGTGCCTTACTTTGTCTTTTATCAGAATGGATGAGGCTAGACAACCGCTATCAAGGAAATTGCCAATTCCATCAAGCCGAATCAATCCTTATCGCATGATCATCATAATACGACTTGTAATTCTTGGGTTTTTCTTTCATTACCGAATAACGCATCCAGCACCTGATGCATATGCATTATGGCTCATATCTGTGATCTGTGAGATATGGTTTGCAATTTCATGGATCCTTGATCAATTTCCTAAGTGGCTCCCAATTGACCGGGAAACTTATCTAGATAGGTTATCCTTGAGGTTAGTAATTGGCTAAATTCAGTGTTCTTGGTTTTGTACACGTACACCCAAATGTGCAATCAGAGTTTGTTACTTGTGCTGAGTTTTTTTCCTCCTTCCTTCCCAGGTATGAGAAAGAAGGCCAGCCTTCTCAACTCTCTGCTGTTGATATATTTGTGAGTACAGTAGATCCATTAAAGGAGCCTCCTCTTGTTACTGCAAATACTGTTTTGTCCATTCTTGCTGTGGACTACCCTGTCGAAAAGGTTTCCTGCTATGTTTCAGATGATGGTGCTGCTATGTTAACATTTGAAGCATTGTCTGAAACATCTGAGTTTGCACGGAAGTGGGTACCTTTTTGCAAGAAGTTCAATATTGAGCCACGTGCACCTGAATTCTATTTTGCTCAAAAGATTGATTATCTCAAGGATAAGGTCCTGCCTTCGTTTGTGAAGGAGCGGAGGGCCATGAAGGTAATAATATCTCTGTTAAATTTATCAAAAAAATAATATCTCTGTTAAATATAATTACTCTAAGTTCACTACTAACAATGTTTTGGCTTGTAGAGAGAATATGAGGAGTTCAAAGTTCGGATCAATGCTTTGGTTGCTAAGGCGCAAAAAGTCCCTGAAGAAGGGTGGACAATGCAAGATGGGACTCCATGGCCTGGGAATAATGTCCGAGATCACCCAGGCATGATTCAGGTATACATATTGAGTTCTTCGGTTAATTTCCTTATGCAGGACTGGTGTTGTTCTACTGTAACTTTTAGGATCCACCCCAGGTATTTCCATCTTGTACATTGGTTTTTATCAATAAAGTTCCTTTGGTTACTAATCAAAGAAAAAAAATCTACTCCAGGTATTTCTGGGTCAAAGTGGGGGGCATGATACGGAAGGAAATGAACTCCCTCGCCTGGTTTATGTCTCTAGGGAAAAGAGGCCTGGATTTACTCACCATAAGAAGGCTGGTGCCATGAATGCTTTGGTGAGCGATCAACCCATCAGCAATTGGTCTTAATGAATTCTGGTGTTGATGAAAGTTTTCTAAATCCTTGTTTTCTATTTTTCCCCAATAAAATAGGTCAGAGTTTCTGCTGTGCTGACAAATGCACCATATCTATTGAACTTGGATTGTGATCACTACATCAATAACAGTAAGGCTCTCAGGGAGGCAATGTGTTTCATGATGGACCCTTTGATGGGAAACAAAGTTTGTTATGTTCAATTCCCACAAAGGTTTGATGGTATTGATAGGCATGACCGATATGCTAATCGGAATGTTGTATTCTTTGATGTAAGCATGCAATCCTCCATTTTTATAGACTGTTTTTGTAATCAGCCGTTTATGTTCTCAGATAGGTTTGTTGTTTCTGTAAAGAACTAATGGACAAGTCTCCTGTACCAGATTAACATGAAGGGTCTAGATGGGATTCAAGGGCCTATTTATGTGGGGACAGGATGTGTATTTAGAAGGCAGGCACTCTATGGTTATGATGCTCCAAAAACAAAGAAGCCACCAACAAGGACATGCAATTGTTGGCCAAAGTGGTGCTGCTGTGGATGCTGTTGTTCTGGGAGGAGGAAGAAGAAGACTACTAAGCCTAAGTCTGAGAAGAAGAAAAGGGGTTCCAGAAATTTACCACCTGCATATGCTTTGGAAGGTATTGAGAAGGGTACCGAAGGTAAAAAGCTTTTCCTGTTTGATGTCACTGGTATCACTGATGTTATTTTTTAATGATGATTAAAAGTTTGCATTTAGGTTCTCTTTCACTTGTTTTGCCCTTCTTCAAAATTCTTTGCAAACAATTTAATATACCATGCATTTTAGGCTATTTGAAGTAATAGAGACATGCTGATATTGTGATTTCACATGTTCAGTTCCAGCTTCATTAAGGGTTAAGTAACTTGGCAAAAGTCAGCCAAATTGATGCCCCTTGAAAATGGCTTTGCAAAATAAGAGCTGGCTTGCAAGTCTTTTCTGAAGTTTTTGAAGATTGTCATTTTCACAGCTCACTTTGGCTGGTTTATGTGTCAAATTCTGTTGCAAATTGTCACTTCTACCGGTGATCAATTTGAGGGGACATTACTTGGTGTAATGGTAAAATCTTGGGTTGCGAAGTGTGAGAATGTGGGCTTGAGTCTGAGTGGTCAATGTGTGAAAAAATGCCAAAGGATAGGACTGTATCCAGTCTACCCTCTTAAGACCCCAAGATAGCTGGGGCCAATATTGGGTAATGGCCTTTTTTTTTTTCCTTTTTAAATACTGGTGATCAGTTTGGTTGGCTCATCAACATCATTATTTGATTGCCTTGGGTACTTGCTATTTACATGCCAAAGAACTGGACTGTCAGTCATCATCCAGGTCTTGAAGTTGATTTGGGGGATGCATACATTTGCAGTCTGAAATTGTAAAGTTATATGTATCCATTTCAGCAGCTGCATGCGGTCTCTATTTATTATAAAATCACATTCATCTTTCCGATCCTGTCAGTTGTGGTTCTTTCGATATCATTTCCCCATCTATTGGTTCCATCATTTGTTATTTGCTTTTGTTTTTGTTTCTTAACGTGGTTTGACTTTTTATGCAGGGATTGAGAGTGCAAAATCAGCTGTGATATCTGAGGAGAAGTTAGAAAAGAAGTTTGGCCAGTCTCCTGTGTTTGTCACATCCACCCTTCTTGAGAATGGTGGGACACTGAAAAGTGCAAGCCCTGCATCCCTGCTAAAAGAAGCCATTCATGTCATCAGCTGTGGCTATGAAGATAAGACAGATTGGGGAAAAGAGGTAAACCACTAGTTGGATTCTTCTCTAGTCCTGTATATAGATTTGGTTGTCTGTTTTCAGACTTCACATTTACCCTCTACTAAGCATATAGTCTTGCCAGGTTGGTTGGATCTATGGTTCTGTTACAGAAGATATCCTTACTGGTTTTAAGATGCACTGCCATGGATGGCGATCGATATATTGTATCCCACCAAGGCCAGCATTTAAGGGATCTGCACCCATCAATCTCTCTGATCGTCTGCACCAGGTCCTTCGATGGGCTCTTGGTTCTGTAGAAATTTTCTTGAGCAGGCATTGCCCTATATGGTATGGATATGGAGGTGGTTTAAAATGGTTGGAACGTTGGTCTTACATAGGTGCTACAGTATACCCGTTGACATCAATTCCACTGTTGGCATATTGTACCTTACCTGCTGTGTGCTTGCTCACAGGAAAATTTATCACTCCAGAGGTATGAAACTTGTCATTATATTAGTGACAACACATTGCTTTAATTTTACATTCCACTGTTTTAAATATTTCTATACTGTTTCTGCTGCAGCTTAGCAACATTGCAAGTTTATGGTTCATATCACTTTTCATATGTATTTTTGCTACAAGTATCCTGGAAATGAGATGGAGTGGTGTTGGTCTTGATGACTGGTGGAGGAATGAGCAGTTTTGGGTCATTGGAGGTGTTTCAGCACATCTTTTTGCAGTCTTCCAGGGACTTCTGAAAGTATTAGCTGGTATAGATACCAACTTCACTGTGACATCAAAGGCTGGGGATGATGAGGATTTTTCAGAGCTATATGCATTCAAGTGGACCACATTGCTTATCCCTCCAACAACACTTTTAATAATAAACCTCATTGGGGTTGTTGCTGGTATCTCAAATGCAATAAACAATGGGTACGAGTCATGGGGTCCTTTGTTTGGTAAGCTCTTTTTCTCTTTTTGGGTGATTGTCCACCTCTATCCATTCCTCAAAGGTTTATTGGGCCGACAGAACAGGACACCCACTATTATTATTGTCTGGTCCATTCTGCTTGCTTCCATCTTCTCCCTTTTGTGGGTCCGGATTGATCCATTCTTGGCCAAGTCGGATGGCCCTGTACTAGAGGAATGCGGACTAGACTGTAATTAGCAGGTATGTTAGCATTAGGCCCTTTGGGGGTCACAATGGAGAACACTGGAGCTTAATTCGGTAACATCATCACATGAGCCACTGATGGATGTTTTTTTTTGAGAAGAAACGCAACTTCAGTTTGGTGAGGCTCTGCAATCTGTAGATAATGTTTGGGTTGTGTTGGCATATTTTTGGGGGTGGGATGAAAGACACTGCTTTGGGCAAAGAGAATCTAAGATGGTCAACCACTTCTCAGTTCTCACCACCATGTGTAAGTTTATTTTTCGTCAGGTATTAAGCAGTTTCAGAGAAGTGATTCTTGATTCTTTATTAGTTCACTGAAAATGAGGAAGAGACAGGGTCAGCCATATTGTTAGTTTGTTACTGCTGTTGTTAGTTGATCTGGTCTCTTTAGATTGTTTGTCTTTACAATAAGCGCAGGCATTTGCATGCATTATGTAACAATGATAGCCAGAACTAAGAAAGGTTTCGTAAGTTGGGGCTTATTTTCTACCCTGTTACATGGTCCACGTCTGATCCTGATAGCTATGGAATGGTGATCACATGGCAATGCAGTGGAAGGTCAATAGAGTCATGAATTTATGGCATTGTCCTAGTGGTTAGCTGTGATGAGTTTGCTGTATGATTATGCTTTGGGCATGGATAATACCAGTTCAGAGATACTTTAGTCATTGTCTCATTGGAGGGGTTTGCAAGTAATAGGGTGAATGATTCCTCATTCCTCTTCAGGTGATTTTAGGGTTTATACTGTAATAAGAACTCAATTTGTGTTGAAAAAATAAAAAAAAGAAAAACGAAAAGATTTTGTATTTTCTTCGAGTTGGGATCTACAAGTTGCCACTCATGGTACAGCATGAAAGTAAATCGTTTACACATGCATCGTATTTATTTATTTTGTTTTTTTTGGGTACTAAAAAGAAGCATCATACAGGAACAAACACAACTCATACCAAAGTCTCAAACATTTGGGGCCGGTTTGTTTTGCGGTAGGAATCAGAATGGTTTATTCTCATAGTTTGTTTGGTATACAGGAATTGGAATAAGTTGGAATGGGATTTCATTTCCAAGTGACGGAGAGGATGATCATAAATTTCACCAGAAATGAGAATGAGATTCTGATTTCACTTAACTAAACAGTTGATTCCAATTCCAGACCATAATCCTGTTATGGTCCCGCACGTAGGATCCCGTCACGGGTCGGTCCACGGTGTGAAAGCCCTGCTTCCCCTTGCGCCTTCCCTTGCTTGCAGACCCGATTACGGAAACTGAATGGGTGATTTGTCCAAGAGACCACCCGAACTCTCCCTTGGGGTGATTTGTCCAAGAGACCACCCAAACTCTCCTCACTCTTTTCTTGGTTGGAAAACTGAATGTTTTATTTCAATTCATAGCTCCTTAAATAGGAGATTACAGAAGGAAATTCCTAATTAAACTCAAACTCCAACTTGAACTCAAACTCCTAATTACCTACTCCTAATGGTAACTCACTCTTACTTAAGATAAGATAAAGATAAGATTAGATAAAGATAAGGGATAAGGGATAAGATAAGGATAAGGTAAGCTGGCGGCGAGTTGGCTTGATGTGTCCAGATAAGGATGGGCCCACCCCTATGAGCTGTCGTGTGGGCCTCGCTCTACTGCTGCCGCGCGATGCGTGCGCGCAGAGCGTACGTGCGCCTCAGGGTGCCGCTGCCGTGCGCGCGCCTCATGGTGCTGCTACCGTGCGGTACCGGGTGTGTGCGCGGTGCGTGCTGGCGTGCAGTGCGTGCGGTGCGCGCTGCTACCTGGCGGTGCGTGCTGCGTGCCATGGTGCCGCTGCCGTGCGGTGCCGGGCGTGTGCATGGTGCGTGCTGCTACCTGGCGGTGCGTGCTGCGCGCCGTGGTGCCGCTGCCGTGCGGTGCCGGGCGTGTGCATGGTGCGTGCTGCCATGCGGTGCCTGTGGTGCGCGCTGCTGCCTGGCGGTGCGTGCTGCGCACTATCGACGGTGCATGCTGCTGTGTAGTGCTGCCAGGCGGTGCCCACTGCTGTGCGGCCTGCTGTGTGTGCTGCTACCTATGACGGCGCCGCGGTGCCTTGCCGGATGGTGTGACCATAACAAATCCTGTGTCTTGAAAGGGCGAAACAATTTTTTCGCATGTTCTTTAACACAACGAACTGGTATGTTGATAGGGGTACTGTTAGAAACATAACGGGATTTGATTCAAGTCTCCGCTACAAATAACCAGAGAACTTCCAATTGAGCTGCTATTAGTTTTCCCAATTTATCTATGGATATTGATGAGGGCAGATTTGGCCCTCCAGTGAAGTTGCGACACGTGGCACCTCATGACAACTAGGCAAGCCCCCAGGCAACAACTTACCAAGTTGGTCCCCCCCCGGGCACCGGTCTGGCTGGCCTAGCGCGACCTGCGCGCGACCTGGCACGGCTTGCGCGTGACCTGCGCGCGGCCTGCGCGCGACCTCGCGCGAACTGCGCGACCTGGCCGGATGAGCCTGCCACATGCGCCGACCTGGCAATCTGGCCCGGACGCAGGCGCCGACCTGGCGATCTGGCCCGGACACAGGCGCCGACCTGACAACAAGACCCGGACACAGGCGCCGACCTGCTGACCTGACCTGGACACAGGCGCCGACCTGCTGACCTGACCCGGACACAGGCGCCGACCTGGCAACCTGGCCGGACGTCGACCCGCCGATTGACACAGGCGCCGACCTGGCAACCTGGCCCGGACACCGACCCGCCGACTGACATAGGCGCCGACCTGGCGATCTGGCCCGGACACAGGCGCCGACCTGACAACATGACCCGGACACAGGCGCCGACCTGATGGCCTGACCCTGACACAGGCGCCGACCTGGCAACTTGGCCCGGACACCGACCCGCCGACTGACACAGGCGCCGGCCTGGCAACCTGGCCCGGACACCGACCCGTCGACTGACAGGCGCCGACCTGACAACCTCGAGGAGTTCATCACCGTACCCCGGTTCTGACGGGATATGACGTCTTACCATTTGAAGGCACCACTATATAAGGACTCCGACCCCCAAAGCCAACGGAGGAGAAAAAAGAGTATGGTAACCCCCGCTCTCTAGCTCTCATTTCTCTCCAAGCCCTCTGTAATCAGAATGCTAACTTAGGCATCGGAGAGTCCCCGCCGGGAAAATACCCCCAGGTCCTCTGATTCAGTTCCCGCAGGTCCCTCAGCTCCCGCCGTCTACAAAGGAGAGAAAATCACCTCACGCAGGGGGTAGTCGGGTAGCGCTGCACCAGGGAGCTCCACCATCCTCTGAGTTGCAGACCGCCTAGGAGCAAGTCAAGTGACGAGTTCGCCATCAGGGAACACTACTAGGTAGTTCGCCATCAGGCAGTTCGACACCAGGTAGCACTGTCGGGCAGTTCGCCACCAGGCAGTTCGCCATCAGGCAGTTCGTCACTAGGCAGTTCGCCATCAGACAGTTCGTCACAAGGCAGTTCGCCATTAGGCAGTTCGCCACCAGGTAGTTCGCCATCAGGCAGTTCGTCACCAGGCAGTTCGCCATTAGGCAGTTCACCACCAGGCAGTTCGCCATCAGGCAGTTCGCCATCAGGCAGTTCACCACCGGGCAGTTCGCCACCGGGCAGTTCGCCACTAGGAAGCATCACCAGGCAGTTCGCCACCAGGCAGTTCTCCCCCGGGAAGTTCGCCACCAAGTAGCTCATCACCAAGGCACGTCACCACCAGGTCAAACACGAGGTACTTAGCCAAAAAATTTTACACATCCCAAAAAATGGTACGTGACCAAAAACGGTTACATCAATTGGCGCCGTCTGTGGGAATACGCTACGAAAAGCTAAGTTCTCATCCTACAAAAGCTAAGTTCTCATCCTACCAAAGCTAAGTCCTCACTTTTTTGAAGATATCACTTTATAGTTTACATTTTTTATGAACTCAAAAACTATGCAGGGGGCTAACAGACTAAGTAGCTCTACCAAGCTTACTTTCGATTCAGATGATGCCTCATCAGTCCTCTCCGCAAGGTCCCCCTACAAAGATGAGCTCTTCGTGGCTTCCGCGGGAGTTGACGGCCAACAGACTACATAGGCGCCCTTACCGGTCGAGCCTTCCAAGGCTCCCGTGTGAGCTGGCAACCTAAAGTTAGTAGTGCTGCCCCCGAAGGTCGAGCCCCTAGCAGCTTCTTGTAGGAGTGGGTGACCGGCATTACGAAGCTGATGCAGCACAATCATAGCTCGACACCTCACAGGCAAAGCCTACGGGCCACATTACTGCTTAAGACCCGGTCGCCTCTCCGGCACGGGCAAAGTCAAAAAAGAGTAGACCACGAGTCACTCCCAAAAGCCTACGGGCCACATTACTGCTTAAGACCCGGTCGCCTCTCCGGCACGGGCAAAGTCAAAAAAGAGTAGACCACGAGTCACTCCCAAAAGCCTACGGGCCACATTACTGCTTAAGACCCGATCGCCCCTCCGGCACGGGCAAAAGTCAAAAAAGAGTAGACTACGAGTCACTCCCAAAAGCCTATGGGCCACATTACTGCTTAAGACCCGGTCGCCTCTCCGGCACGGGCAAAGTCAAAAAAGAGTAGACCACGAGTCACTCCCAAAAGCCTACGGGCCACATTACTGCTTAAGACCCGATCGCCCCTCCGGCACGGGCAAAAGTCAAAAAAGAGTAGACTACGAGTCACTCCCAAAAGCCTATGGGCCACATTACTGCTTAAGACCCGGTCGCCCCTCCGGCACGGGCAAAAGTCAAAAAAGAGTAGACTACGAGTCACTCCCAAAAGCCTACGGGCCACATTACTGCTTAAGACCCGGTCGCTCCTCCGGCATGGGCAAAAGTCAAAAAAGAGTAGACTACGAGTCACTCCCAAAAGCCTACGGGCCACATTACTGCTTAAGACCCGGTCGCCTCTCCGGCACGAGCGAAAATCAAAAAGAGTAGACTATGAGTCACTCCCAAAGCCTGCGGGCCACACTGTTGCTAAATATCCAATCGCTTTCTCAGTAGGAACAAAATCAACAAAAGTGAACTATAAGTTGCCCCAGAGCCTAAGGGCTACACTACTGAAACAGGCGGAGACCCCCTCGTCTTACTGGCAGCTCGCCACATACAGGCAACTCCCAAAGCCTAAGGAATTGGATCAAAACTTACTAACTTGTCGACTTACGGGCCAAAAGAAATCTACTCCCTTCGCTGAGTTACTCTCAGCTCGGGAGTGGGGGGCAATTGATGAGGGCAGATTTGGCCCTCCAGTGAAGTTGCGACACGTGGCACCTCGTGACAACTAGGCAAGCCCCAAGGCAACAACTTACCAAGTTGGTCCCCCCCCGGGCACTGGTCTGGCTGGCCTGGCGCGGCCTGCGCGCGGCCTGGCACGGCCTGCGTGCGACCTCACGCGAACTGCGCGACCTGGCCGGATGAGCCTGCCACATGCGCCGACCTGGCAATCTGGCCCGGACGCAAGCGCCGACCTGGCGATTTGGCCCGGACACAGGCGCCGACCTGCTGACCTGACCCGGACACAGGCGCCGACCTGGCAACCTGGCTGGACGCCGACCCGCCGACTGACACAGGCGCCGACCTGGCAACCTGGCCCGGACACCGACCCGCCGACTGACACAGGCGCCGACCTGGCGATCTGGCCCGGACACAGGCGCCGACCTGACAACATGACCCGGACACAGGCGCCGACTTGATGACCTGACCCTGACACAGGCGCCGACCTGGCAACCTGGCCCGGACACCGACTCGCCGACTGACACAGGCGCCGGCCTGGCAACCTGGCCCGGACACCGACCCGTCGACTGACAGGCGCCGACCTGACAACCTCGAGGAGTTCATCACCGTACCCCGGTTCTGACGGGATATGACGTCTTACCATTTGAAGGCTTTTTACCCACCTAACCCGCGAGGGCACCACTATATAAGGACTCCGACCCCCAAAGCCAACGGAGGAGAAAAAAGAGTATGGTAACCCCCGCTCTCTAGCTCTCTCATTTCTCTCCAAGCCCTCTGTAATCAGAATGCTAACTTAGGCATCGGAGAGTCCCCGCCGGGAAAATACCCCCGGGTCCTCTGATTCAGTTCCCGCAGGTCCCTCAGCTCCCACCGTCTACAAAGGAGAGAAAATCACCTCACGCAGGGGGTAGTCGGGTAGCGCTGCACCAGGGAGCTCCACCATCCTCTGAGTTGCAGACCGCCTAGGAGTAAGTCAAGTGACGAGTTCGCCATCAGGGAACACTACCAGGTAGTTCGCCACCAGGCAGTTCGCCATCAGGCAGTTCGCCACCAGGTAGCACTGCCAGGCAGTTCGCCACCAGGCAGTTCGCCATCAGGCAGTTCGCCACCAGGTAGCACTGCCAGGCAGTTCGCCACCAGGCAGTTCGCCATCAGGCAGTTCGTCACCAGGCAGTTCGCCATCAGGCAGTTCGTCACCAGGCAGTTCGCCATCAGGCAGTTCGCCACCAGGGAGCACTACCGGGCAGTTCACCACCAGGCAGTTCGCCATCCGGCAGTTCGTCACCAGGCAGTTCGCCATCAGGCAGTTCACCATCAGGCAGTTCGCCATCAGGCAGTTCGCCACCGGGCAGTTCGCCACCAGGCAGTTCGCCACTGGGCAGTTTACCACCAGGCAGTTCGCCATTAGGCAGTTCGCCACCAGGAAGCATCACCAGGCAGTTCGCCACCAGGTAGTTCTCCCCCGGGAAGTTCGCCACCAAGTAGCTCATCACCAAGGCACGTCACCACCAGGTCAAACACGAGGTACTTAGCCAAAAAATTTTACACATCCCAAAAAATGGTACGTGACCAAAAACGGTTACATAAGATATCAAAGTCTTTTTACCATTTCCGTGCGTATCCAAGCATGTCCTATACATACATATATACATACACATACATACAAATATATATATATATATATATATATATATATATATATATATATATATATATATATATATATATAACTTCGTTACTAATGTTTTATTGGATAGTTTCATCTTGTTTGTATCAGGCAAATGGTTCTATTTCAACCTTAACCTGTTTCTTGGCCAAAATGGTCAGTGGTTTATTGACTAGACAATAATTTTGGCCGTTTTTTAAATTTATTGTTTTATTTTTTAAAATTGGAATAGGCTGTCTGTTCAAATCAATCAGTCAAACCACTGACCCAAAAATCAGTAGCCAAAGTGTTCCAGTTCCGAGTCAATTTTTAAAACATTAAGGATAGGGCTCAAAATGATAGTCGATTAAACTAGGAGCAGATTCTATTATTGGTGATAAATTTGATCTTCTGCCTACGCTGGACTAAAATCCATTCTAAACGTGCCATGTTCAATTTAGTAGGAAAAACTAAAAAGTATCTGATCCGGTGGGAGAAATACTTATGAGCCTCCTATTAATACATATGAATTGACTGATCTGCGCCCCAAGAAAACCTCGGGTACTAAATAAAGAACAATTTTTTCTCGGTTGATCAAATAATAATAGAGGCTCAGTTTGGAAGGATACAAATACAAATACAAATAAGTATAGACAAATACATACAAAGTACAAGGTTTTATATTTGTATTTGTTCTCCTTTCAGACTGAGCGGGACTTACAAAGCAATTTCAAGGGCGTATTCATGTCATGCTGCAAAACTATCCTCCTATGAATCCTATCAGAGAGGCCAACACCACAATTAGAATTTCGAAATCAAGGTACTAACCTACTAGAATTTAGAGAAAAAAAAAAGAATAGAAGCTTTATACAATGAAAAGTTCGTTTCATAAGTTGGGTATTTGCTAAATCTGCACTTTGCTACAGGCTTAATCAGTAAATTTGAGCAGTGATCAATCTGAGCAAACAAATTTGAGCCCAAAATAAGCAGAGAGAAATGCTTGAATTGTTCTGCAATGCCTCTCAAAGCTGTCTATTTAAGCAGTTCGGCAGCCCACCAGTTTCGTTCCTCTATGAGTGCTTAAACTTGATCTCAAACCCAGATTCATTAGAATCAAGGTTCAAAGTGAATCTAAACAAAGTAAGACCCTATTTGGCAAGTCTTCTTAAAAGATCTTTTGGGCTTTTAGAAGCCCGGTAGACTAAAAATGGTGTTTTTTTTGTTTGACTACTGAAAGCCTAATAGATCAAAAGACAGATGCCAAAAAAAGATCCTAAAAAGGCCAAAATGGTCTAGATTTGAGAAGCTCCGAGCCAAGCTTTTCAATTCAGGCTTCTCAGCTTCCCGACATTTTGACAAAAATTTGACTTCGTTTGAGATTGGCTTCAGTCAGTGCAAGACCCGTTCGAACAGCCTTTACAGCGTTGCATCGGGAACATCTTCGTACTTCTATGCTTTATTTCATGGGGAGATATTCCCAAGCAAGGCTATGATGGTTGTTTGAACGGGCTTAGCACTGACTGAAGCCAATCTCGAACGAAGTTGAATTTTTGTCAAAATGTCAGGAAGCTGAGAAGTCCGAATTGAAAAGGTTGGCTCGGAGATTCTCAGATCTAGACCATTTTGGTCTTTTTAGGATCTTTTTTTTTGGCATCTGTCTTTTGATCTATTAGGCTTTCAGTAGTCAAACAAAAAAAAAGACCATTTTTAATCTATCGGGTTTCTAAAAGCCCAAAAGATCTTTTAAGAAGACTTGCCAAATAGCCCTTACTTTGTTTAGATTCACTTTGAACAGGGGGTGGACACTCTAGCAAAACAGGGGGCAAATAGATTTACCTTGTACTGGACAGAACCGTAAATGCTTTGTAGTGTTTGCAGATTGGGTTAATGCTTTCTGCAACCTATATCCATTGTATTTCAATATTTCTCCGTTATTAATAAAAAAAAAAATCTTCCTAAAAAGACTTGTCAAACGCCACCTAAATCTATGATGCTGGAAAGAACTTTGACCAATCACCCCCCCTCCCCGGGGTGAATACCAACACGTTGATTTAAGTTTTTAATATATCAAGTTTCTTAAAAATAAAATAAATCAAACTTGAATTGGAAGAAAGAATTGATAAAACGGCTTAAAAGTAAAGACTTGAAGAATGTCATTTTAATACATTGTTGTACTTAGTAATAAGACTGGCTCTTTCATTGGGTGCTGCATCTGTGTGTGTATATATAACTTTTAGCAGCGCTAATCAATAGAATAATTCAAATTCCAAATAGGCAGGTATGTATTATTTTGCAATAGTTGATATTATGGTTTGCAAAAGGCTGGCCCAGAATTTCAGGGCCTACAATGCCATTTAACCACAATGAAATATTTAGGCTCAGTTTGGAAAGAGTACAAATACAAATATGTACTGTACAAATACATACAAAATAAACAAAACACAAGTTTTTACACTCTACATATTTGTATTTATACTCCTTCCAAACTAAACCTTGGGGATAAAGTAGTCGCATCAACATGCAAATTCAACGATCAAGAAGCTTGTCTCTAATTAATTGCTTCACTCATACAAACTGATAAGATACCTAGTTCAGCCAAAACTTTTGGACAAATATGGTCAGTGCAAAACCTTTTATACGGTATTTATAAATCTACTATTTGCGCTGTATATATTTCTATTTGTACTCTTCCCGAATGTAACCGAAGATACATGGAACAACTGTTTTGTCGGACTACTATTCCCATTTATATGATGTTTGAGCACATCATAACTCATAAAGCCACTTGGAAGGAATCAGCTTTATTTTTAAAATTTATTTGTGGTCCATTGTTCAACAACACGTTAGTGAATTTGTTTTCATCTCTCATGAGCAACAATAAAACTAGCAATCGTACTACAAACAAGAGACATAAGAATATAGCAGGATTTCCTGCAATGTCTATGCTCTCAGGCTCTGTTTTCTGTGCATCCGAACTGGATGCAATATTTACACCCAGTTTAGATTTGTATGTGCTTGACGGTGCAAGTTTTGTG
Organism: Nelumbo nucifera; assembly: GCF_055504915.1. Lineage (NCBI taxonomy): Eukaryota > Viridiplantae > Streptophyta > Magnoliopsida > Proteales > Nelumbonaceae > Nelumbo > Nelumbo nucifera. Next base: position 68,282,214 of record NC_142654.1, on the reverse strand, counting down.
ACAGAAAAACTGAATGCAAAATTGCAGCACCTCTCTCCTACCTTCATTCTGTCTCATATAAAGTGGGGATGATATCATTTTACATCACATTTTACTCCCAAACAACCATCTTTCTACATTCATTTTTTCTCACCGGGTGGTGGCCAGTTGGGAAGAAAAAAAACATTCATTTTCTCATATAAAGTGGGGACCACATCATTTTCTAATTTCACAACTTTCAAACAAACGAAAACAGAAACAAGAAAAAATTTGCCTTTGTTTTTATCTTAATAAGATAAGTTGAAGAATCGTTCATGCAACTCTTGCAATGTCAATGGTGAGAAAACCTACAGATTAAGTTTTTGAAAAGGGTAGATAAACTTTTGAAGTCTGTGAATGTATCAATGTCATACAAGTCTGCTTCATCTATACAACAGAACATTCTCTCTTTCTTTCTCTGTTCACATTAAACATTCTCCATTCAGTGATTCAGTCCCTGTGAAATTTTGATAAAGCAATTTAGGGGTCCCATACCATCCGAGTTCAGAAACATCACCTATTGATTCTGTATTCTCAGAGAATTCTAACAATGTTGTGATGGTCTAAATCTGGCAAGGATGTCCTGATTTCACTGCTGTGGTACCAGATCTCATTTGAGTCTCCAGTTCAGACAAGCAGTGCACTCGAATGCTAAACTGCATCAAATGGAACACTCAACTTTGAAAGATCCTTGCAGATTGCCTCCAATCATATGTTATGATGTAAAGCCATTCTGTGAATTATCCTGGTTTAACCCAAAAAATTTGTCTATTTATGCATTATGTTCTATGCCTTTTTGGTATAGAGGACAAGCGGAGTGATTCTCTGGTTGCTACAGCTCTGGGTTAAAAAAGAAAAAAGTAATGAGTGGGGTACAATAAAAATACCTTGAATATCAACAGTAGTAGTTTGAAATGATACCTGCAAGCTATATGGATACATTCCCTATCTAAAAGACCGATTGGGTGTCCTCTGTGATCTTCAACTATTTCTGAGACAACTGGTAGTTGGCTTATACCATGTCTAGCCATGATCCTTTGTGCAGATACGAGATTCATGTCTGGTGTTACTGTCCATGGTACTGAACATTTTTCACAATTCGAGTGGCACATTTCAGAAACTTGAAGTTTCTGTACCTGCAAACAAAAAGTTAATAAGAAAACAGCTAAAGATACACACTCGCATAAAAGGCTGGAATTTATAGTTCAAACCTGCATTCAGAGTCAGCTCCTACACTTGGAACAATTAACTTGTCAACCATAGCCTCTCTCAAAGAACCTAATAATATATTCAGAAATTTGGATTTGTTCTGTTGATTGCAGTGTAAAGCATTTGGTAATAATATACGAGAGAAACCAAAGTGAAAGAAAGGAAGGAGAAGAGAGTATAGTAGAAGGATGAAAAGTTTGTACAAGAACAAGCAAAACAAGAGCATTAAATAGAAGAGACACCAACAGTAATTGAAGGAAAAAACTTCAATCCTCTCAAAATCCCTTGCCTTGACTTGTCATCTTTACACAACCTCATCTCTTAGTCTCTATCCATCTGTCACCTACTTGTTTTGATATATTTTACAGACAAATTAAAAAGAAATTTCTAAAAGAAGGTCAAATACAAGAAACATGATAAACAATGGTAGAGGTTTACTAAGAAAAAGGGGTTTTAGGAAGAGGAGAGGAGACATGATGGAAGTTGCAAGCCGAGCTTTGGTATAAATTTTACTGGATTTTTAGAGACTTGATGGGGGATTTATATAATTTGTGAATACATGGAGAAGGCAGAATTTGCTAGTCAAAATAGAGGCTTTGGGTGAAGAAAATTTTCATTTAACTAGCAAACATGAAAACAGACAAAAACAGACCAACTGAGACAAACTAAGCAAATACAAACCTAACAAAGCAACCAGCAAGACAAAGAGTCACCAGAAAAACATAAAACTAGAAAAAAAAAAAAAAAACGTAACCAACTTAAAACACAGAGGATCTAAGTTTGAAGAAGAAAGAAGCCACCCCAAGGTTTGGCCTAAAAATACATTTGGTTTCAAGTAGGGGTGGACATGAACCAAGCTTTTCACAAGCTATTCAAGCTTGGCTTGTGAAAAACTTGCAAAGATTATATTATATATAATATTTTTAATTTGTTATATGTATAATAATAAATAATTATTTATATGTATAAATTTTTATATTTATAATCTTTTATATGTACAGTTTTTTATTTTTTATATGAGGCTTGGATCATTGTCGAGGTCGAGCAAAGCTGAGCTTGAACATACAAGCTTTTGAGTTGAGCCGAATTTGAACTCGTGTTTCTAGCTTGAATTGAGCTTGAGCTCAAACTCGAGCCTCATGTTTTTCTTCCAAACTGAACTCAAATAGCTAGATATTCAGCTTAGCTCGACTTGAATTCATCCATAGTTCCATAAACCTCTCCTACAAGACTCATGAGCTGCAAGCTTTCTTTGTTCTCAACAGTGACAAAGTATCCTCAACAGGGTATTTTTCTATGAAGGGTTTCTCCCAAATCAAATAATGCAATGGGTATAGGTTGTCGTTTTCAAAAAATGTAAGGATATTTGAAGAAAAAAATTCATAAAAACATAGGTCCAGATAAGGAGAAATAAAAAAGGAACATTGACTCCTTATTTGACAAAACCTCCTTTTTTGTCCATATAAGGAAAAAGAAACGAATGCTCAACAAATGTATCCAGACAAACTTTTCTCCTCTCTAACTGGAAAGGTTGAAAAGTCCTTAAAAACTGTAGTACCTAATGGACCTTCTCCTAGGCTTCAATAATGATGCAGGGAAGGGAAAGGTATGCAGTTTGAAGTAGTCTTTGTATGGACTTAGTAGTCTCCTATAGATTGGTTTGACCACTTCAGCTTCAGAGGTGCATTGGTGAGAGTTGGGTTTCTCCAAGCACAATTAGACCAGACCTTATTTATTAATTGACCTAACTGTCTAGGTAGATGATATTGTTGTGACAAGGGGCCATTACTTGGTGTAATGGTTATATCAAAGGATCAAAATCTTGATACATATCGGGCCATATCAACTGATACGTATTGTATCGGGGCCTTCCTGATATGCCCCTACAGGGGGTGTTTCGGGTCAGCAAGTAGTTCAGGGGGTAGACTTGCCTTAAACTGGCCCCTCTGATCCAGATTTGAAAAAAAGATAAAAAAAAAACAAAGAAAACAGCACCGATACAGTATTGATACTTTGAACCTTGGTTATATCTTGGACTGGAAAGCATGAAACCGGTGGTTTGAGTCTGAGAGTGGTCACTTTGTGCCAAAATAATGCCAAAGGTTAGGACCGTATCCATTCTATCCCTCCCAAGAACACAGATAGCTGGGAGTTTGGGACCAACATTGGGTAATGGCCTTGTTTGTATGATATTGTTGTGACAGGAAATTACTTGGTTGAAATTGAAAAGATAAAATCCCTCCTCAATAATGAGTTTGAGGTTGAAGATATTGGAGAATTGAGATATTTTTGAGGGATTGAAGTAGCTCAATCTAGACATGACATATTTATTTCCTAGAGAAGTGCTTAAAAAGGAAATTAGGGGTTAAACTTAAACTTATGGATACACCTACTGATCCCAATCACAAGTTGTTAGCTATAGATAGTCATTGGTTAGAAGATTGTTATACTTGTGTATGTGACTTCACCAGACATTTCATATGTAGTGAGTGTGCTCGGGATGTTCATCTAGTTGCTGTAGAGAATATTTGAGCTTACTTTAAGGGTTATCCTAGTAGATATATTTTGCTTGGTGCACTATAGTACTTCCCAGAACCATCTCTCAATGGCTCAAATATTTTCCATACTTATCAAATTCTGCTTTTGCAGCTTCAAGGCTTTTGGTGATGGATAGTTCTGCTGCACAATAGGGGAGTTCTGCTCATCTATAGAAGTGGTAGCCACATAGACATCCCCCCCCAAGGTTTTCCCACCATTGTCAATCTTGAATTTACCTAGTTTCAGGTGTGGATGTAACTTTCAACATGTATTCTTAGGCCCCATTTGGTTCATGGGAATAGGGGTATAGAACCGGAATCGGAATCCCATTCCCATTCCTAGTGGAATGGGATTCCCCCATTCGAGGGATGGCCATTCCCTCCTCCTCCCTTGGGAATGAAATCCCATTCCTGGTGATTCCAATTCTCATTCCTGTCTGAACCAAACAGACTATGGGAATAGACCATTCTGTTTCTGATTCCAACTGCAAACCAAATGGAACCTTAGTGTATTTCGGTTTCTTGCAATATTCACACACACTACGTCCTTCTCTGTCTTCTATACTTCTTTCATTGGGCACACTTGAGGTTTTAGATCTCACACTTACATGAGCTGAATGGTCAATAAAAGAGGGCTGCAACATCACACATCTCCTACTTTTTTCACTAAGAACTAAGGAGTCTGTCTTGTAATATCATAGTTTGCATTCTGTCCCATCAGAAACTCAAATATACTATTTGTTCAGAGTCTTTCTGTATAAGGCAGCATCCTTGGTGTTTTTCCACTCCAAGTTCTCCAATTGATCTAACTCCTGCCAGTAGCACCATAATTTTCAAGGCACCAAGTTAAGGCTAGGCGACAGAGGGGCGCCTTGTCACCTAGTCACCTAGGTGGGCACCTAGGCATCACATAGGCGATGGATTTTTTTAAGTAAAAAACATGTATCCTAGGGTAGTTCCCTAGGTTCCATAATCATATTTCCTTAATAAATATCCATAATTTTCATAAGAAAAGTATGAACTTTATGAAGTATAGAAAATCAACATATTCATGAGAAGAAAAAGAAGAAAGAAAGGAAAATTCAAAAAATATAGGGGCTGAACCCCCTATTTCTTTTATAGAAAAAGAAGAAGAAGAAGAAATTAGTATAAACACACAAAATTAGTAAAGAAAAAGAAGAAAATGTGTTGATTGGACAACATTTTAAGTTCTTCCTTACTTGTTGGTTCAGGTTTTGAAGTCTTTGAGGGTTCAATACAGCATTTAGAAATGTTTGTGTTGATTAAACCCTAACAAATAAGAAAATAATAAAAAGAAATTAGTATATAAACACAAAATGAATATTTTAGTTTAAAAATGTATATTTCATAATTATAACCTAAAAAAATTAAGAATATAAAAGTTTTTTATAACACACTATAGAAAACTGCTTGGTGATTAGGCGAGGCGAGCCTCCAAGGGTGCCTTGTTGCCTTGACAACTATGAGTAGCACTTCAACATAGAGAAATAAAATGCAGAAGCTTCTCCCTCTGCTTCAGATTGTTGATTTTTCCTTTTATTTGGTAAGCTCTAGGCACCTTCATGCCTTTGGAGTAGGTTTCAACCACACTTTCCCATATTTAATTTGCTGTTTTCATTCACATGAAGTTGTGGCTGATATGTGGCTTCATTGAATTCACAAGCCATGAGATGACCAAATAATTTTCTTGCATCCACTTAGAATGTCAAAAATCAGATTTCTTTGGTTTGGGAAGATCTCCAGTAACATACCCTAACTTTCCCCTACCAACAAGATAAATACAAATGGATTGGAATTGCTCTAAGTAGTTGTTCCTGCCAACTTTACAGTGGTAATCGAGCCCAAGGTCTGATCAATTGATCCCTCTGAAAGCATTCTGGCATTCAAGACTTGCTTTAAATCTGTCCTTAAACACCTGAACCAAAGCTGGGAAAAGGCAAACATATGGTGCTGCAAGGTATGATCAATTGATCCCTCTGAAATCATTTTGGCATCTAAGACTTGCTTTAAATCTGTCCCCAATGACTCCAGGTCTGGGTAAGTAATAACACCTTTTCTGAACCAAAAAGAATATTACTTAACAACAGGCAGGTCTGCAGAGGTAAAAAAAAAAAAAAACACCTGAACCAATGCTGGAAAAAGGCAAAAAAAATGGTGCCACAGCCAATAGACACTCTTGGAAAACAAAACGGATTGCTTCTGTTCCCTCCTTAGACTCTAACAGGTCAAACCAAGTCTAAATGGGGCAATCAAACACAAGAAACCAACCTCCATTATCCACGACCAGAAAATCTCTGGTTTTCTTTGGTTCTGGGAAGAAATCTCTTGAGCTCTCTAGGCTTCAAAGCTGGGACTGAAACATCTCCAAAATCCTTCTTCCAACCAGGCAATCCAAACTATACTTGAACAGCAACTCACAGATCCATAGACCCTGCTGATAGAGCAATGTATGGGTTATGCACTAGAGAAAGAGGAGAAAATTCTACTCTGATACCAACTTTTAAAGTCTGTTCATTTTGTTTGGTAAATCTGGTCAGATTAGAATTTCAAAGAATAAAAGAGAAAGAAAACTGGAAAAAAACATTGTAAGAAGACAGAATAACAGAGGAAGAATGAGGGAAAAAGGAGAGAATGTGAGGAGAATCTGTCTAGAGCAGTATGAACAGCCCTATTCTTTATATTTATATGGTGTGTAGAATTACAAGAATGCCCTGCCGCCTACTAGAGTATATACAACTTAAACATAAGAATCAGAAACATAAACTATGACATGTCAGCATATGAAATAGGAACAAAAAAATAAACTTCTCCACACCCTCATTGCTGTTTTCTTTGCTGTTTTTACTATTTTTTATGCTTTATTATGTTTCCAATGCCTAGGGAGGGTTACTTGTCATTTTACACAATTTGTACTAAATATAAATAGAGAAGTTAAGTATATGCATCCCAAGACAATTGTTTCCTCCTAACTGACTTTAAGTACATGCCAAGTCATCATAAGCTATATCTTTTTGGTCCTAATACATATTGAACCCATCCAATCTACTGTCATCAGGTGGTAAAATATATGTGTAAAAAAATTCCAGAATTTTCAATCTTGTTCCAATTGCTATTAGAACAAATTCCTGTGTACCCAGAACTTTGCTACGGATCAGGTGTAAGGTGACTGACCTGGCATGAGTTAACCCTTGAAACCCTATAATCTTAACTCCCAAACTGGATTTTATTCCTCAGAAAATATACATACACACCAAAAAAGGGAAAAAATCACTGTGTACTTCCATATTCGGCCTTCTACCACATAGTGAAGTTTTTCCAAACCCATGGAATGCCTAATGTACAGCATTTTGACATCAGCACCTATGCTGTGTGTAGATCAGAACAAAAGAGAAGATCCAGATGGATCTATTACCAAGTCGAAAACACGATTAAGGTTTTGAAGTAGAAGAAAAGAAGAATGAAGAGAATCTTTGGAAAGAGAGTCAATCTACAAAGGTGCTCTGTCACTTGTTTTGTTAAATAAAGTAATAAGAGTGACAAATTACAATGGTGCACATATAGATACAATACAACCAGACAGCCATGATATCATAGGACAACCTTCATCACTCAACATACATAAAAAGGGGTATGGGGGGAATCCTGTAAAACCAAGGGCAAGAGTTTTCTCTTTGCTTCTGTACATGCCATATTCTTACTATTGACTAACTTTAATAAAGACACTTCTATTCGAGTAGCCTGTGTCTTTTGTGCAAGAAGGGTGAAGAGGATGTTTATCATTTCTTTCCTCATTGTAAGGTGGCTGAGTTCATTTTGGCTTATTTCTTCACCATTTTCATCCATTACATTCATTATAGCTACATGAGATTTTCCCTTTTTCCTGGTGAAAAGAAAGTCAAGATTTTACTGTAGTTCCATTTGCACTTGTTGGACCATTTGGAAAGGGAGGAAATAGGCATATGTTTGAAGATAAATATGTTCATTTTTCTTTTGGTGTCAGAATCACTTTTGGTGCATCCTGAATTTAAAATCTTAGCAGAGAGGCTCCATAGTCCATTATATTCCATCATGTTTTCTGTTTTCCCTAGATTAGTTATGAATTATGATCTGGTTGTTTCATTTTTCTTTTCCAAATATATTTTGGTCAACTAGGTCAAAATCACCAAGTTTTAAGTTGCTTAATACCAAAGTGAAAACAGAAGAATAGTTTTTGAGTTTATTTTCAGTCTCTAGATATTAGATACAGGGTGTTTACCTCAGATTGTGCACTTCCATCTTTAACTAATTTGCTGAACTCTTGAATTTGGTCAAGTGTCAAGAAACCTATTAGCAAGTTGTCATTATCAACTATCACTGCACAAGACTGTTTCTCTGCAAGCATGAGAGCCACTGCCTCTGTTAACAAGGTATTCATCAGGACAGTCACAAATCTTGTTCGCATGGCTTGTGACACAGAGATCCTTTCCTCCAAGTCCTTGAATTCAGTAGAGGAATCGTCTACACAGAGTGAACTCTCAAGTTCACACAGCTCAGTTGCATGAGTTACTCCTGTTGCAAGGACACTACTTGAAGATAACCCGCTTAAGTTAGAGGGTGATCTCACACTGCAATTTCCTTTAACAGAGAACATTTTATCTCCAATATCCCTTTTCCTTGTCTTTCCAGATGTAATCCATGAAGACAACCCAACAGCTCCTAGGAGGGGTAGAACTATACGATAGTCCTGTGTCAGTTCAAACAGAAGCAGGACTGCAGTAAGAGGTACCTGACAGACTCCTGCAAGAGTAGCAGCCATACCCACCTGCATATAGAAGTTTTATTAAAAGTAAATCATATTGCAATAAAGTTATAAAGATACCCATGCATCCTATAAATTTACAGTTAAAGTTGTAGAGAATCTAGAGATTTTTTTTCCTATTTTATTGGTGGGGGTTGAATGACAAGATGCTGGTGCAGACTGACTACCCAAAAGGCCACTAGTCTATAATAGTTCTTTATTATGCAACGTGTTTTTTTATTATGCAATCAGTGGGTAATTATTATTGTTATCAAGGGGAGGTGTTCCAAGTGCAATATAAGGTTGTGTTATCTTCAATCTAGCATTGCTGGTATGGGAGACTAGGAATTTTGGGTGTGAACTACTACAGCCGATTGCTGCACATGTGGTGATCATTCCATCATCTTGAGGTATGTTTAGACTTTGTTTTGGGTCTGAAATGCACTAGCCCAAATCCCATGTTTGATCCCTATAGGAAAAGTTGTTTCCCCTTGGTGAAAGTTTTCAGCTGTAGAGACAGTGAAATCTAGCCGTAGGGCTATTTTTGTACTTTTACTTTTCTTTGCTGTATATCTATTCTTTGTATTATCTCTCTCCTGTACATTAAGGGCAAATCTGTCCTTTTACAAATTCATATAAATATATCTTTTAGGGTGTCGACTGACACAGTGTGTCACACCCACCATTCGGCTATTCTCTCTCTGTCTGTCTCTCTCTTTCTCTGACTTTCGAACTGACTCTGACATGGTATCAGAGCAGGTCATGACCTGAACTTCACTCAACACCTCGGCTACTACTGATTCAAGAACTCCATAACAGTATTTGGAAGTTCTTGAGTATCTTCTTTTGTTCTCTTCTTGGATCGGCTACAGATCTGAACTCTACAGATCTGTTTTCTGGACTGTTGTGCCACTGGGTTCAATCTTTTTTTATATCTCCCTATAGAGACATCGGATCAGCCTGAAATTTTAGATCTGGTGTCACCCAGAGCAGATCTATTGAACCTCTTTGGTTTAGTTTGGATCGGTTTCGTCTTTGAGGGGTTTTGATCCACTTTTCAGTTCAGCAGAACTCTACAGTTGCCTTTTTTGGACATCAGCCGAAAGGTATTCTTCTTTTCTTCTCTAGTTCGAATTTCTTTTGGTTTCTGGAAGTGTGTGTTGTTGCTCTTTGTCATTTGATGGCATTAGAAAGGATGGATGTTCTTCCTATTAAGTTCAACGGTATGAACTACGCACTATGGAAGTTCAATTTTCAGTTCCATGTCGAAGCTAAGGGTCTTTGGGGGTACTTAGATGAATCTGTGTCTAAACCTAATGACTCTGACATCAAGAGACTTAATCAGTGGAAGATCGACAATGCATAAATTATGTCATGGATTCTAGGCTCAGTCGAAACTGATATTGCTATCCCTATGAGAGGGTACAGAACAGCCTATGAGATGTTTCAATACCTTGAGAAAGTTTATCAGTAGTCAAATACCTCTAGACAATATCAGATAGAGTTTGACATTTTTCTTACTATCAGGGAGATAGAAAGGTCCAGGAGTACCATGCCAGGTTCATTAACTTTTGGACACAATATGAGTTAGTTCACATGGGAGATGATCCTTCAGACTGTTGTGTTTGTTAGACAGTTTTGTATGCCCTTAGCTTCAATCAGAATGATGTACTTTATGAGTTTATTGTAAATGAATAAAAGTGCATATTTGATTCATGTTCCCTTGGTATGTTTTCTGTGTAATACCCTTAAACTGGACATTTAATGAGACTCGTGTTAGTTTAGAATGTTCACAGCCAGTGGGTCGATCTGGGGAGATCTATCTTGACAAGGCTGACACTATGGTGCCACCAAGTCGGTTGGGGTGGCCTGTCTCAGCTACCAGGGTGAGACCCTAGGCACATACAGTGTAGGATTAATTGAATCTTTGAACTGGACCAGATTTTCAGTATTGCCCTGGACCTTGGAGATTGATGGGCAAAACTGGAAAGTTACACCCGACCCCTAGACTCGATTATGATACTACACTAGGTGTCGGATTGGGCTGTCTTTGATATACCAATCAGTGAGATCCTTAGCGGGGGTCAAAACCTGGGTATGTTGGGACTATCCGAGAATTCATCTGAGTGGGTGATCATAGTGACGGGATCAGCCCCTTTGTCGGACAAAGGTAATGATCGGGGATGCACTCTCACTGATGGAAACCAAGACTGCCAGCAGCCGATTTCAACCGTTGAGATTTGTTTTGCAAAGTATATTTTATATGAGATATAAAAGTATATATATATATATATTATGGTTTCTAAAATGTTTGCAAGAAGGTTTTAATTCCCGGGATCCATATAAGTAGAGAGTGCAACACTGTTCCTTGCAGCCGAGGGAGAGGTCCTCTCTTGTCGGGCTGTGTATGATCATTATGGGCTGAGAGGTCAAGTGTAAGACCATTGAGGATAATACCTGATGGGCTAATCTTGCATCTGCCCATAGTCCCTGGGTGTTACAAGGTGGCTTGGCCCAGGGACCACTTAGGGTAAGTGTTGGGCCCATAGAGCCCATTTGATGGGTTTCAGGGGGTGCACTGTCCATAACAATGTATTCGGCCAGGCATTGTAACAAAGGCTGGGCCGAACCCATGTGGCTGATGTGTAGATCAATGCTTGGGTCCCACGCCATACAAGGAAGCCCAACTGGGCAGCAGTTAGGAAGGTTAAGTGAGCACATGAGCTTAATGGGCCTAAAGCCCATTTCGAACTGGGCTATTTATTTAGTTAATTAAAGGGGCGAATTCTGAGATAGAATTAGCAGATAGGATAGGGTCACACTCAGAGAGTCCAGATCTGAATGTGATTCAGATCTAGAAACCTCCTAATTGGATTAGGAGAAAGCTAATCTAATCTGCAGATAAGATATGGGTTTATCCCTATCACCTAAAAGGGGTCTTATCCAAATATGATTTGGATAAGCAGCTCCTAATTGGATTAGGAGCTAATCTTTTTAGGTTAACAAAAGGAGGGGGCGGCAGCCTTGAGTAGACACACAACATCAGTCTTTCTTTAGTGCTGAAATCACAAGAAGAGAGACCTCTGCACCTTGCGAATACTCTCTTGCCGCCCTGTTTGCCAGTTCGATCTCCAGTTGTGGGAGAAGTCAAGATTGGATCTTGACATCAGTTCTTTGAGAAATGATTGAAAGGAAGCTGTGCTCACGTACCATCCTGCTGATTCTTGCGAAGGACAAAGTTCTTGGAAAAGAACACTGCTGATTCTGCTCCATCCTGCACTACGCCATCTTCAGTGGGAGCAGTTTTTGGATCCTTCCTTGGGCGTGAACACCTCCATTGGGAGATACTACTTCTCCGTATCAGGTATAATTCTCTCCTACTCCTTTTGGTTCAGATCTGGTTCAGTTTAAGGTTCAAGAATGATCCTTGAAAATATGATTTTCTAAATAGGGAATGTGATTCCCAGTTGAAGGGAGAGAAAAATTTTTGAAATTCGCCCCTTATTCCGCAATCTTTAGGCGTCCATGGGATGGATCTCTCATCCCTTCAGTGTTAAATACATGAAGGAACACTTCAACAAGAGAAAAATTATGCATTTCCTAATGCACCTAAGGCCAGAATTTGAAGTCATCCGTTCTAATATCCTAAGCCAAGGAACACTTCCTGACTTAAATACTATTCTTGGGGAGATTTTGAGGGCAGAAACTAGATTGACTACACAAACTGCACTGGATGGAAGGAAGGATTCCAACATTGATGCTGTCTTCTTGGCAACTAAACCAAAGGGGAAGAAGGATTTTTCTAAGATACAGTGTTATGAATGCAAGGAGTATGGGCATGTTGTCTCCCATTGTAAGAAGAAAAACACATGCACCTATTGCAAGCAGGTCGGCCACATCATCACTGAATGTCCTACCCGGCCGCAGAAAGGTAGTGGTCCAAATCAGAAGAAAGGGAACTACAAGGCCTATTAGATTGTTGTAGATGGTTCAGATGCCTCCTCCTCTATCACTTCTGTAGCTGGACAAAATGACACCTCCAGCGGTATGTTTGAAGAAAGGATTCGACAGCTCATGTCCTCGGTCATCTCCTCAGCGTTTTCTGTTATCGGTTTGTCTGGTAAATCACCGACCTATTGCCCTTCACCAAACCACCTCTGGTATATAGACTCGGGAGCCTCTAACCACATGACAGGGGCTACTCTTGGCCAGTATCCCAAACCCCATCTTCCCAATAGACATATTATTACTGTAAACGGTGAGAAACTTGACATACTTGGTTGTGATGATTTGTACTTATCTACCTCTAAATCATCTTTGTTTCATTTATCCAAAACTCTATTTATACCTAAACTCACCACCAATTTGATTTCTGTTGGCCAACTTGTAGAGGAAGGTAATAATGTCTCACTTACTTCTGATGGTTGCTTGATACAAGACTGGCAAACTGGGGAGGTGAAGGGGAAGAGGCGTAGATTGGGAAGACTCTTTGCCTTGGAGTTTCAGAAGAATAAGGCTGATTCTGCTTCTACTTCTTGTTTGCTTTCTACTACTTCTAGTTTTGAATCTTTTAATTGTAATAATGATTGGAATTTGTGGCATATATACCTTGGCCATCCTTTTTCTAAGAAACTTGTTCAGTTATTTGCTTCTGGTAGTTTACCTATTTCTGCTATTTCTTTTAAGAATGTGAATAAAGATTGCATTACTCGTGGTTTATGTAAGAGCCATTTTACCCTTTCCTTCTTATTCCGAGCATGCAACCGTTCCCTTTCATTTAATACATAGTGATGTCTGGTCGTCTCCAGTTGTTTCACGGCTGGGATATAAGTATTTTGTAAACTTCATTGATGACTGCACTCGTTTTACTTGGGCTTATTTTCTTCGAAAGAAATCTGAAGTGTACACTATTTTTAAACACTATCACGCTTATATAATTACTCAATTTGATGCTCGAGTCTATGTGCTAAGATCGGATTCAAGGGAAGAGTATATTGATGGGGATTTTTAGAACTACTTGAAACATGGAATTCAACCCCAAAAATCTTGTTAGGGCACCCCACAACAAAACGGGGTAGCATAAAGGAAGAATGGGCACATCTTGAGTGTAGTCTATTCTGTGAAACTGAAATCTAATGGGAGCCTAGACAGATATAAAGCTAGACTTGTTGCACAGGGATACAAACAAGAATATGGGATAGACTATGAGGAGACCTTTGCTCTTGTAGCTAAAATGACTACTGTACGTCTTCTGATGGCCATATCTGCAGCCCAGTGTATTAAAAGGAGTGGGAGGCATACGCCTATAGACGCGCCTCCAGGCGAGGCGTTCCTAAAACGCCCTGAGGCATATGCCAGAGGCGCTGACACCTCTCCTCTTGCGCTTTTTTCATGAGGCGTGCTGGAGGTGTACGCCTCATGCACATCTGATATACAAAGACAGAAAAAAAAGAAAAAAGAAAAAAAAAAGGAAAGGAAAGGAAAAGAAAGGGAAGGGAAAGAAAAAGAAAGGAAAGGGAAGGGAAGAAAAGATAAGGGGAAAGAAAATGGTTTGCCCCTTTCCCCTTGGCTGAGGGGGCTTTGCCCCCCAGACCCCCCGCCCCCTTTTTGGTGCAGCCCAATTTGTTTTCTTTTGAGTTAGGGGGGTCTTGCTCCGCTTCGGCGAGCGAGTGAAGCAAACTCACCTCCGCTTCGACAAGACCCCCCGTTTGAACTAATGTTATGCATCTTTATTCTTCTTAATATAAAAGACTTTTATTAAAAATAAAGAAAAAATGAGATCCCCCCTTCCTCTTCATCCTCCTCCTAACCCCCTCCTCTTAAGGAGGCTTACGCCTCTTGCGTTCTGAACTTCGCCTCATGCCACTAGGTAGTGGAATGCCTCGCGTCATGCCTCCGCGTTTTAAAACATTGCTGCAGCCAAACAGTGGGCAATCCATCAGATGGATGTCAAGAATGCTTTTCTTCATGGGGAGTTAAAAGAGATAGTCTATATGAAGCCCCCTCCAGGATACTATATAGATCTGCAACTTGTTTGTCGTCTGAAGAAGTCACTCTATGGCCTAAAGCAAGCCCCTAGGGCATGGTTTGAAAAGTTCAGATCCGTCATCACTGATGCTGGCTTTACCTAGAGTCCTTCCGATTATTCCTTATTCATCTTAAGGAGGAAGCAGGGAGTAACAATGTCACTCCTCTATGTTGATGATATACTCATTACAGGGAATGATACAGAAGGAATTTCTAGGCTACAATAGTTACTCAGTGAATCCTTCAAGATGAAGGACTTGGGGCCTTTGACATATTTCTTGGGCCTTGAAGTGAGCAGAAATTCTCGAGGGTACTTTGTTAATCAACAAAAGTATGCGATTGACCTGGTTAAACTGGAAAATCTTAGTGACTCTAAGATTATGGCCACTAGAAATGAACCTGAAACTCAACAAAGATGATGGGTCTCCCCTTGAAGACCCTACCTTTTATCGTCAGCTAGTGGGAAGTTTAATCTATCTCACCATGACTCGGCCAAACATATCTTATGCAGTTCAGATAGTAAGTTTGTTTGTTTCTTCTCCGAGACAACCACATTTATCTGCAGTTCATCGGATTATAAGATATGTGCGAGGCGCACTGTCACATGGGATATTCTTCTCCTCATCATCTCCCATTCATCTTATGGCCTATGCAAATGCTGATTGGGTCGGATGCCCTGACACCCGACGGTCCACTACTGGCTGGTGTGTCTTCCTAGGCAACTTCCTTATCTCCTGAAAGTGTAAGAAACAAGCTATTGTGCCCAAATCTTCCACTGAAGCTGAATACAGGGCCATGTCTTCCGTTTGTAGTGAGATCATATGGCTTCAGGCTCTTCTATTTGAAATACTAAATGAGCCATCATTGTCTGTTCCTCTTTATGCAGACAATACCAGTGCAATAAAAATTGCATCCAACCCCGTCTTCCATGAGCGCACCAAACACAGAAGTTGATTGCCACTTCATTCATGATCTCCTTCTTGAGGGTACCATATCTCTTCCTCATGTCTCTTCCGAGCTTCAACTAGCAGACTTGTTGACTAAAGCAATGACACGAGCTCGACATCTATTTCTCATGGACAAACTAATGCTTATTCCTAGGCATCAATTTGAGGGGGAGTGTAGAGACGGTGAAATCTAGTTGTAGGGCTATTTTTGTACTTTTACTTTTCTTTGTTGCATATCTAGGGCCCGTTTGGCAAGTCTTTTTGAGAAGATCTTCTCGTAGCTCTGACAGTCAATAGACGCATTGAGCTTTTGACATAAGATTTGGGCAGCCTGAAAACCGTTTGGCAGATGCGCATCTTCCGTGCGTCGTTTCGGGTCTTTCCGCACGAGATTAAAATGCGGAAGACGCGGGAAGCTTCATTTGGAGCTTCCTGAAATCAGCCCAAAATGGGCTTCCCGCGTCTTTTCGGTGCCCCGTCTTTTGGCGGCGAGATCTTCCGCGTGCCAAATGGGAATAGACCGATTTTCGGTCTTCCCAGCTTATAAGCAGCCGAAAGATCGCGCAGAAAGAAGCGCCAAACGGGGCCCTATTCTTTGTATTATCTCTCTCCTGTACATTAAGGGCAGATCTGTCCTTTTACAACTTAATATAAATATATCTTTTAGGGTGTCGAATGATACAGTGTGTCAGACCCACCATTAAGCTATTCTCTCTCTATTTGTCTCTCTCTTTCTCTGACTTTCGAACTGACTCTAACATCAGCTTTGAGAAGTTTTCTTCATATCAAGTTTAAACTTGCCTGTGCTTTGAGCTGTAAATTTTTCATCATTCCACTGCAATATATTTTTCATTTTTGTGGCCAAAAAATGAGCTTTTAAATAGTATTGATAATAACCAAAAAACAAGAAACTTTATAGGGGTTAGGATACTCCCTATGGAATGATTTCCTTGGAGTAAAGACAATGGGGAAGAAGCCTTCTGAATGTTTGGATTCTACAGAATTTAAAGGAAGTAGAAAACTTACAAATGATGTGGTTGGTCTTACTTTGGGTAGTTTCACCATTAGGTATCACAAATGCAACTTCACTTCTTTGTTATTAGACCTGTTCATGGGTTGGGTAGCCCGATGGCTTGGCCCGGCCAATTATAACTTATAAGTTGGGCTTGGTCATAATTTTAGGCCTGCGGTCGGGCTCGGGCCTAAAGCACTAGGCCTGACTTTGTTTTCGGGCCAGGCTCAGGTTTTCTCAAAAAAGCCCAGCTCGAGCTCGAGCCTGAAATAAAATTATATATTAAATAATAAAAAATATATATACAATATTTTGTTTCTTTGTTCTTCTCTTTTTTTTCAAGTAATAGTGAGATGCTTATTATTTTTGAGTTTTGAAGGTTTTTAATATAAATAAAACATTTTTTTATTTTATAACAAAAGAAAAAAATTTTGTTTTCAAAATTCTGGCCACGCTCGGGCTTGGGCTCGGGCTTCGGGATTTATATGAGGGTCAGGCTCGGGCTCAAGACCTAGGCCCGATGGTCGGGCCGGGCTCGGGCTTGGGCCCGAATGTATTCTGTTGATACATAGACAAAGCCCGGCCCGGCCCGGCCCATGAACAGGTCTATTTGTTATCATAAATTGAACTACAGTAGCACAACATTCCATGAGCTTTTAAAAAGTGGAGATTTGAATTTTCTAATTTCATATTCAAGTAATGTTGCAAAATATAGAATCTAAACTAGCTCATAGAAAGGTACAGCACAGTGCAATATCCATTATACAACCACACAACAAACTGAATTATAACGTGTGAATTTAATGCATAAATTCAACAAAAAGAAATATCATAGATAGATGACAACAGGAAAGAATCAAAACTGAATAAGGTTTTCCGTCATTTATACAAATGTATTTCTCTAAAAGTAATACCATAGTTATTTTCTACCAACATAACTATGAAATGAATTATACCAGTCCATATGCTTGAGGTGATGCCACTTCCAAAATGGAGAGATGGAATGTAGGATCTAATTGGGAGACTGCAAAGCTTGCAAATTTCCCATATGCCATGCCTGTTGCTGCACCGATGAAGAGAGATGGAGCATAGTATCCTCCCACTAATCCAGAAGCACGGCATAAAGAAGTTGCTAAAATCTTGACACCAATTAACTGAAGCAATAAGTGTGCAGGTAAGCCTTTTACAAGTGGCCTTGATTCTAACAAAATGTCAACATTCTCAAAACCCCAATAAAGAATCTCGGGATATGCTAGAGCTATCAATCCAACAACTAATCCACCAAATACAGGAAATACAGCTTTTGGTGCTCCTGTGGCTTTCTGGACATTGTCAACGGCTGTCAGTGCATAGGATGTGCTTCTAGATAAGGCCAATGAAACCAGCCCGCATAGGATACCCAGCAAAAGATACAGTGGAAGTTCTGAATATGTATCAAATCACATTAACATGACCAGAGACCATTTCAAATGAAAACTAGAAGTCCTATGCACTTTTAAAAGCTTCTATTCTGCAGTTAAAATGACTTGCATGAATTTCCTTTATACGAGGGGTGCATTAAGGACCTAACCTTTCTAAAAACTATAAAAGTTTGATCAAGTAATAAAAAAGAACAAATAAAAAAATTACATTAATGCAACAATCTTTTAAGCTTATAAGGCTTGATCAAATAGAGTTTGAGTCAGCTTGAAGTTGGATCCCATCCAGGTTTAATCCCCTTCCCTTCAGAAGGCCTCCCACTCCCCTAAGAAAAAGCCTAATTTCAAATCACCTTTGGAGATGGTGGCAAATGTAAACATAGAATATAGTATGGGTTACATACCACTTGGTGAACGAAAATCATATTCTGGGACCCTGAAGGCTGGTTCAGAACCAAGACCAGCTTCTGACACTACAGAAGCTATCACTGCACTGAGTATTACCATTGAAGTTGTATTTGTGAGTGATAAGGAAGAAATTTCTGGAGATGGCCACAACACTGATTCCACAGCGAAAAAGCATCCAGCAACAGCAGCATTGAAACCTACGGGAGTAGAAGGTAGGAAGTTTTATTAATTTATTAAAGAAATATGAGATTGAGAAGCAGGCTATATTAATCTGTTTATTTATTGTGACTTTGATTCTTTATTGGACCTTTAATATTAGTGGGATTTTGGGACTTATTTTTTATTTGTTTATTGCTGCCATCTAGAGAGGGGAATATCTTTAGTTTCTTGTTTATTTACAGCAGTTACTTTATAAGATATTGGAGCTACACAGCAGTTCATGAGTTGGAGTTACCTTCAAACATTATCTTGTCTTCTCTTTCTCCTTTCTTCTCTATTTTCTGCTTGAGTATTCTATCATTTTATTCTTCAAATCATTCAAATATACTGTTTATTGTTGCTGGTTTCAAGACAAGTCAACACAAAAATTACATAACATCAAGATAACGAATAACAATATAGGTTTCATGATGTACTGCCTGAGTATGTTAGCATGCCCAGTCTGTATTGTGAGAGTTTCTCAACTTTCAAAACATCATAGAAATTCTTATAATTCAATCAATATGTGGAAACCTTACCATGTTCCTTGTATTGGTGATTTTCATTATTTCTTGCTTTTTGCTGATGCTTTTTCTTGCTTCTCTTGAGTTTACTTGGTGCATTTCAGGGAAGAAATTCCAACTTTGGTCCAATAGTCTCATTAGATGATTTTACTAAATTTGGAGTTTGAGTCAGGATCTTCAAATCTGATAATGCTGTGATATTTTGAGAAGAATCTAGTTTCTTATCTTCCTAAGTATGGAGTTATGATTTCTAGTAGAGTGCGCTGCAGGGGCACTATTGTAATTTTACTTTTTATTATGTTGTCATCTTATTATAAATAGATAACTGGGTACCCCAAGACCAGATTTTTGCCTCCTCTCTTCCTCTCCTCTTCTTTTTATTTATATTTTATTGAATAATATGGTATCAGAGCAAGTTTATAGGCAGTAGAAGCATTCAAATCGAGCTCTCCTCACCTAGAACTTGCCTTTTTGGACTGTGAAGAGAACACCTCATCAGTCCGGTCAGAAAAAAAGTTTCTTTTCCTTTTTTCTTTTTTTTTCTCGGTCAAAGCACCAAGAAAAATAATATTTGGTGACAGCCAGATGCTGTGAAAGGTGTTTGGGTGTGTGCTGTCTCCTTTGTGCTGTAAAGGGTCATGTGATTCCCTTTTTGGCTGGTATATGTATCTCTTCAGTGCTGCATAGGTTGTGTGGATTCGTGATGACTAGGGCTTGAGTTTTTTGGGCTTTCTAGCCCAGTGTAGTTGATGTTACAGCAGTCCTCTTCAGTTCAGCTAGGTTTTTGTACCCCCTCTTTTGATCATGGGTGTTAGAAGTGGGGTGTCATCAGTTTCTTGCTTCAGCCTGTTTCTTTGTGCACTCTAGTGATTGTTATAATGGTCACGAATGATTCAGCTTCTTCTGGAGCTATATCCTCCCAGGCAACAGGTAGTGTTGGGACTGTTAGTATGAATTTTCCTATGCAAATCACCCCCTTGATGGTTTGAATCATCTAGAGTGGTCTAAGAGCATAAAACTCTATATTACAGCAAGGGGTAAAGCTGGCTATATTAATGGGAAGGTGAAAGAGCCTAAGAGTTGGATTGCTGAACATGAGAGTTGGGACTAGGAAAACAGTATGGTTATGTCCAGGCTTCTTGTAGCTATGGAACCGGATGTGAGGAAAAACATTATGTGGGTGGATACTGCTAATGAAATATGGAAATAGGCAAAATCAACTTATTCTGAACAAAGACATTATGCTAAGATTACTCGGTTATGTTAACTGTCAATAGTTTTATAATCATATGCCACAAGAGAAAGAAGAAGAAGAAGGAGAGAAAAAGAGTGTTCGGCCAGACTAGAAGAGAGAATCTGTAAAATCACTCTCCTAGCCAACCCACTTGAATTTTATTCATAAAACTTAGAGTTACAAGAAAGACTATTTTGTTCCTCATAGAAGATGGGACACATAACTTAAACCAGATACAATAGACCTTTCACTTTCAAGAAGATAAACCAGAATGACCAAAATACCCCTGACTCGAGCATTCTAACACTCCCCCTCAAGCTGGAGAGTATATATCATATTGTCCCAGCTTGTTACAAATGTAATCTATTCTTCCCCGAGACAATCCCTTTGTGAAGAGATCTGCCCACTGATTTCCTGAGCTCACATGAGATGTAGTTATTACCCCACTTATCACTTTTTCTCTCACAAAGTGACAATCCACCTCAATATGTTTGGTTCTTTCATGGAAGACGGGATTGGATGAGATGTGAACAACAACTTGGTTATCACAGTATAGTTTCATGGGTTTGTTAATTGAGAATCCCATCTCCTGTAGTAAGTTCTTTAGCCATACTAGTTCACATGTGGTATGGGCCATAGCCCTGCACTCTGCTTCTGCACTACTTCTTGCCACCACTGTTTGCTTCTTGCTCTTCCAAGTTACAAGATTGCCACCCAGGAAGGTACAATACCCTGTGGTTGATCTCCTGTCTGATATAGAGCCAACCCAGTTAGCATCTGTGTACCCTACTATTTCAAGAGTTCCTCCCTTTTGGTATAACAAACCATGACCTGGAGCACCCTTTAGGTACCTAGCAATTCTCAGAACAGCTTTCCAGTGAGGAACCCGGGGATGTTGCATAAACCGACTCACCACACTCACAGCAAATGATATATCTGGTCGGGTAATGGTCAGGTAGTTCAACTTTCTCATCAACCTTGTGTATCTTCCAGGATCATCAAACTCTTCACCTGCATCCACACTTAACTTGGCATTGAGTTCCATAGGAGTCTCTGCTGGTTTAGCACCTAACAACCCTGTTTCTTCAAGTAGATCAAGAACATATTTTCTCTGACATAGGTTGATCCCCTGTTTTGACCTCGCAACCTCTATTCCTAGGAAATATTTTAGCTTCCCCAGATCTTTCGTATTGAAGTGGTCCTGTAAGAATTTTTTTAGCCTGTCAATTCCATTGTTGTCACTTCCAGTTATGACAATATCATCCACATACACGACTAGCAAGATTTTCCCATCCTTTGAGTTATAGCTGAACACAGAATGATCAACCTGACACTGTTTCATCCCAAAGGCCTTCACCACTTCACTGAACCTGCCAAACCATGCACGTGGAGATTGTTTCTGTCCATAGATTGCCTTTTTGAGCCTGCACACCTTACCAGCCTCCCCCTAAGCAACAAACCCTGGTGGTTGCTCCATATACACCTCCTCAACAAGATCACCATGTAGGAAGGCATTTTTTATGTCAAGTTGTATGAGAGGCCAATCATACATAGCAGCTAATGAGATCAACACCCGAACTGAACCAATTTTAGCCACAGGAGAGAATGTCTCCATATAGTCCACACCATATAACTGAGAATAGCCCTTGGCCACTAACCTTGCCTTCAATCATTCCACACTGCCATTAGGACAATGCTTCACTGTATAGACCCATTTACACCCAACAGTGTGCTTACTAGGAGGAAGAGTGGTGAGTTCCCACGTGTGATTATGTTGTAGAGCAGAGAGTTCTTCCATGGCTTGCTGCCACCCTGGGGAGGCAAGGGCTTCCTGTACAGTTTTGGGAATGGGAACCGATGAGAGTAAAGATATAAACTTGCAATGAGAAGCAGAAAGGTGAGCAGTGGAAACATAGTCTGAAATGGGATGAGAAGTACAAGTACGTTTACCTTTCCGCAAAGCAATAGGGAGATGAAGATCTGAGGGAGAAGGAGCAGGAGCAGGATCTGTCGACAGGTGCGGAAGTGGAGGAGGGGCCGAAGCACTTCTGCGGGTATACACTTAAGTAATTGGCGGCCTCTCTATAGTAACAGGCATATGATGTGCATCTGCAGTAGGAATGGGAGCTACGGGAAGAGTGTCCACAACCGGTACAGGAAGAGGAACCACAGAGGGAGAAGAAGAGACCCTGGCATCTGAGAAAAATGGAACTGATTCAAAGAAGGTGACATCAGAGCACACAAACGATTTATGAAATTTTGGGTTATAACACTTATACCCTTTCTGAGTTCTTGAGTAGCCAAGAAAAATACACTTCGTAGCTCGAGCATCTAGCTTGTCTACTCCAGGCCCCAAGTGTTGAACAAAGCAAACACAACCAAAGACTCTTGGGGTGAGAGGAAATGGAGACAAAGTGGGAAACAACACAGAGAAAGGGGGTTGACTTCCAAGGATTGACATGGGCATTTGATTTATCAGAAAACATGATGTAAGAACAACATCACTTCAAAAGTGCTTTGGGACATTCATATTGATCATCAAGGACCAAGCAGTTTCAAGAAGATGTCTATTTTTCCGTTCAGCTACACCATTTTGTTGCGGGGTGTAAGCACAAGAAGTTTGATGAATTATCCCATGATGTTCTAGGTATTGCTGAAATGGTGAGGAGTTGTATTCTTTGGCATTACCAGAGCGAAGTATTTTCATAGGAACACCAAATTGAGTGCGTATTTCAGCATGAAATTTTTGAAAAATAGAGAACAATTCACTACGGTCTTTCATAAGATAGATCCATGTCATCATTGAAAAGTCATCAACAAAGATTAGAAAATACTTAACCCATTGTATGACACCACTTTAACTGGACCCCGTACATCAGAATGAACTAAGGCAAAAGAACTTGAGACATGACTATCAACTCTTGGACTAAATGAGACTCAATGATGTTTTCCCAACTGACATGACTCAATCTAATGATGAAAGATGACTCAAGGAAGGAACTAGTAGCTTCAAAGCCTTGAGAGAGGGATGACCAAGTCTGCAGTGCCACTGAAGAGGAGTAAGAGATGACTGAAAAGACACTGGGGGGCCACCACCATCAAGGTAATACAAACCACCTGCTTCATGCCCTCCACCAATCTTCCTCCCCGTCTTGAGATCCTGAAACACACAAGAAAAAGGAAAGAAGGTTACAGAACAATTAAGGGACTTGATTAATCTGCTAACAGACATAAGGTTAAAAGGGAACTTAGGAACATATAAAACAGATGCTAAAGACAAGGAGGAGAGATCAACATCACCAACACCACAAATAGGAGATGTAGAACCATTAGCAAGTGTAACTGTCTGAGATGTGGAGGAGCGAGAAAGGGAAGAAAATACATCAAGAGTCCCAGACATATGGTCCGAGGCTCCGGAATCAATGATCCAGGGTGAGGCTTTGGAAGCTAAGCAAGCCATACCTGAATGAGCAAGTGTAGCTGTGTTCTGCTGAGATGTTTGAAGGAACTGCTCATATACTGCCCGTGGTACACTCACCATTTCCTGCCCGGAAGCACAAGCGGGTGTGGAGGGGGTTGGGGCAGTTTGCTGGCTTTCAGTAATTGTGCTACTTTAGATGTAGCATGGTTAGTCCAAGTGTTGGGTGGATCACGCAAATCATAGCAGAAATTAACTGTGTGCCCCTCTAAGCCACAATGTGTACATTTTCTCTGAGCATTACTCCTTCATTTTCCACGGCCTCTCCCTGACTCTCGGCCTCCAGTCCGGCCACTAGCCCGGTTAAACATGTGTCCACTACGATTGCTTGGAGGGCCACTGCTGCCACCACCACTTCTACTTCCACGGCCACTCCCTTTAGTCACTACCAAACCAGATCTATCAAAGAAGGAAGAGTGTTCTACCGGCTCAATGGATGTCCTCTTAAGACGGGCAAAAACTTCTTAAGTGAGGGGAGAGGTGATCCCCCCAATATCTGTGCTCTGACAGGCTCAACTCAGCCTTCAAGCCCACAAGAAATCTAGTCACATCAAG
Organism: Nelumbo nucifera; assembly: GCF_055504915.1. NCBI lineage: Eukaryota > Viridiplantae > Streptophyta > Magnoliopsida > Proteales > Nelumbonaceae > Nelumbo > Nelumbo nucifera. The sequence goes on along the minus strand of NC_142654.1, from coordinate 68,257,851 downwards.
TTGTTCATGTTGCTGTTGTTGGATCTGGACATCTAATGTTAGAGGGTGATACACATTTAGCTCATTGCGGATGTTCCTCAAACTTGCATAATACTCTTCTAAGATTTGACTTCCTTGCTTCAAATTGAAGTACTCTTGGTATAACTGATATACCCTAATTGTGTTGTCTTGTCCAGAGTACAACTTTTTAGCATGATCCTAGATTTCTTTGGTTGTATCTAGGAACATGAAGTTCACACTAATCTTTGGTTCCATGCTGTTCCAAAGCCATGTCATTATCTGTGCATCATCTTGTTCCCAATCACTGAACCCAGGGGAATCAGCGGAAGGTTTCTCCTCTCTCACATGTTTTACTTTCCTCTTGGCCTTCAAGAACACCTCCACAAATTTTGCCCATGATACATAGTTCTCACCATTCAACTTGATGGATGTCATTTGAACACTTAGATAATCTGTAGAAAGCAAGATGCCGGTTTTGTTATCATTCCCATCTGCAAATGAAGCCATCTCAATTATTTCACCTTTGAATATACACCACAATCTCACACTCTTCACAAGACTTATCTCACTTATGATACCACCAACTCCACCTTCTTCAACTGCACATTACACACTACACTCTAAAGCTGAAATCATTCAGTCAACACATCATACACTTGGACTGCACACCGCAGAACCATTTACCATCAACATACCACGGCTGAAATTACTCAGTCATTTCATCGAACACTTGTTCTTCATACTACAGAACTGATTACACACAAGGTCTAGGAGTTCACTTCAGTCTCACCCAGCACCACAACAACTAACTTTTGAAGCACAAAAAAATTAGCATTCACAGTCCATTTCTGAGCACACGACAACAGTGTCCATACCTGTATATGTCCAGCCCTCTTCGTACATTGAATAGAGGGTCTAGTATACCACTTCAACGACCACCACAACACCGGCCAGAGGCTTTCTCACCTTCAGGCCCTCAAAACGGCAACTCCTTTTCAGCCCTTTATCGAGTCTCCAATCAGGTCAGCTGTAGGATGATGAAACCTACTGTGAAGCTGGCGGCAATCCCAGGAAGAAGACAACAGCAAGAAAACACAAGACCTTATTGCTCTGATACCATGTGAATAAACCCTAGTTGATTCTAGGTCAAAGTAGAGAAGAAGAAAGAAGAAAGAAAAGAGAAAGAAGGAGAGAAAAAGAGTGTTCGGCCAGACTAGAAGAGAGAATTTGTAAAATCACTCTCCTAGCCGACCCACTTGAATTTTATTCATAAAACTTAGAGTTACAAGAAAGACTATTTTGTCCCTCATAGAAGATGGAACACATAACTTAAACTCAGATACAATAGACCTTTCACTTTCAAGAAGATAAACCAGAATGACCAAAATACCCCTGACTCGAGCATTCTAACAGGTCTTTTCCTATTTTTATATAAATGGGTTGAGGGGTGCCACCATACCAAGATTATATGGTATCAAAGCGGACGATTGAGACATGATAGCAGATCAAACAATTTTTTCCTTTTTTTCTTGCTTTATCTGGGTTGAATTGCAAGAAAGCACCCATCAACCTGGTCCGAAGCAGTTCAATCAAGTTTTTCTCTCCCCTTCTTGGTTTTTCTGTGTTGAATCACAAGAAAGCACCCATCAACCTGGACTGGAGAAGTTTGGGTAGCCTCTTTTTAATTTTTTTTTGGTCGTAGTACCAAGATAAATCTGTGTCAATGTGTCTGGATGCTATGAGGGGTTTTAGAAGTTCTCCCCTAGCCTCTGGTAAGAGTTTCTTGGAGGGTTTCTGTGAAGTACCTAGTGCCTTTGGCCCTTGGAGAGGTGCTGTTTTGTGTTCAACCTTATGGAACATTTGGTGTGGACTTTAGTGCTTGGTCCTTATGATGTTGGCCCGTGTTAGACGTGTTTCTTGTGACTGAATAGTGCTGTCTACCATGTCTTCTGAAGATTTTGCTACTTCCGGTGTTAAATGGACTAACTAGGGGATTATATATGAATTTCCCTATGGATGTTATTAGCTCAGATGGACTTAATTACCTAGAGTGTTCTAAGGGAATTAAACTTTATATTACTGCAAAGGGAAAGATAGGCTATATTAGTGGTAAGGTGAAGGAACCAAAATCTAGAAGTGCTGAACAAGACAAATGGGACCACAAAAATAGCATGGTTATAGTTGTAAATCAGTCCTCTAAATCTGATGTAAACTTGGGAAAATTAGAGAAAAAAGAGGAAGAAAAGAAGAGAGCAACAGTACAAGAGAAGGAAGATGGAGAAAAGAGGAGGAAGAAGAAGAGTTCAAATGTCTCTTCCCTCCCTTCTCTAATCCTTTTACTAAACTTCAATCTTAACATAATTACAAGTATACCCTTAAGTGGGCGGCCAGCTAGGCAGTAACATAAAGAGAACTAGCAAAAGAAATAACAGGCCCATTAGCTAACAAATAAATAAAACATACTACAAGAAAAGATACTACGGCCCATTCAGCCCAGTCTCCTTACACTCCCCCTCAAGCTGAGCATAGATGTCAATCATGCCCAGCTTGCTTATAGGGGGTCAAGTGAACATTGCCAACACCACAAATCGATGATGTGGAACCATTAGTAAGAGTAATAGATTGTGATGTTAAGCAATGAGAGAGGGAAGAAAACACACCTGGAGTTCCAATCATGTGATCGGAGGCTCCAAAGTCAATAATCCAGGGATTGGGTGTGGATGCCAAACAAGCCATAGCTGAATGTGCGAAAGTAGTCGTGTTCTGCTGAGATGTGGACTAGACAAACCTCTCATACTCATCACGAGGAACACTCACCATCTCCTTCCTGGGAACATCTGTGGATGTAGGAGGCATCTGATCAGCTGAACGATTCTCCTGTCTGAAACTGGTGTCACTAGTCATGGCATGATTGGCCTAGGTTGAGGGTGGACCATGCAAGTCATAGCAATAATTAATGGTATGTCCATCCATACCACAATGAGTACATCTCCTCGGACCCGAGCCACGTCCTCTGCCACGGGCTCCCCCTGAATCTCTACCTCCAGTACGACGACCACCACCACTCCGGCCATATACTGGACCATTGCTACCACCACGGCCAGATTGAGCTCCTCGAGCTCCACCTCTAACACCACGGCCCCTTGACACTGCAAAGGCTGATCTATCTGAGACATTAGAGTTCTCAGTAGACCCAATGGAAGTCCTCCGAAGTCGAGCAAACACCTCTTCTAAGGAAGGGAGAGCTGACCCTCCTAGTATCTGAGCCCACACTAGTTCATACTCAGATTTCAGCCCCACCAAAAATCGAGTCACATCAAGTTGTTCTCTCTGTTGTTGCTGAATTTTGACATCAGAAGTGAGGGGGTGATAAACATTCAACTCATTACGAATGTTTCTCATACTAGCATAGTACTCCTCAAGACTCTGATTGCCCTGTTGCAGATTAAAGTATTCCTGATACAACTGATATACTCTGGTTGTATTGTCTTGACTAGAATACAACTTCTTAGCATGGTCCCACACATCTTTGGCAGTGTCAAGAAACATGAAATTTACACTAATCTTGGGTTCCATACTATTCCATAATCACGTAATAATCTGTGCATCCTCTTGTTCCCAGTCTTCATACTCATGAGAATCAGTGGAGGGTTTCTCCTCCCTTGTGTGTTTCCCTTCTTCTTTGCCCTCAGAAAAACTTCTACAGATTTAGCCCAAGGTACATAATTCTCCCCATTCAGTTTAATGGAGGTCATTTGAACATTCAGGTAGTCAACAGGTATCATCACATTAGATTTGCTACCACTGTTATCTCCCATTGCTGAATTCTGTTATTACTGAATTCGGCACACTGCACACTACTTGATCACACTAATCACACTGGTTTCAACACTTATTATTGCTGAAGGTTGCACTCCTTACACCACAAACCCTACCCTTTGACTACCTGAAATCTCACCACTATATGAGAACCACTCCCCCTTCGAATCACACAAAAAATAAAACAACATAAACCCTAGCACACAGTCTGAAATCCCATCATACGATCTGAAACATTCTTCCTATTTGATTCATAACAAAAAAATATGCATAGAAAACTCTTACCTCATCACCCGAAAACCAAACCACACAAGAAGAAAATCAGTCCACACAAGACACCCACTGCACCACACGAATCAGCATTCTTCTCTTCATCGATTAGGGGAGGGCTTCTTAGAGACCACAACAACCAACCACGAACAACACAATTGGAGAAATAGAAACCTCCAAGGGAAGAGGGTGACCACTCCTTTTCAGCCCTTTCCCTTATCTCCAATCGATGGTAGAGAAAAACCTAGATTGAGTGTGCAGAAAACAGAAATCTGGGCAGATCCGAGTTGCTTAGTTGAGCTCTGATACCATATTATAATTCGGCCTGCCTTTGAGTTCTGTTAGTCTGATAACAGCCAAGAAGAGAGAAGAAGAAAGAAGAAAGAAAGAGAGAGAGAAAGGAAGAGAAAAGGAGAGAAGAAAAGTCTGGTTCGAATTAGGGAAAAATTACTTCTCCCATTCAGCCAGACATGTTTTATATTACTAATATAATGGAAAAGACAAATGTGCCCTTATTTAAGTGAGGGACACTAGTTCTAATATAATATTACAGATCAGCAACCTCAACATAAGTATAAAGATAGAAATGCCCCTACACTAACATGCACAATAGTTAGTACTTCATCCCTGTATTTCATGAGATAAATCCAAGTGTAATGAGAGTAATCATCAATAAAAAGGATAAAGTGCCTGTAACCCCCCATAGTAGGCAAATGATATGGCCCCCACACATCAGAGCAAACAATATGAAAAGGAGAAATAGATCTTTTATTGCTTACTGAATAAGATTGTCTACAATGTTTTGCTAGTTTACACAACTCACAATGAAGACTTTATAAAGACACTCCCTTGAACATATCTGGAAATAAATGACTCAAAGCAGAAAAAGACAAATGACCAAACCGAAAGTGACATAACATGATTTTGTCAACAGACTCTAACAAGACTGACTCCAAGGCAACTCCATGAGGTGGTCCAAGAGCACTATTAGGTGTGTCCAACAAGTATATTCCGTTCACCTCATGGCCACTCCCAATCATCCTCTAAGACTGTATGTCCTGAAAAACACAATGAGTGGGAAAGAAGGTTATGCTACAGTTCATGGATTTTGTCAGGCTACTAATAGATAAAAGATTTGTATTAAGTTTAGGGACATGAAGGACAGAGGATAAATAAAGGGTGTCAAAGGTTTTTATATCCCCTTTGCCAAAAATGGAAGCAAGGGACCCATCAACAAGGGACATTTTCTCTTTACCAAAGAGAAGGTGGTATGAACAGAAAAGGTTGGACAAGATGGTCATATGGTCTGATGCACCAGAATCAATGATCCAAGGGATTTTATGATTACCTGAAACTGAAGCATGGTTTGCAGAAGCACTTATACCTGAGTGAGAAAATGCTGATGATGATGATGTGTTACCTGAAGAGTGAGATGTAGAAACAGTAGCGTCCAAGTGACTTAACAACCTACCATACTTTTCAAAGTCTGCCTTCATTGCTGCCAATTGTTCAATGGTGGACTTCTCTTCACTCTCCTTACTTCCTCCTTCTGGTACTGTGGCAACATTAGCTGTCTTCGGCTTTCCTGTCTGACTACCCTTCTTAAAATTGTTATTCTTAAACCGGTCGGGAAGAAGATCAGGATGAAGCTTCCAGCAAGTGTCCTTTGTATGCCTCAGTTTCTTGCAATATTCCCATACCTGCTCCTTCTTCTTAGTTGGACCCTTCGGCTTTATTCCCGCATGTGCAAAGTATTCCATAGGTGGACTCTGTAACTGAACCTGCCGCCTACTCTCCTCACTGCTCACCATAGCATATGCCTAGGCAAGAGTAACATCATCTTTGGCTAGAATATTCTGCCTAATGATGTCAAACTCAAGGTTGAGTCCAGTAAGAAATTCAAACACCCTGTTTCTTTCCACCAACTCCCTAAACATTTCTGAATCATTCTCAGTTTCCTATGCAACTATCTCCATAACATCAATTTCCTACCATAAGGATTTCAGTATAGAATAGTAGATTGCCACACTCTTCTCCCCCTGTCTTAGGTTCTTCACATCACTTTTCAGCTTGTAGACTCTAGCCACATTCAACTTCTGTGAATAAGTTTCAGTAACATTGTCTCATATCTCCTTGGCAGAGGACATCCAGAGATAGTGCTGACTTATATGAGGCTGCATAGAATTGACTAACCATCCTATGACAGTATAGTTCTCCTGCATCCATTTCTCATATTCAGGGTCTGTCTCTTCGGGTTTCACTTTACTGCCTGTGAGGTACCCTAATTTTCCTCTACTGCAGACATAAATCCTTATAGACTATGACCAAGCAAGATAATTTGTCCCATCTAACTTGATTGTGGTCACACTAGTCAAAACAGAATCTACCGAGCCAAGCCTAGAAACTGGCACCTGCTTGAACTCACTTCCGTATTGCTCCATTAATTAAACAAAAATTAAAAAAACCAGAAATTTGGTCGTTATAAACTTACTTGAAGTCAAACCAGTACCTAGATGCTTGAAAACTAGGGTTTCATTGCATCCGGTTATTGAGGAGAAAGAGAGAAGATGCAGCCGCTCCTACCAAAGCTTCCCAATCTCTTCCAAACCTGAACCGCCCTCTTTTAGAAGTCAAAAGACACCTCCCAAGCATAGAGCGCCACACCCAAAGCTTCACTGCTACTTGTAACTTCGAAAATCTCTAATCTGCTAGAGTTTTGGGCGGAAACAGTACAACACCACTTCTTGGCAATATCCGGCCAGGTTTACACTCTCCAAACCCTCTACCAACTAGGCCAAAGATCCTCTGAACTATAGAGAACCTATCTCTCCATACACTCTCTTAATCGAAGGGTGTATGGGAAAAGAGGAAGAAGAAAAGAAGAAAGAAAGAAACCTACTCTGATACCAAGTTGTAAATCAGTCCTCTAAATTTGATGTAAACTTGGGAAAATTAGAGAAAAAAGAGGAAGAAAAGAAGAGAACAGCAGTACAAGAGAAGGAAGAGGAGAAAAGAGGAGGAAGAAGAAGAAGAGTTCAAATGTCTCTTCCCTCCCTTCTCTAATCCTTTTACTAAACTTCAATCTTAGCATAATTACAAGTATACCCTTAAGTGGGCGGCCAGCTAGGTAGTAACATAAAGAGAACTAGCAAAAGAAATAACAGGCCCATTAAGATAGGCCCATTAGCTAACAAATAAATAAAACATACTACAAGAAAAGATACTAGGGCCCATTCAGCCCAATCTCTTTACAGTTATGTCACGGCTTCTAGTATCTATGCTGCCACAGGTGAGAAGGAACTTCATGTGGGCTGATACAACCTATGAAATTTGGGAACAAGCAAAATCCACCTATTTTGACCAATGACACTATTAAAGTCTCTTAGTTTTTTATGTTCTTTAGTGCTGCCGGGGTACATTTGTAATTTTTCTTCTTTTTATTATTATGTTAGGTGATTGGGTCGCCCAAACATAAATACTGTTAGAATGCTCGAGTCAAGGGTATTTTGGTCATTCTGGTGTATCTTATTGAAAGTGAAATGTCTATTGTATCTGAGTTTAAGTTATGTGTCCCATCTTCTACGAGGGACAAAATTGTCTTTCTTGTAACTCAAGTTTTCATGAATAAAAGTCAAGTGGGTCGGCTAGGAGAGGTACTTTTGTACATCCTCTCTTATAGTCTGGCCGAATACTTTTCTCCTCTCCTTCTTCTTCTTCCTTCTCTTTTCTTTCTTCTTTCTTCGTCTCTACTTTGACCTAGAAACAACTAGGGTTTATTCACAAATACTTAAGCTGGCACTGCCAGCCTACTCTTTTTTGACCCCAAATTTCTTTCTTCTCTCTTCTCTCCTCTCTCTTTTCTCTTTTCCTTTCTCTGTTCTTTCTGGCATTTTTACCAAGAAAAGATGGTATCAGAGCGGCTTTTCTGGGATTAGAAGCAGTTCAATCAAAGTTTTTTCTCCAGTTTTCTCGCTTTCCTTTCTCTTGTGGATCGAACCTATCAAGTGGTGCATCAGACTAATCTGAAGGGAGTTTCAGTGTAGTTCTTCCCTTTCCTCTTGGTCGTGTTCCAAAAATCATTAAAGGGAGGGAAGTTAAATGCAAGGTGGTTCTCTCATTCTCCTGTGGATCATGTGATCCTTTTCTACCCAGGTAAGTGGGTTATGGAGGTCTGAATGACCTGTGATTTCTGTGTTTTTTTTCAGTCTTGTGGATCGTGTGATCCTTTTTTTCTGCTCAAATAACTGGGTTGTATAGGTCTAAATGACCTGTGACTGTGTGACAGCAGTTCTCTATCCTTTTTTTGGGATTACAGTAGTTGTGTGGCCAAGAAAACTGATGAAGGGTTACTTATGAGGGTGGTTTAGTTCTGAAATTGATCTTGTTTCATCTCTGGAATTGATTCAGCAGTGTGGTAGTGAATGTTCTTTATGTGTGCACCAAAGGGAATGGTCATATAGTGCTATTTGTGTGAGAACAAGTATCTCTGTGACTATTTTTTGACTGAACTGTGAAATCAGACCTTTATATCATGTCTTATGAGGATTCTAGTGTGTCTAGTGTGTCCTCCAATCAAGGTGGAGTGAATGGAGGCTTTGACATGAGTTCTCCTATGGTTGTGATACCATTCAATGGTTTCAATTACCTAGAATGGTCGAGGGGAATTAAACTTTACATAACTGTCAGGAGGAAGTGGGTTATATTAATGGTAAAACCAAAGAACCGAAGTTTGGGGGTGAAGAACATGATAGGTAGGACCAGGAAAACAGCATGGTGATGACATGGCTGTTACTATCTATGCTACCTCAAGTAAGGAAGACATTCATATGGGCTGAAACAGCTTATGAAATTATGAGAAGGCAAAATCTACCTATTTAGAGCAACGACATTATACCAAAATCTTTTACTTGCAAGCTGCTTCCTCAACTTGTAAGCAGGGGGAGAGGCGTCTCTCAGCATACAATTCTGATTTGACCTCAATTTGGAAAGCAATGGACCATTATCAGAACATAGACTGGAAGTGTGATGCAGATGCTAAGGCCTACAAGTCTCTAGTTTTCCAACAACGGGTTTTTGCCTTCCTCTTGGGGCTGAACCCTGTATATGAGTCTCTTAGAGTTCAGATATTGGGAAGTAAAGATCTTCCATCAGTGCAAGAAGTAGGCCTTAGTGGGAAGCCAAAGTGGGCCCAAAGCTGAGTAAAAATCAGATCAGAATAAGAAACCGGGACAGCAAGGTTAGAAGAAATTTAATGCAGCAAACTTGGCCTCTCAAGAGTCTCAACCATCTACTACTATCTTGAGCCAAGACCGCCCCTCCATGACTGATTCCCGGGAAGATATCATTAATTCTTTCCATGACCATTTGGAGCTATATGGTTGGACAATCCGTCAGATGGATTTTGCTCATCCTACCTCAACTTCCTTTGTGTCTACTTCAGGTAATGGTAATTCTACTACAACCTTCCTTTGCATCTACTTCAACCCAAGTGCACGCCTATTGAAAATTTGCCCATTTTTTCTATTTTTTATGCCTAGCAACTGGGCTTAGGGCTTTGCTCCTAGACCCCCAACCAAACCCCCCGAGGCTAGAGTGAAGAGAACCCCCTATTTGCTAATGTTGCTCATTCATTCATCCTAATAAAAGATGTTTTCAAGAGACAATTAAAATTCTAAATCTTTTTTATAGGGATTGAGAATCTAAGACCCTATTATGGACTTGTTTGGGCTTGCCTTGAGGGGCTGGGTACAAAGGTGGCTTGTAGAACCAAGAATGCATAATGTTTAACATCACATTAGATATTTGAAGTAATGCAATATAGTTTTTTTTTAAAATATAAACATCTATTTTAAAATTTGTTTATATTTTTAATTATTATGATGTTCAATATTTTTAATTTTTTGTATTTTTTGATTTTTTTGGCACCTCACCTTGCGCTTTTAAAACACTGGAAGCTCCCTAAGATAGTGTAAAAATCCAATTAATACCTCTCTCACCCCAAAAGCTCCTAGACCATCTTCTATCAATCTCCTACAGCTTTAGACTCCTGAGTCAACAAAATATCTGGCATTTCACTTCTAAGTACCTCCTTTATTGCCCTTCTCCTAGCCCTTCCAAGGCCAAGAGAGAGGCTGGCATTTTGCAATTTTTGCCTCTTTTAAACTTTTCTCTCTTCTCTTTTCTTCTCTTCTTCCTAGTTCCTGGATTGTCACATAACAACAATCATACTGTATAAATTGTTCTAGCTCAACTGAACCATAGATTGGATAGTTTCTTAGACCTATAACTGGTCCCCTACAGTCAAAATAGGAGGCATATAGTCCATCAAAGAGCTTACAGTCCTTATCTCTTCTCACCAAAGATACCTTTGATCATTATGGCTGCAAGATTACTAAAGCTGCTACCGCATGATCAGAAATCACAATCCAGGAAAATATTCTATAATGCCTTTACCTCCATCGCTATGTTTGTATTCCCAAAAGAACATTCTCTGGTTTTACAACCAAGAAAAAGGATAAAAAAGGGTTTGTAGATCTATGGTAGAACTTGCTTTGATACCATGTTATCTGCCATTGGAAAAAAAGAGCAAAAGAGAAAATAATAGAGAAGATAAAGATGCTGAGAGAATTCAAGTGGGTTGCGGCATGCACTCTATTATTTTATTAGGGTGAACATACTAAATAGTATAGAAATTACAACAGTACATGGTATATATGAAGGTAATATGGTATTTGTAACCCTATATATACTAGTGTCCAAGCATCAGTCAAATCTTAAAACCACTCTTCATAACTTGCAAAGTTCATGTATAACACAAGCAATGATGCATCTAGACAGATGGGATTAGTTACAGATAGTAAACATTGAAAACCTGATGAGATTCCAGCTGCTGAACCTGCAGCCAAGAGAGAAAGCTTCCTTTCTTTATTACACTCAAATAAATTACCAACTCCCTTGGCTATGGATGCACCAATCTCAACACTAGGACCTTCAGGTCCCAATGAATTTCCAGTCCCTAGAGTAATGGCGGCTGCAACTGCCTTTAAAAATGGCCTTGAAGCAGCCTTCAAATCAGATAAGAATGTTCCTTCAGAAGGGGTTTTGAGAGCAACATGAAGACTGTTCAATGCACCTACCATCATACCCCCACAAACAGGTACTAAAATTACTTGTTTCCAAATTTCTTCAATAGGCTCCTCTCTCAACCATGAAGCACCTCGAGAAGCAATTCCATCCCAGAAGAAATCCCGTATTTCATGCACCTAGAAAAATAAGAGAGATTTTCCATTAAGCAAAAATCAATATGCATATAGATAACAAATAGAGAGCAATACAATACTGGCCTTTACCTGAGAAGACCACTTCAGTTTTTTGGTTAAAACTACAAATACACCATTATATTATAATTTGCTTACCATTGGGCCATGACATCATTCTAATAAGTCAAATGATATGAAGGATTTCTGATCTAAGACTCTCATATCCTCAAGGACTTCAATGAGAACTGGATGCATGTGGTTAGATTTAAGACATTAATATGATATCCTATGCCAATACATGATAAGTGAGCCAACAGTAAACAGTGTCAAGTAACAGAAAGCCAGTCAGTAAACCATTTCATTTTATCAGTGCATTTCTCTCCTGACATTTTTTATCCAAAAACCCGAGAAAAATCCAGATTAGTCAATGTTTTAAACTGAACTAATTTGTGAAAGTTTATAGAAACATTTTGAAATTCATTTAATTTATGAAAACATTAGGGAAACATTGGAAATTAGGTTGGAATTGAAATCCCAGTATTAGCAACAGATTAATGTAAGAAAAAGAGGTAGAAGAGACGAAAGAGTCTACATGAAGAAAGAAGAAATTTTGGGGAAACTAGAAAAGAATGCAGCACAAACACCTTATTGATATGCTCCTAATGTGGTGGGGTGGGGGATATTTTAACTGGTTGAGTTTGACATTGATGGTTGTTTTTCTTGTATTTGTTGCACAGGGTTTAATTTTTAGTTTTAGGGTGGTTTGTTTCAAGAGGTGTCTTGTTGGCTTTTATTGTGGTTGTTATTTTATGGGTGATTTTATCACCTTTCTTTGTACCTTCTTTTTTCTTTTAATGAAATTTATCTTTACTATAAAAAAATGCTCCTAAACATATTGATACTCCCCCTTCTAGCTGGTTAAAAAAATATTATAAGTGCCCAACTTTGAAAGTGTTTTCTTGGAGAAATCGAAGAAGAGAGGAAGAGAGAAAGTAAAAAGTTTGGGGTCGAAAAGATAGGCTGGCAGCTCCAGCACTTGTATTTATATTAGGGCATCCCAACAACTTAAAATAAAAAGAGTACAAAGACAAAAAAACTTGTGGTTATATTAGGGCATCCCAACAACTTAAAATAAAAGAGTACAAAGACAAAAAAAAACCCTGTGGCTTAAGTACAAGTACTGTTAACACTCCCCCTCAAGTTGGGACATAGATGTCAATCATGCCCAATTTGTTACACAAGTCAGTGTGTCGCGGGTGATGTAAGCCCTTTGTGAAGATATCTACAATTTGCTCTTCAGAACTAACATAGTAACATAAGGGTGCATACTTTGCCATTCACAATTTTCTCTTTAATAAAGTGTTTGTACATTTCAATGTGCTTAATCCTATCATGAAGAACCCAATTGGTAGTAATATTGATAGCTGCCTTGTTGTCACAATATAATACATAGGACTATCACGAGTGAATCCCAAGTCACTTAACCGATTTTTTATCCACAACATTTTAGCAACACCATGGGACATGGCTCTATATTCTTCTTCCACACTAAACCTAGCCACCGCACTTTGTTTCTTACTCCTCCATGTGACAAGATTTCTTCCCATGAAAGTGCAATATCCATGGATAGATTTCCTGTCATCTACAGATCCAACCCAACCAGCATTTGTATACACTTCCACCTTTAAATGCCCATGCTTCTGGAATAACAAACCAGCCCCTGGATGATACTTCTTGAGATACTTGAGAATCCTCTTACCAGCCTCCATGTGGGTAGCCTTAGGGGCATGCAAGAACTGACTAAGGAAACCCATGGCATATGCAATATCAAGCCTAGTCATAGACAAATACAGAAGCCTGCCTACAAGTCTCGGGAACTATTTCACATCCTTTATTGTCTCACCATCCCAATCACCCAACTTGTGATTAGGGTCAATGGGAGAATCAGTTGACTTTGCTTCCAATTTATCCATGTCTTGTAAAAGATCTTGGATGTGTTTCCTTTGAGAAATGAAGATCCCATTTTTTGAGCGGGCAACTTCCAATTCCAAGAAAATACCTCAAGGAACCTAGATCTTTCACCTCAAACTAATTGGCTAAAAACTTCTTGAGCTTCAAAATTTCACTTGTCCAATCCCTAGTGACTACTATGAGTCTATGTCATCAACATACACTATTACTACTATAATTTTTCCTCCTCCCCCCCTTCACAAATAGTGTTTGGTCAGACTGCCACTACTTGAAACCAATTTATTGCACGGCTAAATAGAACTGACTAGACCAAGCCCTCCGTGATTGTTTTAGTCCATACAAGGATTTCTTCATCTTTTGCTCATTCCCTTTAGCATAGAAACCAGGAGGTTGAACCATATATACTTCTTCTGCATCACCATTCAAGAAGGCATTCTTGATATCTAGTTAATGAAGATACCAATCAAAATTGGTTGCCAAAGAGAGGACTCTAATAGAGTTCATCTTGGCAACAAGGGCAAAGGTCTCAACATAAGCTACTCTATATTACTTGTGTGAACCCCTTTGCCACCAACTTGGCTTTATAGCTTTCTGTTGTGCCATCAGCCCTATGTTTCACTATAAATACCCACATGCACCCTACCGGTTCTTTTACATCAGGAAGGTCCACCAACTCCATGTACCATTTTTATGTAAAGCACTTGTTTCCTCTTCCATTGAATTTGTCCATTCAAGGACCAACAAGGCTTTGCTACATTCTTACGGATAGGAATACTATTAATGGAAGACAAAAAAGAATATAAGGGAGGTGAGATGTTTTCATAGGAAACAAAATGGGAAATATGATACTTGGTAGAACAAGACCTAACACCCTTTCTTTTAGCAATAGGATGTCAAGATCATCAACATTAAAAGCATCTATATCAATGGGTTCAAGCATATCAATAGGGACAATAGTACTTGGTAGAAAAGGATCTACCTCAGAGATTCTGATGATGTCGGTCGTACAACTTCAAATTGCTTTATGTCTTCTGAACTCGTCTGGCCCTTCGACAACGAAGAAACACACAAAATGGAGGAGGATTAAGAAGAGGAGGAAGTTGAACTTGTATGTGTTTCTCCTCAACCTTATTCTCCCCCTGAGGAGAAATAGAAAAAATGGGTCATTATCAAAGATGGACATATCCATGGATACATAGTATTTCCTATAGACAAGATCAAAGCACTAGTAACCCTTTTGAGAAGAAGGGTAACCCAAGAAAACACATGGAATAGCACAAGGGTCTAGTTTACCATGGAAGGGAGATAGGTCATGAACAAAGCAACAACAACCAAACACACGCATGGGGACAAAGAACAATGGAGCTTTGGGAAACATTTAACTAGTTCACACCCCAATCGGAAGTGTGGGAGTAGGACGAAGAAGCGACTCTTCAATAGAATCATGGCATTACTATTCACACACCCAAAACAAACATTTAACTTAATGTTGGAGGAATTACAAATTTGCCCCTAAATGGGTGCCCAAATACAAATAAATTGGAAGGACAAGAATGCCCTTGCCCTCAATATATAATCTCAACACTCCCCCTCAAGATAAGCATAGATACCTATCATGCTCAGTTGGCCTAGGTTTTTATCGAGTTTCAACTTATGGAGGCCCTTGGTAAGTGTTACAGACTGTATAATTAAAATAGGAAGATGCTACAGACTGTATAATTAAAATAGGAAGTAAATACTAGGGAGATATGATGTTACAGACTGTATAACTAAAATAGGAAGTAAATACTAGGGAGATATGATTTACCTTGATTGTAGGACTGATTTGTAGGAATTTAATTAGTCTTCTTTCCTAATATATTCTTTCCTAACATAGAATTTGTAACTTGTATATATACATACGAGATTGATGAATAATACAACAAATTCTTCTTCTTCCTCTATTTACTCTTATTTTACATGGTATCAGAGTATCTAGTCTCTGCCTGCCCTTTTGTTTTTTTGTTTTTTTTTAAGTAAACAGTAGGTAGAGGAAAATTTCTGGGTGTTTCGGGTCACCTCCTTGGAGCAGTCAGAGCATCTAGTCTTTGCAAAGTTCGGCAGTCAGCAGCCCTGCGCGTGTGTCTCATGCACCGCTTGAAGACTCTGCCACAGTCACACGCGCCGGCACATGGAGGCACATCTGTCGCCGGAAAATTTTTTCAGTCGTTGTCTTTTGTCTTGCCTCGTCCTGTATAGCACATATTTGTGCTTTGTTACGTGCATATCCATTCCGGTGTTTTCAACAGGTGTGCTCTGTTGATTTTCGGTGTTCAAAATATTCTGTTTATTTGAATTTTGAGATTATGGCAGACAAGAAATCAGTAGTTATGTCGGATGTTATTCCGGTGATGTCAAAAATAACTGAGCATAAGCTTAATGGCTCTAATTATCTGGATTGGAGTAAAATTGTTCAACTATATTTGCTGAGTATTGCTATGGATAACCATTTGACTGATGACCCTCCTAATGATGACTCGAGAAAGTCTTGGTTGAGGGAGGATGCCCGTTTGTTCTTGCAGATACGCAATTCCACTGAAAGTGAGGTGGTTGGTTTAGTCACTCACTGTGGATTTGTCAAGGAATTAATGAACTATCTAGAGTTCTTGTACTCCGGAAAGGGGAATATTTCCCACATTTATGATGTGTGCAAAGCCTTTTACAGGGCGGATAAAGGCGATAGATCTCTTACAAGCTATTTCATGGATTTCAAGAAAACATATGAAGAACTTAATATGTTGCTTCCGTTTAGTACTGATGTGACTGTTCAACAAGCTCAGCGAGAAAAGATGGCTGTTATGAGTTTTTTAGCTAGCCTATCTTCTGAATTTGAGACTGCTAAATCTCAGATTCTTTCCAGTTTAGAGATCTCTTCT
Organism: Nelumbo nucifera; assembly: GCF_055504915.1. Lineage (NCBI taxonomy): Eukaryota > Viridiplantae > Streptophyta > Magnoliopsida > Proteales > Nelumbonaceae > Nelumbo > Nelumbo nucifera. Next base: position 68,241,617 of record NC_142654.1, on the reverse strand, counting down.
CTACAAGATGCTTTCAGTAGGGTCCTTCGTACAGAATGTTCTCCACCTGTTCAGCCTAGTAGTGCCCTTGTCAGCCGCAATAATACATCTGAATCAGGGAGACAACAATACAGGAGTGGTAGTGGTAGGTCAAGTAACTATGACAGGAATACTAATACTCGTGGACAGGAGTTAGGAGAGATAGTGTGTCATTACTGTCATAAGCCAGGACATATGAAGCGAGATTGCAGGAAGTTGCAGAATAAGAAAACTCAGTCGGCCCATATTGCATCCACCACGGATACTTCTGAGAAGTCTGTTATGATATCTGCAGATGAATATGCCAAATTTGCTCAGTACCAAGAATCATTGAAACCCCAATCTACTCCTGTTACTGCCATCGTCGAGTCAGGTAAACCCAATACATGTCTTGTTTCCTCCTCTTCAAAATGGGTCATTGATTCTGGAGCTACAGATCATATGACAGGTAATTCAAGTCTGTTTTCTACTTTTCAGTCACATAAATCTACCTCTCCTGTTACTTTAGCAGATGGGTCAACATCTTGTGTTATTGGGTCTGGCACAATTAGTCCAACACCATCACTTCCTTTGTCATATGTTCTTAGTTTACCTTAGTTATCATTTAATTCAATTTATGTTAGTAAACTCACTCGTACCCTCAATTGCTGTGTCTCATTTTTTCCTGATTATTGTTTATTTCAGGATCTTACGACGAAGAAGATTATTGGTAAGGGACGTGAGTCTGGAGGTCTCTACATCCTTTATACACAAGTTCCAAGATCCAATAGCCTGTTCTGGAGTTGTAACCCCTTTTGAAGCACATTGTCGGTTGGGCCACCCCTCTCTCCATGTGTTAAAGCAAATTTGTCCTCAATTTCAGAATTTGTCGTCATTAAATTGTGAGTCTTGTCAGTTTGCTAAACACCATCGTCTTAGTTTGAGTCCTAGAGTCAATAAACGAGCTAATGCTCATTTTGAATTAGTCCATTCAGATGTTTGGGGTCCGTGTCCAGTTGAGTCCAAAACTGGGTTTAAGTATTTTGTTACTTTTGTTGATGATTACTCTCGTATGACATGGTTATATTTAATGAAAAATCGTTCTGAGGTGTTTTCTCATTTTTCTGCTTTCTGTGCTGAAATTAAAACTCAATTTAATGTTTCTGTACAAATATTGAGAAGTGATAATGCTAAGGAGTACTTGTCAGAATCCTTTCAAACTTACATGCTTCGGCATGGCATTCTTCATCAAACTTCTTGTGTAGATACATCATCTCAAAATGGGGTTGCTGAATGGAAAAATAGACACCTTCTTGAAACTGCAAGAGCTTTGTTATTTCAAATGAAGGTTCCTAAACCTTTCTGGGCTGATGCAGTTTCCACAGCATGTGTTTTGATTAACCGTATGTCTATCCTTCAAGGTAAGACTCCTTATCATGTTCTGTTTCCAAATAAAACACTGTTTCCTATTGAGCCTAGGGTATTTGGGTGTACATGCTTTGTTCGGGGTGTTCGTCCTCAGGTTACCAAACTAGATCCAAAATCTTTGAAGTGTGTTTTTCTTGGGTATTCTCGTGTTCAAAAAGGGTATAGATGTTATTGTCCTACTCTTCACAGATATCTTGTGTCAGGTGATGTTAATTTCCTAGAAGATACACCTTTCTTTCCATCTACTCATTCAAGTCAGGGGGAGGATGATGATTTGTTAATCTATACTGTCACATCATCTGGTTCACATCCTATTGAATCTGCTCCTGCCAGGCCTAAGCCACCTACAGTACAGGTTTATTCTCGGCGACCAACCCCTCCGGATCCATGTCCTGCACCAGCTCCTTCGTCGGCAGATCCCATCTCAACTGATCCTGTTCCTTCGTCATCAAAACCAGTCTCTAATGATGATCTTCTTATTGCTCTTCGTAAAGGTAAGCGTAAGTGTACTTATCTAGTATCTTCATTTGTGTCTTATAATCATTTGTCGTCCTCTTCTTGTTCTTTTATTGCATCTCTTGATTCTATCTCTGTTCCTAAGACTGTTAAAGAAGCCCTTTCTCACCCTGGATGGCGTAATGCTATGATTGAGGAGATGAATGCTTTAGAGGACAATGGTACTTGGACCTTGGTAAATTTACTTGCAAATAAGAAGGCTATTGGGTGTAAATGGGTGTTTACAGTTAAAGTCAATCCTGATGGGTCCATTGCCCGATTGAAAGCCCGTCTTGTTGCTAAAGGATATGCTCAGACTTATGGAGTGGATTATTCTGATACCTTTCCTCCTGTTGCTAAACTTACTTCTGTCAGGTTGTTTATTTCTATGGCAGCTACTTATAATTGGCCCCTTCATCAGTTAGACATCAAGAATGCTTTTCTTCATGGGGATCTTCAAGAAGAAGTTTATATGGAGCAACCGCCTGGCTTTGTTGCTCAGGGGGAGTATGGGAAAGTTTGCTATCTTCACAAGTCTCTGTACGGGTTGAAGCAAAGTCCTCGTGCCTGGTTTGGAAAGTTTAGTCAGGCAGTCGAGAATTTTGGTACGAAGAAAAGTAAGTCTGATCATTCTGTTTTCAAGCACTCTGCTGCTGGCATCATTTTGTTAGTTGTGTATGTGGATGATATTGTCATTACAGGGAGTGATACTACAGGGATTTCATCCCTTAAATCCTTTCTCCACACTCAGCTTCATACCAAAGATTTGGGAATGTTGAAATACTTCTTGGGTGTTGAAGTAACAAGAAGCAAGAAGGGAATATTCTTATCTCAAAGGAAATATGTACTTGACTTGTTGTCTGAGACGGGAAAGTTGGGAGCTAAGCCATGTATTACTCCAATGATTCCTAACTTGCAGCTCACAAAAGATGGTGAATTATTTGAAGATCCTGAGAGATATAGAAGATTGGTTGGAAAGTTGAATTATCTTACTGTAACTCGTCCAGATATTGCGTATTTAGTTAGTGTGGTGAGTCAGTACATGTCCTCTCCAACAGTTAATCACTGGACAGCTGTAGAACAAATTTTGTGCTACTTAAAAGGAGCACCTGGGCGAGGAATTTTGTATGGCAATCATGGTCATACTAGAATTGAATGTTTTTCAGATGCTGACTGGACAGGATCCAAGGAAGATCGAAGGTCTACTTCAGGCTATTGTGTATTTGTTGGAGGGAATCTAGTTTCATGGAAAAGCAAGAAGCAGAATGTTGTCTCACGTTCGAGTGCAGAATCGGAATATAGAGCTATGGCCAAGTCTGTGTGTGAAATAGCGTGGATATATCAACTTCTGACTGAAGTAGGTCTTAAAACTTCAGTACCAGCCAAGTTGTGGTGTGATAACCAAGCTGCTCTTCACATTGCATTTAATCCTGTTTTTCATGAACGAACTAAGCATATCGAGATTGATTGCCATTTCGTTCGTGAAAAGATTCAGCAAGGTTTGATTTCCACAGGTTATGTGAAAACAGGAGAACAACTGGGAGATATCTTCACGAAGGCTCTTAATGGGGTTAGGGTTGATTATCTTTGTAACAAGCTGGGAATGATTAATATCTATGCTCCAGCTTGAGGGGGAGTGTTACAGACTGTATAATTAAAATAGGAAGATGTTACAGACTGTATAATTAAAATAGGAAGTAAATACTAGGGAGATATGATGTTACAGATTGTATAACTAAAATAGGAAGTAAATACTAGGGATTTGATTAGTCTTCTTTCCTAATATATTCTTTCCTAACATAGAATTTGTAACTTGTATATATACATACGAGATTGATGAATAATACAACAAATTCTTCTTCTTCCTCTGTTTACTCTTATTTTACAGTAAGATGATCAGCAAGTTGATCTTCTAACTTGACAAAAGGCACGCAAATTTCTCCACTAACTATCCTTTCTCTAATGAAGTGTCTGTCAACCTCAATGTGTTTTGTACAATCAAGTTGGACTGGATTATGAACAATGTTTATAACAACTTGGTTATCACAATCAAGTTGGAACTTCAAGTTGGATTCCAATCTCAAATAGCAAGGTCTTCAGTCAAAGCAATTTTAATACATCGTGAGCCATATCTCTGCACTTTGATTCTACATTGGATCGAGCTACAACTAACTGCTTTTTACTTCTCCAAGACACAACATTACCTCTCACCAAAGCACAAAAACTAGAGGTGGATCTCCTATCATCCATAGAGCCTACCCAATCAACATCAATGTAAGCTTCAACCTTGAGATGCCCATGGTTAGAGTACAACATTCCTTTTTCCCAGGCACCCATTTAAGTAGGCAAGAATCTTGTTGACTGCCCGCATATGTGAAGTTCTTAGATTATGCATATACTAACTCACCACATTCACAGCATAGGATATATTAGGCCTGGTCAAGGACAAGTAGAGAAGCCGACCAACTAGTCTTTGGTAGACACCCTTATCTAGAAGAATGTCTCCATCATCAGCACTTAGTTTGTGATTGGGGTCAATGGGAATTTCAATTGGCTTGCACCCCAACTTGCTAACCTCATGTAGGAGGTCAAGCACATACCTTCTCTGCACAATGAAGATCCCTTCCTTTGACCTTGCTATTTCAATTCCAAGGAAGTATTTGAGCTTCCCAAGATCTTTAATCTCAAATTCAAAAGCAAGAAATGACTTGGATATTCCAGAGCTATCATCTCCGGTGACAACAATGCCATCAACATACACTATCAGTAGAATCACTAGTCCATTAACCCTTCTTATAAATAGAGTATTGCGATTGAGTGAACCCAATTTTAATAATATACATTCTAAATTTGCCAAACTAATCTTTAGGAGATTGCTTGAGCCCATAAAGGAATCTCTTCAAACGGCAAACCTTTTCCCTAACACTCCTGGGGGTGTTAGATAGTTTTGTATGCCCTTAGCTTCAATCCGATTTGATGTACTTTTGTTATTTAGTGGAAATAAATAAAGTGCATGTTTGATTCATGTTGTTTGGTTTAATTTTGTGTAAGACCCTAAAACTGGACACTTATAAAGACTCGTGTTAGTTTTAAATGTTCACAGCCATTGGATAAGTCTGGGGAGATTTATCCTGCCAAGGCTGATACTGATGTGCCACCAAGTGTTGGGATGGCCTGTCTCGGCCACCAGGGTAAGACCCAAGGCACATGCAGTATGGGATTATTCGAATCCTTGAACCGGACCAGATTTCCAGTATTGCCCTGGACCTTGGAGATAGATGGGCAAAACTGGAAAGTTACACTTGACCCCTAGACTCGATTATGACACTTCACTAGGTGTCGGATCGGACTGTCTTTGATATGCCAATCAGTGAGATCCTTAGATAGGGATCAAAACCTGGGTATGTTGGGACAGTCTGAGAATTCATCTGAGTGGGTGATCATAGTGATAGGATCAGCCCCTTTGTCGGACAAAGGTAATGATCGGGAATGCACTCTCTGATGGAAACCAAACTGCCGGTAGTTGATTTCAATCGTTGGAATTTTGTTTTGCAAAATTAATATATTTATACATATATGTACGGTTTCGAAATGTTTGCAAATGGTTTTAATTCCCGGGATCCATGTGAGTGGAGAGTGCGGCACTGTTCCTTGCAGCCAAGGGAGAGGTCTTCTCTTATCGAGCAGTGCTTGATCATTAAGGGCTGAGAGGTTAAGTGTAAGACCATTTAGGATAATACCTGATGGGCTAATCTTGCACCTGCCCACAGTCCCTGGGTTTTTATAAGATGGCTTGGCCCAGGGACCACTTAATGTAAGTGTTGGGCCCATAGGGTCCATGTGATGGACTCAGGGGTTCACTGAGTTTTTCAGTGAATTCGGCTGGGCCTTGTAATAAAGGCTGGGCCAAACCCATGTGGCTGGTGTGCAGATCAACGCTTGGGTCCCACGCCATACAAAGAAGCCCAACTGGGCAGCAGATTGGAAACTAGTTAAACACTGAACACTTAATGGGCCAAAAGCCCATTTCGAGCTGGGCTGATATGATCACCCATGTATGGGGCGAATCTGAGATTAATGTTAGTAAAAGGATAGGGCCTTTAACCTTATCCACTCTAGGAGACCAAATTCAAAATAGATTTGAATCTGATAACCTCCTGATAAGATCAGGAGTAAGCTAACTTAATCTGCAGATAGGATTAAGATAATCCCTTATCCAAATACAAATTTGGATTGGGATAACTCCTAATTAGGAGGTTTCTTAATCAAGAAGAAAGGAGGAGAAACCCAAGAGAAATATATCAGATTTCGAACCAAGGTTTTTTAGTCAAAAAAAAAATAAAAAGAAAACCCCCTGCAAACAGAAATTAGATCTCATACAAAACTCCAGAGAGAAGAGAAGCAGTTCAGCCATCTTCGTCCCAGGAGTTCTCCTCCAGCCGCTGCCATTCCCTCTTGCAAGATTTGATCTTTGCAGCAACAGGAAGTCAAGAAATCAGTTCTTGACATCAGTCTTGCGAAAAAGACTGAGAAAGATTCAGTGTTCAGAGTTTCCAGAGGATTCTTGTGAAGGATCCAGTGTGTAGGACGCACGCTGCTGGTTCCGTTCCATCCACAGGTGTGTCATCTTCAGCAGGAGCGGATCTTGGTTTCTTCTTTGGGCGTGAACACCAACTTTGGGAGATACTGCTTCTCCGGATCAGGTATATTCCTCCCTTTTGCTTTTTGGTTCAGATCTGGTTCGATTATGGTTCAAGTAGGATCCTTGAATATAGTATTCTAAATTTAGGGAATATGATTCCCAGTTGGGAGGTGGGAAAATTTTTGAAATTCGCCCACCCATTCCACAATCTTTTGGCGTCCATTTTATGGATCCTACCATTCTTTCAGGGGAAAGATCCATGTAGACCTCGTCTTGAAGATCTCCATTGAGGAAGGCATTCTTCACATCCATCAAGTATAGAGGCCATGAATGGTGTGGAACAAGAGACATAATCACTCAAATAGAGTTCATTTTGGCCACAGGTGCAAAGGTATCCTGATAGTCAATCCCATAAGTTTGGGTGTGATGTGGACGCTGGCAGCAGCAACAGTAATTTAGTGATCTCAGCAGCAGCAATTTAGTGTTCTCATCCTATCTTATCTATTCAGTATTCTTGCCTTATCTGCTTTCAGTAGTAGGGATTAGTAGGAGTCTTATCTATTCAGTGTCTTATCTTATCAGTTCAGTAGTATGGATTAGTAGGGAGTCTTATCTTATCTTATCTTATCAATTCAGTAGGATGGATTAGTAGGGAGTCTTCCTAATTAGCAAGGAGTCTTCCTAAAAGTAGGACTCTTATCTCTTGTAATCTCCTATTTAAGGAGCTGAGAATATTGAATAAGATCATCGAAAATTTCAATCAAGAAAGAGAGCAAAGGAGAGTTGGTGATCTCTTGAACAAATCACCATTAAGGCGCCAAGATAGGTTCCTCAAGAAAAGGGAGGAACAAGGGAAAACAGGAGGTTTTCCCCGTGGACCGACCCGTGACGAGATCCTATTCCTGGGCCCATAACAATTTGGTATCAGAGCAAGGCGTCATGGGTGACTTTGAGCAATTGACATCTAGGGTTCATGATCTGGAGCACAAACTCGTGGAAAACAGCAAGGGGGTGCGCGAGATCAAGGACGACGTCCGAGAATTAAGGTGCTTGATGGAGTTGTACTTTTCCAGCAAGGAAAGGAACCCGGAAGGGGCTGCAACCACAACCGGCCGCCGGCCAGACATGGCAAAATCGTCCGGCGAGCAGCAGGTCGTTGCCCTAGCGTAGGTTAGCAACACCCAGAATGTTCCGATTAAGTAGGAATCTGGCGTCGTCGAGGATTCCATCGACGAGAGTTCAAAGAAGAATAAGAGCAACTACTCCAAGGTCGTCATCGCTGGTGAAGGAGCTTGTATGCCTCATGTTGCGGCTGCAAATGTTGCAAAAGAGTGTCTGTTAGCTGCAGTCAGATCAGATCCTAGGGCTGCACATATCTGGGTGAATCTTGCTAATGCATACTATTTGGCTGGTGATCATAGAAGTGCTAGAAAGTGCCTGGAGAAGGCAGCAAAGCTGGAGCCTAATTGCATGTCACTCAATATGCTGTTGCGCTTCATCGTATCAAGGATGCAGAAAGGTCTCAAGATCCCACTGAACAACTTTCATGGGCTGCGAATGAAATGGCTTCAATACTCAAAGAAGGGGACTCTGCAACAATTGAGCTTCGGATAGCATGGGCAAGACTTGCCATGGTTCACAAGGCTCAGCATGAAATTGCAGCAACGTTTGAAACTGGACATAATGATTTGACAGAATTGGAAGAGCGAGCTCTGTACACACTAAAACAGGCAATAGAAGAGGATCCAGATGATGCAATTCAGTGGCACCAGCCTAGCGTTCACAATCTTTGTACTCTACAGTTCAAGACATCTCAGAAGTACCTTAAGGCTGCAATTGCCCGCGACAAAGAATGCAGCTACGCATGGTCAAATCTTGGTATCTCACTGTAGTTGTCTGAGGATGAACCCTCTTCATTGGAACCCGATCCAGGAGGGAGTCTTATCTTATCTTATCAGTTCAATAGGATAGATTAGTAGGGAGTCTTCCTAATTAGCAAGGAGTCTTCCTAAAAGTAGGACTCTTATCTCTTGTAATCTCCTATTTAAGGAGCTGAGAATATTGAATAAAATCATCGAAAATTTCAGTCAAGAAAGAGAGCAAAGGAGAGTTGGTGATCTCTTGAACAAATCACCATTAAGGCGCCAAGATGAGTTCCTCAAGAAAAGGGAGGAACAAGGGAAAACAGGAGGTTTTCCCCGTGGACCAACCCGTGACGAGATCCTATTCCCGGGCCCATAACAGGGTGTACCCTTTTTCCACCACCCTAGCTTTGTATCTTTGAATTAAGCCATCAGACCAGTGTTTAACCGTATACACCTACTTACAACCCACCAGGACTTTACCCTCAGGAAGTGGAACAATCTTCCAGGTTTGGTTCTTTATGAGGGCCTCAATCTCTTAGTTCATAGCATCATTTCACTAAGGGGACTGCATTGCATTTGTAACATTACAAGGAAGAGAAACAGAGGAAATGGTAAAAATATAGGCATGGTAGGAAGGTGAAAGGGCATCATAAGGAACATAGTTAGTGGTGGGATAGTCAATGCATTTCCTTTTTACTTTTTGAACTACAATGAGAAGGTCAAGGTCAGGGTGTGAGATATGAGGCTCAATAAAAGTAGGATTAGGAAGTTTAGAGTTAACAAGAATCTTAGGATAAGGGTTGCTTTCAAAATTACCTAGAACTAGGAAGTTAGATTTTTGTGGACATTCAGCTTCATGAGTAACCTTCCTTTTGCACCTTATGAACCACTGCTACCAAGACTGCTACTAAGGAATAGGGGGAGGAGCAGGAGCAGGAGTACTATCATTGTAAGTGCGAAGAGAAGAAGATCAACAAAGAAAATCCACAAAGGCAAGAACAGGGAGACAAAACAGAGTCCGATCTTCATTGATGTTCTCCCCCAGAAGAGAAGGACGATGTGATTGAAAGAATGGAGTAGACTCAAGAAATGTAACATCCTTAAACACATACTGTCAGCCATTGTGAGTGTTTTCTTGGTAAAAAAACATAGTAGAATATCAGAATAGTGAGAGAAGAGAAGGGAGAAGAGAGAAGAGGAGAAAAGTTTTGGAATAAAAAACTAAAGCTAGTGGTGCTAGCCTTTTGGTATCTATGTTAGGGCAGCCCACTCTAATAATAAAAGAAGAGGAAATTACATATGTGCTCCTATGGCACTAAAATAAGAAAAAAGACTAACATATTCAACACTCCCCCTCAAATTGAGACATAGATATCAATCATGCCCAACTTGTCACATAAGCCATCGTGTCGCGAGTGATGTAAGCCCTTTGTAAATATGTCTACAAGTTGCTCCTTAGAACATATGGAGTACACACTTCCCCATTAACAATTCTCTCTCTGATAAACCTCAATATGCTTAGTTCTATCATGAAGAACCGGGTTGGCTGCAATGCTGATGGCAGCCTTGTTATCACAATACAAAAGACATGGGGCTATCAACTGGAAAACCCAGTTCACTCAACAAATTCTTTATCCACATAGCTTCAACCACCCCATGGGACATTGCTCTATACTCGGCTTCAGCACTAGACCTAGCCACCACACTTTGTTTCTTGCATCTCCATGTGACTAGGTTTCCTCCCACAAAAGAACAATACCCACTAATGGACTTTCTGTCATCAACTGATCCAATCCAGTCAACGTCTGTATATACTTCAACCTTCAAATGCCCATTCTTCTAGAATAGTAAACAAGCTCCTGAAAGTTTCTTTAGATACCTAAGGATTCTCTCCACTGCCTCTAAGTGTGTGGTAGGAGCATGCATGAACTAACTAAGAACACCCACGACATAAGCAATGTCTGGTCGGGTCATGGACAAATACAGGAGCCTTCCCACAAGTCTCTGGAATTGCTTTACATCCTTGATAATCTCACCACAACAGTCACCCAGTATGTGGTTTGGATCAATGGGAGAGTTAGTTAGCTTAACCCATTGTTTTCCTGAATCTTGTAACAGATCTAGGATGTATTTCCTTTTGAGAAATGAAGATCCCCTTTTGTGAGCAGGTCACTTCAATTCCAAGGAAATACCGTAAGGGACCTAGATCCTTCACCTCAAATTGAGTGGCTAAGAGGTCCTTTAGCCTTTAAATTTTAACTTTCCACCTGTGATCACTATAGTAGGAATCTGTTGAATTAAAAAATATGAAAGAAAGTAGTTTCTTGAAGAGAGAAGGAAGAGAGAAGGAGAAGAAGAGAAGTTTGAAAGAAAAGAGAGCAATGATCTAGCCGCCCCCTTCACTTATTATTTATACTAAAATAATAGAATAGTACAAAGACAACTATGCCCTTATAGGGCGGCAAAACATAAAACAGCATATATAACACTCAAAAACATAATAAAATTTGGACTCACATAACTATTGTGGTCCCCACCTCCTATCTAACAACTAACACAAAACATCTATTCAGAAAAACATCATAAAACTAATTAATCTTCAACAACTATGTCATCAACATACACTATCAAGGCTACAATCTTTCCTTCCCCTCTTTTCACAAATAATGTATGGTCATTTTGGCATTGTTTGTAGCCAATCTACTGCATAGCCAGGCAAAACTTGACGACCCAAGCTCTTGGTGATTGTTTTAAGCCATACAAGGACTTCTTTAACCTGCACACTTTCTGTTCTTTGCCTTGGACACTAAAGCCAAGGGGTTGTACCATGTACACCTCTTGCTCAAGGTCACCATTCAGGAAGGCATTTTTAATGTCTAGCTAATGAAAATCCCAATCAAGATTTGCAGCAAGAGAGAAAATAACTCTAATGGAATTCATCTTAACTATTGGAGCAAAAGTTTTTGCATAATCTACTCCATATACTTGAGTAAACCCTTTTGCCACCAACCTAGCCTTATACCTTTCTATTGTGCCATCAGCCTTGTGCTTCACTGTGAACATCCACTTACACCCTACCGGTTCCTTACCCTCAGGAAGATCCACCAACTCTCATGTACCATTTTTATGTAAGGATCTATCTCCTTTCATTGCATCTGTCCATTCAGGTACTAAGAGAGCTTCTTTCACATTTTTAGGGATAGGGACATTGTTAATGAAAGAAAGGAAAGCACAAAAAGGAGGTGAGATGTTCTCATAGGAAACAAAATGGGAAATAGGATGCTTGGTGATACAAGACCTAACTCCCTTCCTTTTTGCAATAGGGATGTCTAGGTTATTAGCAAATTAAGTATCAATAGGAAGAGGATCAGAAACATCAATAGGAATAAGAGTACCTAGTATAGGATCTATCCCTGATGAATCTAATGATGCCGGTGGTACAGCTTCAAGTTGCTCCGCAGCTCTTAAACTCAGCTGGCCCTTATGACGAAGAACAAAAACACATAACGGAGGAGGGTCAGGCAGAGGGGGAAGAACCTGAACTCGTTTCTCCTCCACCTTACTCTCCCCCTGAGGAGAAATAGGGAAAAAAGGGCACTCTTAAAGAAAGACACATCCATAGACACAATATTTTCTAGAAACGGGCTCAAAACATCGGTAACCCTTTTGAGAAGAAGGGTAACCCAAGAATACACAGGGAATGGTACGAGAATCAAGTTTACCACGAGTAGGAGACATGCCTTGAACAAAACGACAACCAAACACACTAATGGAAATGGAGAAGAGGGGAGCTTTGGGAAATAGGAGTTGATGAGGGGCCTTGTACCCCAACAAGCAAGATGACATACGGTTGATAAGACAAGCAGCACACAACACAACATCCAACTAAAAACATTTAGGAGCATCCATGTGTATGAATAACCCACGAGCAATTTCAAGGAAATGACGGGTTTTTTTTTCCGACAACACTATTTTGTTGAGGGGGTTCTAGCACAAGAGCTATGATGGATAGATCCACACGAAGCAAAAAACTCCATGAGATCACTATGAAAGTACTCTTTCACATTGTCTAATTGGAAAATTTGGATCTCCATTTGAAATTAGGTGAATATCAAGTGTTGGGAATGTTTAATAATTTTGGGTACTTCATCTCTAGACAGCATGGGATACACCCATGTATATTGAGAGTAGTCATCAACAAGTGTAATGAAATATTTATATCCATTCTCAGATGTCAAAGTAACAGAGCCCCAAACATTAGAATAAACAATATGGAAAGGAAAATCATATTTATTATTCCTTGAAGTAAAATGATTTCTACAATGTTTGCTCAACTAACAAGTTTGACATGTGAGTTCAGACACTGACACTAACTTAAACAAATTTGGAAACAAAACTTTCAAGGATTGAAAAGATAAATGAACTAAACGACTATGCCAAAAATAGACTTAACTCTTACTAGACAGACTCTTGGACTCAATAACCACAAGACTTGCTTTATTTTCCAGCATGTAAAGACCATCCACCATACGACCTCTACCAATCATCTTCCATGAGGCCAAATCCTGTATCACACAAGAAAAAGGGAAAAAGGTTACTGAGCAGCTTAACAAATTTGTTATATTACTAACAGAGAACAAATTTATAAGTAGTTTTGGGACATGTAGAGTATCAGAAAAGGTGAGTCCAAGAGGAAGGGAGATGGTTCCTTGACTAGTGATGGTGGAGAAAGAACCATCAACAAGTCTCACCTTGTTTCGACCAGATAAAAGATGATAAGATTGAAAACAATTGACTTATTCGTCATATGGTTTGAGGCTCCAGAATCTATTATCCGAGGGGAGTCTAAGGGATGAGAGGACACATGAAAAGCTATGGAAAAATTACCATTACCTGATGTAGATGCAAAGGAAGTCAAGGGGCGAAAAGTAGAATCCATCTGGCAAATCGCCCTCCCATACAACTCCAAATGGTCATGGAAAGAATTAATGATATCTTCCATGGGATCAATCACAAACAGTGATTTAAAAGGCATGCCTAAGTGCACAGGCGAGGTGCATTTTAGGGTATGCGCCTCGCCTAGGTCCTAGGTGCAGCCCTTTCAAAAGGCGCACACCTAGTGCACCTAGGCATGCGCCTGATGCGCCTTGCACCTCAACCCAGGCATGCACCTTTTGAAAATTTGACACTTTTTTGCTTTTTTTGAACATAGCGGCTGGGTCGAGGGCTCCACCGGCCCCCGGCAGAGAACTCCTTTTTCCATCTTTTGTCCACTCTTGATGGTTTCCCCCTTCCTCTTAGAGTCTTTGGTTATGCATGTGTTTTTTTTTTTTTTTGATAAATGTCTTTGGTTATGTATGTTTCATCCATGTCAAGGATCCTAAGAAGACATAGTTAGATCCTAGGGCTATATGGGATGTCTTTCTTGGGTATTCTCCTACACAAAAGGGCTACAAGTGTTATGATCTAGTTACCAAGAAAAGGTATGTCACCAAGGATGTGGTTATTTTCGAATGTCAGTCTTTCTTCCAAACTCTTAGGAATTCTCATCAAGGGAGACTCGTAGGGTGGAAGAAGATCCCTCTTCTCCTTCTCCTTTTGTGTCGTTCTCCCAACAAACCCAAGTCACTCCATTTCTGATGCTTTACACCTATTCCTGACTTGGATCTTCCCATTGCTCTTCGTAAGCCTATTCATTCTTGTACCCTACAACACCCCATTGCTAAATATGTTTCTTATTCTCGTTTATCTCCCCATTATTACTCTTTTGTGTCTTCTCTTCCTTTTGTCCATGTTCCCACTAGGTACTCTGAGGTTGTATCTGATCCAAAATGAAGATAACCAATTAACGAGAAAATAAAAGCCTTGGTGAAAGCCAAGACTTGGGAATTAATGGATCTACCAGAAGGTAAGAGCACAATGGGGTGTACATGGGTATTCACTATGAAACATAAGGCAGATGGTTCATGTTAGTGGTGTTAGTGAAGGGGTATTTCAGTCTTTGTACTTGTTGAGAATGCTGATGTGTACTGTTATATTAGTTCGAGTGCCTCTTACTTTAAGAAGGGCACTCAAGTCTTTTCCAATAAGTTAATAATATAATAACAGGTCTAGCCGAATCAAGGGATCAACTTTTTCCCTAATTCGAACCAGCCTTTCTCTCTTTTCTCTCTTCTCTCTTTTCTTCTTTCCTCTCCTACTTCTTGCTGTCTACTTTACTCTACAGTCAACGAACAAGACAGAATTCTATGGCAGGTCAAACTTCAACATGGTATCAGAGCTAGGTTCACCAAATCAGACTTGCTAGAATTCTGCCTTCTGCGCATTCGAATTAGGGTTTCACTTGGGGTTCTCAGTTGTGAGTTGGAGACTGGGAAAAGGGCTGAAAAGGAGTGATCGCCCTCTTCCCTAGGAGGTCTCTATGCCTCCGATTGTGTCGTTGGTGATTGGTTGCTGTGGTTTCTAAGCCCTAGTTAGGGCTGGTACGTGTGGTGCAGTGGTGTCTTAGCCCTTCATATGGTTGGCCTTCAGGCGATGAGGTAAAGTTTTTTTTATATATTTTTTTGTTATGGAATACATGAGAGGTGTAGTACAGTTCGCATGATGGGTTTTCAGATTGCAGTATGCTAGGGTTTATTCTGGTTTGTGTGTGATTCGAATGGCAATAGTGTCTACTGAATGGTCAAGCTTCCTATAGTTGTGGATTAATGTTGGTGGTGTTACAAGTGTGGTTTTCAGCTTTTGATATCGCTGAAATCAGTGTGTAGACCTCGGTGAGTAGGGTTTGTGGTGTTGCAGTTCTCAGCTGTTGAAATCAGTGTGCAGATTTCGGTGAAGTGTCTGTGTGTAGTGTGCAGTGTGTAGTGCTCCTAATTCAGTGCTCAGAATTAAGGGAGTTCGGCAATGGCAGATAACAGTGATAGTAAACCTAGTGTCATGATATCTACTGACTACCTGAATGTCCAAATGACCTCCATTAAACTGAATGGAGAGAATTATGTCCCTTGGGCCAAGTCTGTAGAGGTTTTTCTGAAGGCGAAGAAGAAAGTGAAGCATATAAGAGAGGAGAAACCCCCCGCTAATTCTCAGGAGTATGAAGACTGGGAACAGGAAGATGCACAGATCATTACATGGTTGTGGAACAGTATGGAACCTAAAATCAGTGTGAACTTCATGTTTCTTGACACAGCCAAAGAGGTGTGGGATCATGCTAAGAAACTGTATTCAGGTCAGGATAATACCACTAGGGTATATCAACTGTATCAGGAATACTTCAATCTACAACAGGGAAATCAGAGCCTTGAGGAGTACTATGCCAATGTGAGGAATATCCGTAATGAGTTAAATGTCTATCATCCTCTCACTTCAGATGTCAAAGTTCAACAGCAACAGCGAGAGCAGCTTGATGTGACACGGTTTCTGGTGGGGCTGAAGTCTGAGTATGAACCAGTACGAGCCCAGATACTAGGGGGATCTGCTCTTCCATCTTTAGAGGAGGTGTTTGCTCGTCTTCGGAGGGCTTCCATTGGATCTATGGACTCTAATGTCTCCGATAAATCAGCATTTGCAGTGTCAAGAGGCCGAGGTGGCAGAAGTGGGACTCGAGGAACCCAGCCAGGCAGGAGTGGTAGTGGTGGATCTACACATATCCGTGGTGGTGGTCGTACTGGAGGCAGAGATTCAGGGGGAGCTCGTGGTAGAGGACGTGGCTCGGGTCCACGGAAGTGTACTCACTATGGTTTGGATGGACATACCATTAACTACTGCTATGACTTACATGGTCCTCCCTCGACGTGGGCCAACCATGCCATGACTAGTGACACCAGTTTCAGCTCTACACAGGAGAAACGGTCAGCTGACCCGATGCCTTCTACTCCCTCAGATGGTCCAGGCAAGGAGATGGTGAGTGTTCCTCGTGATGAGTATGAGAGGTTTGTTCAATCCAAGTCGCAGCAGAACACAGCTTCCTTTGCACACTCAGGTATGGCTTGTTTGGCATCCACACCCAACCCCTGGATTATTAACTCTGGAGCCTCCGATCACATGACGGGAACTCCAGGTGTGTTTTCATCTCTCACTCATTGCTCAACATCACAATCTGTTACCCTTGCTAATGGCTCCACGTCATCTATATGTGGCGTTGGTAATGTTGACCTAGACCCTGTATCCCTATCCTCAGTTTTATATGTACCTAAGCTTCCATTTAATCTTATGTCTGTTAGTAAGCTGACCAAGTCCCTTAAGTGCTCCATCACTTTTTACCCTTCTGTGTGTTTTTCAGGATCTCAAGACGGGGATGAAGATTGGTGGAGGGCATGAAGCCGGTGGACTGTATTATCTTGATGGTGGTGGACGAACGTCAACGGCTCTTCAGTCATCCATTTCTCCTCTCCAGTGGCACTGTAGATTTGGTCATCCTTCGCTGAAAGTGTTGCAGTCCTTAGTCCCTTCATTGAGTCAACTTTCTGTTTTAGATTGTGAGTCTTGTCAATTTGGGAAACACCATCGTGTTCCCTTTCGTTCTAGGGTCGATAACCGTGTGTCGAGTCCTTTTTCTTTAATTCATTCAGATGTTTGGGGTCCTTATAAAGTGATGTCATATAATGGATACCGATATTTTGTTATTTTTGTTGATGACTGTTCAAGAATGACGTGGCTCTATTTAATGAAAGAAAGAAGTGAATTATTTTCCATCTTCCAGAAATTTTATGCTGAGATCCGCAATCAATTTGGTGTTCACATCAAAATTTTCGGTTCTGATAATGGTCGTGAATACTTGTCTTCATCTTTTCGAGAATACTTGGACCAACATGGCATTATACACCAAACTTCATGTACCTATACTCCGCAACAAAATGGGGTGGCTGAGAGAAAGAACCGCCATCTTGTAGAAACGGCACGCTCCCTCATGCACCACATGAATGTTCCCAAAACTTTTTGGAGCGATGCAATGCTCACCTCTTGTTTCTTAATTAATCGGATGCCCACGTCTATCCTTGATGGTCGTTCTCCTTTTAGTGTCTTATTCCCCAACATGTCTCCGTTTCCACTTTCTCCTCGGGTATTTGGGTGTGTCTGCTTCGTTCATAATCTGAGTCCCGGAACTGACAAGTTAGATGCACGTTCCATGAAGTGTATCTTCCTTGGTTATTCCCGAACTCAGAAAGGGTACAAGTGTTATCATCCTAGTTCTCGTCGTTCCTTGGTATGTGCTGATGTTACATTCTTCGAGTCTACTCCGTTCTTCGTGGGGTCCGGTGCTGCTGCTTCCCCCACATCACCACCTCCTCTTCCTCTTCCTATGGCTGATCCACCTCCTCTGGTTCCAGTCATGCCTACGTCCTTGCCTCCAGTGCCACCATTGGTTGACCGTCCACCCATCCGTCACGTGTATACACATCGCCCACGTGTACCGGCTGCAGCTCCTCCAGCTTCATCACCGTCGACAGATCCAACTCCAGCTCCGACACCAGCCTCCGACCTAGATCTTCCTGTTGCCTTACGGAAAGGTAAGCGTACTTGCACCCTTCACCCTATTTCCAATTTTATTTCACTTACCCACCTCTCCGCTTCCCATCGCCAATTCATATCTTTGTTATCCTCCGTGGTTGTTCCTAAGGATGTCCAGGAAGCCCTTACCTCTCCAGAGTGGTGCCGTGCTATGGAAGAAGAGCTCTCTGCTTTGCATCATAATCACACTTGGGATCTCACCGCTCTTCCTTCTGGGAAGCAGGCTGTCGGTTGTAAGTGGGTGTATAGTGTTAAGTACTTGCCAGATGGTCGTGTTGAGCGCCTGAAGGCGCGGCTGGTTGCCAAAGGGTACTCCCAAACCTATGGCATTGACTACACGGAGACGTTCTCCTCGGTTACTAAGATAGGGTCAGTTCGTGTCGTCATCTCTCTTGCAGCTATGTCTGATTGGCCTCTCCATCAGCTCGATATCAAAAATGCCTTTTTGCATGGGGATTTGCTCGAGGAGGTCTACATGGAGCAACCACCCGGGTTTGTTGCTCAGGGGGAGGATGGTAAGGTATGCAGACTTAAGAAGGCTATTTATGGACTTAAACAGTCCCCTCGAGCATGGTTTGGTAGGTTCAGTGAGGTGGTCAAGAAGTTTGGTATGAAACAGTGCCAAGTTGATCACTCTGTCTTCAATCTTGACTCTTCGGCAGGTAAAATAATATTGGTGGTGTATGTGGATGATATCGTTGTGACTGGGAATGATAAAATGGGCATTGACAGATTGAAGGCATTCCTACAGGAACACTTTCAGACAAAGGACCTTGGCAAGTTGAAATACTTTTTGGGCATAGAGGTAGCAAGATCTAAGCATGGCATTAATTTGTGCCAGAGGAAATATGTGCTTGATTTATTGGAAGAAACAGGATTGTTGGGTACTAAACCGGCTGAGACACCTATGGAAACAAATACGAGGCTGAGCAGTGATATAGGTGAAGTGTTTGAAGAGCCTGGCAGATACCGACGACTTGTAGGCAAACTAAACTATCTAACCATTACTCGGCCAGATATTTCATTTGCGGTTAGTGTGGTGAGTCAGTTCATGCAGAAACCTTTGGTCCCACATTGGAATGCAGTGCTAAGGATTGTGAGGTATCTGAAAGGAGCTCCTGGTCGTGGTTTGCTGTACAGAAGTGGTGGAAAACTGGTAGTAGAAGGATACACCGATGCTGATTGGGCAGGTTCTATGTCTGATAGACGATCTACCACAGGCTATTGCACCTTTCTGGGGGGTAACCTGGTAACATGGAAAAGTAAGAAGCAAACAGTTGTGGCAAGAAGCAGTGCTGAAGTAGAATATAGGGCCATGGCACATACTGCTTGTGAACTAGTGTGGCTGAGGAACCTTCTACAAGAGATAGGATATGACATCAGTACTCCAATGAAGCTCTATTGTGACAATCAGGTAGCGGTTCATATCTCTTCCAATCCAGTGTTTCATGAAAGAACCAAGCACATCGAAGTTGACTGTCATTTTGTGAGAGAGAAGGTGCTGAATGGGGTGATAGAAACTGCATATGTTAGTACGGGAAACCAGTGGACAGACTTGTTTACAAAAGGCTTGAGTCGGGGGAGAGTGGACTACATATGTAACAAGCTGGGATTATATGATATATACTCACCAGCTTGAGGGGGAGTGTTAGTGGTGTTAGTGAAGGGGTATTTCAGTCTTTGTACTTGTTGAGAATGCTGATGTGTACTGTTATATTAGTTCGAGTGCCTCTTACTTAAAGAAGGGCACTCAAGTCTTTTCCAATAAGTTAATAATATAATAACAGGTCTGGCCGAATCAAGGGATCAACTTTTTCCCTAATTCGAACCAGCCTTTCTCTCTTTTCTCTCTTCTCTCTTTTCTTCTTTCCTCTCCTACTTCTTGCTGTCTACTTTACTCTACAGTCAACGAACAAGACAGAATTCTATGGCAGGTCAAACTTCAACAGTTCAGTTGAAAGATATAAGGGTAGGTTGGTGGCAAAAGAGTTATACATAAGGAAGGGATTGACTACAAGGAGAATTTTGTACTGGTTTCCAAGCTCGACACTATTTGGGTTCTATTGTTCTTAGTTGCAAATTTCTCTTGGGAGCTACACCAATTAGATGTAAAGAATGCATTATTGAATGGAGACTTACATGAGTAAGTGTTTATGAACCCATACCTGGCTATGACTTCTAGGGAAAGGTTTGTAGACTAAGGAAAACTTCATATGGGCTAAAGCAACCTCCTCAGTCTTGATTTGAGAGGTTTTGTGGAGTTATGAAGAATGTGGGATACACTTAAAGTGGGGCTGACCATTCTTTGTTCATAAGGAGATGGGGTGATATGCTTACAACACTTACAGGCCATACTGAGATACTTCCTTGGGACTGAAGTTGCAAGATCACAAGAAGGCATATATATGTTGAAGAAAGTATTTGCTTGATCTGCTAAAGGAGACAGGTATGATGGGGAGTAGACCAACAGATACACCTATGGAGCATAATCATGGTCTAAAAGAGTCCATTGGTGAGAACTATTCCAACAAGGAAAGGTATTAAAAGTCGGTAGCAAACTTGATATGCTTGTGCCTTACCTGACTTGATACAGCTTATGCAGTTGCAGTATATGTGGTAAGTGAGTTTATCCATGCTCCCAAGATTCTCCACATGAAGGCAATTGTGAGGATCCTTAGATATTTGAATACTTGTCCGGGGAAGGGAATTCTGTTTAAGAAGCACAATAAACTTGAGATAGAAGCATATGCAAATGCTGACTAGGCAAGACCGAACAGGGACACAAAGTTTACATCTAATTGGGGGGAATTTGGTTACTTGGAGGAGTAAAAAACAAAATGTGATTACTAGATTAAGTGCATAAGTTGAATGTAGGGTCATGGCCCATGGTGTTGCAGAGTTATTGTGGCTCAAGTCTCTTTTGGATGAGCTGGGAATGAAGGTTGATTGTCCTCTTAAGTTGTATTGTGACAACAAGGCGGCAATTAATATTGCTAAAAACCTGATACAGCATGATAGAACTAAGCACATTGAGGTTGTCCAACACTTTGTGAGAGAAAAAATTGTCTCTAGTGATCTTTGCATTCCCTACATGGCCTTAGAGATGCAGATAGCTAATGTTCTGACAAAAGGCCTTCCTTCAATAAAGTTTCATGGTTTACTTGGCAAGCTGAGCATAGATGGTTAGTACCAAAATTCTCCTGCATAGCTTTCTTCCTACTCTCTTCACCTTGAACCATGGCATATACCTGACCATGTGTTGGAAGGGCATCTTTATTAGAATTTGTAGTTTAGAGAACCATATTGGAATGGCCAGTCCAACCAGAAAACTATGAACCAGTCCACTGGCCAGTTTGGTCAAGATGTAAAAACCAGTGGTGGAAAAAAAACAATCATTCAAACCAGAAAAGCAATGAACCAGTCTCGGTTTCAAAATGCCAGTCAGTTTTTACTCATTTTTTTAACTTCCTCCTAACAACTGAAGGTCATAGCTTTCCACTTAGTTGTCCCATTGCAAGATTGCATCATATTGGTAAAGCATTTGAGCTACCATAATATTCTCATCAATTTAGATTCAAGGCTGCTTGTAGAGATCCTACATGGAGAACTTGACTGGCTGTGGCTTCTCTGGTATGTTCTTTGCAATATTAAGGAGGATCTGTTGGGCATGCACTGGAAGATGGAAAATATTTATAGACAAGGTAATTGTGTAGCGGACACTTTGGCCAATGTGGCTTGTGATACTTGCATAGATCCTACTTTTGATGACATCTCTCTTCTATATGATTCCACGTTTGCAGCGCTTCATCATGATAGAATGGGGCTTCCATTTTTGCACATCACATAAGTCTAGGCTATTTTTTGTTTCTTTTTAGAGATCTTCAAACCCTTTCCTTGTATATCTATGAGCTAAAGATCTTTTTGTATAGGATAGCGTGTCAATGGGTTGACTGGTTTGACCTAGCTAGTTGAATTGGTGACCCGTGACCTGAGGGGAAAAACGGTTCTACCTCTGGGTCATTTCTCTAAGCATTGATTTGTACCCTAACCAATTCATAATCCAAGTTCAACCTAGCAAGGAATTCAAATATACAATTTTGTTCCACTTTCTTCTTCTATTCATCAAGGCTATGTTTGGTTTGAAGGAAAAGGTAGGGAAAGGAAGGGAAAGACAGGAAAACCTATACAAGGTTTGTAAAGATTCCCTACCTTTCCCTTCCTTTCCCTGCATTTTCCTTTAAACCAAACATAACCCAAGTGTACGCTCAGGCTTGAACATTTAATAATGATCCCTCTCTTCCTACATGCTTGAAGAGATGCATAGTAATCTGCAAGAGACCTCTTCCCCTGACGAAGGTGAGCTAGATCCTCTACTAACAAGTAGAAGCATCAACAATAGAAGCCATGACATAGGGGCAATTATGTTTCATTAGGTGTACCCCATAGGGGCAATTTTGTTACCCCATCTTGTTTAAGTTGCATTTAAGTGTCTCTGCACTTATTAGGGACAGAACAATCATTGCACTCAATGATTAGATTATGAAATGTGTTCAAGACGAGGGTTTTGTCAGAATTCTTCTTCACCAAGGATGAAGTTCAGGTTTTAATGCACATTTCCATTTTTTTCATTAAAGTCAAACTGGATTGGCTATTGGAGAAGCTCAAGTTCCAAGTTATTTACCTTTAACTAGTACTTTTTCCCAAGCAGTTCATTGGATATCTATGCATAAGTTATTTTCAAAGATTATAAATAACAAACATGACAGGGGCTCACATTTTATGGGTTTTCAAAGCACTATGAGTAGAGGACATAAATAATTTCATAGAACTATGGCTTTAGAAATCAAGGAAGCCTTAAGAAAAATGTAGGAAAGAGTATGACATCTAATGGTATTCCAATAGAAGTTTAGAAGTCCATGGGTGAGATGACTTGGGTGGTCTTTTTCTTTTTTATCACTAGAAAATAATTTTATTAAGGCAATCTTGAAAATAACAATAGGTTGGCAGTAATTTCCACCCCAAACAACAGGAGTATACAATTTTTCCCAAAACATTTCTTGTCTTGGGTGGTCTTATTATCTTAGTGAGATCAGTTTGTGGCCACCAGATTAGGTTTAACTGGATTTGTTTGAGGGTAACCAGGGGATTCACACCTCTAATATTGATATGAATATCCATTATGACTGGACTGTAAAATTAGCTTTTCGAATGGCATAAGTCACCATCCGGTGCATTTGTTTTGTAGTTAACTGCTGCCATTGTGGACCCATCATCCAATGTGTTAAACCTTTGGAGTCCTCACCCATTTAGCACATGTATAGAAGGGTTTCAGCTGCACTCACAAACCATGGAAGAACACGCAGATTATATTATTTCCTTTTACTGTTTATGTATTACCTAGATCGTGAGCATCCTGCCCTCTTTTTACTCTTATTGACTATTAGATAATATCGCCAAGAAGTCACAGTTATAAATTGACCAAACTAAAAAGTTCTGGCAAACTAGAACCTTAAATGTTAACTCCAAACCCTGTACCCAACAAATTATTTTCCCTTGCATTTGTAACAGTAACATATGCATCTGCCTAAGTGACAAAGAAGCATACAAATGGTGAAAATAAGAAGTACTCCTTTCAAATTTCTACTAACAGTAAGATGAATAAAAAAAAAAAAAACAAACCGCATTGTTGAAGAGCACGACACCAAGACCAGTAACAAGACCGACGACACAGGCGGCAATGACCCCAAAATTCTCTTCTGAAATAGTTTCTTCTATCGCTGTTGCAACGCCTCTTAGTTGTACCTTGTCGAACTCCATCTCATTCCATTCTTGCTTCGTGCCTCTTCCCTTATCGTCGCCATGGATGAAACCGTCCTCGTCGTCTTTGCAGCTTTCTCTGTCGGACTCTTCTGTTCTAGGAAGGCTGGAAGGAGGAAGATGAATAAAACCCAGAACGGGTTTTGTGCCGAAACGGGGGTAAGTGCTGTCTCGATTATGGTTTATGAGTTTGATTGAGGGTGAGTTGATGCAGAGAGAACTCAGAAGCGAAGGGGAACTTAGGTAAAAAGGTGCATAGCGGAAGGGACACTTGGAGCAGAAGCAGCTGGCCATTCCCATATTTTCCGATATTCTCTAACTCGCTCATCCGCTCAGTGACTCGCCCAACGAAGAGCCAAAGTTTTGAATTAGGACTGGTTAGTTATTCAATTATTCAACTCAACTTCGATGCAGGTTTTTTTATTGGTAACTAAACTTCGACGCAGGTTGGGTATAAGAACTTGCCACGTAGTTGGAATAGAAGCGGATAAGGAAAGTTTTGACTTGTAGTTGTGGTCGTTCTTTGTTTGCGTGGCTTGGGCACAGACAGAAAGCACGTCTGGTCTTCGAGGGGAAAAAGTCTGACTTTTTTTTTTTAATCAAAAAAGGAATTCATTAACTGGAAAAACCGAGATTACAAGTGAACTGAAACACCGGAGTCGGTAGTCTGTTCGGTTGTAGCCATAGAGCACAACCAATCTGGACAGTTAAACAAAAAAGAACTTGGTCCGAAAGTACCCTCTTAGCCAAAAAGTGTGCCAATCAATACAGCATCTCTTAACAAAAACAAACTGAAAATCCAGCGCTGCTGCAACTTCGAATATACTACCATGCAATCTTATATCTTATCTTATCTTATATATATTAAAAGGATATGGGTGTTCTCTGCACTCAGGAAACGAGTAGATCCCACGTGCGAGCACCTATTCTTAATAATTAATTACTAATTAATTACAGATTACTGATTATACTAATTAATAGTGTAATTATATCACTAATTAATTACTGTAATAATAATTACTGATTATCGCAGTAATTTAATAAATATATAATTAGTGATTATAATAATTACTGTTATTATAAATATTGTTAATAACTAGATATTTACTTTAATTTTACTTTGAATTAAAATTATAAATATTGTTATTAAAAAATACAGTTAATAAATTTAGTAACCCAATTTTAATAATTACTGATTATTACAGTAATTTAATAAATATATAATTAGTGATTATATTTAATAAATACTGTTATTATAAATATTGTTAATAAATATATATTTACTTAAATTTTACTTTAAATTAAAATTATAAATACTGTTATTGATAAATACTGTTAATAAATATAGTAATTATTGTTACATTCAAAATAATTAAAAATGTTATTAAAAGTATTGTTATTGATTATATTACTAATTAATTACAGTAATTAATTACTGTAATAATATAATTACTGATTATCACAGTAATTTAATAAATATATAATTAGTGATTATAATTAATAATTACTGTTATTATAAATAATGTTAATAACTAGATATTTACTTTAATTTTATTTTGAATTAAAATTATAAATATTGTTATAAAAAATGTTATTGATAAATACTGTTATTTACTTAAATTTTACTTTAAATTAAAATTATAAATACTGTTATTGATAAATACTGTTAATAAATATAGTAATTATTGTTATATTCAAAATAATTAAAAATGTTATTAAAAGTATTGTTATTGATTATTTAATAAAATATTATAATTATTGACTATTACTAATAATTAATAGTATAATTATATTACTAATTAATTACGGTAATTAATTACTGTAATAATATAATTACTGATTATCACAGTAATTTAATAAATATATAATTAGTGATTATAATTAATAATTACTGTTATTATAAATAATGTTAATAACTAGATATTTACTTTAATTTTATTTTGAATTAAAATTATAAATATTGTTATAAAAAAATACTGTTAATAAATTTAGTAACCCAATTTTAATAATTACTGATCATTACAGTAATTTAATAAATATATAATTAGTGATTATAATTAATAATTACTGTTATATTAAAAATAACTAAATAAAATTATTAAAACTATCATTAACAATTATTTAATTAAATTGTATAATCGCTTACTATTATTGATAAATATTGTTAATAACATTCTAACGATCAACTGTTCGACCGTTCGATTTGAACGAATGGCCCGTTTTGACAACAAAAATTACAAGCAAAAAATTACGGAACCATTTTGGCCACCGGTTTTGGAGTCGACAGTTCAATCATCTGGTTCGAACGGACAGTCCGTTCTAACAACAAAAATTATAGGCAAAAAATTGAATTTGTGAGGTCCATTGAGTAGTATCATATGTGTTATGTCATTTGAGCGTGTGACTCATACGACCCGAAAATAGAACCGTTTCGGCCATCGGTTTTTGGATTGATGCTTCGGTCATTTGGTTTGAACGAACGGCTCATTCTGACAACAAAAAATTATAAGCAAAAATTTACGGAACCTTTTTGGCCACCGATTTTTTAAGTCAGTGGGGTCAATGGTTCGAATGCTTAAATCAATGGGTCATTAACCGATTCAATGATTTTTAGCCAAGGACCGAGTCAACGGATAGACGGGTTGATGGTTCCATTCCAGCCCCTATGAAACAGGGCCCCTCCGCTAGTGATGCTAAAAAAATAAAGGCTAATATCATAGACCTTCCTAATTGCATAGTTGGTTAACATTCAAGTATTTGAGTTCGGCTGGGTTACACATTTAACCGTTTAAGAGGCATACAAAAAAATGTAAAGAGGGCTTCCGTCACATTTTTTTTCTACATTTTTAACCTAAAAACTAAAAGAAAAGCTTTAAAGTTATTTATAGTTTTGAACTGCTATTGAACCGAATGGTCAGACCATTTGGCCCAAGAATCGTCTAGACAATCAGTTCCGTTTTACCTCAAATCTAGTTCATGGCCAAAAACCTTTGAAATGGTTAACGATTTTTGGCCATTTTTTTTAATTTTTTTAAATTTTTATATCAAAATGAGCCATTTGTTTGATCAGACGGTTGAATTGTCGACTTGAAGACTGGTGGCCAGAACGGACCAAACGATCGTACCGGAAAAATCGTCCATTTTACCCCAGAACCATTATTTTACCAAAAACCGTTGATTGGTCAACAAATCACAGACCCAAGCATTCAAACCGTCCAACAGTTTTGACTATTTTTTATTATTTTATTATTTTAATTTTTGTTAGAACAGGCCATCCGTTCAATTCAAATGGTCGGTCCGTTCGACCTAGACCGGACCCCTGACTGGTTAGGGGTCCAACGAACAGGCTATTTGTTAGAATTAGACAGCGAACTTATCAAAGGCCCGGTTCTCAGGTAGAATGGTCCAACCGTTCGAATTGAATGAAAGGCTCGTTCTTATAAAAAACATTAAAAAAATAAGAAATGGCCAAAATTGTTGGACAGTTCAAACGTCCAAGTCAGCGGTTTGCAGACCAAATCAACAGTTTTTGTCAAAATAATGGTTCTGGGGTAAAAAGGACAGCTTTTTCGGTTTAACCATCTAGTCCGGTCTGGTCCGTTCTAGCCATTGGTCTTCGAGTCGACAATTTGATCGGCCAAATCAAAAGAACAACCCGTTTTGACATTTTTCAAAAATTTTAAAAATAATTAAAATAAAAAATGGATAAAAATCGTTGAACGGGTCGATGGATCGTTGACCAATTCAAAGGTTTTTGGCCAGGAACCGGATTTAAGATAAAACAGAACCGGTTGTTTGGACGATTCTCGGGACAAACAGCATGATCGTCCGGTTCAACAGTGGTTCAAAAACCATGAATAAACTTAAAGTTTTTCTTTTATTTTTTAGGTTGAAAAAATGTAGAGAAAATTAGTAACAGAAGTTAACACTTCCGTTTTCACTTTTTTTGTACATCACTTAAACCATCTACGTGTTACAACGCAAATGGAAGTGCAGCCCGCATTGTAACATGTAGATGTGTAGCTCAGCCGAACTCCAAGTATTTGCCTTTTTTTCAATGTTTTAAAAACCCATAAACGAAATCGTTTTTCCCTCCTGTCTCTGGCTTAGGCTCAATTAGGGCAACATGTCGGACCGGGTTAGGTCGGGTCGAGGCCAACCCAAGCCCAACCCTAACCCGACCTGTCCAACCCTAACCCTAACTCTAACTAAACTCCTTAAACCCAACCCAACCTTCTTCTCATCTCTTAAAACCTCATAGAATTTCTTGATTTTAAATATTAACTCAGCTTTCACTACATATATTAATCCTATGTTTCATTAGTATTTGTTTGTTGACGTTTTTTTTTTTTTTTTGTTTCTTTTGGTACAAAATTAAGAAAAACAAGTGTTGGAAATGACTTTAGTTTATTATGAGTTATGAGTCTAATGACTTATGTTAGATCTTTTATGGGTGGCAAACAAGAGAGAGGAGATGAAGAATAAAATTTTCAAAAAACATAAAATAATGTTATTAAGTTTTTAGTCTTTCCGATTAGGATCAAGTGAAGTGATTATCTTAAAAGAAATGCATGATACTATAGTGGGGGCTATACAAATATCATGCATTTAAACAAATCAATGTATGTTATATATTACATATAACATATATTTATATATGACATGTACTATAGAGCCAGGTTCAGATTGGGTCGGGTTGCCTAAGGGGTCGATCCTAACCCGATTCGAAATAAAGTCGGGTTCATGAATTTCAACCCTAACCCTAACTCAAGCATCAACCCGGCCCAACCCAACCCAACTTTTACGGTTGGGTTCGAGCCAACCCAGCCCAAGTTGTAGCCTTAGACTCAGCCATCGAATCGTCTACATCGAACTGTTGACCCGTAATGTCATAAATACAATAATAAAAAAGACAAAATTTTAAATTACTTTTATTGTTTAGCTAATTGACAAACTGTACCCTTATTGTTTAATTATTGTCTTAAACCATCCTTACTTTTTTTACTATTGACTAGTTCTGCCCCTCATGTTAGCGTCCGTTAATGTTACACATATAACACCATGTGATGTTTAAATTTTTTTAAAACTCAATATTATCCTCCATCCCACTTTTATAAAATAAATTTTATTATTATATGGATTATTTTACTCCAAAAAAAAATGAATCGTCCCCTTCCTCTTGATGTAGTCCAAAAAAAATGAATGGTCCCCTTCCTCTTGATGTAGCGGCAGAACACCGGCACCCCTCCTCTTTCTCTCTCTCCTTTACCTTTATCTTTCTTCCTAACCAAGGAAGAGGATCACATAACCATAGCCAGAGATCTAGAAAATGAAGTGAATGCAGATCATAAAACTATAGATGACAATCAATCTCTCTAAATCTGGAAATTTAAAGTTACCGCATTGTGACATTTGATGATGCAAAGGAAGCTCAGCAACGATGATGGGCTTGCGTTGGAGAGACGAACGTTTTTCTGGTTTGGGTTTTACTGCTGAACCCGCAGAGACCATGGGTCGAAGATTACATCGTACCCCAAAGCCCCGCTAAGAAATCTGGATCTCTCTTTC
This sequence comes from Nelumbo nucifera, assembly GCF_055504915.1. NCBI lineage: Eukaryota > Viridiplantae > Streptophyta > Magnoliopsida > Proteales > Nelumbonaceae > Nelumbo > Nelumbo nucifera. The sequence continues at coordinate 68,212,295 of NC_142654.1, read as the reverse complement.
TTCGTCTTCTTCCTTCCTCTCTGATCAATATGATAACCATCCAAGTTCACGAGATCGAAACCCCTTTTGCAGTAGGAGTGATTTTCATGGCTTTCTCTATTTTACTTTATTTTGCAGTAGGAGTGGTTTTCCCTGGCAACGGCAATCGATAGAATGAGGAAGACCAGAAGAGGCCTTTTGCAGTAGGAGTGGTTTTCATGGCTTTCTCTTTTTTACTTTATTTTGCAGTAGGAGCAGTGTTCCCCAACAGCAGCAATCGGTAGGGAGAGAAAACGGCACCGCATCTAAAAAAATAGTGCTCCAGGAAACGAGCATTGGTTTGGAACCGTTTTTCCATAAAAATCAGTGCTCCAAGCCACACCTCGGAAACCGGGAAGGTATGACTTGGAGCAACACCAAATTTGGCGTTTCCTGGAATTGCAACTCACTGTGGCCAACAGAACAGTGATGTGGCACTGGATAATGGGTACCAGTGCTGAAAACGTTTCCTGGAGCATTGGTACCAAACAAAAAAAATTGTTGTTACTTCAGAAACGTCCTTCTTGGCAGCAACGCTTGCAAACAAAAGAAAAAGACACCGTTAAAACGGTGCTTCCAACCCACACATCAGCAAGAAAATGGTGCTGCATCTACAGCATTGATGCCAAACATATACTAGAAGAGAGAATGCCTCCAAATCTCTGATTCTGATCCAAGTCCTCTATGATACACCACTCCACATGTGCATTTAGCAAAAGTTGAGTCAACTTCTTTTCCACCATCTTCCTACTCCTCTGCTCTAACGAATTTTTTACAACAAGGAATCCGAATATACTCCATGGGTGGCAAACACAAAAGAATAGATGTTCTTTGGTCCACTTCGGCAGATGGGAAGCTGCCTAGGATTTTGGTCGTTGTAAGGGTTCTCGATTTTTGTCGCTACCAAAGGAGCTCTATTTGGCTACTATAGATGATTTTCATCAAACCGGCGATGGAGAACCATTCCTACTACAAAAGGGGTTTTGATCTCGTGAATTTGCACAACCATCGGATTGACTAGAGAGGGGTGCAATAAAACCCAAACCGGAAAAACGTTCGCCTTTCTCCACGATTTTTTCGTAACATAAGGGCAAAAGAGATATTTCATCCTTTCTGTTAAGATTTTATGACAATGGAAATTGTTAGAAACAATAGGGATGGTTTAAGACAATAGTTAAAAGAAAGATACAATTTGTCAATTAGCTAAACAATAGAGATAGTTTAAGAAAATTGCCTTAATAAAAATGTAATATATTATAAACTAGCGGCAACCCATGTGATGTGATGCATGGGATTTGTTAAGAGAATGTTGTAGAGAGACTGGGTTGAATGGGCCCTAGCCCATTAGTGTCTTTCTTATTAGTTCTTTCTTGTTATGTTTTCTTATTGGGCCTTTTTTATGAGCCTTTAGCTCTTGTTTATGTTTTCTAAGCATAATGCTGATGCAGAGGCCTACTTAAGGGCAATCTTGTAAATTATGTAACTTAAGTAAGTTTATTAAAAGATTAGTGGGGGAAAATGTAATATTATCGAACTCATCCTTTCTTTCTCCTTTCTTCTCCAATCTTTCTTCTTCTTCTTCTTCTTGGTAACTTTCTATTTTGATGCCTTAAGGGCATCATTTCAGGGGTATTTTCGACCTTAAAATAGTCAAAGTGTGCCATTTCCCAGTTAAATTCAATGTTGTGACCTCTGAGGGTCTTTGTGCAACTTTTGTGGAAAACTAAGGAAGTTACATGACTGAAATGCAGTTTTTGGGAAGCTGGTGTGAAGTCCAGCTGAGATAGGGGGTGTTTCTGTGAATAGGAGGGTGCCTCCTATCTGCTAAACCTAGAATGGCACCCCTCCTACTGTATTAGCATGCTTCCCTCTCAAAAGCAAACCCTAGGATGCCTTCTAGCTCATTCTTTTCATCCTTAACAAACCCTAGCCGCCCCTAGCTGCTCAATCTCCACCTTCCATCCCTTCTAATCTCCACCATTCATTTTAGGGCACTCTCTTTTTAACATTCTAACCCTAGAGAGCCACCTAATTTCTAATCTTCACCATTCAAACTTTAGCCACTAAATCTCAACCCTACATAATATTGGGTGCCCTCTCCTTTTCTTTTCAGCTTTAGGATCACCTTAGAACAATCCTAACCCTCCATTCTGAACCCTAGGGTGCTCATATTTCTACAAAAACCCAATTGTCACCCCCCTCTTTCTCTATAATCTCAATTTTATCCACCCTTCTCTATAAAAAGGACCCCAGGGGCCCTAGAAAAAAGGTTGGTCAATTCACCGAGTTCACAAGGCTAAGGTTTCTTAAGGAATTCAAGGGTTGTAGAAGGGAAGGACACCCAACTCTTGTTAAGAGGGGTTCCTGCAAATAGTCTAGCCAATCTGTAGCTACCGCCATTGGATCTGATCAACCATCCTTTTATTTTCTTTCATGTTATTTTTACTAAAGCAATCTTTTAGATTTAATTTCTGTTCGTTTGTGTATTTTGCAGATCCGAATTCGTCCAGTTCAAGGCCTAGATCCGAATTTTGGGATCACTTTTATTTATTTCTTTTGTTGATCTTAGTGTTCTTTTATTTCTGAATTTTGATTATTGTCTTGTTTAATTCTGAACCTTTAATTTCAGCCTTAATAAATTTTATTTTCTTATTTTCTGCAATCCCCAGTTCCATTTTCTTTTTTTATTTGTCCAGAACAAGATAATAATAATTTTTCCCTCGTTTCCCTGTGGGTTTGATCCCTTCCTCACCACGTACTACGTTGTATAAGGTTATGTGAGGATTGGAAAAATTTATAAATCTCTAAATTGGTGTTTCGAAGTGGTTAACGACACACTTCCACCTACACTAGTTGTCTTCTTCTTCTTCCTTACTTTCTTTTGCTTTAATATAAAATATTCTGCTAATTTTATTGGTTTGAATCACATCTTGGTTTCAGAGTGGGTCTCCCTTCCGCTTTTTCCCTTTTTTCTTTTTTTTTTCCCATAGACGTTTTTTTCTAATTGAAAGGTGTATGGAGAGATAAATTGTTGATTATTCAGAGATCGTGTTTTCCTAGTTGGTAGAGGATTTGGAGAGTCAGAATCTGGCCAAAGATTGGCAAGAAAGTGGAATTACAGATTTTTTTTCCAAAACCCTAGCCGACTAGAGAATTTCCAATTACGGGTTGAAGAGGTTGTTTGTGTGTGGTGCTCAAGGCTTGGAGGGTTCCTTTTCGTCTCCAAAAGTGGGTGGCTACAGTTGGAAGTGGTTTGGATAGCTTTGGTTTAAGCGGCTACCTCTTCTCTCTTTCTCCCCAGAGACTAGGTACGGTGAAACCCTAGTTTTGTGACTTTTGAGTGCTTGGCTGACCTTAGTTAGGTCTATAAAGGTTGAAAACATTGTTTTTTTTTATTTTTGTTTGATTGTGGAGCAACCCAGAAGTGAGGCGAAGCAGATCCCAGTGTCGGGGGGTTGGTCCCGTAGATTCCATTCTGACAGGAGTGACTACAATTAAACTTGATAAAACAAATTACCTTGCTTGGGCACAATCTATTAAGATCCATGTTTGTAGTAGAGGTAAATTAGGGTTTCTAACGGCTAATAAGGTGATGCTTGATGAGACTGATCCTACATATAAGAAATGGATGCAGGATAACTACACAATTATTGGGTGGTTGGTAAATTCAATGCAACCCCGCATAAGTCAACACTATCTATTGATGTCTTTAGCCAAGGAGATTTGGGATAGTTTGATAGATACATACTCTTAGACAATAAATGTTGTAAGGACCTACAAACTGAAAAATGATGTAAAAATTTTAAAATAGGGGGAGAAGAGTGTGGTTGTCTACTATTCGATGTTGAAGTCACTATGGCAGGAAATAGACGTTATGGAAGAATTTGTATGGGAAAGCACCAAAGATGTAGAAACTTTCAAAAAATTTGTGGAAAGAAACAGGGTGTTTAAGTTCCTTACAGTACTCTATGGGAAAGCACCAAGGATGATGTGTCACTTGCCCAGACATACTCTATGGTGAGTAGTGAAGAGAGTAGGCAACAGGTACAACTATAGACCCCACCTCCTCCAGAACATTTTGCACATGCTAGAATAAAACCAAATAGGCTAAATGAGAAAAAAGGAAGTGATATGTGAATACTGCAAAAAGCCAAAACATACTAAGGATTCTTGTTGGTAGTTTCATCCAGATCTTCTTCTTGAGAGGTTTCGAAACAACAAGAACTTAAAGAAGGGTGGTTAGTTTGGAAAGCCCAAGAAAGCAAATGTTGCTATAGTATCTGAATGTTAAGAAAAATATGCTATGGAACAGCTGGCAATAGTGAAGGCAGAATTTGAGAGATATGAGAAGTTGATAAACCACTTGGAGTATACTGTTCCATTTTCCTCCTCACGCACCCCCACTACATTTGCTTTTTCCCATTCAGGTATTCGTGCTTCTGAAAATCATGCTACAACCTTAGGTAATCATAGAATTCCTTGAGTCATAGATTTTGGTGCATCAAACCATATAACTAGCATATCCAACCTTTTTTGTTCATACCATCTCCTCTCGAGTAGAGAGAAGATTTCTCTTACCGATGGGTCTCTTGCTCCCATCTCTGGCAAGGGGAATATTAAAGCCTCTGATTCACTTGTATTATCCTCTATCCTTCATGTTCCCAAACTTAGCACTAACCTTTTATCTGTTAATAGTTTAACAAAATCAATGAACTGCAACATAACGTTCTTTCCTACTTATTGTGTTTTTTAGGACCTGAACTCTTAGAGGACGATTGGGAGTAACCATGAGGTGAATGGGATATATTTGCTGGATGTCTCATATCAAAGTCCTAGATTACTTGGTGGAGTATCTTTGGAGTCTGTTTTATCAGAGTCAGTTAATAGAATCATGATATGTCATTTCAGATTTAGTCATTGATGTGTACGCATGCTACACATTGTTTTTATTGTCTCATACATGGTTTTTATGATAAATCTTAATGGTTCTTACCCTAATTGAGCGGAATTTCAGGAAAACAGGAGTTTGGAATAGTTTGGGGTTAATAGAGCTTGAAAACATGGTGATATTGCTACAAAGGAGCAATTCGGCCTAGGAGAATAGAGGCACAACCGCAGCTTGTTGGGAGGCTCCAGGAGGCGACTGACTTTAGCAGAGTTCGAAGGGAAATGGACTCTCACCCTAAAACTGCAAGAAAGAGTACAAAAGGAAAAAAGAAAGAAATTATAGGGTTCGACCCCTTGACACAAGAACCAAAGGAGAAGTGTTGGAAGAAGGATCACAAGGCTGCCAAAGGAGAATTGGAAAGGAGATCGAAAATTCATGCAGAGGTTTTAGGTTGTCTTCTTCTTTCTTTCAGTGAATTCGGTAACCCAGGTTCAACTAGGGTTTTCTTTTGTTCGAATCTTTCATTCTTTCTACCATGCGAACCATGATTGATGTTATTTCAGATTTGTGATTAATCTTTTAAGCTAATCCAATTGATAGCGATTCAGTATTGGGATTTCTTGATTAGGGTTTTTGATAGTAAGAGTAGATTCGGCCGATCTGTTCTTGTTTCTTGGATTACTTATATTGCTTGAAAAAGGGTTTAGGTAATCAGACCAACTGATTAAGAAAATGGATTGAATGTATCTTAGAGATGATTTGCATGATTTGTTTGGCATCCATTCAGCAAGAATTGATTTCCTTCGATTTTCTTGTCTTTAATGCATCAACAGTAATTAAATTATTGATAGACATATAAGGGTTGTTACTCGTAGATAGATTGGAATGTGCTCGAAAGAGGATGTTCATAACAATTAGGAAATCGCCAACCCACAACTAAAATCAACTTCAGTTGGATAGCTTAATGATATAACTGCTGAATCGATTCTGCAAGCACCTTCGTGAAGCACTTTCTCTAATTGATTAAGGTGGTTTAATTCGAGAATACCTAAGATAGTTCGTTAATTAAGAAGTAAGTCTTCAATTTTTGGATTGTCAGATAACATAAGGCAGATTTAGTACTAGTAGTTGTTGAATTAATCATCGTGGGAACGATACTCTACTCATCAATATATTACTTGGTCGGCTAGTGCACTTGCTAGTGTAGTCTTAACGCATCAAGTTTTTAGCGCCGTTGCCGGGGATTATCATAACAATATTAGGAACTATCTACTATTGTTAATCTGATTTTGTATAATATATTCATTTTGTGTGTGTATTAGTATCTTTACGACTTTAACTTGTTCAGTATATGACACGCAACAACGGAAAGGAGAGCATCATCTATGATTCATAGATTGACCGAACTCTTCACCATCGCCTTAGAGCTTTAAAGCAAGGGAAAGCTGAAAGAATGAAGATGGCCGAGCAAAGGACTATGATGGACTATGCCAAGCCAACCCTCATCGGGGTAGTCTTAAGCATTGTGAGACCAGCAATAGCTGCTAACAACTTTGAGATCAAACCGGCAATCATTCAGATGATTCAGAACACAGTTCAGTTCTGCGGCTTGGCTAATGAAGACCCAAACACTCACATCGCCAACTTCTTGGAGATATGTGACACATTCAAACACAACGGAATTAGTGATGATGCTGTGAGGCTCAGATTATTTCCGTTCTCTTTGAAGGACAAGGCTAAGACTTGGCTGAACTCTCTACCAACTGGATCAATCTCAACTTGGGATGAAATGGGCAGCCGCTTCCTATCCAAGTATTTCCCCCATCCAAGACAGCAAAGATGAGGAATGATATCACTACTTTTTCTCAGCAGGACGGGTAATCATTATATGAGTCATGGGAGTGCTCCAAGGAATTATTAAGGAAAGTCCCTCATCATGGACTTCCCGTTTGGTTCCAGGTTTAGACATTCTACAATGGATTGACTGAAGTTGCTCATGCACTTATTGAAGAAATGGCTGCAAATAATTATCAGTGGCATTTTGAGAGAACCCAAGTTAGGAGGCAACCCGGCATTCACAATGTAGACACCGATACAACACTATCTACACAAATTGGTGCCCTCAACAAGAAGATAGATGACATGTAGCTGGCAGCCATACACGTTCAAGTAGTAGCCTGGGAATGGTGTGGGAGAGGTCATATCAGCATCGAATGCCAAGTTGGAAATCAGTTCATGCAGTCCCCCGAGCAAGTGGATTTCGTAGGGAATCTTCAAAGGTAGCAAGGTAACCACTATCCTCGTGCCTTTAACCCCAGATGGAGGAATCACCCCAATTTGTCATGGTCAAATCAAAATGCGGTGAACCCCCCCCCCCTCAAAATTTCTCTCAGTCGGAAAAGAAATCCAATTTAGAGGAGCTGATGACTAAATTCATTTCAAGTGTGGAAACAAGAGGCATTGATCAAGAATTTAGAGACTCAAGTGAGGCAGTTGGCACAAATGATATCCTCTAGAGTCCAAGGTGCATTGCCTAGAAATACAGAGGCAAATCCAAGAGAGCAAGTGCAAGCCATTACCTTGAGGAGTGGTAAGGAGCTGCAAGAGGTGGAAAAGAAAACAAAGGAAGAAGGTAAGATGGGTGCAACTCTAGAAACTGAAAAGGAGGAAGAGCAATCGGATTAAAGGAAAGAGACAAGTCAAAAGCCACAAGTACCATTTCCCAATAGGCTTAAGCAACACAAAATGGAAAAAGAATTCGATAAGTTTCTTGAAATTTTCAAGAGTTTACATATTAACATTCCTTTTGCAGATGCCTTAGCCCAAATGCCACATTATGCAAAGTTCCTTAAAGAAATCTTGGTGAACAAAGGGAAATTGGGAGATGTGGCTACAATTGCATTAAATGAAGAATGCTCAACAATTCTCCTCAACAAGCTACCTCAGAAACTGAAAGATCCAGGGAGTTTTACTATTCCTTGCACTATAGCCAGTTTAAAGATTAATAAGGCATTGTGTGATTTAGGAGCTAGTATAAATTTGATGCCCTATTGCGTTTTTAAGAAATTTGGGCTGGGGGAACCCAACCCACTAGAGTTTCATTGCAATTAGCTTATAGGTCCATCAAGATCCTAGGGGAATCATAGAAGATGTGCTTGTTAAGGTTGATAAATTTATTTTTCCTGTGGATTTCATAGTGTTAGACATGGAAGAGGACATTGATGTTCCACTTATCTTAGGGCGACCCTTCCTAGACATAGGAAAGGCAATGGTTGATGTCCAACAAGGACAACTAAGCCTTAGGATTCAAGATGAGGAAGTAATTTTTAAGTAGTCTGATGCTATGAAACATGCACCTTCTAGTGATGATTCATGTTATATGATAGATGTCATTGACTATGTGGTTGGTGGGTGTTTTCAAGACAACAGGTCGGCCGATTCCCTTGAGTTATGCATACAAGAAGGAGAAGCCATAATGGGAGACGATGAAGAAATTCAGAGCATGTTTGCATACCTGAATGCCAATCATCAGTTTCAAGGAAAGATGTTCATCAAGTTGGAGAGCTTGGATAGACCCTCAATGCCAAAAAGCAAGCCTTCGATCGAAGAGCCATCCACCCTTGAGCTAAAACAACTCCCTCTACATCTGGAGTATGCCTTTTTAGAAGCACCATCATCCCTACCAGTGATTATCTCACCAGCCTTGACCCCCTTACAGAAGGAAAAATTGTTACGGGTGCTATGGGAACACAAGACAACTCTAGCTTGGAAGATAGCAGATATCAAGGGTATCAGTCCACCCATATGCACTCATAAAATTCTGATGGAGGATGGAAGCAAGCCCACGGTTCAGCCCCAAAGATGCCTGAACCTTAACATGAAAGATGTGGTGAAGGCTGAGGTCATCAAGCTATTAGACGCAGGTATTATCTACCCGATCTCCGACAACTCATGGGTGAGCCATGTCCAAGTAGTGCTGAAGAAATGATGCATGACTGTGGTACCAAATGCGAAGAATTAACTCATACCGACTAGGATGGTTACCGGATGGCGAGTGTGCATCGATTATAGAAAACTAAATGAAGCCACACGTAAGGATCATTTTCCTCTACCCTTCATCGATCAGATGCTAGAGAGACTAGCTGGTCATGAGTTCTATTGTTTCCTAGATGGGTACTCGGGCTACAATCGGAATCCGATTTTACCCGAAGATCAGGAGAATACCACCTTCACATGTCCTTACGGCACCTTTGCTTACAGGAGGATGCCACTCGGTTTATGCAATACTCCCGCAACATTCCAGAGGTGCATGATGGCTATATTTTCTAGTATGGTGGAGAAGTTTATGGAGATTTTCATGGATGATTTTTCAGTCTTTGGCTTTTCCTTTGACTCATGTCTACATAACTTGGAAAAGGTACTTAAGTGTTGCAAGGAAACTCATCTAGTGCTAAACTGGGAAAAATGCCACTTCATGGTGCAAGAAGGTATTGTACTTGGACACAAGGTTTCATAGAAATGGATTGAAGTTGATAGAGCTAAGGTGGAGACAATTGAGAAATTACCACCACCAACATCCATCCGGTCCGTAAGAAACTTCTTGGGACACTCAGGACTCTACAAAAGGTTCATCAAAGATTTCTCCAAGATAGCTAAGCCCTTGTCCAATTTATTACAGAAAGATGTGCCCTTCGATTTTACAAAGGAATGCCTAGAAGCATACAATATCTTGAAAGATAAGCTGACTAATGCACCGATCATGGTAGCACCGGATTGGACACTCCCTTTTGAGCTGATGTGCGATGCGAGTGATTCAACAGTTGGAGTTGTTCTAGGACAAAGAGTGAACGGAAATTTCCAGCCAATTTACTATGCTTGCAGGACCTTGAACAGAACTCAACAGAATTACACCACGACAGAAAAGGAACTACTAGCGGTAATTTTTGCTTTTGATAAATTTCGCTCTTATCTAATCTTGTCCAAAGTTATTGTGTATACAGATCACTCAGACATCTACTTGCAAAGAAGGATGCAAAGCCAAGGCTGATCAGATGGATTTTGTTGCTTCAAGAGTTCGATGTTGAAATCCATGATAAAAAGGGCACCAAGAACCTTGCCACAGACCATCTCTCCCGGTTAGAGGATTTAGATTTGGGAGGAAAGACCACAAGCATCCTCCGAGATGAATTTCCTGATGAGCAGCTCTACACAATTCAGGTAGATACATCCCCTTGGTATGCTGATTTTGCCAACTTTCTCGTAGAAAACGTCCTCCCTCCTAATCTTTCATATCAGCAGAGGAAAAAATTCTTCTCCGATGTGAAACATTATTTGTGGGAGGACCCTTTTTGTATAAGCTTTGTGTAGATCAAATCATTTGGAGATGTGTCCCCGACGAGGAGACAGGAGGCCATTTTGGAGCCAACCACACAGCAGCCAAAGTGCTACAATCAGGTTTCTATTGGCCCACCTTATTCAAGGAAGCTCATAGGTATGTGTCCGCATGTGACCAACGCCAAAGGACAGGTAACATCTCTTGACACAATGAAATGCCTCTTACTAACATATTAATATGTGAAATCTTTGATGTATGGGGTATTGACTTCAAGGGACCTTTCCTAAATTCTTTTGGAAATAAATACATCCTACTTGTTGACTATGTGTCCAAAAGGGTGGAAGCCATGGCTTTACCCACAAATGACTCTAGGAGAGTAGTCCAATTCCTTAAAAAGCTATTCACTCGATTCGGCACACCACACGCCATAATTAGTGATAGGGGAACTCATTTCTGCACCACCCAATTTGAACGGTTGATGCAAAAATATGGTCTCACGCATAAATTAGCAACCCCATATCACCCTCAAACCAGTGTGGCCAAGTCTAATTAGCTAATAGGGAATTAAAAAGAATTTTGGAGAAGACGGTAGACTCTTCAAGAAAGGACTGGTCTGTCAAGTTAGATGATGCATTGTGGGCATATAGGACTGCATACAAGACACCTATTGACATGTCCCCATATAGGTTGGTTTTTGGCAAACCATGTCATTTACCCGTTGAACTTGAGCATAAAGCGTATTGGTCCATGAAGTTATTGAATTTTGATTTGCAGGCTGCAGGTGCACAGAGACGGATGCAACTAAATGAGATTGATGAATTCAGACTTGCAGCTAATGAGAATGCCAAGATATATAAGGAACAAACCAAACGATGGTATGGCAAGAATTTATTGAGGCGTGACTTTCAGGTAGGACAGAAAGTACTATTATATAATTCACACCTCCAGTTGTTCCCAAGTAAGCTGAAATCAAGGTGGTCCGGGCTTTTCACCATATCGCAAATTTTTCCTCACGGAGCTGCAGAGGTAACACACCCAACACAAGGCACGTTTAAGGTCAATGGTCAGTGCCTCAAACCATATATAGTAGATGGAGCATTGCCTACCCCATCAACTGTATACCTAGATGGTCATTGATCACACCGGAATGTCGAGCTTCAGACAGAAAACAAGCGCTTATTGGGAAGCAACCCAATGTCGATAAGTAGTTTTCTTTTTTTTCCGTATCATTAGAGTTCTTTCTTTTTTTGATTTTAGGGTTTTACTTTTATTGATTATTGATTATCCATAGTTGCTTTTCATTCTCTCCTCCTAGTTCCTTTTGATCCTTAGCAGCTAGATGGTCCATGACAAAGGAGCCACTTCATATTTCTGAAAGCTTTTCAGGGAAGTTCTCTGAATCCCCTCACATGCTTGAATTCTTACTTTCCACATTGCTAAACCATTTTTGCGCTCTATTCATATGAACATTGAGGACAATGTTTATGATAAGTGTGGGGGAGGCTATAGTTATGCACCCGCATACATAAATACATTGATAGGCTGCATAAACGGGTAAGCTCCTCAAAATTAATTGATGTCTATAAAGTGAATTCACAAGAGGGAATATAATGAAGTTTGAGGAAAAATACTTGTAAGTATTATAATTTGTTTATGTGACTTATTCAATTTTATCACAATATATGAGGGTTAAGAAGCCGAATAGGATTTTCACCATGGCCAACGCTAATTCTATTTAGGTGTATAGTTGTACTTGATTGAAATTTTAATGAACACTTGAGCATTTGGTGAACATCATGAACTGTCAATGCATGAATAAGTTAACCTTGGACAAAGTCCGAACTACTCTGCTTTCATGAATTGAATAGTAAAACTAGCGGTTCATGATATGAGTTCAGTCCCAACTCCGCTAGTTCAAGTTGAATAGTAAAACTAGCAACATGGAATATGAGTAATGTCTATCTGCCTCTAGCCTGTGACCTTTGTGAGATGGGGCATAAAATGCACTCATAGTAATAATAATAATAATAATAATAATAATAATAATAATAATAATAATAATAATAATAATAATAATAATAATAATAATAATAATAATAATAATGTAATAATAATGTATTCTTTCGGTGACGACTGAGGTGCAAGGGGGCCAAAATATAGTTGGATATTCAATTTAATGCATTGACAGGAGTTAAGATCAAGCTCAAGGTGATGGTTAGTCATGGCGGTCAAGGAGCTAATAATATACACTGAATGGAATTGAGTGCTGGAGCATGAAGAATCTCATGTTCTTCTCTTCCTTTGTTCTTGTGTATGTGGTAAGAGTGGCTTGTCATGGGGATGAGTTAGAATACTTATGTATGATTTCTGATCACTTAATGCATTCTCAACCTAGAATTCATGCGATAAATAGGAGTAATTTGGGGGAATGGCCATTTTATGATTATTATCTTTGCTTGAGGACAAGCAAAAGCTTAAGTGTGGGGGTATTTGATGTGTGTGCATGCTACACACTGTTTTTATTGTCTCATACATGTTTTTATGATAAATCTTAATGGTTCTTGCCCTAATTGAGCTGAATTTCAGGAAAATGGGAGTTTGGAACAGTTTGGGGTTAATAGAGCTTAAAGACATGGTGATATTGCTACAAAGGAACAATTCGGCCCAGGAGAATAGAGGCACACCCGCAACTTGTTTGGAGGCTCCAGGAGGCGGTTGACTTTAGCAGAGTTCGAAGGGAAGTAGGACTCTCTCCCTAAAGCTGCAAGAAAGAGTATAAAAGGAAAAGAAAAAGAAATTCTATGGTTCGACCCCTTGACACAAGAACCAAAGGAGAAGTGTTGGGAGAAGGATCACAAGGTTGCTGAAGGAGAATTGGAGAGGAGATCTAAAATTCATGCAGAGGTTTTAGGTTGTCTTCTTCTTTCTTTCAGTGAATTCGGTAACCCAGGTTCAAATATGGTTTTCTTTTGTTCGAATCTTTCATTCTTTCTACCATGCGAACCATGATTGATGTTATTTCAGATCTATAATTAATCTTTTAAGCTAATCCAGTTGATAGTGACTCAGTATTGGGATTTCTTGATTAGGGTTTTCGATAGTAAGAGTTGATTCGACTGATCTGTTCTTGTTTCTTGGATTACTTATATTGCTTGAAAAAGGGTTTAGGTAATCGGACCAACTGATCAAGAAAACATATTGAATGTATCTTAGAGATAATTTGCATGATTTGTTTGGCATCCATTCAACAAGAATTGATTTCCTTCGATTTTCTTGTCTTTAATGCATCTACAATAATTAAATTCTTGATAGAGATATAAGGGTTGTTACTCGTAGATAGATTGGCATGTGCTCGAAAGAGGTGGTTCATACCAATTAGGAAATCGCCAACCCACAACTGAAATCAACTTCAGTTGGATAGCTTAATGATATAACTGCTGAACCGATTCTGCAAGCACCTTGTGAAGCACTTTCTCTAATTGATTAAGGTGATTTAATTCGAGAATACCTAGGATAGTTCGTTAATTAAGAAGTAAGTCTTCAATTTTTGGATTGTCAGATAACATAAGGCAGATTTAGTACTAGTAGTTGTTGAATTAATCCTCGTGGGAACGATACTTTACTCATCAGTATATTACTTGGTCGGCTAGTACATTTGCTAGTGTAGTCTTAACGCATCAGTCATTTGCCTTTTTTAGCTTTAAGTCATTTGTTTATAGAAATGTTTAAGGGAACATCCCTATCGAGTCTTCATTGTGAGTCATGTGAACTTGCATAACATTATAGACAATCTTTTTTAGGGAGCAATAAAATATTTTTTTTTCCTTTCCATATTGTGCACTTTAATGTGTGGGGGGCGATATCATTTACCTGTTATAGGGGGTTACAAATATTTTATTCTTTTCATTGATGATTTCTCTTGTTACACCTAGATTTACCTTATGAAATCTCGGGATGAAGTACCAAGTATAGTACAAAAATTTCAAAAACTTATACTTACCCAGTTTAACACTCGGATCAAAATATTCTGATCTGATAATGGAAATGAATATTTTGATAAGAGTATTTCCTCCTATTTTGAGACCTTTGGAGTTATTCATTAGAGTTTCTGTTCCTACACACCTCAACAAAATGGAGTGGCAGAAAGGAAGAACAAACATGTGGTTGAGGTTGCGAGGAGCCTCCTTTTTGCTTCCCATGTTCCTGTTAAGTTTTGGGGTGATGCTGTCCATACAGCTACACACTTGATAAACCAAATGCCTTCGCGGGTTTGTGGTTTAAAACTCCCTTTAGATTGCTTTTCCCAAATGAGGATCTCTTTTCTCTTCCTCTCAGGGTGTTTGGGTGCACTTGCTATATTCATGTTCACAGTCATCAAAGACATAACTTTGAGCCTAAAGCAAACAAGTGTCTTTTTGGGATATGCTTCCACACAGAAGTGGTATTACTGTTTTGATCCGGTTCATGGCACTCCCTTTGTTTCTAGAGATGTCACATTTACAGAGTTTGTTCCTTTCTTTGGTACTTCTCTTGAGGGGAAGCTTTCAGAGGAGTTGTTTGCATTGTCACCATTTGTTCATCTTTCAATTCCCATTGAATCTTCTATAATGTCTCTTCTAGTCGAGTCATCTATCACTGTTCCCCCTCCTCCTCCTACTCATCCTCCTACTTTTCCTTCCCATCCTATTATCCAAAGGTGGTACTAGAGACAAAAACTCAATGACATGCAAGTTGTTTCCACACCTTCAGATGTGCCTCTTGCTCCTCCCATCACTACTGCGGTAATAGGTCAGCCCTCTTCTACCACTCAGGATACCTTCCCTGACCTTGATTTCCCTATTGCCCTTCATAAAGGAAAATGGAAATGTATAGCTCATTGCATTTCTAAACACCGGTCCTACAGCTTTCTTTTCCCTTTCTACTATTCCTTCCTTGCCTTTGTTTCCACACATGCGACTCCTAGATCTGTCCCGAAGGACTAATCCAAACCAGAATGGAAGGATCCTATGGTGACTGAACTAGATGCTTTGCATAAGAACAATACTTGGGAAATTGTGGATTTGCCTGAGGGAAAGGAACCGATTGGCTGTAAGTGGGTGTTCACTATTAAGTATCATTTTGATGATACTATTGAGAGATATAAGGCCCATTTGGATACTACAGGATATACCTAGATGTATGGTATTGACTACTTATAAACTTTTGCCCCAATAGCCAAGATGACTTCAGTTCGAGTATAGCTATCTTTAGTTACTACTTTTTATTGGCCTCTTCACCAATTTGATGTAAAGAATGCTTTTTTGAATGGGGATCTACATGAAGAGGTCTATATGTCTTTACTTCCAGGGGTGTTTGGGAAGGAGATGCAAGGAAATGTCTATAAACTAAAAAAATCTCTTTTATGGGGACCTACATGGGCTTCTTTTATCACATACAACCCCTACCATGTTGGGACGAATTTTCCTACACTTGCCCTGCCTAACATTTATTGTTGTTTTGAGCACCTTGTTTCCTTCTTTGAAGTTTCTGGGTCATAAAAGTCTATTGAAGTTTGTGGGTAGGGCTTGTTTATATCTGGTCTGCCTTTGCAAGGCCTGGTTTCTAGTTTCATCTATGACTTTAAGCTTGTCTGTGAGTAAGTGGTCTATGTCTTCTGGTCTGACCTTCTTACCCATCGCAAAGGCTACTCGGGCGGATATAGCCTGTATTTCTGTTGGTAGTACTACTTCCTGGCCATATACCAATGAGTAGGGCGTCACTTGTGTGCTCTTCCAAATAGTTGTGCACTAAGTCCAAAGGGTTTCTGACAACATATATGCCCAATCCTTTTGATTATTGGTCACTATTTTACTCAACATCCTTAGTAGGGTCTTGTTTGTGGCTTCTGCTTGTCCATTTCCATGTGGGTAATATGTTGTTGATGTTCCTAGTCTTGTGCTATATTGCCCTGGGAGGTCACGGAATTCTTGATTTTTTATGGATAGGCCGTTGTCTGTCAGGATCCGTATTGGGACTCCGAATCAATGAACTATGTTTTGTCTCAGGAAGTTGGCTATGTTTTCTACGCAGATACTTCGCAGGGGTATGGCCTCTGCCCATTTGGTGAAATAATTTGTAGCCACTATGATGAAGCAGTACCCTTTGGAAGGGGGATGTATCTTGCCTATGAGGTCTACCTCCCAAGTATGAAAGGGCCAAGGGGTGATGATTGGGTGAAGGCTGTTGACGGGTTAGTGAATTCTTTCGCCATGGATTTGGCACTTGTGGCATCTGCACACATGTCTCTATGTATCCTCCATCATGGTTGGCCAGTAGAAACCTAAGTGTAGGATGTGATTGTATACTACTAGTTGTCCTTGATAAGCCGCTAGTTCGGAGCTATGGGCTGCCTCTAGTATTCCTTCGATCTCATCACCAGCCAGGCATCGCAAAGGCTTCCCTGTGTGTGACTTTCTGTATAGCTATCCATCTTGGAGGTAGAGCCGCCTGACCTTAGATAATAACCTCCTCTTTAGTGTAGTATCAATGGGCAGTGTGTGGTCATTCAGGTAGTTTATATACATCCTCCTCACAAACCACAAGGCATTCTTTTTCGTCTATTTGTGGGATGCATTTATCGCTTTCTCGTTGTACCTTGGTGGAGTCCTACTTCATTGCAGGCCAGTAATACCCTAACTTTTGTAATTTTTGGAATAAGGTGCTTGTGATGTCCCTACAATGGGTCTTATGTACTTTGTTCAGGACTACTTCAGCCTCCACTTTTCCTAGGCATCTCGTCCTCACCCCGTCCGACTATTATGATATAGTATCTCGTTCACTAGTTGGAACTTTGCGATCAACTTGTTATCTTGCGTCCCTATGGTCTGACTCTTCAGTTTTTGGATTATTTCATGCCTCCAATCATCCGTTGTTATTTCATCATCCTTTTCTATCCAATCTTTCAATGTGACGGTTGATTGTTTGGCGACCGACTAGATGGTGATATCTATTGGCTTTGTGTTGGCATGTATCTTGGACCCTAAGGTAGCCAGTGCGTCAGCGAACTTGTTTTTGGCTCTGTTTTGGTATTTAAAGTATACCTATAGGTTGTGGACTGGCCTCTGGATCAGGGTTCTATATGGCAGAATGGTCACCTCCTTTGCTGTTGTACTTCCATCAAGCTGGCCAACCACCAATTTAGCATCACCAATCACTTTTATCTTCTTTGCACCAGCCTCTATTGCTTTGATCAGACCTAGGACTAGGGCTTCGTACTCAATTATGTTGGGAGAACAGGGAAACTGAAGCTTGAAAGAATAGACGA
This sequence comes from Nelumbo nucifera, assembly GCF_055504915.1. Classification (NCBI taxonomy): domain Eukaryota; kingdom Viridiplantae; phylum Streptophyta; class Magnoliopsida; order Proteales; family Nelumbonaceae; genus Nelumbo; species Nelumbo nucifera. The sequence goes on along the minus strand of NC_142654.1, from coordinate 68,194,751 downwards.
ACATTTGTCTGTCGGGTGAGGTTAGGGTAACCCCGACGCTGGCCAAAGTGCTAGTGCTACTCCCATCAAAGGTCAAGACCCACTCACTACTTTCGTTCATGGTGATCATGGGTATGTCTCTAGGTACTTAATTTGATATAGGAAATTCACCACTTGAGGGGAAGGTGGCCAACAAATCTCCTGCTGCTTGACACTTGATAGCCTTTGGCTAGGTGAATTCTATCGTATACTCATTGAGCTGCATCATCCATTTGACAAGTCTACTAGAGAGGGGAGGTCTGTCCGTGAAGAACTTGATTGGGTCATTCCATGCGATGAGCCTGACTCTTTGACCTACGATGTAGTGCCTAAATTTTTGTGTGGCGAAGACCAACGCTAAACACTGTTGTTCCATATGGGAGTAGTTCTTCTCAGCTGGCTTAAGGGTTCTACTGGCATAATATATTGGGAGTTCCACTCCATCATCGTCCTCTTGCGCCAATAGGCATCCTATTGCCTCTGTCATCGTCCTCTTGCGCCAATAGGCATCCTATTGCCTCTGAGCCTGTTGCGATGTATATCCTGAATTCTTGCCCGTCCTTGGGTGGCGACATGGTTGGGGCCTTAGCCAGGGCTGTTTTTAGATTTTCAAAAGTCTGTTGGTGCTCCTTGGTTCACTTGAACTCTACAGACTTCTTGACTAGTTTCATTAGTGGCAGTGTCACATCTATAAGGGATGGAATGAATCTCCTTAGATATGATACTTTGCCTAAGAAGGTTTTCAATTGAGATTTGTTGGTCGGGGATGGCAGTTCTAAGACAGCCTTCACCTTGCTCTCATCCGGGTGTATCCCTGCTTGGTCTACCTTATAACCCAAGAACTTGCCTGATTGTACTCCAAATGCACATTTCAATGGATTGAGCCTTAGCTTAAAAGCCCTGCATCGGGTGAATACTTTCCTTAAGACTTCAGAGTGGTCCTCCTTTTTCTTCACTTTCACTACTATATCATATACATTTGATTTTCTTGTGCATCATATCATGGAAGACGCTAGTCATCGCTCTTTGGTATATGGCTCCAGCATTCTTCAAGCCAAAGGGCATCATCTTGTAATAAAAATTCCCTATCGGTGTCCTAAAGGCTATGTGGAGTGCATCGACAGGGTCCATAAAGATCTAGTTGTACCCACTATAGGCATCTAGGATGGAGAAGAGCTCATGTCCCACAGTCGAATCTATCAAGACTTCCATGTTGGGTAGAGGGAACTCATCTTTTGGATAGGCCTTGTTTAAGTCTCTAAAGTCGACACAACACCTGCAATAAGGTGAGGTTAGTTTTCGGGTGGTGTACTATTGCTAAATGACTAGGTGGGGAACACTAACCTGAGTTGTCCATTCTTCTTCTTTATTGGTACTATATTGGCTAGCCACTGGGGGTGTGCTATAGGCTTGATGAAACCTACTTTCAGGAGCCGTTCTACTTCCTCTTTAATCTTCAAAGTTATTTCTAGCTTGAAAATCCTCTATTGCTGCTTCGCAAGAACTTGGGATCTATGTATAGGGACTGTTAAGCGAGGTCTAGATCTAGTCCCGGCATCTGGTCGTATGACCAGGTGAACACATCCTGAAACTCTATGAAGGTACACAGACTAGACTACTTTTACATGTTTAGAGTTTTGTGATAAGGAGAGCACATTACCTTGCAATAGTGCGATAAGCTTTTCTTTGTCCTTGGCTGCTAGTTTGGTGGATATGTATAGAGGTCTTTTCTTTGTTCCATCAACCGCTAAGTTGATTTCTTCTAACGGTTCTTCTACCGTATCAACGGAATCCGTCATGCACCTAGGAGGTGCTCTGACTTCATCGCAGTATTCTAAGTCATCCTCCTTCAACTCCTGTCAATGCTCGCGTTATTATTTTTCTCAAATTTTGGGGTTTTCCAATTGGTATAATTGTGATTCAACTAAATTGCGTACCTTTGTGTCATGCTCAATGGCTAGTTTATTGTCCAATGGCATTACTGCAACGACATCGGTTTGCGAGAATGGTGAGATGAAATAATGCTGGTTGAAACATTACTTAGAGTTTTTTTAGATGATTATGATGACTTTCTTCGTAGAAAAGAGATAATATGGATGTGTATTAGCAAAGGATTACACGAATATATTTGGAGGGGAATTACAGTTCATGATGTACTTTCATGGAGGATGATCTTGCAAGCAATCAGAAATCAAAAACTAAGGAGAATCATATATCAGGGATGGATTTTTTTTTTGAAAAAAAAAACATTTAATAATGGTTACAAATTGCGATAAGGTTAGCTTTTCATTCTAGCAGGTTTGAATGGTACAGGATAAAGCATAGTTTTATAAAATTACACCTCGGGATGACCTTTTTAACAATTGGTGGTTCGTTGTCCTCGTAATCTGCGATGATGGTGTAATAGTCCTTTTCATCGGTTCCCGTCACCCGTATGCATTTGCTTCTTTTCTTTCGCTCGACAGTCTCCGCAGGCTTGCTTTCTATGAGGTTAGGCAGCTTCATCCCTTCGACCTTGGCCATTCTTGTCTCCCCTTCGTCTGCCAACTCTGTGAAGTAGATAGCATCTTGTAGGTGCGTTTCTAACTTATCGAAGGGGGCCCTGGTGGCTGGGATCCTGATTGATCATCCCTAATGTTTAGCTTTGACGCACTAGTGGTATGTTGAAGAGACGAGGTTCAACGCATGTATTAGTGGGCATCCCAAGAGGGCATGGTAAGAGGTCCTCCCTGGTATCACCTGGAACTCCTGCGTGATGCTGAACGGGTCGATTGCTATTTGTAGTTCAATGGACCCCTCTGTGATGGATGCATTCCCATTGAAGTCTGCCACCTCTAATGGCAATCCTTTGATATCTTCTTTCCGTACATTCATCAATTCCAACGTGTGGATGGAAATGAGGTTGACAGAGCTTCTTGGGTCGACCATCGATCTACTCATTTCAAACCCGCCTATTTTCACCAGGATGTACAGTGGTCTGTTGTGGTGGGGGTCAGTAGCTAACATGTCATCCGTTGTGAACTCTACGCTACTGCGGTCATGACTGTAGGGTTATAGGGGGTGCCTAAAGTCTTCCACCAGTGCTCTGACGGACAACTTCCATGGGGTTGTGTTTGCCCCTTGTTTGTTGAAGAGCTGCTATAGTTCTTGACTTTGTTCTAGTTTTTCTATTAGGGTGTCAGATTGGTACTAGCATGCTGCCCCTACTATGTTTATACAGCCTCCCTGGGCATGGGCTAGGAGGGGGTTGGTTTCTACGTGCATTGGGTCTCTCTTGAAAAACTCCTCAAGCTTTACTTTTTGTACGGATAGTCTCCTCAGATTGGTACTAGCTTGCTGCCCCTACTACGTTTATACAGCCTCCCTGGGCATGGGCTAGGAGGGGGTTGGTTTCTATGCGTGTTGGGTATCTCTTGAAAAACTCCTCAAGCTTTACTTTTTGTACGAGTAGTCTCCTCAAGATAAGACAATCCATCAGGTCATGGTGCAGCGATTAGTGAAAGTTGCACCATCTCCCGCCGTGCCTGTCCTTCTCCGGGTCTACTCCTGCTGGTGGTAGCAGCAAGTTGACAACCCTATCCTTGACTAGTTTATTCAATATCATAATCACCTCCTCCCTTGTGTAGGGAAAGGGGGAGGGACGCTTCTTCCTCCTAGGGCATTGTCACGCTGGTACAGCCCCTGTCTGGCTCCTCCGTTGCTCCTAGGCTTCCGATCAACTGCATATTCTTCATTCCTGTTGTACGGGGAGGTGTCTTTGACGGTGTGTGCCATCCTCTCCGCACACCTCCAGAGTTGGCTGAACGTCTCTACCTCTACATTCTCAATGCCAATCATGTTGGTGGAGTGCATGCCCTGTACGCACTATTCAACGAAACTCTTCTCCGTAGCATGTTCGTCAAAGACGAAGTGCATTAGCTTCTAGAACCTCATAACATAGGCCAAGAGGTCCTCTCCCAGTCCTTGCTCCATGTTCCTCAAATCAGCCATCGTCAGTTTTCTCTCCAAGGTGAACCATTTTGATAGGAACTTTTTGGCCAGTTCACCCCACAAATCGATGCTTCCAGGGGTGAGACTTACGAACCATGTGTATGCTGGGCTGGTCAAAGATTTTGAGAACTCGCATACTTTGAGGTCCCTGTCCAGAGCGAAGGGGAGTCGAGGGTGTCTTCGAATTTGCTGATGTGCTCTTGTGGGCTGCACCTCTGTCTATCGTACTAATGCCATTGTTGGGGAGGAGTATACCCAGAAGGGTTGGGCTTGTACAAGATGTGTTCAAAATGCGGCTTTTGTAGGACAGTCGAATCCTATGTTCGGTTGTGGCTTTCAACTACTAGCCCCTAGACGTATTCCCCTTTGATCGTTTCAGCTGAGGGGGAGTCTCTGTTATCGGGTCGGCACAGGGAAAGGCGTGAAACTGGTGGATAGGTTGGTGGCCTGTCCGGGTTGGAGTTGGGTTGGCCCTATTGGGCTGTTCTGTGATGGGAGTTTGGTTGGAGGCATAGCGGCCGGGATAGGGGATGCCGACAAGAGTGGTGGTGTGGGTTTGTTCGGCTTGGGCGAAACGTTTGAGTAGGATTTGGAGGGCGCTCATCGTTTCCTCCTGCATCTGATCAAGCCTCCTGAACCTGTTTTCGAAAAGCGCCTTGAACCCATATACCTTATTCAAGAGGATTTTGATGTTGTCTTGGATAGGCGTTTCCATCTCAGGCTAGTCCTCTACCCCGGGTTGGTATTTTCCGGGATGTTGTTCTGCTCTTCGGGGATGGAGGAAAGGTTAATCCTATATGAGGCCATTCTTTGTGATCAAAGATGAACTAGAAATTCTACTATAGGTAGGGTAAGGCTTGGTTGGGAGGTGGTCTCTTTGAAAGATAGAGAAAGACCAAGAAGTGGGGAAATTGGTTTTCGGGCTAGGATGCTAGGTAGAGCAAGGTGTCCAAGGCAAAGGGGCTCAGGTATTGGGTGTTGAATAAGTTTCAATATGAGGAGGATCTCTATTTATGGAGAAGATCCTGAGATCCTAAAAGGTAGGAGATAAAGGTGCTTGTCTCCAATTGAGAAAGAGAATATTGGGTTTGTTGTCAATCATTAAGTGCACCACAGGGGTTTTGCCATGTGTCTCGTGAGGATTGGCTTTCCTTTCTCTCAGGAGCCCTCATTACTCACGTGTGCTACCACCTCTTGTGTGTCGTACTGAATTGTCGTGGCACTAGTGACATCACCGCTTGGAGGGTGACGTCTTGTTAGTCCTACATGGCATCTTGTCGTGTTCCTTAATGGGTCGTAGGTTTATCGCAGGTCTGAGCATGTGCAGGTCTTGCCGTGGGTTTGGCCCGGGTTTGCCTTGGCTCCGGTTGTGAGTAGGCTTGTTGAGGGCATGCGATGAACCGTGGGTTTATCGCGATTCCGTGGTGCATGCTGTGGGTTCATCGCAACAGGAAAGCTAGTTGTAGGTTGTTCATATGTAGCCACATGGTATCAATTCAATGTTTAATGTTCTCTAAGGGTTTGAGTGGACACTATATACCTACAAAAATAATTTAGGCCCTGTTTGATTTCATTTCTAAAAAGTACTTCTTTTAAGAGTTGGGACCACTAGGAATGGCAATGGGTAGGGTACCCATGCAAACCTGTCTAACTTTTCCTCTCAATTTCCCATACCCGTTAAACACGTCCCAAACCCTATAGGGTTTTAATCTAAAATCCCAAACCCTTTAGGGTTTTGATAAACATGTCCTATTAAGGTTGGGATGGGTCTGATACCCAAAAATTCCCATGAAATTGCCATCCCTAGGGACCACACATTAAGTGGTTATTAAGTGCTTTTATGTGTTTGGTAAAAAAGTGGGGAAGAAGTACTTTTTGTTAAAAGAAGCACTTCTTAAAAAAGTAACCTGACGTTGGCTTTTTTTTCAGCACTTCTTGGAGAAATACTTCTTCCAATAGAACAGGACGAACTAGTCCCTAGTATTTTTTTAATACCCAAAATACCCCCATATGAGGGTTTGAGCTCCCTCTCCTCTCATTCTAACATAGCGGACCAAGTAGCAGCGCACCCAGTTACAGGTCCACTAGCGACGATCGGCAGTGAGGAAAAATGGCCAGTAGACTTGTCACTTTTCCATTTTGTGAAGTTTTTTCTTCATATTAAGCCATTTTTCTTGGGTTTTTTTAAACTTGAAACTCCCTTATTTGATGTGTTCGTAGATCTACAATTTGGAAGAGTTTAACGACGACAATCTCACTGCCCAGCCACTGCAACTAGGAGGTTAATTCGCGCAACTCCTTCTCTCCATGTTTAGTTTTTTTTTTTGGTTTTTTCGTATGATATTTGTCTAATTCAAAAATATATTGGATTCATATGAGAAATCCGATTTTTTTTGTTAAAAATCATGCAAAAAAATTGTTGAAGTTGGATGAATATTTGGTTGCATTTTGAGTGAAGTGAGGGATAAAATTGTCATTTGTGTCAATATAAGCACTTATGGGGAAAGTAGCTTACCAAACATCCCCACCCTAATAAGTGCTTAAAAATATAATAAGTGATTTGGCAAGTGGGTCACCAAACAGCCTTAAGTGGTTGTTAAAATAAGTACTTATAAGAAGTACTTGTTTTAACAAACACTTAATCATCAAGCTCGAAGTTTAATAGCTTGTGAAAATCTTGGTTCACCACTACTAAGAACCAAATGTATTTCTAGGCCAACCTTTGGGGTGGCTTCTTTCTTCTCCAAACTTAGATCCTCTGTGTTTTAAGTAGGTTAGTTTTTTTCCCTAGTTTTATGTTTTTCTAGTGACTCTTTGTCTTGTTGGTTGCTTTGTTAGGTTGGTATTTGCTTAGTTTCTCTCAGTTTGTTTGTTTTTGTCTGTTTTCATGTTTGCTAGTCAAATGAAAATTTTCTTCACCCAAAGCCTCTATTTGACTAGCAAATTCTGCCTTCTCCATGTATTCACAAATTAAATAAATCCCCCATCAAGTCTCTAGAAATCTAGTAAAATTTATATCAAAGCTCAGCTTGCAACTTCCATAATGTTTCCTCTTCTTCCTATAACCCCTTTTTCATAGTAAACCTCTACCATTGTTTATCATGTTGTATTTGACTTTCTTTTAGGAAGTTCTTTTTTAATTTTTCTGTAAAAAATATCAAAACAAGTAGGTGACAGATAGATAGAGACTAAGAGATGGGGTTGTGTAAAGATGACAAGTCATGGCAAGAGATTTTGAGAGGATTAAAGTTTTTTCCTTCAATTACTTTTTTATTTGTTAACTTTTCTTTTTTAACCTAGAGCTGTCGCAACCAGAGAATCACTCCCCTTGTCCTCTACCCCCAAAAGGCATAGAACATAATGCATAAATTGTAAAATTAGTATAAAACTCACAAAAAAAATAGGGCACAAAGGAAACAAATGTGTTGAGAATTGTCTCACGTGGTGGATGTCTTTGGGTTTCCAGCCTGGCTTTCTAGAAATTTTGCACTTTCTTTAATAAAATCTTGTTCTGTTAACACCCCCCCCCCCCCCCGACATCAAGTTGGGCATGAAGGGAATGAATGCCCAACTTTCCAAGTAGATAATGAAATCTATCAGCTCTGAAGGCTTTGGTGAACAAGTCAGCTGGCTGCTCCTTTGTTGGAAGGTGAGAAGTTTTGATTGTCTTGGTTTGAACATGTTCAAACAAGAAGTGATAATCAATTGCTATATGCTTCGTCCATTCATGAGCTAGAGCAACTCTGCGGTGGTGGAGGCCATTGCATGATATTCTACCTTAGAGGATGAGTGGGCTATAGTGTTTTATTTCTTTGTCTTCCAAGATATAGGTGAATTATTGACAAATATCACATACCCCGTTGTGGATCATCGGGAGATTGGACAACTGCCCTATCAATATCACAATAGGCTCGAACAATAAAGTCATTTGATGAAGGGAAGAAAAGTCCTTTGTCTAGAAAGGCAGAGAGATACTTGGGGATGTGTATGGCTGTAGTATTGTGAGCTTCAGGTGGGTGTTTCATATGTTGACTGAGGGCATGAACAGAGCAACAAAGCTCTGGTCGTGTAATGGTTAAATACACTAGTCGGCCAATGAGATGGCGGAAACGACTACAGTCCAGAAGTGGGAGACTATGTTCATCAAACCATAGTTGTTCCATTGGAAATGTTGCTGGGTGACAACTAGTCATGTCGGATTCATGTAGTCTGTCAAGTAGGTACTTTCGTTGATGTAAAAAAATTTCAGATGAAGAGTGATGAACCTCAATCCCCAAGAAATAAGTGAGCGGTCCCAAATCTTTGAGATGGAAACACTTGTGCAAGTATTGCTTTAGATCATTAATTTGATCAAGATTGCTTCTAGTGATGATCAAATTATCGACGCAAACAAGGACGACAATGTATGAACATGAATTAGAGGAGAAGAAAAGTGAGTAGTCATTTAATGACGGAGTGAGCCCATACTACTTGAAGGCGTCTGAAAATTTCTTAAACCACTATTGAGAGGCTTGTTGTAGACCATAAAGGGATTTTTTTAGTTTACACACTCTATTGTCACAAGGATTAGAAAGCCCTGGTGGATTTTCCATGTAGACTTCCTCATGGAGATCTCTATTCAGAAAAGCATTGTTAACATTGAGTTGGTGAAGGGTCCATCCCCGACTGGCAGCAACTGACAAAAGGCACTTGACTATAACTAGTTTGGCCACTGGCTTGTATGTGTCATGGAAGTCCAAACCCTCGACCTAAGTGTACCCCTTGGCCACAAGTCTTGCCTTATATCACTCAATTGTTCCATCAGCTCGGTACTTGATTTTGTACACCCATTGTGCACCAATGGCTTGTTTTCTTGACAGAAGTTCAACAAGAGTCCATGTGTTATTTTGATTTAATGTTGAAAGCTCATCTTCCATAGCTTGCCACCACCGTGGATCAAGAACTGTTTGATTATATGTAAGTGGCTCAGTCAGGGTGTCCGCATGATGAAGAAAGCTGATTGAGTATCCAGAGAATTAACAATCATAATCCCTTAAGTATGCAAGAGTTTTTCATTGTCGATGAGGTCAAGTTATATTAGTTATGCCAGGGTTAGGGCAAACTAGATCAAGCTAGACTAAGTCTGTCTGAGTCGGGATGGGATGAACGGTTTGCTTACCATGTGGAAGGCAATCAATGTTGTTAGAAGTGGGTAATGGTATAACTGGCCCCTGATTGGTGACATGTGTTGACTCATTCCGCTTGAATGGGAAATGGTTTTCGAAGACAACATCACATGAGGTGAAGATTTGTCGATAATCCAGATCAAAGATTTTGTAAGCCATTTGCCTAAATGGATATCCGATAAACACTCCTCTAATTGCTCGAGAAGTAAACTTGTCGCGAGTACAATTATGGTTTCTGGCATAGACCAAGCAGTCAAATATGCAAATATATCGTATGATGGTAGTCGATTAAACAACAATTCGAAAGGAGTCTTCCCGTCGAGTACTTGAATTGGGAGATAATTGATCAAATATGATGTTGTGGTGACACACTCTCCCCAAAAGGAAATAGAAGCCCTGCCTGAAAGCAAAGTGCTCGAGCTATCTCAAGCAAGTGTTTGTGCTTGCATTCGACCACACCATTTTGTTGAAGTGTATCGATGCAAGAATGCTGATGAACAATTCCTTGTTGTAACAAAAAACTCTTCATGGGATGTGAAAAAAAATTACAATCCATTATCTTCCTGCATGACTCGTACAGAACATTGAAACTGTGTTTTGACCATATTGTAGAACTGAGAAAAATAGTAAAGAACTTGAGTTTTACTATGCATCAAATACAACCAAGTGCTACGAGAAAAGCCATCTACTATGGTGAGAAAGTACCGTGCACCACTATGAGGAGTAGAATAACCGCCCCAGATGTCAACATGGACTAGATGAAATAGTTCCTTTGCTTGGGAGCTACTTATAGGAAATGGCATGCATGATTGCTTTGCAGGGTGACAAGTGCCACATGGCAATCCTGCAAGTAGAGTAGAAATGCCAAACTAACGAAAGAGAATGTCGAGAAGCATGACCTAGTTGCCTATGCGATGTATCAGTAGTAACTTTACTGTGGGCAGTCAAAGTAGAGGAACATGGAGCGTCGTCAACAGTGAAGTGGTAGATTCCATTCAGTTCTTCACCCACACTAGGTCCTGAATCACACAAGTAGTTGGCAAAAAGAGGGCAGTACATCGCAATTGATCAGTTAATTTGTTAATGAAAATCAAGTTTCAATTGAAACCAGGCATATGGACAACATCATGAAGAATAATATCGGAGGTCAGCATAACCGACCCTTGATGTGTAGCTTGCAAAACCACTCCATTGGGCAAGCGAACTAGCTTAGGTTGGGCCAACACTTTATGAACAATAAGAAATTTCAGATCAGAGACCATATGATCTAAAGTTCCGCTATCCAAGATCCAAGAAGGTTGGTAGAAAGAGTTATTGAGAACCTTACCAGATGCATTGGTTGTGACGTTATCCATCGTTATGAGTGTCATAAGCCGATTATATTGTTCCGGGCTTAATCCTTGTATGGGAGATGCTTCAATATTCTGTGTACTGACTGAAGCAAATGCAACTATTGTTCCTCTGCCGTATGCTTGTGCTTTACCTTTGTTCTAGTTTGGTGGATATCCAACAAGCTCAAAATAGCGGTCTCGTGTATGCCTAGATTTCTTGCAGTGCTCACATTTCACCTTAGGCTTGGTCTGGGTATTAGACACCGAACGGTTCTTGGAAAAATTCGCAAAGAGTGCTGCTCCAGCATCAAGATCTGTATTGACCAGTGTATTGATAATGGCAAGGTGTTTCTCTTCCTGGACTGCCAAAGTGTATGTTCTATTGATGTTTGGAAAATGATCTGATCCAAGAATATTTGATCTAACATTGCTGTAGACATCACCGAGCCCCATGAGAAACTGATGCAGTTTCTCGTCTTCTTTCATGGTCACAAATTGTTTAACCACTCCGCAAGTGCACTCGAGTATAGGAATCAGTGTTTGGAGCTCGTCCCATAGGGCCTTCAATTTGGTGAAGTAGGCTGCCACCGAAAGCTTTCCTTACTACAATTTTGCAAGGTTCTTGGCGCATTTTTCTGTGAGAACCTCTCTTCAAGATCCTTCCATATTTCCTTGGTCGTGTCTGGATAGACAACACTGTCATGGAGTTCACGTGCCAATGAATTGAAAATCCAATAAATCACCATCGAATTGCATTTGATCCAAAGTGATTCTTGCGGTCACCCTGCATTGGGTTTTGGTAGTGAACCATCAACAAAGCAATACTTGTTCTTGGCTCTCAGGGCATTTCTCATCGTGCGCTGCCAGGTCGGATAATTGTCTCCATTGAGAGGACAAGATACCAATAAAGTCCCTAAATTATCTGAGGTATGCAGGAAATTGAGAGGACAAGATACCAATTCCATCACAAAAAAGCTAAACGGAAGGACGAAATACAGAAGCCCAGAATGACTCTGATACCATGTAAAATTAATATAAAACTCACAAAAAAACAGGGCACAAAAGAAGCAAGCGTGTTGAGAATTGCCTCATTCAAAAAAAAAATGCTTAACTCTTCGAATGATGACATAATATATATATTAGAGAGAGAGATATGCGATGAGGTCTTAGGGAAAATATCACGTGGTGGATGTCCTCGGGTCGCCAGCCTGGCTTTCCGAAAATTTTGCACTTTATTTGACAGAATCTTGTGCTGTTAACATAAATAGACATTCTTTTTGGGTTAAACCAGGATAATTCACAGAATGGCTTTACATCATAACATATGATTGGAGGCAATCTGCAAGAATCTTTCAAAGTTGAGTGTTCCATTTGATGCAGTTTAGCATTTGAGTGCATTGTTTGTCTGAACCGGAGACTCAAATGAGATCTGGTACCAACAGCAGTGAAATCAGGACATCCTTGTCAGATTTAGACTATCAATAGGTGATGTTTCTGAACTCGGATGGTATGGGACTGAATGGAGAATGTTTAATGTGAACAGAGGAAGAAAGGAGAATGTTCTGTTGTATAAATGAAGCAGACTTGTATGACATTGATGCATTCACAGACTTCAAAAGTTTATCTACCCTTTTCAAAAACTTAATCTGTAGGTTTTCACATAAAATACTACTTCCGAAAATTTCTGAACCGAAGCTTTCCCACCATTGTAAAATACTGTTTGAGATAATTAGAGTTGAAGCTGTTACCAGTGAAATCAGGGCATCCATGTGAAATTAAAACCATTGACATTGCAAGAGTTGCATGAACGATTCTTGAACTTATCTTATTAAGATAAAAAAAACAAAGGCAAACTGCGTAACTTTAATTCCTTGTAAAATAAGTCTCCATTTGGAGTGAAGATTTCATTTGCAATAGTGCAAGTGTATTGAGTGCAAATAGCTGAATTCAGATTCTGTTTTTTTCTTGTTTCTGTTTTCGTTTGTTTGAAAGGAGTGGAATTAGAAAATGACGTGGTCCCCACTTTATATGAGAAAAATGAATGTTTTTCTTTTTTTTTTTTTTTTGATATTTAACACAACATATGACCAATTCACAGAGCCACCACCCGGTGAGAAAAAAATGAATGTAGAAAAATGGTTGTTTGGGAGTAAAATGTGATGTAAAATGATATCATCCCCACTTTATATGAGACAGAATGAAGGTAGGAGAGAGGTGGTGCAATTTTGCATTCTGTTTTTCTGTCACAAAATTTGCACCGTCAAACACATACAAGTCTAAACTGGGTGCAAATATTGCATCCAGTTTGGATGCACAGCAAACAGAGCCTGAGAACTAGACATTGCAGGAAATCTTGCTATATTCTTATGTCTCTTGTTTGTAGTACGATTGCCAATTTTATTGTTGCCAATGAGAGATAAAAGCAAATTCATTAACGTGTTGTTGAACAATGGACTACAAATAAATTTTCAAAATAAAGCTGATTCCTTCCAAGTTCTAAGTGGCTTTATGAGCCTGGAAATGAATGACCTTTGGATCGATGTACTCTAACATCATATAAATGTGTATACTAGTCGACAAAACAATTGTTCCATTTATCTCATTTTTTTTTCTTCCGTTCCATTTGGGAAAGTACAAATACAAATACAAATATATACAGTGCAAATAGTAGATTTATAAATACTTGCACTGAACATATTTGTCTAAAAGCTTTGGCTGAACTGAGTATCTTATCAGTTTGTATGAGTGATAAGCAATTAATTAGAGACAAACTCCTTGATCGCATTGAGGTAATAAAAGAATTGGCATCAATCCCGAATTGGCACCTATCCAATTATACTTTGGGCCTAAAAATTCTGACCCTTCTCCCTTAAAAATAAATCTATGGGATCAACATTTATAGATATACTACGGGAGGGGGAAGGTTTTTCTTACAGTGAAAACGTTGATATAATTATCACTCCGAAGAAATATTAATATTTTTACCCTAACATCTTGAGAAATTTTAATTTAATTAATACAACTTAAAGGAGGGCACAAATCCTTAAAACAAAGCGCGCTGCTCAAAAGACTGAACTACAGAGGCACAGAGTAAAATGGCCAACCGCCATGTGCTTGGGGACATAACCGCCTTGGCTAAGTGGTGAGCCAGGTTTTTGGCTGAACGCATACAAGTATCTCACCAGAGGTTCTTGAGAGGTGAGAATTCAATGTTCAGCTGCAAGTAAGGTTTTTAAAATTGGACCAAACAGAAAACCATTTTGGGTCCGGTTCCCAAGTTGAATAATTCAATCATCTGGTTTGAACGAATGATCCGCTCTGACAGAAAATTAATAAAACAGTCAAAAATCATTGTTCAAGTCAACAATTTGATAGTTCAACCACCCGGGTCAAAAATCAACATTTTTTTTGTTGAAAAACGATTTTGAAATAAAATGAAACCAGACAAATGACCGATTCTCAATTTTTCTGATCTAAACGTCCGATTCCATTCGATTTTAAAAACCGTGACTGCAAGTATTGTGAGAATAAAATTTTATGAAAACCAAATTTGGATCCACATTGCACGAGCATATCAGCAAAGGGACAAAGCAGCAAAAGGTGCTGAACATACCAGTTAGGGATGAAATAGACTTATGATTAGTAAGGAAGTAGTATGTCTTAATTACATAGACTGCAGTTGTCCGATCCCGCTAATTAAATAGACTGTAGTTGTCGGGTTCAAATCCTACTATTGAACTTGGGTCGAATTTGGATTTAACCCGACTTTAGAAAAATTAAAAAATTAATTACTTTTTAACTTTTATATATAATAGATCAATATGAAGAACAATTAATGAATTCATTATATATATAAAGTATAATATATAAAATTATATATTTTATAATTATATTTTTTAAGCCAAAAGACAATTTCATTCAAGATCGAACTTCTCCCATGCACATAGATAAATCTGGGCTCCTCCTTATTGTAACCATACCATAAATCTCTCAAGATTTTGGAACAAGGGTGGTGGAGAGACGGAAAAGTGGTATGGTGGACAGCGTGGGTTCATAAGAGAGAACGTCCTACATGGGATAGGTGGTGTGCTTTCCAACCCGTTAGCTTTGAAGACAACCTGTTTGTAATATATTTATAATCCCAACATCTACCACTGAGACTTATGTAGACCTTTTCAGCTGTCATTTCTTTAACGCCTAGTGTCGAAGATATAAATTTCTTCACCCGCGTATGGACCCCATTGCTGAACGTAATGGTGGATTTCAAAAAGTTGAGTTCTTGTTCAAACCAAGTACAATATTTTGATAAGAAATAAGCACTTTCCACAAAAAAAAAAAAAAAAACAGCATTATATCATTGGCTAACATTATGTGGTTAAGCTTTATTCTAAATCTCCCCATAAAAATGCCCTTCAATTCCCCAGCAACAAGAGAGCCATGCTCAATAAGCAAGAAAATACATCATTTGCAATTATGAAGAGGTGTAGAAATAACGGGCAGCCCTGGCGACGTCCCCGCTGAATTTTAAACTTATTGGCCTATTGCATGGAGTTTGATTGTATACATTAAAATCGATATATATTATAATGCAATTGAACTTGGTGTTTGATTGGATCCTATGGAATTAAATCCACATTTACGATTATTTAATCAGATATAGATTGCAAATTGAATCCAATCCAATTATATAAACTAATCATCTGAATCCCATATAATTGGATCGGATGGAGATCAAATTTCAAATTTTAGTCCGTTGATAACCCTAACTGCACAATCACCTCATAAATGATGTAATCAGGTCTATTTGCTATCCATAGATTACCTCATTACCCACACAGAACCGTGGTGGTGTTATATTCCCGTATAGACCGTGTAAATGCCATGTAGGCAATTTAGCTTCAGGGCTATGTTTGATAAGAGTGCAAATGCAAGTGAAGCAAATTTAACACTAGGGGTGTCAATTGGACTGGATTTGGTCCAACCCGATCCAGTCCAATGTGAGTCCATTTTAAATGGACCAGGTCCAATCCAATCCAATGAATGTTTTGGACCAATTTGGACCGGTCCAATTCAATGTCTGGACCGTCCAATCTGTTTAAATTCATTTTGATTTAGATTGGTTTCAATCCAAATCCCGTTCACCGACACATATATTCTTATTTATATCAATGGACCAGATATATATTGGCTTAATCCAACCCAACCTAATATAAATTTGTTACAGACGGACCAGGTCTAATCCAATCTAATAAATATTTTGGACCGGATGGGTCCAATCCAATATGTCTTGTTGATCCATCCAATCCATCCAAATTGATTTTGGACTGGATGGGGTCCAATCTAAAACCGGTCCATTGACACCCTTATTTAACACTAGTTCAGTTTGGTAGGTAGTAATAATATGTTTTTATCATAGTTTTCAAAACCGGACCGGACCGGAAAAACCAGGAATGACCGGTTCCATTTTTCCCCAAAAACTGTTGATTTTGATCAGCAAACCACTGACCCAGGCAATTAACCATTCGAACCATTCAAATGGTTTTGACCATTTTTTATTTTTTTTATTTTTTTTATTTTTTTAAATTGTTTTTTTGTCAGAATGGGCCAACTGTTTGGTTCAAACGGTCAAACCGTTCGACCAGAAACCGGACCCCTGACCGGTTCGTTCCCCGAATAGGTTTTAAAAACCTTGATTTTTACACTGAAAATAAAAGTAAATTTGTTTGATCAATTGTATTTAAATTTGAAAAAAGTGAAAGCAAGTTTTGAACTCAATCTTTGTCAATATAAAATAAGTTGGTTCTAACATTGAGATTTGAGTTTGCCATCACAACCATAGATGCTGTAAATTTTTTAGTGCAAAATCAAACCAGATTTACCTTCACTTAAAGTTCAGTCTGGGAAGAGCACAAATACGAATATGCGGAGTGCAAATACAAGTTTAAAAGTTCTGTATATAATGTTCTGCACCGAGCATATTTGTATTTGCATTCTTCCTAAATTGAGTCAGGTTCAAAATATCGGAAAGTATTGGTGATTTGGTGCATATCATTCGACACAAATTGATTTTAAAGGTCACCAAAGAGAGTTGAGAGAGTTTCTAGCTTCCTATGGGTTTAAATGGTAGAAATCCTCCAACATAATTAATCCCGACAAATCATACTGAGACAAATATAAAAAGTACAGTATTGAACGTTTGTTTGATACGCTCGATAATAAAAATTTCACTATCGATACCTGGCATTCACTTATTGCAATACCAAACACAACCTAATGTATTGTTTATTAAGCAGATTTAACTTCTAACGGCTATACGACTTTAATAGGTATATAAAGGTGTTGGGAGAAAACGACAATAGAGAGGCATTTCCAATTTCCACTTTGCTTGTCCAGTTGTCCTACCAGGGTGATGAGGGCGGATTTGGCCCTCTAATGACATTGTGACATATGGCATCTCGAAACAGCTGGACGACACCCAGATGCCACCTAGGCGGTGTGACCTCGATGCGAGGAGCAACCTCCTTTGAGAGCTTGACGACCTGACTGAGGTCTAAGAGGCAACCTGCGAGTTGTGCTTGCTGACAAATTTGGTATGCATATCCCGACACTCCCAAGTTTCTCGGAAGTTAGCCCACATACCGAGTGCTCTGGAGGATGGCCAACGTGCGTGGCGATTACCTCCGGGGATCTCGGACCGATTAGGCGACCCCCCGGAAATCTCAGATGCGGTGCGTGAAGCCCACACCAAACAAAGCCTATATAAAGGCACCAACCCCAATGACACGAAAATGTACGCGTGATTTCTCTGCTCTCTAGCTCTCAATATTCTCAGCAATTTTTCAGCTTGCAACAAGCTTGCTAACTAAAGCATCGGAGCGACCTCACTAGGCTAGTCACCCCGGGTTCTCTGATCCTATTTTTGAAGATCCACCTAGCTCGTCGTCCGACTGGAAGCCAGATCATCCTCCAGCAGGGAACAGTCAGATTGCGCTACATCAATTGGCGTCGTCTGTGAGAAACGCTACAGAAAACCTTCTCCACACACAACAGTTCATCTGAAAGCAATGGCATCCTCCAGTCACGCTGGATAGAGCACTAAAACGAGCGTCTCTAGGGGGCAACCTCAACTCCCGACAGTCTGCATCGGTTAGTTCACCATACTGCTCACTGCGGCTGGAGTTCCAACACTAACCATGCCACAAGCCTCTACGCAGGTAAACGCACCACTCCCTCTTGTAGTTGGTGCGACCTTTGCTAAACCATTTGTGGTTCCCCCCGGAGTCGGGCAATCCCAATTCGACGACCTGGTACACTGCGTGTGGGCCATTCAGTTCCAACAGTTCTAGTAGTATCAACAAGTCTTCTACTAGTTCTACCAGCAGCAGCTCCCTCCACTACAGCAAAGCCAGCAACCGGTTCCACCTCGACATCCAGCGATTCAGCAGAACTGGCCTCGCATACAGAACACCCAATCTCCCCAGCAAGGCAAGGAGACTTCTCAGGTTCCCCTTCCTCTTGGGAGCCAAGTCTCACCTCACAACAAGAGAGGCGGGCAGGTCACTCCGCTCGCTTCATAGGGCAACGTCGGAAACAGGTCCAGAGACACCCAGCCCGCCAGGGCCATCCTTCCTCGGCGATCGCATCAAGAGGGTTCACTCGTAGGTAACTAGTTTGGGGTTCTGGCCACAAACTCAAGGCAAGGCCCTTCCATCCCTAGCAGTCAGCCTCAACATCCAGGGAGCCAAGAGCCACCTCACGCCAGAACAATACCGGAGCACACAGAGGTCAGCAGCACCAATGCAGAGCCGACAAAGAAACAACAACGAAGGCGTTGCAAAGCACGTTGAACCTCAGTTCAAAACAGCCAGCTCCTAAGGCCCAACCAACAAGAACAAGTGAAAGGTAAAGAGGAGGCGAGCTCAGCAGCAACAAAGACTTCCTCTCCTCTCCGGGTCATCCTGTCTCTCCTTCAAGCTATTGGCGACCCCGATGCATAAGGATTTTAAAATGCCTCCCCTCGACAAGTATGACAGATCTTTTGATCCCAATAACCATGTAGACTCCTTTCAGTCCCAGATGCATCTAGTGGGGGCTGACGAGTCATGCATGTGCGTGGCTTTCTCCACAACATTTAAAGGAGTAGCTTGCACATGATACCGGAACCTCGCACTAGGAACGATCAAGAGTTGGGTGCAGTTCGTAGAATGTTCACCTCGTACTTCATCACCAGTAAGAAGTGCCCGAGGTCCCAAGAAAGCCTCCTCAACGTAGTTCAATGAGAAGGGGAGTCCATTAGAAGCTATATCAAACGCTTCAATGCACTTGCCTGCAGATCCCCGATCTAGATCCAGCGGTGAGGCTCATGGCAGCAAAGAAAGGCATAACTCACAGGGAGTTCAAGTGCATGTAGTGGCCAACAAGCCAAAAGACATCACAGAATTCCACAAACTCGCCGACCTCCTTCGCGATATCACAAGTCATGTCAGCATTCCAGAACTCCGCCTGTTAAAAGGACGACCTACGCACCCCTCAACGCAAAGCGAGGAGAAATCCTGATGGCAATCAAAGACTCCTCCTATGTGAAGTGGCCACCTCGGTTGAGGGGAGATCGCGCCCCAAAAAATAGAAATGTGTATTGTCATTTCCACAAAGACCACGGACACAATACAGAGAACTGTAGGAACCTCTGTGACGAGATCGAGGAGCTCACCCATCGCGGATATATAAAAAACTTTATACAAAGAGAAGACAGGAACCAAGCATATCGCCAAACAGACCGGCAGGGGACTAGAGAAGAAATGCTCCTAAGTCCAATAGCAGACAGAGCGAGCAGCCGCCACGGCAGTTACCCGAAAAAAAGGCTGATCCGCGGAGTAATCAACATGATTACTGGCGGGTCCATCATCGTGGGCTGCACTTCGGCAGTAGGTCGAGCTTCAGTTCGCGAATTAGAAAATGAAGAGCAGAATCCACCGAAATGACCCAGGCTCGAAGACCCCATCTACTTCACGGAAGATGATGCGCGCGGGATCCAATATCTTCATGATGACGCTTTGGTGATAAAGTTGAGGATAAATGATTTCAACGTCAAGCGCATCCTGGTGGATTCGGGTAGCTCGGCCAACATCCTGTTCAAAGACACCTTCGACAGGTAGCAGCTCCAAACAAGCGATCTAAAGCCGACGTATACTCCCCTGGTAGGCTTCAGCGGCGAAGAGGTCAGACCTCTAGGGCGAGTCTCGGTATCCGTAGAGGTTGGCACGTGGCTAAATATTGCGAGGTTTGAGCACACATTCTTAGTGGTTGTAACTCCCTCCCCGTACAATAACATAGTAGGTCGGCCCATTACGCACGCTCTACGTGCAGTAGTATCCATCTATTATTTGGCAATGAAGTTCCCTACGGATTATGGAGTAGGGGTGGTGTGAGGCGACCAGCTCGAATCTTGCAAATGCTATGTCGCCGCCCTCAAGGGGAAAGCCAAGGTAGCGGATGACGTCGAGCTCGAGCGACCTACGAAGTATGCCGAGGAGCGAGCTACACCGGTAAAAGAGACGGTTCACATCCCGGTCTCAACAGATGATCCAACTAAGACCCTCCAAATTGGCGCTTCGATTGAGAAACCACTCCGCTCTCAACTGGTAAGTTTTTTACTTAAAAATTTATATGTATTTGCTTGGTCTGCGGCAGAAATGCTTAGCATAGATTCTAAAGTCCTAACTCACAAATTAAATACTGATCCCTTAGTCAGGCCCGTTAGACACAAAAAGCGCAACCTCGCCCCGGAGCGCTGGAGGATAGTCGACGAGGAGGTCGGGAAGATCTTAGCGGCAGACTTCATCAGGGAGGTCCATTACTCGAGCTGGGTAACCAACCCAGTTCTAGTAAAAAAGGCCAATGGTAAATGGCGCATGTGCGTCGATTATACCGATTTGAACAGAGTCTGCCCAAAGGACTGCTTTCCGCTGTCCAAGATCGACCGCCTAGTGGATGTGACCTCAAGGCATGAGTTGTTGAGCTTTCTGGATGCTTACTTGGGTTACAACCAGATCAGGATGGACCCTGCCGATGAGGAAAAGACAGCCTTCATAACCGAGCTTGGATTGTACTGTTATAAGGTTATGCCCTTCGGACTAAAAAATACCGGGGCAACCTTTCAAAGACTTGTAAATAGGATTTTTGAGCCATTAATCGGCAACAAAGTTGAATGCTATGTAGATGATATGGTCATTAAGACCCAACTTTCAAAATTTCTATTGAATGATTTGCAAAATGTTTTTGAAATTTTACGAAAATACAACATGAAGTTAAATCCCAACAAATGTGTCTTCAGTGTCACCTCGGGTAAATTCTTGGGCTACATAGTCAATCGACGTGGCACCAAAGCCAACCCGGAAAAGATAAAGGCCATCTTAGATATGAGGCCACCTCGCAAATTAAAAGAGGTTCAGAGGCTCAACAGCCGCATAGCCGCACTGAGTCGTTTCATGTCTAAATCGACAAATCGCTACCTGCCTTTCTTTAAGACCATAAAGAAAAGTAAAGACTTCGAGTGGACTGCGGAGTGTCAGCTTGCCTTCGATGAGCTGAAAAAATACCTAGCTAGTATCCTGGTTCTAACCCGACCTATAGAGGAGATATTTTAAGGTTGTACCTCTTCGCGAGCGACGAGGTGGTCAGCTCGGTACTGATAAAAGAGGTAGATCAGGTCCAAAGACCCATCTACTATATTAGTAAGGTTTTGCAGGATGCTGAAACAAGGTATCCAGAGATCGAGAAGCTAGTGCACGCTCTAGTCATAGAAGCTCGGAAGCTTCATCCCTACTTCCAAGTCCACACTGTCGTCGTCCTCACCAACAAGCCTCTGAGGCAGATCCTGCTCAAGCCCGTGGTGTCTGGCAGACTGACGAAATGGGTCATCGAACTCAGTGAGTACATCCGGTATGAACCTCGGACGGTGATTAAGGCCCAAGCCTTAGCTGATTTCGTGGCAGAATGCACGTTCAGCACCGCAACCCTGAACTGGCCAAACTCGAGCACACGAAGGAAGCTTCAACCAGCACGGCACCAGTCCCGGTTAGAGAAAGTCCGACCTGGGATGAAGAGCCTTGGATCCTCCATGTCGATGGCTCGTCCAATCAGCAAGGAAGCGGCGCGAGCATAATTCTATACGGTCTAAGCGGGGTGAAACTAGAATACGCGCTTCGATTCGGGTTCGCAACATCCAACAATGAAGCAGAGTATGAGGCATTAGTAGCTGGGCTCACTTTAGTGAAGGAAGTAAAGGCTAAACACCTCATCATCTGCAGTAACTCCCAGCTCGTGGTCAACCAAGTCAGCGGCGAGTATGAAGCCCGCGACCCTACCATGGCCGCTTATTTAGCCAAGGTCAGAGAGGTTCTACATGGCTTCCTATCTTATTTCACCAGGTAGATCCCGAGATCTGAGAACGCTGAGGCCGACGCCTTGTCCCGGTTAGCCAGCACAAGCAGCAACACCATGCGAACCGTGTACATAGAGGACCTACCTCGGCCTAGCATTCTCGGGGGGGCAGGAGAGGTCGCTCCTATAGTACAAGCAGAACTGAGCTGGATTGACCCACTCGCGAACTATCTGCTTCACGGGACCCTCCCTGCAGATCGCAATGCGGCCCAAATGGTAGAGGGCCAGTCAGCTAAGTACGTCATTATAGACGGACAGCTGTACCGGAGATCTTTCACGCTCTTGCGCTGCTTGCGCTGCTTGCGACCCTCAGAAGTCGAGCTCGTTCTCCGCGACACCCATGAGGACTTGTGTGGCAGACACTTGGGGGCAGGGCTCTCGCTCAGAAGGTGTTACGACAAGGGTACTACTGGCCCACAATGAAGGCAGACGCACTCGAGCTCGTCAAGAAGTGCGACAAGTGTCAAAGGCACGCCAACATCCACCACCGACCTACTGCCGACCTCAAATACCTCACCAACCTGTGGCCCTTCGCATAGTGGGGAATCGACATTCTTGGCCCATTCCCGCCAGTGACAGGACAAAGGAAATTCCTGGTGGTAGCAGTGGGTTATTTTGCGAAGTGGGTGGAAGCGGAACCCCTAACAACGATCACAGCCCGCAACATACAAAATTTCTTTTGTAGGAATATAGTATGTAGCTTCAATCTACCTCGGGTACTCATCTCCGACAATGGAAAGCAGTTCGAGGACATCAAGTTCCAGAATTGGTGTGCCGAGATGGGAATACAACAAAACTTCACCTCAGTAGCAAACCCCCAGGCAAACGGGCAAGCAGAAGTCACTAACAGAGCCATACTCCATGGACTGAAGGATCGCTTAGCCCGAGCCAAAGGACTGTGGGTAGACGAACTGCCCAGTGTGTTATGGGCCTACCGGACTACCGTCAAGACCGCCACGGGTGAGACTCCTTTCAACCTCACTTACGGCACGGAAGCGGTGATCCCAACAGAGATCGAGGTGCCAACACTACGTTTAGAGGCTTACGACGAGGAGACAAACGACGACGAGCTCCGTACCAACCTCGACTTGCTGGAAGAAGTACGGGACCTGGCATACATTTGGACTGCAGCCTACCAGCAGAGAGTGGCTCGGTACTATAACGCCCAGGTCAAGAAATGACACTTCTGTGTCAACGACCTAGTTCTTCGAAAGGTTATGGTACCTGAACCCGGTGTCGGTAAGCTCGGACCGAACTGGGAAGGTTCGTACCGAGTAAGACGGGTA
This sequence comes from Nelumbo nucifera, assembly GCF_055504915.1. NCBI lineage: Eukaryota > Viridiplantae > Streptophyta > Magnoliopsida > Proteales > Nelumbonaceae > Nelumbo > Nelumbo nucifera. The sequence goes on along the minus strand of NC_142654.1, from coordinate 68,171,519 downwards.
GTCGGGGAAGGTGTGTACGAGCTTGAGACCTTGGGAGGAAAACAAATACCTCGAGCGTGGAACATCGGAAACCTGAGAAGGTATTACCTGTGATCGCCGAACTGGAGAGAGGAATGCGAGTCACTCCCAAAAGCCTAAGGGTCGTGATGCCGAGCTGACAAAAGACCTCGGCACAATACAAGACGCAATCGCCTCTTCGACATGAGTAGATAAGTCCTAGTCGCCTCTTCGGCATAGTCGTGCTAAGTTCCAGTTGCCTCTTCGGCATGGGCAGATAAGTCATAGTCACCTCTTCGGCATAGACATGCTAAGACTTATTCGCCTCTTCAGCATAGATGTGCTAAGACCTAGTCGCCTCTTCGGCATTGGCAAAATCAAGGATAAGGAGAGTGGACCGCGAGTCGCTCCCAGAACCTAAGGGCTAAGGTGCCAAGCTGATAAAAGACATCGACTCCACATAAGACCTAGTCGTCTCTTTTGCATGGGAAAAATAAAAAGCAGTTCGCATTCAGCATGAGAAAAAGAAAAAATGAAAGACTAGATCGCTTTCAGCACCATGACAGACACAAACTTAGTCAATCTCTTCACAATAGACCTCCACCCAGTTTCAGGCTCCGCATCGAACTCGCTGGCTACTCTTTTGAGAACCAGCTTAAGGACGTTGCGTCAAATTCTACCTAGGTGGAATGACCTGATAAAGCACTCACACAGAAACCCCTCTTGACGATGGCATGATAAACTTCGCTCTTGGGGTAATGGTCAGATTGCAGAACCCCTTGACGGTTCCATCCCTAATAAGGTAGATGTCCTCGGGGTACCTGCTCCACCTCTCCTCGAGCGGATGAATTCGCTCTCGTGCCTCGATAATCAAGACGGCGACGTCATGCGTAAGGCTACAAACACTTGGACTCTTCCGACCTGAGAAGCAAATTGGACCAATGCTTACGATTACAAGTTTATCGAATCAGTCACTCCGGGCCAAAAGGAGCGATCTACTCCCTTCGCTGAGCTACTTTCATCTCAGGAGTGGGGGGCAATTGATGAGGGCGGACTTGGCCCTCCAATGACATTGTGACACATGGCATCTCGAAATAGCTGGACGACACCCAAACACCACCTAGGCGATGATTTGGAGTCCTATATCGTAGTTCGTCTTCGCCCCGACCTAGCGACCTGCCTTTACCGCCAACCTAGCGACTTCAACCACAACTTAGGCCAACTAAGAGCACCTCGTCTAGGGCCGACTTGTAGCACCTCGTCACTGGCCGGTGTGACCTCGACGCGAGGAGCGACCTCCCTCGAGGGCTTGCCGACCTGACTGAGGTCTAAGAGGCAACCTACGAGTTGTGCTCGCTGACAAATTTGGTATGCATATCCCGACACTCCCAAGTTTCTTGGATGTTGGCCCACGTACCGAGTGTTCTGGATGATGGCCAACGTGCGTGGCGGTTACCACTAGGGATCTCAGATCGGTTAAGCAACCTCCTGGAAATCTCAGATGCGATGCATGAAACCCAGGCCAAACAAAACCTATATAAAGGCACCAACCCCAGTGACACAAAAATGTACACATGATTTATCTACTCTCCAACTCTTAATATTCTCAACAATTTCAACTCGCAACAAACTTGCTAACTTAAGCATCGGAGCGACCTCGCCGGGCTAGTCACCCCGAGTTCTCTGATCCTACTTTTGCAGATCCACCTAGCTCGTCGTCCGACTGGAAGCCAGATCATCCTCCAGCAGGGAACAGTCAGATCGCGCAACATCATAGGGAGACACCGACAACAATAATTACAATTAATTATTATATATTCATTGTGCACATGTTTGAGACTTTGGAACACCCAGTAAAACCCACCTAAACAAATGGACCATTCTGGACTGATCCAATTCAATGTTTGGACCATCCATTCAATTCAATTTGGTTTAAATTTAGAATGGGTCATACCCTAGCCGGGTCAATAACACAAGTTCTCTTTTATCTTCTGTCAATGAGTCGGATATTGGATGATCCAGGTGTAAGCCTGAACTGGTCCAATTTTATATCTTATTGGTTCGTGGTAGGTGATGGGGGATGGAGTACCCCACCCCCAAAAACAAATAATAAAATAAAATAAGAAAGACAGACAGACCATCCCGGTTCACGACAAGGTTGGTATGAATTGTGGTCCTGTATGATGCTTACGTAGCGATGCATGTGTAAACGATTTACTTTCATGCTGTACCATGAGTGGCAACTTGTAGATCCTAACTCGAAGAAAATACAAAATCTGTTCGTTTTTCTTTTTTTATTTTTTCAACACATTGATTCTTATTACAGTATAAACCCTAAAAATTACCTGAAGAGGAATGAGGAATCATCCACCCTATTACTTGCAAACACCTCCAATGAGACAATGACTGAAGTATCTCTGAACTGGTGGTATCCATGCCCGAAGCATAATCATAGAGCAAACTCATCACAGCTAATCACTAGGACAATGCCATAAATTCATGACTCTATTGACCTTCCACTGCATTGCCATGTGATCCCATAGCCAGCAGGATCAGACGTTGACCATGTAACAGTAGAAAATAAGCCCCAACTTACGAAACCTTTCTTAGTTCTGGCTATCATTGTTACATAATGCAGGTAAATGCCTGCGCTTATTGCAAAGAAAAATCTAGAGAGACCAGATCAACTAACAACAGCGGTAACAAACTAACAATGTGGCTGACCCCTCTGTCTCTTCCTCGTTTTCAGCAAACTAATAAAGAATCAAGAAGCACTTCTGTGAAACTGCCTAATAATCTCTGACAAAATAAACTTACACAGCGGTGAGATCTGAGAAGAGCTTGACCATCTTATATTCCCTTCGCCCAAAGCAGTGTCTTTCGTCCCACCCCAAAAATATTGCCAACACAACCCAAACATTATCTACAGATTGCAGAACCTCACCAAACTAAAGTCTCGTTTCTTCTCAGAAAAAAAAACAACCATCATGGCTCATGTAATGCGAACGAGACGTCACCAAATTAAGCTCCAGTGTTCTCCATTGACCCCCAAGGGCCGGATGCTTACATACCTGCTAATTACAGTCTAGTCCGCATTCCTCTAGTACAGGGCCATCCGACTTGGCCAAGAATGGATCAATCCGGACCCACAAAAGGGAGAAGATAGAAGCAAGCAGAATGGACCAGACAATAATAATAGTGGGTGTCCTGTTCTGTCGGCCCAATAAACCTTTGAGGAATGGATAGAGGTGGACAATCACCCAAAAAGAGAAAAAGAGCTTACCAAACAAAGGACCCCATGACTCGTACCCATTGTTTATTGCATTTGAGATACCAGCAACAACCCCAATGAGGTTTATTATTAAAAGTGTTGTTGGAGGGATAAGCAATGTGGTCCACTTGAATGCATATAGCTCTGAAAACTCCTCATCATCCCCAGCCTTTGATGTCACAGTGAAGTTGGTATCTATACCAGCCAATACTTTCAAGAGTCCCTGGAAGACTGCAAAAAGATGTGCAGAAACACCTCCAATGACCCAAAACTGTTCATTCCTCCACCAGTCATCAAGACCAATACCACTCCATCTCATTTCCAGGATACTTGTAGCAAAAATACATATGAAAAGTGATATGAACCATAAACTTGCAATGTTGCTAAGCTGCAGCAGAAACAGGATAGAAACATTTAAAAAACAGTGGATTGTACAATTAAAGCAATGTGTTCTGTCACTAATATAATGACAAGTTTCATACCTCCGGTGTGATAAATTTTCCTGTGAGCAAGCACACAGCAGGTAAGGTACAATATGCCAACAGTGGAATTGATGTCAACGGATATACAGTAGCACCTATGTAAGACCAACGTTCCAACCATTTCAAACCACCTCCATATCCATACCATATAGGGCAGTGCCTGCTCAAGAAAATCTCTACAGAACCAAGAGCCCATCGAAGGACCTGGTTAAGACGATCAGAGAGATTGATGGGTGCTGATCCTTTAAATGCTGGCCTAGGTGGGATACAATATATTGATCGCCATCCATGGCAGTGCATCTTAAAACCAGTAAGGATATCTTCTGTAACAGAACCATAGATCCAACCAACCTGACAAGAATATATGCTTAGTAGAAAGTAAATGTGAAGTCTGAAAACAGACAACCAACTCTATATACATGACTAGAGAAGTAGCCGACTAGTGATATTACCTCTTTTCCCCAATCTGTCTTATCTTCATAGCCACAGCTGATGACATGAATGGCTTCTTTCAGCAGAGATGCAGGGCTTGCACTTTTCAGTGTCCCACCATTCTCAAGAAGGGTGGATGCAGCAAACACAGGAGACTGGCCAAACCTCTTTTCTAACTTATCCTCAGATATCACAGTTGATTTTGCACTCTCAATCCCTGCATAAGAAGTCAAACCACGTTAAGAAACAAAACCAAAAGCAAATAACAAAATATGGAACCAATAGCTGGGGAAATGATATCGTAGAGAACCATAACTGGCAGGATAGGAAAGATGAATGTGATTTTATAAATAAAGACCGCATGCAGCTGCTGAAATGGATTCAATGATTCATATAACTTTACAATTTCAGACTGCAAATGTATGCATCTCCCAAATCAACTTCAAAACCTGGATGATGACTGTCAACAGTCCAGTTCTTTGGCATGTAAATAGAAAGTACCCAAGACAATCAAATAATGGACCATTTTGATGAGACAACCAAACTGATCACCAGTATTTAAAAAGAGGGGGGAAAAGGCCATTACCCAATGTGGGCCCCAGCTATCTTGGGGTCTTAGGAGGGGTAGACAGGGTACAGTCCTATTTTTCACACAAATTGACCACACTCAGACTCAAACCCACATTCTCATGCTTGCCAACCTCAGATTTTACCATTACATCAAGTAATGTCCCCTCAAACAGATCAATGGTAGAGGTGACAATTTGCAACAGGATTTGACACAAAAAAACAGCCAAAGTGAGCTGTGAAAATCTTCAAAAACTTCAGAAATGACTTGCAAGCCAACACTTATTTTGCGAAGTCATTTTTAAGGGCATCAATTTGGCTGACTTTTGCCAAGTTGGATTTGGCTTAACCCTTAATGAAGCAGGAACTGAACATGTGAAATCACAAGATCAGCATGTCTCTATTACTTCAAATAGCCTAAAATGCATGGTATATTTAATTGTTTGCGTAGAATTTTGAAGAAGGGGTAAACAAGTGAAAGAGAACCTAAATGCAAACTTTTAATCATCACTAAAAAATAATATCAGTGATACCAATGACATCAAACAGGAAAAAGAATTTTACCTTCAGTACCCTTCTCGATACTTTCCAAAGCATATGCAGGTGGTAAATTTCTGGAACCCCTTTTCTTCTTCTCAGACTTAGGCTTAGTAGTCTTCTTCTTCCTCCTCCCAGAACAACAGCATCCGCAACAGCACCACTTTGGCCAACAATTGCATGTCCTTGTTGGTGGCTTCTTTGTCTTTGGAGCATCATAACCATAGAGTGCCTGCCTTCTAAATACACATCCTGTCCCCACATAAATAGGTCCTTGAATCCCATCTAGACCTTTCATGTTAATCTGGTACAGGAGACCTGTCCGTTAGTTCTTTCTAGAAACAACTAACTTATCTGAGAATACAAACAGCTGATTACAAAAGTAGTGTATAAAACATTAAAAGAAAACAGGATTGCATGCTTACATCAAAGAATACAACATTCCGATTAGCATATCGGTCATGCCTATCAATACCATCAAACCTTTGTGGGAATTGAACATAACAAACTTTCTTTCCCATCAAAGGGTCCATCATGAAACACATTGCCTCCCTGAGAGCCTTACTGTTATTGATGTAGTGATCACAATCCAAGTTCAATAGATATGGTGCATTTGTCAGCACAGCAGAGACTCTGACCTATTTTATTGGGGGAAAATAGAAAACAAGGAATTAGAAAACTTTTATCAACACCAGAATTCATTAAGACCAATTGTTGATGGGTGGTTACTCACCAAAGCATTCATGGCACCAGCCTTTTTATGGTGATTAAATCCAGGCCTCTTTTCCCTAGAGACATAAACCAGGCGAGGGAGTTCATTTCCTTCAGTGTCATGCCCCCCACTTTGACCCAGAAATACCTGGATTAGATTTTTTTTCTTTGCTTAGTAACCAAAGGAACTTTATTGATAAAAAGCAATGTGCAAGATGGAAACACTTGGAGTGGATCCTAAAAGTAACATTAGAACAACATCAATCCTGCATAAGGAAATTAGCCAAAAAAAAACTCAATATGTATACCTGAATCATGCCTGGGTGATCTCGGACATTATTACCAGGCCATGGAGTCCCATCCTGCATTGTCCACCCTTCTTCAGGGACTTTTTGTGCCTTAGCAACCAAAGCATTGATCCGAACCTTGAACTCCTCATATTCTCTCTACAAGCCAAAACATTGTTAGTGGTGAACTTAGAGTAATTATATTTAACAAAGATATTGTTACCTTCATCGCCCTCCGCTCCTTCACAAATGAAGGCAGGACCTTATCCTTGAGATAATCAATCTTCTGAGCAAAATACCATTCAGGTGCTCGTGGCTCAATATTGAACTTCTTGCAAAAAGGGACCCACTTCCGTGCAAACTCAGATGTTTCAGACAATGCTTCAAATGTTAACATAGCAGCACCATCATCTGAAACATAGCAGGAAACCTTTTCGACAGGGTAGTCCACAGCAAGAATGGACAAAACAGTATTTGCAGTGACAAGAGGAGGCTCCTTTAATGGATCTACCGTACTCACAAATATATCAACAGAAGAGAGTTGAGACGGATGGCCTTCTTTCTCATACCTGAGAAGGAAGGAGGAAAAAACTCAGGCACTAGTAACAAACTCTGATTCCACATTTGGGTGTATGTGTACAAAACCAAGAACACTGAATTTAGCCAATCACTAACCTCAACGATAACCTATCTAGATAAGTTTCTCGGTCAATTGGGAGCCACTTCGGAAACTGATCAAGGATCCATGAAACTGCAAACCATATCTCACATATCACAGATATGAGCCATAATGCATATGCATCAGGTGCTGGATGCGTTATTCGGTAATGAAAGAAGAACCCAACAATTACAAGCCGTATTATGATGATCATGCGATAAGGGTTGATTTGGCTTGATGGAATTGGCAATTTCCTTGATAGTGGTTGTCTAGCCTCATCCATTCTGATAAAAGACAAAGTAAGGCACCAAAGTTTAGAATTAAAAACTGTACTTGCTTGAAGAAGTGCATGGTCATTACCATTATTTGTTAATCAAATCAGAAAGTGAGTAAATACTAGAAAATAAAGTATTAAAAATTATAATATTTCAAAGCATCACTAAAATTTTGAAAAATCAACTTTTTAAAGATTATATAGAGTTTGAAAGGATTCCAGCTATGGAACCCAGTTATCATAACTAGGTCAAAGCCCAATCCTCCTAATCAATTAAATGATTAAATAATCAAGAGAAAAAAAAAATTTGTAATGATAATTACCACAAAATAATCCATAGAGTGACTATATCCTGCAGAATTTTATGGACTTACTGGACTGAATTTATGTTAAGTCCCCAATTATGCAAATGGACCATCCACTTCACCATTGGGACCAATACATTAACACTATCAGATGCCAGAAGTGTTTATTGAGCACTTACAGCGGTAGATCTGGCCCATCACCATCATTATCCCAATCTTTGCTACCATTTTCATTCTTCACCACTTGTAACTTCTCTTGCTTTTGCTTCCAATTCTCCATCCTCTCTTTCCAAGCCACACTTCCATAACCATATGCAGCCAAGTCCTTCGATGGATCCATGGATCTAGGTTGAACTATAAATGAAAGAAAAGGAAAACACACCAGGCGAGCAAATAAGATTAAGCTAAAAATAGATAGAATTACAGCAACAATACACAGAATAACTATCCAGCTGCCATCACTGCAACATGAAGCAAGGCAACAAAAGCAAATAAAAGAAAAGTTCTTTAGGACACAGGTCAAAGCACCTGGAAGGCTAGGATCTGCGAATGGAAGGGGGTGGATCCTTTTCCCTCCGCCACCCATGAAAGAAGGGACCAAAGCGTGCTGTTCAGGAGGTATATCATCAACCTACAATCACCCATGTCAATAATTCTATAAGAAATCTTTTTAGAACCGTGAAGAACCCATCGATAAAAAATATATTAGATCCATCATCCATGAAGACCGTCTAAGAAATTCAATCAGCTGAGAAGAGATAGCTTCTGCATGTGTATGCATTAACGCTAAAAGAGATGGGGAAGAGAATAGGGGGTAATCATAGCTACAAATCCAAGACAAACTGGTATAGAAAAACAATCTCCTAAAGGAATTGAAGCCCCAAAAAAGACGGATTTGCACAGGTGATTTACCATTTGACCGTTGGTAAGCAGAGGAACTTGTGGTATTGTATGAGCTACTTGAGGCATATCTGCATCTCCGGCTCGGCCATAGCTCATGTGCCCCTGAAGCATGGCCTCTGCAAGATACTGCATATCCTGTTTGTCCCTTCCGGTAAAACTAAATTCATTCTCAAGGTCGTCGATATCATCTTCTTCTTCATCACCCGCAACTCTAGCACATCCTGCAAATTCCAAGCTCTTTAAACAAGCAAACAATTACAAGAAAAGGGGAAAATGTTGTAGAATGAAATGGCTGAAAGATCTTGGTAAGACGAAGTAGCTCACCCTTCAGACGTTTGAACCTAGTTTTGCACTGTGGGCAGACCTGGCTTCCTTCTCTACGCTCGTACTCGTAACAAGTCCTGCAAATTGGGAAAGCACATTCGTTGCAGGCAACAAAGAGCTCTCCATCGACAGTAAGTCCCACATCATCCCCACAAATCTGGCAGATTTGCCCACTGATTGGCTGCAACGGCTTGGGCTGCAACAACAAATAAACACCAACAAAATAAAACCTCTCCATTCTTCAAAAACCAAGCAAAGAATCCGCGATGCCGGATTCTTCAAGACCAACAAAAAAGAATTCATCATTTTCAATCTTCAAGATCAAATCCTTGAACTTACGCCAGATTCTCCCTCTCGACGGATGACGACCAGTTCATTCCTGTTGTGAGAACCTGCAACTAAACCGGCACTGGCCTCCATTGTTCAAAACAAAGAGACCACACCCACAGTCCCAATTTTGCTCCAGATCTGCCCTTCTCCTCCCAAACTCAGATCAAAAATCCGATCTTTTGTTCTATTTATTGTGAGCAGAAGACGATAAAACTCAGTCGTCGGGCGATCAAAAGGAAGCCGTCGTCACTGTAGATGAAGCTCCCCGGTTTGAGCTGTAATGCCTGTGGAGTGAAAACTTTGGGCCTTCTTTGCGAATCCACCGAAAGTATTGCATCCCTTATTATTCTTTCTTGTTCCTTCGAACAATCCCTCTCTTTACAATTATCGAGCATTCTTCGGTAAATATGATAAAAATAAATAAATAAATAAATAAATACCTAATACACCACCGACACTATTTTAACCAACCTCTCTCCTATAATTTTTTAGCCACTCGTTTATCCCTTTTAACACCCCCGCCGACACAGCTACCACGTCAGAAAAAAAAAAAAAAAAAAAAAAAAACCTTCTCTCGAAAGTCGTAAGGTCATCAAGATTCAGTTTCTACCGGAAAGAACAGCATTCGGAAGAGAGGTTAATAAGAATCGGTAAATCGAAATTGGGTGGTATCTATAAATCATATCAATAGAGACAAATGAATGAGATTGCTCATAACCTGGCCTAATATAACTAGGTGGTATGTATAGAGAGCAACCAGACATCGTTTTGTCAATAATGATTACTTAATTCAATGTCTGCTTTCTGAGTTGGTTTAAAAAAAATGATAAATCAATTGGGTGGAAGAATTTTTTTCTCTTTTTTTGGAGGTCCTTCGGGGCAGATTCATTCAACGACTAATCTCGGTTACATCTCTTACAATGGTGTCAAAAAGAAAATCTGAAAAGTGAGACCATTTGTTACTCTATTACAAGTAATAGCGAATTTAGCGACAGAGGAACCAGCAATTATTTGCAATCAGCGAGCAAAATGCTGACAGAGCACGGTGGGTCCAAGTCCATCACCAAACAATTGACATATAAACAAGCAATATAGAGATAAATTAAGAACAACTATAATTACTATTTTATTATATTATAATTATAATTAAATCAAGCAGTTGCGGTGAATAAAATAAAATAAATTAAAAGCATGCAGGAAACAGCTATGCACATGTGGGATTGTGAGGTAACGTTTCAGCGGTCATATCGCGAACAGGGAGAGCCGTTCCTCTTGCCAGTTCCCACTGTTCCGTTTCTGCCCATGTTTGCTCTCGATCTCTCAGTCTTTGTCTTTCATCTCACGGGCCCATACAAGCTTTCTCTCTCTCTAGATATTCGTTTGGTGAGCATTATTAAATGGATCGTGTCATTTGGTTGCCATAAAAAACGATATTAATTTGTGAGGAGGGGTAATTTGGATAGACTTAATGACATAGATTTTGATTTAGCATTCGCTGCTACCACAGCAAACTAGGTTAGTCGGGTATATTTGGCATCTTGGCCAAGTCCGAGGTCTGAGTAACTTGTGATGGTTTGATCTATCAGCACGTAGTCAAGATCAAGCATCTCGGCTAAGACCGAGGTTCTAGAAGCTAGCCAGTTGTTTTCGATCTCTCCGAGATCATGCCGCACGTCCACAAGCCTTATCCTTATCCCATCTGGATTGAACAAATTTGATAAACCTTATCAACTCATACAAAGTCCATTTCTAAATACGGAACGGCCTCTTGGCAATACAGACTTAGGATATCAGAAGTATTTTGTAAGACCCATGGTAATTCGCCTATATAAAAACTCCAACTCTAACACCATAAAGTATATACAATTATTGCTCACTAACTCTCTTACTTACAAACTAAAAACAAGTAAGTTAAAAGCATATTTTTCTAGTTCAACCGACCAACTAAGGAGAGTAAGTCCCAACTATCATCCAGCTAAAAACAACCAAATCGTGCACCGTAAATTTGCGTTTTAGAATATCAGATTATTAAACCCATATGTTTCTCTAGTCTCCCTTAATTTTAGATTCTTAATGGAGCAAGGAATCTCACTCTCCTACTTTGTAAGGCGTGGTTAGTAATAGAGTATAATTGAAAAAAGTACAGCCGTAATAATAAAATAATATAATAGAATAGAATATAGAAAGAATAAGAAAAGGGAGTGACTCCTTTTCTAATGTTTGATATGATGAGGATGATCAAATGCACAGAGGGCAACAACACCTTATAATGCAAACAGGACCTTGACAATCCACGTTACAACTTACAAGCTGACAAGGTAAAACCCTCGTCTTTAAAGTAAGATTATTAAATAAATTACATCATGCAAAGAAAAAAAGGCGATACTAATCAGTTAATCAATCATTGTCACAATGCCCACTTTATTTTCCCTTGTCTTTTATGACTTGTATAATTATTGCAGTTTGTAAGTTTTAATCGTGTAGATTAACAAACAACCGGGGGATCATTGCCCCGATATTAGGTTTTGACCAAGTTTAATATATTATTTGCACACAATCAATAAAAAAAATTAACATTTGGTGGCGGGTGGTAGGTCAATGGTAACGGATAGATAGAACAGCTTCTTAAAGGCTTGTATACGCTTTACTTTGTGGTGTATTCATATCCATTTCTCATCTTTTGGATGGCAAGGGATAGGCTCGGGAGGGTTTTGTAAATTCTACATTATACCTGTCTCTCAACCCGTATTCATTTCAAAATTTGTAATTGATTGGATTTTAAAAAGTAAAATTCCTCAAGGTAAAACCTTCTCCGCATTCAAGGATAAGGTAGATTGGATTTAAAATTCACATTTAATTTCCTATTATTTCTTGTTATATATATAAATAATAAATAAGTAAAATATTATGAATAAATACTAAAGTTTTCAATTATTTGATTAAGACATATAAAAATATATATAAACTATAATATGAATAAACAGCATCTGCATCAGATTTGGCTTAATACCATACCTTATCTATACCCATACATGTTGTAAAATTCCAAAACTCGTTCCCGCCCCGAAATCTATCCTTTATGTACTCCGGTTTGCGCTTGTGAGCATTTGTTTGATATATAAAAAAGTAATGATTATTAGAGCAATAATTTATTTTCTGATACTTTTGTACTCTGAGAAGAGAGCATTACTGTACCTATTTTTTGAATACAATTTTGTGTTCTTTTCCGACCCTCGGATTTTGAATTCCATATGTGTTTTACCACCAGTTCTTTCCCGTTCCCCAGAATCACCTTATAAACGTTCCCTGAAACTCCCTACCCAATCAAATTCTCCTCTTTTAACGAATTCAATATATCCTTGATGTAAGGTGATTTGGCCCGACCTAGTCATAGGGGGACACGTGGATACGACCTAACTAGCAGGATGACAGCTCAGTCCGACGCACCAAGTCTGCAACGGATCGAGCTCAGATAACCAAACCACCTCGGGGCACGACCGCATCAGGACCACCTCGGTCCCAAGGCACTTCGGCATTCATACCAGGTCAAATCCAAAGGGCACTAGCTCAGGTAATATTGACCGACCACTACATGGCAACCCCGAAGATCTCGCCACCAAATTCTACGCCTTATGGGATCACGCCTCGTAACAACTAGCATTATCTCCCCCGTCAGATTCCGGCGGAAGTGATTAATCTCATCAGTTGGCAGCATTATCCCTAATTAACGCGGAAACGGACCACATCGTAACGAGGATCCCGGAACTGCTCCGCAAAACCCGCGAAGGCTCCACTATATAAAGGCTCCACCCGGGGGTGAAAGGTACACGTAATCTCTACTCTCTAGCCCTCTTGCATTCTAAGCTATTACCAGCTCACAACCAAGTACTAACTTAAGCACCGGAGCGACCTGGTCGGGAAAGCAACCCCGGGTTCTCTGATTCGCTTTTTGCATATCAACTGAGTCTGTCATCTACTGGAAGCCAGATCACCTCCAGCTGGGAGCAGCCGGATTGCGCTACATCATTTGGTGCCGTCTGTGGGATTCAGTACAAGAAGCCTTTTACCTCAAAAAGCATCCATGGCATCCTCCAGTAACACCGGACAAAATGTTGAAACGAACGTCTCCGGGGGGCAACCTCAGGTCCCAATCGTGTGTATCAAACAGTTCAATGTGCCTCTCTCTGCAGATGAGATTCCAACATTGAACATGCCTCGAGTCATAGCACTAGTGGATGCGCCACTCCCTCCTACGGTGGGTGCAACCTTTGCTGAACCCTCTGTAATCCCCCCTGCAATCGGGCAAAATCAGGTTGATGACCTGGTACACTGCATGCGGACTATTCAGGTCCAAATGCAACAGGTCCAATAATTCCAACAGTACCAGTAGCAGGTCCTGCATCACTTCTACCAGTAGCAATATCATCAACAGTTTCCTCCACTACCGTAGAATCAGCAACCAGTTCCACCTCGGAATCCGGCCCCACAGCAAAGCAGATCCCACCATCAGAACACTCGTCGTTCTCGCCGAGGACAGACTTCCCAGGTTCCACATCCCCTTGGGAGCCAAGTCTCGTCTCGCGGCAGGAGGGATAAACAGATTACTCCTCTTGCTTCGAAGAACATCAACAGATTGGGAGATACTCAGCCCACCAGGGCCGTTTCACCTAGGCCATCGCGTCAAGAAGGTCCGTTCGCGGGGAATCGGTTCGGAGTTCTGGCTACGGATTCCAGGCGAGGCCCCTCCGTCCACAGCAGCCAGCACCAGCAGTCTGAACTATCCCAAGTCCGGACCGTACCCGATCACACCGAAGTTAGCAGCACAAATGCTGAACCAGTCAAGAAGCAGTAGAAGCGGCGTCGTAAGGCACGCCAAGCTACAATTCCAAGCCAGTCCGAACAGCCTAAAGGTAAAGAGGAGGCGAGCTCGGGAACCACGAAGACCGCTCCCCACCTCTCTGTACCATCTCCTTTGTCCTCTGAGTTCCTAGCCACCCCAATGCCGAAGGACTTCAAAGTACCTCCGCTGGACAAGTACGGCAGGTCATTCGACCCGAATGATCATGTAGACTCCTTCCAGTCCTAGACGCACCTAGCTGGGGCTGATGAATCCTACATGTGCGTTACCTTTTCTACGACCTTCAAAGGAGTAGCTCGCACGTGGTACAGGAACCTCGCGCCCGGGAAGATCAAGAGTTGGGCGCAGTTCGTGCAAATGTTCACCTCGCACTTCATCACCAACAAGAAATGCCCGAGGTCAAAGGAAAGCCTCCTCAACATAGTCCAAAGGGAAGGGGAGTCGACTCAAAGCTACATAAAACGCTTCAACAACACTTGTATACAAATTCCTGATCTAGATCCCGCTGTAAGGCTCACGGCAGCGAAGAGAGGTATCACTCACAGGGAGTCAAAGTGGCACATGGTAGCCAACAAGCCCAAAGATATCACCGAGCTTCTCAAGCTCGCTAATCGATTCATCGGGATAGAAGAAGAGATGAACCAGAAAAGTGAGAATCCAGCGAAGAAGAGGAAACGAGAAGGTGACACCTCAAACAACGGGGACAACAAGCGAAGAAAGAGCAAGTCACCAGCCAGGGAAAGGAACAAGTTAGATCAGCGTTCCCGAACTCCTCCGATTGAAAGAATGAACTATACGCCCCTCAACGCGAAGTGGGGAGAGATTCTCATGGCGATCAAGGATGCCTCTTATGTGAAGTGGCCACCACGGTTGAGGGGAGATCCCAACACAAGAAACAAAAATGTATACTGTCATTTCCATAGAGATCACAATCACAATACCGAAAACTGTAGAAACCTCCGCGACGAGATTGAAGAACTCATCCGTCATAGATACTTGAAAAATTTTGTACAAAAAAATAATAAAAATCAAACAGATTGGCAGGGGGAGCAAAGGAGAGATGCTCCTGAGTCCTGTAGCAAACAGAGTGAGCAGTCGCAGAGACAACTGCCCGAAGAGAGACCGATCCGCGGGGTAAAATCCATATGATTACTGGCGGCTCTATTGTCGCGGCTTGCACCTCGGCAGCAAGGAAGACCTTGGTTCGCGAAATAGAACGAGAAGAACAGAATCCTTTGAAGCAACCAAGGCTCGAAGATCCCATATTCTTCACAGAAGACAATGCGCACGGGATTCAATACCCCCATGATGACGCGCTAGTCATAAAGATGAGGATCAACGATTTTGAAGTTAAGCGCGTCCTAGTGGATTCAGAGAGCTCGGCTAACGTCTTGTTCAAGGACGTCTTCGACAAGCTCCAGCTCCAGGAAAGCGACATCAAGCACACAAGTACTCCTCGGGTATGCTTCAGCGGAGAAGAAGTCAGGCCCCTAGGGCGAATTTCAGTACCTGTGAAGGTTAGCACGTGGTCTAACTTCGCGAGATTCGAACACACTTTCCTACTGGTCGCGACTCCCTCCCCATACAATGCCATTGTAGGTCGGCCCATCACCCACGCACTTCGCGCAGTGGTGCCCACCTACTATTTGGCTATTAAGTTCCCCACGGACTTCGGAGTAGGGGTAGCACGAGGCGACCAGCTCAAATCTCGCAAATGCTATGTCGCCGCCCTCAAAGGGAAAGCCACGGACTTCGAAGTAGGGGTAGCGGATGACCTAGAGCTAGAGCGACCTACGGAGTACACCGAGGAGTGAGCTACACTGACAGAAGAGACAATCCACGTACCTGTTTCAGCAGAAGATCCAACTAGGACTCTCTAGATCGATGCATCGGTCGAGGAACCTCTTCGTTCTTAGCTGGTAAGTTTTTTAATTAAAAATTTAGATATATTTGCATGGTCCATGACAGAAATGCCCGGTATAGATGTAAAAATAATAACTCATAAGTTAAATATTGATCATGTTGTCAGGCCCGTTAGACAGAAGAAACGCAACCTCGCCCCGGAGCGCTAGAGGATAGTCGACGAGGAGGTCGGGAAGCTCCTCACAGCCGATTTCGTCAGGGAGGTCCATTACCCGATCTGGGTAGCCAACCCCGTTCTGGTAAAAAAAAACAACGGTAAATGACACATGTGCGTCGATTATACCGACCTGAATTGGGCTTGCCCAAAGGACTGTTTCCCACTCCCTAAGATCGATCGTCTAGGGGACACGACCTCAGGGCACGAGTTGTTGAGTTTCCTGGACGCGTATTCAGGATATAATCAGATCAAGATGGACCCTGCCGACGAGGAAAAACGGCTTTCATAACCGAACTAGGATTGTACTATTACAAGGTCATGCCCTTTGGACTAAAAAATGTTGGGGCGACCTTCCAAAGACTTGTAAATAGAATCTTTGAGCCGTTGATCGGCAACAAGGTTGAGTGTTATGTAGACGACATAGTCGTCAAAACCCAATTTTCAAATTGTATAATAAATGATTTGCATTGTGTTTTTGAAATTTTGCGCAAATATAATATGAAGTTAAACCCTAACAAGTGTGTCTTCAGTGTCACCTCGGGTAAATTCCTGGGTTACATAGTTAACCGATATGACATCGAAGCCAACCTTGAAAAAATAAATGCCATCCTAGATATGAGGCCACCTCATAAATTGAAGGAGGTTCAGAGGCTAAACAGTCATGTAGCTACTCTGAGCCGCTTCAAGTCCAAGTCGGCAGATCACTGCCTGCCTTTTTCAAGGCAATTAAAAAAAGTAAGGATTTTGACAGGACCGAAGAATGTCAGCTCGCCTTCGACGAGCTGAAAAATTACTTAGATCCTGGTTTTGACCCGACCCGAGGAAGGAGATGTTTTGAAGTTGTACCTCTCCGCGAGTGATGAGGTGGTCAGCTTAGTACTGATAAAAAGAAGTAGATCGGGTTCAACGACCCATCTACTATGTCTGCAATGTTTTGCAAGACGTAGAAACAAGGTACCCAGAGATCGAGAAACTAACGTACGCATTGGTCATAGCAGCTCGGAAGCTTCGACCGTATTTCCAAGCCCACACCATTGCCGTTCTCACCAACAAACCATTTAGACAAATCTTACTCAAGCCCAAGGTGTCTGGCAGACTGACAAAGTGGGCCATCGAACTCAGCGAGTACAACATCCAGTACGAGCCTCGAACAGTGATTAAGGCCCAAGCCTTGGCCGACTTCGTTGCAGAATGCACCTTCAGCAACGCAGTCCCCAAATTGATTGAGCTCGAGCCCAAAGAGGAAGCTTCAACCAGTGCGGCACCAATCCCGGTTAGAGCAAGGCCAACTTGGGACGAGGAGCCCCTGGATCCTCCATGTAGACAACTCATCTAATCAACAAGGAAGCGGAGCCGGCATTGTTCTGTAAGGGCCAAGCGGGATGAAGCTGGAGTATGCACTTCAATTCAAGTTCGTAGCATTCAATAACGAAGCGGAGTACGAAGCACGGATAGCTAGACTCGCTCTAGCGAACAAAGTACAAGCCAAACACGTCGTCATCTACAGCGACTCCCAACTCGTGATCAACCAGGTCACCGGCGATTACGAAGCTCGCGACTCCACCATGGCTGCTTATCTAGCCAAGGTCAGGGAAGTTCTATGTAGCTTCCAGTCATACTTCATCAAGCAGATTCTAAGGTCCGAGAATGCTGAGGCTGATGTCTTGTCCCAGTTAGCTAGCACGAGCAGCAACACCATGAGGACCGTGTATATAGAGAACCTACCTCAGCCCAGCATTTTTGGGGGGGCAGAAGAGGTCGCTCCTGTTGCACAAGGAGAGCCAAGCTGGATTGACCCACTCGCGAGCTACCTGCTTCACGGGACCCTCCCTGCAGATTTCAATGCAGCCAGAAGGGTAGAGCGCCAGGCAACCAAATACATCATGATAGACGGACGGCTATACCGGAGATCCTACACGCTCCCTTACTTGCGCTGCTTGTGACCCTCAGAGGCCGAACTCGTTCCCCGCGACACTCATGAAGGCCTGTGTGGTGGACACTTGGGGGGTAGGGCCCTCGCCCAGAAAGTGCTACGACAGGGGTACTACTCGTCCACGATGAAGGCAGACGCACTCAAGCTTGTCAAGAAGTGCGATAAATGCCAAAGGCCCGCCAACATCCACCCCCAACCTGAAGTACCTCACCAGCCCATGGCCCTTCGCACAGTGGGGAATCTACATTATTGGACCATTTCCGCCAGCGACAGGACAGAGGAGATTCTTGGTGGTAGTAGTGGATTACCTCACAAAGTGGGTGGAGGCGGAACCCCTAGCAACAATGATAGCCCGAAGCATACAAAACTTCTTCTGGAGGAATATAGTATGCCGCTTCGTGCTACCTCGGGTGCTTATCTCTGACAACGGTAAGCAGTTCGAAGATATCAAGTTTTAGAACTGGTGTGCTGAGATGGGGATACAGCAAAATTTCACCTCAGTGGCATACCCTCAAGAAAACGGGCAGGCAGAAGTCACGAATAGAGCTATACTCTATGGAATAAAAGCCCGCTTAGCCCGAGCTAAAGAACTTTGGGTAGACGAGCTAACTAGTGTTTTATGGGCCTACCGAACTACTGTGAAGACCGTCATGGGTGAAACCCCCTTCAACCTCACCTATGGCACGGAAGCGGTAATCGCAACCGAGATCGAGGTGCCTACATTACGCCTGGAGGTATATGACCAAGAGGCAAACGATGACGAGCTCCGTACCAACCTCGACCTGGTGGAAGAAGTACGGGACCTCGCATATATCCAGACCGCAGCCTACTAGCAAAGAGTGGCTAGGTACTATAATGCTCGGGTCAAGAAGCGGCACTTCTGTGTCGGAGACCTGGTCCTTCGGAAAGTTATGGTGCCTGAGTCCGGTGTCGGTAAGCTCGGACCGAATTGGGAAGGTCCCTACCGAGTAAAGCGGGTACTCGAGGAAGGTACGTACGAGCTCGAAATCTTAGAAGGAAAACAAGTACCTCGAGCGTGGAACATCAGCAATTTAAGGCGATACTACCTGTGATCGTTGAATTGGAGAGCAGACTGCGAGTCACTCTCAAAAGACCAAGGACTAAAAGTGTCGAGCTGATAAAAGACATCGGCATCATATAAGTCCTAGTCACCTCTTCGGCTTGGGCGAACTAGTCCTAGTCGCCTCTTCGGCATGCGGGATCAAGTCCCAATCGCCTCCTCGGCATGGGCATATAAGTCATAGTCACCTCTTCGACATAGACAAATTACTTCTAATGCCTAAAGATGACAGCTCGGGTGTGAGCCCTACGATGTGTAGCCCACTTTGGCATATATCAACAAGTTGGGCTCGTTAGGGACAACCGAGATTTAAATGAGTAATCTGTGCGTGGACAGGTCGGGTATATACCGTGCAATGTTGCTCGCCATGGCGTTCATTACGTAAAGTTGCCCCTACTAATAGTCCAAGTAGACAGTTCAGGGTAACAAACACTTAGAAAAATTTTTACTTTGGTTATCCTTACTTGTTGTCCAGATCGGGAGTCATTTACACTTAGAATATTTTTTGCACAAGGATTGCTCAGAAAAGTTTGTATTTCAGTAATACAGTGTAGGTACAAAGATTTCATTATAACCCGAGCTCGGTGGCCTCGGGGCGTACATCCAAAAAACAGAAAAAAAAAAGCCAGATTCACTCATGAGGACTGTCAGCCGGGTCGGTCTCCATGTGCTCTTTCACGTCCTCTTGACCCAAGGGGCCCGCCTCTTCGACTTCATCGTCGCTTTCCTCCTCTGATGAGCTGGGCTCTTCGTTCGCCGCCTCTACCACCTCGGGGGTAAGGCACAACATAGAGACGACTCCAAGATCAAGATCGGGGAACTTCTGTCGCACCAAGTACCTGCACAGCATGAAACCGAAACGATAAGAGCTCGATCCATTATCGACCTAGAGATCGTGGAACTCCGAGGATTCCTTGAAGCTTTCGATGGCGTGGCTTCTCCCTTCAGCTCGCGCCTCTTGGATTGCTGTCTCGAAGATCTTAGTCCGCTCCTGGATTGTCGCTTTGAGATTATCGATCTCTCGTTGAAGCTTTGCCTTCACCTCGGTCAACGTTGAGATTTGCTCCTGTTGCTTCATTTTTTCCTCTGTTAGTGCGGAGATTAGTCCCTGTTGCTTTTCCTTCTCCTCAGTCATGACCAAGATCAGCTCCTGCTGGCTTTGAGCTCCATTCTTGGCCCGAAGTATCTCACCCCGAGCTATGTCCGGTTCGTGATGAAGCTGTCGTGCCTTTTCCTCGGCATCCCAAGCTTGCTTCAGACGGATCTTGAACTGTCACATTAATGAATGAATGGCGGAGTTCACCTAGCAAATAAAACCGAGGTAAGTACATTTGAAATTGACAAAGAAATAAAATGTAAAGTAAGATACTTACCACCATGCAATAACCGCCAGCTCGGCTTTCGAGCATGGCTGTAGACATGTTAGCCCACTCCGTGACCTCGTCAGGAAAGACGGCATCCCTGATCTTGCACATTCCGAGCCGAAGAGTCACTATGCTCACCTTGGAGGACTTGGGCCTCGGTGCAGAAGCGCTCTCCGGCCTGTGAGGTTGGATGCTTTCCTACTCGGGTATAGAAGTGCTCCCCGGTTCATGAGGCTGAGCATCCTCCTCCTGGTCGTCATCCAGGTCCACTACGAGGGGTTGAGGACAGACTTCCTCCTCGGGGAGCTCGGCAGAGATCGGCTCCACGACAAGGACTTCGGATGGGACAGGGGCTGAAAGACTGGCCTCCTGGCAAGACTTCTTCGAAGCCTTCCACTTCTTCCCTCTCTGAACGCTCTTGAGAAGGTCCTTGGCATTGACCTCTGGCATGGTAGCTACAAGAGTAAAAGGTTAGCCGCGAATTAAAGAGAATTTTAAAGTAAAAAACCAAGGTGGAAACCTACCAGGAGGGCTCAGACCAGCTCGCACAAGCTTATCCTCGGCCAAGAAATCTTTCATCTCGAGACTGAGGTCCCTCCCCGAGTTGATAACTGCCCTAGTTTCTGCATCTAAGCTCACCCCGTGAGCCTTGATAGCCACCCTCCAGTGAGTTGGAAAAGACCACCCTTCAGGATTTCGGACAATGAAGTACCTCCTCTTCCAAGCTGGAACCTTGTTCGGGCAAGCGAACAGGATTTTGAACCTAGGCCGAGGTGAGATGTAATAGATTTGTTTGACGTCCCCGCACAGACAAGCAGAATTTTGCTTGATCGCACAGATCGAGCTGAAGGTATCTAGGGACAGAGGCCGATTATATGTGTGGAACAAGGAGATAGTACCAACTATATTCCAGATAGAGTTCGGGTGTAGTTGGTCGATGGTGATGTTAAAAAACTTGACTACCTCTATGATGAAAGGGTGAAGCGGGAAGCGCAGCCCGGCTGCGAGCTGCTCCTCAAAGACCGTGAGCTCATGGTGATCATGAGCCTAAGGATATTGACCTAGAGGAAGACTAAAGACTAAGCTATCGAGAAGACGATAGTGAGCTACTAGGTACATTAGCCTATCCGATGTCAAAGTAGAAGAACCGAAGGCATCTGGATCATGACCCCGGGAAGAAGACGAGGCCTCCGTTCTAGAGGACAAACCCTCTTTCCGAACCTCGGTCTCCCCGAGCCGAGATGGCTCAACTTCGGGAATGGAAGTTTCCTCTAAAGACTGAAGAGGGGAGTCACCCAGCGGCGAGCTGACCTCCCCAGCAGGGGTCGCGGAATGCACCACGACACCCTCAACCTCACTAGAACTACCTAAAAACCTGTCTACGCTAGAGCTAGACATGATTAAAAAACAAAGGAGAAACAAACAAAGGAAAACACAAACTCATCAAAAAGAATGACGACCTCGGAACACAAAGAGAGAGCTAGCTGAAAGACTCCGATGCGACCTCGAGAGAGCTCAATCACAGAATTTGTGGCGAGAAAAATGAGTCACGGACCCCCTATTTATAGCCGCTATGTCCAAGAACTAACGGTCGAGATTAAAGCAATCCAACGGCTCCTAAGAAAACCGGTTGCACGACCCCTGAGGATAAAATCGATTTAGTGCATTTTTTGACATCCGCGGAGTTTATAGATCATGTGACGTTCGCGCGTAGGCCAGATGCGACCTGGGTTTTCCTGGTTGAACCGGGTAGCTGAACAAGTCCGATCTGTGATTCATCTGGCTAGCTGTCCGAACCTCGAACCAAATCCACTTGGCTCGTCATGAACTCCCCACACCGGGTTAGGACCCTTGGCTCGGGGAGTGGGGGGCAATTGATGTAGAGTGATTTGGCCCGACCTAGTCATAGGGGGACACGTGGACACGACCTAATTAGCAGGATGACAGCTCAGTCCGACACACCAAGTCTACAACAGATCGAGCTCGGATAACCAAACCACCTTGGGGCAAGTCCACCTCGGGACAAGTTCACCTCGGGGCACGATCATATCAGGACCACCTCGGTCCCAAGGCACTTCGGCATTCGTACCAGGTCGGATCCAAAGGGCACTAGCTCGGGTAATATTGATCGACCACTACATGGCAACCCCGAAGATCTCGCCACCAGATTCCATGCCTTACGGGATTACGCCTCATAATAGCTAGCATTATCTCCCCCGTCCGATTCGGGTGGAAGTGATGAATCTCATCAGTTGGCAGCGTTATCCCCAATTAACGCGGAAATGGACATCATCGTAATGAGGATCCCAAACTGTTTCGCAAAACCTGCGAAGGCTCCACTATATAAAGGCTTCACCCCCCGGGGGCGAAAGATACGCGTAATCTCTGCTCTCTAGCCCTCTTGCATTCTAAGTTATTATCAGCTCGCAACCAAGTACTAACTTAAGCATCAGAGCGACCTCGTCGGATAAACAACCCCGAATTCTTTGATTCATTTTTTGCAGATCAACTAAGTCCGTCATCTACCGGAAGCCATATCACCTCCAGCTGGGAGCAGCTGGTCCAGTTCATTCAAGAGTCTTTTGACAACGCAGGTCCAGTTCATCATTTCGTTTCTTGCTCTTTATGAAAATGAAGCACCGAAACAACGCTATCAACACAGCAATTCCTGCTGTGAAGCAAAATACAAGTGTAAGGAGCCCCACTGAATTGCCAGAGTCTCACGGACAGGGACCAAAGCAGCCATTGTCCGGACCACAGAGTCCGGGGCTACCAGCGGAGCTGCCGTTATAACCTTCCAGCGCAAGAGATTGCGGTATGCATCCCGTTAACCCGACTGGAATGTTTCTGGTTAATCCATTGGCATATAACTCAAGCTGCGTGAGATTTTTAAGATTCACGATATCGGCGGGAATATTACCGATTACATCATTGCTGGAGAGTTCTAGGTTTGTGAGCAGTACGAGATTCCCGATACCTGTTGGAATTTGTCCTTGGAGACTGCAATTCGAGAGATAGAGCCAGTGCAGCTTCCGGAGCTTCAGAACCTCCAATGGGAAAGGACTCGCATCGAATTGATTGTCTCCGAGACTCAAGAAGGCGAGATTGGTCAGGTTTTCTAGTGATTTACATGGAAAAGGACCCGAAAATCCACTGGCATTTAGACTGAGGAGTTCTAATTTGCTGAGAGAAGAGATCGGGCACCCTTCCGGAGAAATTGAAACCGAGATCTAAATGTTTCAGTCTAGTGCAATTGTTCAAATCCTGTGTAATGGGTCCGTGGAGGAAATTCTTTCCATGCTAGAGCGCCCGTATGGGTGAAAGCTGACCGATGGAATCGAGTGGAAGGACTCCGACCAAACGCTGATTGGGAAAATTGATTCCCGTCATGGATCCATCAGAACCGCATAACTCCGGTGAAGTTGCAGGGTGCATTTCCCGCTGTCCAGGAATGGAAGGCATGTGTATCAGAAAAATGAAGAGTGGCTTTGAATTTGAGTAGGATATCAAATTGGGCGTCTCGATGCGACCTTCTTTGTTGGGCGACTTCCTGGAAGTTGAGTGAAGATTCGGACACTCGCCGCCGGTGGCTTCGAAGTGGACGGACACGAGTGTGGATTGAGCTCGCTGGTGTGTGGGGTAGGGTTCGATGGAGAGGAAACAGAAAATGGGAGGGAGGGTTAGAACTTAGAACTGAGATATTTTTTTAGTTCATTTTGTGTCCCGTTCAACTGGTCACTTGAGTTAACGGTCATGTGAAACGTTAATTTTAGATTTTTTTCACCCAACTGACGTGGTTGAATCCCATTGTAGGGTGCACTCGTTCAATGCACCCACGGGTCCAACGCGGACTCCCCAATTTGTGTATGTGCTCAATGGGATGTTCTCTAATTAATAATTACCATTCATTAATTAATATCAATTATCGGCAAAAAAAAGATTTGAAAATATCCCTCGTTTTGCATATCAAATCTAAGACTTTACCAAAAAACAGGAAAGAGAATCATCCAAAAAGAAATAAATTTTGACAGAACTTCATGGCATGACAATATCCCTCTTTTTGCATTTACCCCAAATCCATCAGTTCTCATGAACCTAGAAAAAATGCAAAACAAAGTAGATGGTCATTATTTTATTGTTGTTGGGGCACTGTCTTGCAAAATGTCCTTGCTCCCCACAGTTGAAGCAACTCCCACCACCCCCACCAAAATAACCTTCACCATTGCCTGACCTCAAACTGCTGTTGTTGTTGGATTTTAATCTCATAAGAGATTAAATCTAATGGGTTTGATTGGTCAATTATATGAGAAGTCGCACATGTACACTTGTTTGAAAAATTAGTTTTTCTCTTATAAAACCTAATTTTGAACTTATCCCACATTGAAAAATTATAAGCTTTGTTTTCAGTATTTTAATAAGAGTTGATTTGCACTTCTTAGAATTAGTAGAGGAGAGTATGGCGGTTTGATACCATGCAACACGCGCGCACGCATGTGCGGCGCAATGAGGTGCTTTAGAGGCGCACTTTGCTCGCACCTGCATGGCTCGCGAAGGGCGGATTTGGTTTTGGTGCAATGCTGACTGTTGATCATCGTTGATGAGATCAACAATCACGATTCGATCGTGTGTTCAAGGTGCCTTCTCTGAACCAGCACCTACCTTTTCTTCATACATCTTCATAAACTATTTAAGGAGCATGAATCAGACTTTTCAAACACACATTTTCAAAATTCACTCTCTCTCTCTCTCTCAGTCCAATTTGCTATAGTCTCACATAAGGTTTCTTCGAGGACTCTTCAACTTTGTTGGTTGCAGATTCTCGCCCAAGGCTCTATTGTATCCTAGTAATAGATTTGCTTGTAACCCAACAACAAACTCAGTGAAACTGAGTTGGGGCAAATAACGTTCTAAAGACAATGTCTTTAGACGTGCCTCTGAGCTTCTCCGCCAAATTTTTAGTGACCCCATTTTTCAACAATTGCCACCACCATTTCCTCGATCATAATCCCTAATAAGATGTCCAGTTTGACCAAAGTTAAAACAAGCATCAGCACCACCCCCACCATAGCCTCCACCACCACCACCATTAACATGATTATAATCCTTGGCAAGATGACCAGTTTGCCTACAGTTATAACAAGCAGCAAAACCACCCCTACCGTAGCTCCCACTACCACTTCCCTGATTACAATTCCTGGAAAGATGACTAGCTTGACCACAATTATAATAAGCACTACCATCACCCTCCACTCCCACCTCCTCTACCACCACTCCTTCCCCCTCTTCCATGCCCACCACCATCAAAACTACCATAACCGCCACCTCTTCCCCTTCCACCAAAAAACCCTCTTCCACTACCACTTCCCAAAACGTTTCCTCCACCCAGTGTTGACACTTCAACCACCTTTAACCGTCCATCCTCACCCTGTTCAATCACAATCTCAACCTACTCACCCTCCAAGAGGGTCTAGTAACCGTTACATCGGATCAACAATTGGTGAACAAAGACATCTTCTCCCTCTTTTGGAGTAATGAATGCAAAACCCTTATGCCCAATGAACCACTTCACGGTCCCCATCACTCTCTTTCCTTGCACCATTGTCTCGATCTACAATCACAAAAGAAGACCTCTTGTTTATGCAACTAATTTGTCTCTAATTCGTAGAGTTTTTGCATTTGGAAGTAGTTAGCACAGAGAACTTAGGATTTTACCTTGATTTCAGAAGCTCAATCTCAATTGTAGTGGAGAAGCTACCATTGGTTGCAAAGGGAAATGAAGAAGAAACACTCTAGAGAAGAAGCCATATGTTTTTACATTTGAAGGGCATAAATGGAATTATAAAACTAAGTGGAGATAGTTTTGGTTGAAAAAAATCGAATAAGTGCTTATTGTTTAAGCACTTAAAAAAAGCTGGAAATTTGATCTTAAAATATAAGCCCTTATTTGTTAAATAAGCACTTAATTCAGGCTTATTCTCCAAACACTAATAAGTGATTAATGGTGTGGTTTCAACCCAAATAAGCACTTATTTTTAAGCACTCCCAAACATGGCCTTAGACTGGTAAACTTTTATTAAAGAATCATATAGATAGCGGACTAGGTATGGTGATAATTTTTGTAATATATATTCACTATAATGAACTATAATTACATAATTATTTTATGGATAACATAATTGTTTGTAGTAGTTGTTTTTTTTTCTAAAATCAATGTTCTTTCTTAGTGTTATATTATTATTTTATCATACAATGGACAAATAACAATTTTATCATACAATGAATGCCTTTGTTTTCATTTGTTTTTGAAATTACTACATTAACAAAAAAACAAAACAAATGTTTTTGAACTTTTTTTCAATAACATATTTTTTATGGGCAAATTTCTTAAACTTCCTTTATGGTTTAGCTAATTGACTAACTCTACCCTTATTGTTTGCACTTAGAGTATCCCTAAGTTTTATGGCAATTGTTTAAAACCTCCTTGTCATTAACCTCTATTAATGGAAAGATGAAAAATACTATTTTACCCATTATTCTCCTTCAAATTTTCAAAATGAAGTATTAATGTCTCTCAATTCAAACCTCTGTGGTTCGACAAAATCAACTGATGGAATTGCAGTTGTAGCTATCGTAGACTACGTTCATCGAGTAGAGAACATAATCACATCCATGAATCTGAATGGATTCAGAGGCAGAGTGACTTGGGAGAGGTGACCTGAGTTAATCTAATCTCACTACAACGAAAAAGTAGGCAAACAAAAAAGGGGGGAAATGAGACACTATATTCCAATTTAGGTTGGTTTCTCCTGCGAAAGTTGGAAAGCTTTTTACAGTGCAAATAGTTGGAATCTCTGGACAACTTATACCTATATAAAGCAAAGTCATAGAGGGCGAGATAGAGCTATAACAAGAAGAGAGCCAGCGCAACCTCTCATAAATGGTTAAAGGCGGTTCAGATGTTGGATCATCGCATTTCATTGATTGGTATTCATGGAACCAAAATGTGGAAACCAAAGCCTCCCCCCATTTCACTAATTGGTATCCATTTGATTGTCATCACCGGAACTACAATGGAAGCCATAAACAAATCCAAAGCCAACAATATATGTTCGTAGGCAATTTGCATAGTCGTGGCAAGCCGTGACAAACGCTTCAAAGATGTCTTACAGAGACATTTGAACACATCATCCAATCAAAAGTCCCGAAATGTGGCTACAAAATAACCGATGAAGGGGTGTTGACACGTGTTATTTAAGAATCCTTAGGGAAAGGAAACTCTATCCCTAAGGAGTCTTGCTAGACACGTGGCGAAACCATAGTGAAACTCGCTTGATAGCTGACGTGAGGATAAAGATCCCCATTCATAATAGGGAAAAGTCTCTTTTGAGATCTTCTCCCGGTAGTCTCAAGATTCCGTGTATAAAAGGAAAGCAACTCTCCCCCACGGGAGACACAACCATATAACCCTAACCCTAGGGTTTCTTAGGGGAGTTGGCCCTCTTCTCCCGCCTCTCATTTCTTTCCCCCTCTTCCCCGTTGTCCTCTCTGGACCTTCAGAGGCTTGGCCAGCCACCTGTCAAAGTCCATGGTGATTACAACGAGAAGAGACCCGTCACACACCTCCCATAAATGGTTAAAGGTGATTCAGATGTTCATCTCGTTTCACTGATTGGTATCCGTGGGAACCAAACTGTGGAAGCCAAAACCTCTCCCCATTTCACTGATTGGAATCCATTTGATCGTATTGGGAAATTGTTGGGTTGCTTCTATGTGTTTTTCAACTCCAAATTCATCTAATTTTGTGCATCGCATCAGCAACAACAAAACTCCAAATTTATCCGATTTTGGATAGGTTATATTAGCACCTCAATAAATGATGAATCTTTGATGTTGTAATGTCCTGATCCATCTTGCGGTGCTACTATTGGTTAAGATATGATCAACATTTTGGCATTTTGGCATCTATGAAAATAAAGGAGAAATATTCCCGTTACCTACTTAGGTCTTATATTGAAGACAATAGGAAGACCAAATGGTGTCCTACACCAGGCTGTGATTATGTTGTTGGTAGTGAGAGTCATGATGTTATGTGCAAATGTTCATATGGCTTCTGTTGGAATTGTACCAAGGAAGATCATCGTCCAGTGGACTGTGGCACTATAGTCAAGTGGATTCTGAAGAATATTATTAAATCTGAAACCCATATCTGTTATTCAATTCATAGCTTGTGTAAGGTATTTGATATATGTGCCTCGATCTCCTTATTTATTTATGGATTCCTTCTCATTCATGTTGAAGCAAAGCCAAAAACCCATATTGCAATTTCACCACCGACAACTTAACAGAGATCGAGGATGAAAGCAGTCACCGCCTCATCAGACTTTGTAGAGACCCTTTTTCTAGAATAAGCTCGTCTCATCTGACAACTCATCGGACTTTGCAAATCATAAACCTTCATTCAAATGCCTCTCTCTTTTGGTGGAAGAGGAGGAAACAAGGGGAACTATGAACAGTGGAGACTTGGAGAGAAGGTCATGGAGGTGAGGAGAGAGAGTGAAAGAGAGAGAGAGGATAGAGAAGAACCACTGCTTCCAAAGGTTACAACGACGTTAGTGGCTTCGTTGATAGTCCACTATGTGACAAAGGAGGTGAAGAGAAAGTGAGAGAGAAGAGAAAAGAACAATTGCATATAAAGGGTATTTTTGGAATTTTTGAAAAAAAGTATCGGTTACGTGATGTCATATGTGCTGGAGTGTGATGGAAAGTTAACGACAATAGAGATTTTAGACAATTATCAAAAAACTTACGAGTACTCTAAGACAATATGTAAACAGTAAGGGTAGAGTTAGTCGATTAGCTAAACATGGGGTAGTTTAAGAAAGTTGCCTTTTTTTATTTCAGTTATGAAAACAAAAAACACATGACACAACCAAGAAAATATTTATTGTGTATTTTTTAAAAAACAATTTATTTTTAAAACTACATTCTTTTGATTTATTTTTGAAATTGACAATAATAAAAATAATTCATGTTACAAAATACCTGTTTATCAAATCCATAATGTGTTTCTATAATATCCCTTAAATAAACTCTTAGTGGAGCAAAGAATCCTCACTCTCCTACTTTAGAAGGTGATGAGGGGCGATTTGGCCCTCTAGTGACATTGCACCACGTGGCGACCTTGAACCGTTGCTTAACACCTTAGCATCATGTATGCAAGGCAGGTCTGTAGGCACCTCGGCCCATGACCAGGTCGCCAATCTCAAACCAACTTGCCCATCGCATGACCAGGTTGGCCATCACAGGACCATGTTGTCTATCAAAGGACCAAGTCGCCAATCACAAGACTAGGTCAGCCATTACAAGACCAGGTCACCCATTGCAAAACTAGTAGGGGTGTAAACATATCAAATTCAAATTGGATTAGTCAATATCCAAATTCGAATCCGATAAAAAAATTTGATATCCGAATTCAATTCAATATCCGACAGATATCAAAAATTAATATTCAAATTCAAATCCAATTAAATATTCAAATATTTGATTCAATTCGAATTTGATTAATTAATTATTTTAGGTAACTAATAAATATCTTATTTATATAAAGTATATAAATGTATAAATTACTTATATAATTTAATTATTATATATATAAATTATATAAAACATTTAAAAATTGTATATATTATATATAAGAATTAAATAATCGATTGAATTCGAATATTTATCGAATCGAATCAGGCCATATCCAAATTCGAATCCAATTAGCTATTTGCTAAGAATAGGATATCCGAATTTGATCGGTTAGATATTCGAATTATCCGAATTCGATTTGATTATGTTGAATCTCGAATTCGAAATTGGATTTTTGAATACCGTTGACACCCCTAAAAACCAGGTCGCCCATCACAGGACCAAGTCAACTATCTCTAGACCAGGTCAGCCATCGTAGGATTGACTAGGGACGTCGGCACAAGGGGCAACCTCTCTTTGCCGACCTAGTTGAAGCGCAATTGGTGACTTGTAGGACATTGTGGCCAACCCACATCATGACTGGGCTATCATCTCCGGATCCTCCAAGATCACATTGCCACATCACGGAGTTTGTTCCCACCCCGACCCGCTTTGGAGGCAACTGGATGAACTCTATCGCTTTACATGGAAATTGCCTTTGAGAGAGGTGGGCCGATAAGCCACTTCCCCCCAGAGATCTCAGGCATGCAGCGTGAAGCCCACAACAACCTACGCCTATATAAAGGCATCCCAATGATCAGTAAATATATGTGCAATTTAGCTCTCAAGCATACTAGCTCTCTTGCTTTTTAGCTACCCAAATACTTTGCATTAACTTAAGCATGAGAGTGCCCACCCCAAGTAAAATAACCCAGACACTCTAATACTGTTTCCTTACAACTCGACCGAATAACCTCATCAGTCCTACATCCAAATTGCCCACCAGCAAGGAGCACCCAATCACGCATAATTCATGTTATAAAATACCTATTTATCAAATCCATGATATATTTTTATAATATCCATTAAATAAACTCTTAGTGAAGCAAGGAATCCTCACTCTCCTACTTTGGAAGGCATGGATAATAATAGAGTATAATTGAATAGAATAGAGTCGTAATAATAATAATAATTCATATATAATATACTATAGAAAGAATAAGGAAAAGGGAATGACTCCTTTTCCTAATGTTTGATTTGATGATGATGATCAAATGCACAAAGGGGAACGTGGACTTTTAACAACCCACGTTACAACTTAGAAGTTGACAAGGTAAAACCCATTTGCCTTCGCCTTTATGACTTACATAATTATTGCAGTTTTTGATCTAGTTTAATATATTATTTGCATAATCAATAAAAAAATAACATACTGTGGTGGGTGGTAGGTCAGTGGCAATGGATAGATAGAATAACTTCTTAAAAGTTTGTACGCGCTTTACTTTTGGTGTATTCATATCCATCTTTAGGCGGTTAGAT
Source organism: Nelumbo nucifera (assembly GCF_055504915.1). NCBI lineage: Eukaryota > Viridiplantae > Streptophyta > Magnoliopsida > Proteales > Nelumbonaceae > Nelumbo > Nelumbo nucifera. The sequence goes on along the minus strand of NC_142654.1, from coordinate 68,140,133 downwards.
TTTGAGAATTCAAATCTCTCTTACACATAAAAATGCAAAAGTATCTCCATCCTACCATTTTCGCATTTAAGAATAGGGCGGATTGAATGCAGAACTCATATCTAATTTCTATTATTTCTTGTTATATATAAATAATAAATAAGTAAAATAATATGAACAAACATAAAAAATTTTAATACATATAAACTACAAATCAAACTTCACATAAATTCAAAATTTTAATAAATTCAACACCTAATACTTAAAACCCATATGCTTTCCAACAATGTGTTCGAATTTAGCCTAATACCATACCTTGTCGGTACTTGTACTGGTTATAGAATTTCAAAACTCATTTCCACCCAAAAATCTACCATTTAAGTAGAAAAACACCCGTCGAAAGAAGTATCGGACAAATCACATGATTCACATTTGATACATCATTGTAATACATCAAAAGTGTCATAGACCTGCACTAAAACAATAAAATCAAGACCTTTGATGTCTTATTATGCCCAATTCATGCAGTGATATCTTGATGGGAGCACTTCAATATATCGAATGCCTTGATTATGGTTTTAGCCCTACAGTAGGACACTATCATAGAAAAAGTGAACTCACTTACCAAGTAAGATATAAATTACGATACATATTTTGGGCGCATTATTATTTACATACTAGCCGAGGGGAAGCAGGGTTGGAATGGAAGTGTTGACCCATTGACCTGGTTCTTAGCCCAAAACCCTTGAATCGAGCAATGACTCATTGACCTGAGCAGTCAAACTATTGACCCGTTGAACGGTTTTTAGCCGTTTTTTTATTTTTTTAATCGGGAATCTTTTAGGCAACCAACTCCGTTCTATCCTAATCTCGGTTCCTAACCAAAAATCATTGAATCGGTCAATGATCCATTGACCTAGGCAGTCAAACCGTTGACCCGTTTAATGGTTTTTGGTCTTTTTTTATTTTTTTAATTTTTATTGTCAGAACGGGCCATTCGTTCGAACTAAACAGTCAAACCATTGACCCGAAAACCGGTGGCCATAACGGTTCCGTTTTCAGGTTGTATGAGTCACACGCTCGAATGACATAACATGTATGGTACTGTGGAATGGACCTCACACACTCAATTTTTTGCCTGTAATTTTTGTTGTCAGAATAGGTCGTTCGTTTTTTTATTCTTTTAATTGGGAACTAATGAGGGTGGATTTGGCCCTCCAATGACAATATGACACCTGACACCTCATGACAACTAAGTGCTAACTACACCAGGCAGCTCGCCACTTACAGGCAGCTCACCACTTCCAAGCAACTCGCTGCAGGCATCTCACCACTTACAGGCAACTCGTCACCATGCAGCACTTATAGGTAGCTTGCCACCATGCAACACTTACAGACAGCTCGCCACCATGCAACACTTACAGGCAGCTCGCCACCATGCAGCCTGGCACCTTACAAACAACTCGCCACCATGCAGCCTAGCACCTTACAGACAACTCGCCACCAAGCAGCTCGGCTCCTCACAAGCAACTCGCCACTAGGCAGCTCGGCACTTCACAGGCAGCTCGACCACCGCATGACAATTCCAAGGAGCTGGGCAACCTTACCAATTGGTGGCTTTATCCCCACCTACCCCACATTTTACGGGATTGTGACTTGTAACGATTATATTTGCTCACCCACTCCCCGATTCAGGTGAAGATGAGCAACCTTACCGGTTGGTGGCATTATCCCCACCTAACACGAAAACAGATCCCATCACAGCGGTAATCCAGGAACTGCTCCACCAAACCCATGAAGACTCCAGTATATAAAGACCTCACCCCCCAGGAGCGAAGGGAGAAAAAGAGGGGAGAAAAGAGGGGAAAAAGGGTGATCTCTGCTCTCTAGCTCTCTCATTCTCTAATATCATTTTCAGCTCACTATTAAGTGCTGACTTAGCTATCGGAGAGTCCCCGCCGGGTAAGCCACCCTGGGTTCTCTGATTCAGTTCTTGTAGGCAACCAGTTCTCATTGTCTACAAAGATACGCAGATCATCTCCTGCAGGGAGCAGCCGGGTTGCACTACACTAGGGAGCTCTACTCCAGCCTCTAAGTCATCGGCCACTTGGGAGCAAACGAGATGACGAGGTACTTAGCCAAAAAAAATGATACGTGACCGGATTCGGTCACATCTATTGGCGTCGTCTGTAGGAATACGCTACAAAAAACTAAGTTCTCATCATACAAAAAGCTAAGTTCTCTTCTCCCATAAAGCTAAATCCTCACTTTTTAGAAACTGAAGCTCTCGCATTACGAGGCGGATGCAGCGCAATGATAGCTCTAAGGCGCAGCCTGGCAGCCTGGCGCGACCTGGCACGGGCGCCTACCTGGCGGCCTGGCCCAGGCGCGAACTAACAAACTGATAAAACACTTCCTCATCACTTAAGGCCTAGTCGCCTCTTCGGCATGGGCGAGCTAGTCCCAGTCGACTCCTCGGCATGGTCACTTAAGATCCAATCGCCTCTTCAGCTTGGGCAAAGTCCAGGAGTGGACTACGAGTCGCTCCCAAAGCCTAAGGGCTACAATACTGCAGAAGACCCAATCGCCTTTTCGGCATGGGCAAGCAAGTCCCAGTCGCCTCCTTGGCATGGACACTTAAGACCCAGTCGCCTCTTCGGCATGGGCGAGCTAGTCCTAGTCGCCTCCTTGGCATGGGCACTTAAGGCACAATCGCCTCTTCGGCATGGACAAAATCAACAAGAGTGAACTACGAGTCGCTCCCAAAGCCTAAGGGCTACAATACTACATAAGACCCAGTCGCATCTTCGGCATGGGCAAAGTTCAGGAGTGGACTACGAGTCACTCCCAAAGCCTAAGGGCTACAATAATGCATAAGACCTAGTCGCCTCTTCGACATGGGCAAAGTCCAGGAGTGGACTACGAGTCGCTCCCAAAGCCTATTGGCTACAACACTGCATAAGACCCAGTCGCCTCTTCGACATGGGCAAAGTCCAGGAGTGGACTACGAGTCACTTTCAAAGCCTAAGGACTACAATACTGCACAAGACCCAGCCGCCTCGTCAACATGGGCAAAGTCAAGGAGAGTGGACTACAAGTCGCTCCCAGAGCCTAAGGGCTAAAGTAACGAACTGGCAGACACCTCGGCACCTTACGGGCAGCTCACTTCCAAGCAGCTCCCAAAGCCTAAGAAACTAAATCAGCGCTTACGAGCTTGTCGAATTCTGGGCCAAAAGGAGAAATCTACTCCCTTTGCCGAGTTACTTTCAGCTCAGGAGTGGTGAGCAAATGTTGAGGGTGGATTTGGCCCTCCAATGACACCTGGCACCTCCTGACAATTAAGTGCTAACTACACCAGGCAGCTCGCCACTTACAGGCAACTTGCCACCATGCAACACTTACAGGCAGCTCGCCACCATGCAGCACTTACAGGCAACTCGCCACCATGCAACGCTTAAAGGCAGCTCGCCACCATGCAGCACTTGCAGGCAGCTCGCCACCATGCAGCTTACAGGCAGCTCGCTACCCAAACAGCTCGACACTTCACAGGCAGCTCGACCACCGCATGATAATTCCAAGGAGCTCACCACCGTACCCCGCATTTTACGGGATTGTGACTAATAACGGCTATATTAGCTCACCCACTCCCCGATTCAGGCGGAGATGGGCAACCTTACCGGTTGGTGGCATTATCCCCACCTAACACGGAAACAGATCCCATCACAGCGGGAATCCAGGAACTGCTCCACCAAACCCACGAGGACTCCATTATATAAAGACCTCACCCCCCAGGGGCGAAGGGAGAAAAAGAGGGGAAAAAGGGTGATCTCTGCTCTCTAGCTCTCTCATTCTCTGATATCATTTACAGATCACAATTAAGTGCTGACTTAGCCATCGGAGAGTCCCCGCCGGGTAAGCCACCCCAGGTTCTCTGATTCAGTTCTTGTAGAAAACCAGTTCTCGCCGTCTACAAAGATGCGCAGATCATCTCCTACAGGGAGCAGACGGGTTGCACTACACTAGAAAGCTCCACTCCAACCTCTGAGTCATCGGCTACTTGGGAGTAGACGAGATGATGAGGTACTTAGCCAAAAAAAAAATGATACGTGACAGGATTACGTCACATCAGGAACCATATAGGCAACCAATTCCGTTTTACCCCAATCCCAGTCCCTAGCCAAAAATCGTTGAATCAGTCAACAACCCATTAACCTGAGTGGTCGAACCATCAAATCGTTGACCCATTTAATGATTTTTTGTTTTTTTTTTTGTCTGGACGGGTCGTCCGTTCGAACTGGATGGTTGAATTGTCGATCTAAAAACCAATGGCCAGAACGATTCCATTTTCCGATTGTATGAGTCACACGCCCGAATGACATAACATGTATGATACTGATCAATGGACCACATACACTCAATTTTTTGCTTGTAATTTTTTGTTGTTAGAATGGGTTGTCCGTTCGAACCGGACGATCGAACCATCGACCTGAAAACCAGTGGCCATAACGGTTCTATAAATTTTTGTTGTCAGAACGAGCCATTCGTTCGAACCGTCGATACAAAAACCAGTGGCCATAATGGTTCCATTTTTGGGTCGTATGAGTCACACCCTCGAATGACATAACACGTTTGATACTACTTAATGGACTTCACAAACCCAAATTTTTTCTATAATTTTTGTTGTTAAAATGGATTGTTCATTCGAACCGGATGATTGAACCGTCGACTCGAAAATCGGTGGCTAGAATGGTTCCGTAGTTTTTTGCTTGTAATTATTGTTGTTAGAACGGGCCATTCGTTCGAATCGGATATCGAACCGTCAGTTGTCAGAACGTTATTAATCACATTTATCAATAATAGTAAGTAATTATACTATTTAATTAAATAATCATTAATGATACTTTTTATGATACTATTTAGTTATTTTTAATATAACGGTAATTATTAAATTTATGAATAGGATTTATTAACAATATTCATTAAATTAATAATTACCAAATTTAAATTAAATTAAATTAACAATATTTATCAGTAATAGTCAGTAATTAAAATATTTTATTAAATAATCAATAACAATACTTTTAATAACATTTTTAGTTATTTTTAATATAACAATAATTACTATATTTATTAACCGAATTTATTCATAAAAGTATTTATAATTTTAATTCAAAATAAATATTTGTTTATTAACAATGTTTATAGTAATGGTAATTGATGGGGGGTGATTTGACCCGACCTCCTAACCCGGTGACACGTGGACATGACTCGACGTAAATGACAGCTTAGCCACAACTCAGCGTAATGAGCCCGCTGAAACCCAGCCTGAATAGCTTGCCACAAGACAGCTCGCTATTGGAGCTTGCTACAAAGGAGCTCGCTATTGAGTAACCCGGAGTCTTCGGGAAACTTCTTATCCGACAAGATCATGCCTGTCAGACTGCTCCCACGTCTCTTGTCTGGCGACGCAACGCCAGCTCTGCCTAATGTCTCTCAACTGACGGGACCGTACTCTGCGACGGTTACCTACACCAATCGAATCAGCCTGGCGAATAACGGCTGTAGCAGAGAATCAGAGGCGGTTACACCCGATTTGACAAAGCATTAGTATATAAAGGCCCCGATTCCCAAGGGGCAAAGGGAATTTTTTTTTAGTAAGTGCGCATCTCCACTCCTAGCTGATTTTCCCTTACAACTCTCTAAGCTCTCCACCGAGTTCTAACTTAAGCATCGGAGTGTTCCCGTCAGGCGAGCTCCCTGGGAATCCTTCGCCTTCTTCTCCTTTTCAGGTGTTGTCCGTTGCTAGTTAGGAGCGAGGCCCCTGCCAGCTAGGAGTGACCAGATCGCGCTACATCATTTGGCGCCATTTGTGGGAATACACTTCAAAAAGCCTCTCACCAAGCAACTTCAGTAAGACTTCAATGGCTTCCTGCAGCAACGCTGGACGTAGTGCCGACCAAAACACCTCCGGGGAACGACCTCAACTCCCTACCGTCTGCATTGACCAATTCACTGTACCCCTCTCCGCGGACGGAGTCCCTACCCTGAGCGCGCCTCAGGTCATGGCGCTAGTAAATGCTCCACTCCCTTCGCCGGTAGAGGCAACCTTTGCAGAATCGTCAATTCTCCCGGTGGCCGGACAGAACCAGCTAGAAAACTTGGTACACTGTGTGTGAGCTATGCAAGCTCAAATGCAGCAGGTCCACCAGTTCCAGTTGTACCAGCAGCAAATGCTCCACCACGTCTGCCAACAGCAGTACCAACAATAGTTCCCATCGCTGCCTCAGCATCAATAGCAAGTTCCACCTCGACACCCCGCTACACAGCAGGCCAAGCCCCGCCGTCGCAGCGAGTGTCTCCCCGGCCGAGGAGAGACCTCCCGAACTCAAAACCCTCTCGGAAGCTAGGTCTCATCCCATGGTAGGAGGGAAAGACAATTTACTCCCCCCACCTCGCAGCCTGTAGTCAGGTTGGGGGCCTCTCAGCCAGTCAGACCCCCGTCGCCTCGGCCTTCACAGTTCGAGCTTCCACTCGCCGAGAACCAGTTCGAGGTCCTGGCCACGAACTGTAGACAAGGCCCTTCAGTTCACAGCAATCCAAGCCCCACCCTGTGCCCATCGAGCTCGGCAACACAGAAGCAAACGGTACTAACGCCGAGCCAGCGAAGAAGCGGAGACGCCGCCGAACTGCCACTCACAACCTGCCCGAGCTCAAGGATAAGGAAGAGGTGAGCTCGGACGAAGTGAAAGCCACTCCGCTCCCCTCAGTGTCATCCCCCCTGTCTCCAGAACTTCTAGCCGTCCCCATGCCTAAGGACTTCAAGGTCTCTCCCTTGGACAAGTATGATGGATCGTTCGATCCGAATGACCATGTCGACGCCTTCCAGTCGCAGATGCACTTAGCAAGGGCCAGTGAGTCCTGCATGTGCGTGGCCTTCTCCACCACCTTCAAAGGAGTAGCCCGCACATGGTACAGGAACCTCGCACTCGGGTCAATAAGAAGCTGGGCGCAGTTCGTGCAAGTCTTTACCTCCCATTTCGTCACCAGCAAGCGGTGCTCGAGAACCCAGGAGAGCCTCCTCGGCATAGTCCAGAGGGAAGGGGAGCCTATCTGCACCTACATCAAGCGATTCAATGACACTTGCCTACAGATACCCCACTTGGACCCTGCAGTGCGACTTACAGCAGCCAAGAGAGGCATCACGCACAAAGAGTTCAAGTGGCATGTAGTTGTTAACCAGCCTAAGACTATGACCGAGTTCCTCAAGCTCGCAGACCAGTTCATGGGGACGAAGGAGGAGATTAACTAGAAGAATGAAAATGTGTCTGAAAAGAGCAAAAGAGAAATTGAGTCAACGACCCACGGGGACAGCAAGAAGAAGAAAGACCCAGCTCAGGGGGCAAGACCAGGTCAGCCTTTCCGAGCCCCTCCAGCAGAAAGAACTAACTACACACCCCTAAACGCGAAGCGGTCCGAGATCCTCATGGCAATCAAAGACGCCCCGTATGTGAAGTGGCCACCCCGGCTGAAAGGGGACCCCAATGTAAGAAATAAGAATATGTATTGTAGTTTTCATAAAGATCACGGTCATAGTACCGAGAATTGTAAGAACCTCCGCGACGAGATAGAAGAGCTCATCCATCGCGGATACTTAAGAAATTTTGTACAAAACAGTAATAATAAAGCAGGTCGGCAGGGGAAGCAAGGTAGAGATGCTCCCGAGTCCAGTAGCGGGGAAGCAGAGCAGCCGCAGCGGTAGTCCCCTGAAGAGAGGTCAGTTCCGGGGGACCATTCATGTGATCGTTGGAGGATCGATCGTCACGGGCTGCACCTCATCTGCAGCTCGGACATCAGCCCGTGAGGTCGGAAGGGAAGAGCAGAACCCCCCGAAGCAGCCAAGGACAGAAGATCCGATCTTCTTCACCGAGGACGACGCGCGCGGGGTCCACTACCCCCACGATGATGCGCTCGTCATGAAGATAAGGATTAGTGACTTCGAAGTCAAGCGTGTCCTCGTTGACTCCGGCAGCTCGGCAGACATTCTTTCCAAGGCAGCATTCGACGAGCTTCAGCTCCAAGAGAGCGATCTCAATCCCGCAAGTACTCCCTTAGTAGGTTTCAGCAGAGAGGAAGTCAGGCCCCTGGGGAGAATCACGATACCTATGGAAGTCGGCACCTGGACTAGCATATTGAGGCTTAACCACGACTTCTTGGTGGTCGCAACTCCCTCCCCGTACAATGCCATAATAGGACGACCCATCACCCACGCTCTACGTGCAGTGGTTTCCACCTATTATTTGGTGATAAAGTTCCCCACGGACTTCGGAGTTGGGGTAGCACGAGACGATCAACTCGAGTCTCGCAAGTGCTACGTCACCGCCCTCAAAGGGAAAGCCAAGGTGGCTGATGACCTCGAGCTGGAGCGTCCTACGGAGCAATGCAAAGAGCGAGCTACACCTACGGAAGAGACTGTTCCCGTGCCCACTTCAGTGGAGGACCCAGCTCGGACACTCCAGATCGGTGCTTCAGTCCAGGAGCCCCTGCGATCTCAACTGGTAAGTTTTTTACTTCAAAATTTAGATGTTTTTACATGATCCGCGGCAGAGATGCCCGGCGTAGACCATATCATCATAACTCACTGGCTAAATACTGATCCTGTAGTTAGGTCTGTTAGACAAAAGAAACACAACTTAGCCTCGGAGCGCTGGAGAGCAGTTAACAAGGAGGTCGGGAAGCTCCTCGCAGCCAACCCAGTCCTGGTAAAGAAGGCCAATGGTAAATGGCGCATGTGCGTCGATTATACCGACCTGAACCAAGGTTGTTCGAAGGATTGCTTCCAACTCCTCAAGATTGACCGCCTGGTGGACGCGACCTCAGGGCATGAGTTGCTGAGTTTCCTGGACGCCTACTCGGGCTATAACCAGATAAGAATGGACCTTGCCGATGAAGAAAAAACAACTTTTATAACTGAGCTAGGTCTGTACTGTTACAAGGTCATGCCATTCGGACTGAAAAATGCTGGGGCTACCTTCCAAAGATTTGTAAATAAGTTGTTCGCGTCATTGATTGGCAGGAAAATAGAATGTTATGTAGACGACATGGTCATCAAAACTCAGTTTTCAAATGATTTAATAAAATATTTGCATTCTGTTTTTAAAATTTTGCGTAAGTTTAACATGAAACTAAGCCCAAACAAGTGTGCCTTCGGTGTCACCTCGGGTTGATTTCTAGGGTACATCGTCAACCAGCGTGGCACTGAGGCCAACCCGGATAAAATTAAGTCTATCCTAGGTATGAGACCACCCCGAAAATTGAACGAGGTTCAGAAGTTGAATGGTCGTATAGCCGCCCTGAGCCGCTTCATATCCAAATCGGCAGATCGCTGCCTGCCTTTCTTTAAGGCAATTAAAAGCAAAGGCCTTGAATGGACCGAAGAGTGCCAGCTCGCATTCGACGAGCTCAAAAGGTACATCGCCAGTATCCCAGTCTTAACCCGGCCCGATGAGGGTGATGTTTTGGAGTTGTACCTCTCTGCAAGTGACGATGTGGTCAGCTCGGTATTAATAAGAGAAGTAGATCGGGTCCAACGACCTATCTATTATGTTAGGAAAGTGTTGCAGGGTGTAGAGACGAGGTATCCATGGATTGAAAGTTGGCGTATGCGCTAGTCATTGCAGCTCGGAAGCTCCATCTGTACTTCCAAGCTCATACTATCGTCGTCCTCACCAACAAGCCTCTGAGGCAAGTCTTGCTCAAGCCCGAGGTCTCTGGTAGGTTGACAAAGTGGGCCATCGAACTCAGCGAATACGACCTCCAGTACAAGCTACGAAGTGCTATCGAGGCCCAAGCCTTAACTAACTTTGTCGCAGAATGCACTTTCAGCACCGAAGTTGCCAGGCCGGTAGAGCCCGAGGCCCCCAGGTCGGATGAGCCCCAAGTTCCCAGGCCGGTTGAGCTCGAGCACCATGAGGTAGCAACTAGTGCAGCTTCTCTCCTAGTTAGATCGAACCCGAGCTGGGATGAAGAGCCTTGGATCCTTCACGTGGATGGCTCATCCAACCAGCAGGGCAACGGAGCTAGAATCATTTTGTATGGGCCAAGCTGGGTGAAACTGGAGTATGCGTTACGCTTTGAGTTCGGCGTGCAACAATGAAGCGAAGTACGAGGCGTTAATAGCCGGGTTGGCTCTAGCAAATGAAGTTAAAGCCAAGCACATCATCATCTGTAGTGATTCTCAGCTTGTGGTCAACTAAGTTACAGGTGAATATGAAGTTCGCGAGCCAACCATGATCGCCTACTTAGCCAAAGTAAGAGAGGCTTTGCTCAACTTTCAGTCTCACTTCATCAAGCAAATCTCGAGATCTTAGAATGCTGAGGCCGACGCCCTGTCCCGTTCAGCCAGCACCAGTGATAATACCATGAGAACCGTGTACGTAGAGAACTTGCCTTGGCCTAGCATTCTCGAGGGGGTAGGGGAGGTCGGTCCTGTCGAGCTGGATCGACCCGCTCGCGAGCTTCCTACTGCACGGAACCCTCCCTGTGGATCGTAATGCCGCCAGAAGGGTAGAGCGGTAGGCGGCTAAATACGTCATGATAGACGAATGGCTGTACCGAAGGTCTTACACGCTCCCCTATCTGCGCTGCTTGCGACCTTCCGCGACACTCACGAGGACCTGTGCGGTGGACACTTGGAGGGCAGGGCTCTCGCCCAGAAAGCACTACGGCAGGGATACTACTGGCCAACGGTGAAGGCAGATGCGATCGGGCTCGTCAAAAGATGTGACAAGTGCCAGAAGCACGCCAACATCCACCACCAGCCCGCTGCTGACCTGAAGTATCTCACCAGCCCGTAGCCTTTCGCACAGTGGGGGATCGATATATTCGAACCATTTTCGCCCGCAATAGGGCAGAGGTGGTTCTTAGTGGTGGCAGTTGATTATTTCACTAGATGGGTAGAAGCTGAACCTCTCACAATTATCACAACGCGGAATGTACATAACTTTTTCTAGAAGAATATAGTGTGCCGTTTTGGACTACCCCGAGTACTAATCTCTGACAATGGTAAGTAGTTCGAGGATATTAAATTATAGAACTGGTGCAAAGATATGGGAATTCAACAAAACTTCACCTTGGTAGCACACCCTCAAGCAAACGGTCAAGCGGAGGTCACGAACAGAGCCATTCTCCGCGGACTGAAGGCACACCTCGACCGAGCTAAGGGACTATGGGTAGACGAGCTACCCATGGTAAAGACTATGGGTTTATCAGACCACGGTAAAGACCGCAACAGACGAGACCCCCTTCAACCTTACTTATGGCACTGAAGCAGTCATCCCAGCCGAGATCGAGTTTCCCACGCTATGTCTAGAAGTGTATGACGACAAAACAAATGAAGACGAGATACGCACCAACCTCGACCTACTTGACGAGGTACGGGACCTCACATACATTAGGACCGTGGCCTACCAACAGAGAGTAGCTCGGTACTATAATGCTAGGGTCAAGAAGCGAAACCTCCACGTCAGAGACCTGGTTCTTCGTAAAGTTATGGTGCCTGAGCCCGGTGTAGGTAAGCTCGGGCTAAATTGGGAAGGCCCCTACTGAGTAAAGCGGGTGCTCGGGGAGGGAACGTATGAGCTCGAAACCCTAAAAGGGAAACAAGTACCTCGAGCATGGAATATTGTCAACTTAAGGCAATATTACCTGTAATCATCGAGTTGAGTGGACTACAAATCGCTCCTAGAGCCTAAGGGTCAATATGCCGACCTAACAAAGACCTTGACACTACAAGACCCAGTCGCCTCTTCGGCATGGGCGAACTTTAGAAGGGGGTGGACCGTAGTCGCTCCTAGAGCCTAAGGGCCAATACGTCGAGCTAACAAATGACCTCGACACTATAAGACCCAATCGCCTCTTCGGCATGGGCAAACTCTAGGAGAGTGGACTATAAGTCATTCCCCCAGCCTAAGGGCTAAAACGCCGAGCTAACGAAGACCTCGACACCGTATAGGACCTAATCGCTTCATCGGCATAGGCTAAGTATTAGTACCAAAGGTGCAGGCAGCTCGGGTGTGAATCCTGTGATGCATAGCCCGCCCCGGTATACAAGTTGGACCCGTTAGGGACAACCGACTTCAACTTCAGTAACCCAGGTGTAGACAGGTCGGGCATATGCCTTACTATGTTGCTCACCTCAGTGTACATCATAAAATAACCCCTACTAAGTACGGGGAGATAGCTCGGGGTGACGGTAGTCGATAAACCCCACTTCAGGTACTCAGACATTATTGGACAAGACAGGGGACTCACCAGAAAAAATGAACTGAGAAAGCGACGCGAACGGGGAGAGCTCGAGCAAACAAGGCAAAGGCGTAACCTCAAAACCAGAAGCAAGGCAAGTTGGCGTAAAAAAAAATGATGCCTGGGGCCCTTCTATTTATAGCCACTGTGCCCGAAAGCCAACGGCTCCGATTAAAGTGAATCCAACGGCTCACAATAAAGACGGTCGCACGTCTTCTGAAATTGAAGGCAGTTTGGCGCGTTTTTTGGCGCCCGGAAAACCTGAAAACCACGTGCAGTCGGTCAGAGTAATTTGAATTGCAGGTCAAATCCACCCGTCATTTCGTGAACTCCCCGTGCTAAAGCAAGACCCTTAGCCCGAGGAGTGGGGGGCAATTGATGGGGGGTGATTTGACCCGACCTCCTAACCTGGTGACACGTGGACATGACTCGACATAAATAACAGCTTGGCCACAACTTGGCGTAATGAGCCCGCTAAAACCCAACCTGAACAGCTCGCTACGAGGGAGCTCGCTATTGAGTAACCCGGAGTCTTTGAGAAACTTCTTATCCGACAAGACCGTGCCTGTCAGACTGCTCCCACGTCTCTTGTCTGGCAGCGCAGCACCTGCCAGTCCAGAGGACTGCGCCCACGTCTCACATTAGGCAGCGTCATGCACGCCATATCTGATGGGACCGTACTCTGCGATGGTTACCTGATGGGACCGTACTCTGCGATGGTTACCTGCACCAATCGAATCAGCCTGGCGAATAACGGCTTTAGTAGATAATCAGAGGCGATTACACCCGATTTGACAGAGCATCAGTATATAAAGGCCCCGATTCCCAAGGGCAAAGGGAAGTTTTTTTTGAGTAAGTGCGCATCTCCACTCCTAGCTCATTTTCCTTTACAACTCTCTAAGCTCTCCACTGAGTTCTAACTTAAGCATCGAAGTGTTCCCGCTGGGCGAGCTCCCCGGGAATCCTTCATCTTCTTCTCCTTCTTAGGTGTTGTCCGTTGCCAGCTAGGAGCGAGGCCCCTGCCAGCTAGGCGTGACCAGATTGCGCTACATCAGTAATTATTAATTATAATCACTAATTATATATTTATTAAATTACTATAATAATCTATAATTTTTAAAATTGGGTTGCTAAATTTATTAACAATATTTATAATTTTAATTTAAAGTAAATATCTAATTATTAACAGTGTTTATAATATCAGTAATTATTAATTATAATCACTAATTATATATTTATTAAATTACTGTAATAATCAATAATTATTAAATTACAGTAATTAATTACTATAATAATCAGTAATTATTGTTATCTTATATATATCTATTAATAGGAAATGGATGCAGAGAGCACTCATTTCCTATTAATAGATACACTAGCGGAGGGGCCCTGCTCCGTAGGGGCTAGAATGGAACCGCCGACCTGTTGACCCGGTCTCTGGCTAAAAACCATTGAACCGGTCAATGACCCATTGACCCGAGTGGTCGAACCATCGACTCGTTGGCCCATAAAATGGTTTTTAGCTGTTTTTATTTTTTTAATTGGGAATTGATGAAGGGAAATTTGGCCCGACCTTGTAACAGAGAGGCACATGGACGTGACTCAACACAAGTGACAACTCAACATGATCAGTTCGCTACAAAGCGACCTCGGGTACCCTGATACCCCGAACTAAAGCTATTCCGAACTAAGATCACCTCGGTATCAGATCGCGACCAGGATAATGATATCAAGTCCGCTACAGATTGAACCCGGACAGATGGACCACTTCGAAAAGAATCCACCTCAAGACAAGTCTACCTCAGTGTAAAATCACCTCAGTACTAAGGCACTTCGACATTCAGAGCATGTCGGGCAGCTCGCCACCAAGCAGCCCGACACTTCATAGGCAGCTCGCCACCAAGCAGCCTGACACTTCATAGTCAACTCGCTACCTAGTTTGGTCGACCTCCGCATGACAACCCCGAGGATCTCACCACCATACCCCGCATATTACGGGATTGACTTGTAACGACTATATTAGCTCACCCACTCCCTGATTCAAGCAGAGATGGGCAACTTTATTGGTTGGTGGCATTATCCCCACCTAACATGAAAGCGGATCCCATCACAACGAGGATTCAGGAACTGCTCCACCAAACCCGCAGGGACTCCGGTATATAAAGACCTCACCCCCCAGGGGCGAAGGTATAATGCGTAATCTTTGCTCTCTAGCTCTCTAACTCTCTGATATCATCTTCAAGCTCTCTACTACTAAGTGCTAACTTAAGCATCGGGGTGTCCCCCCCGGGTAAGCCACCCCGGGATCTCTGATTCATCTCTTGCAGGTTACTCAGTCCCCGTCGTTGTTGGCAGCCAGATCATCTCTAGCAGGGAGCAACCGGATTATGCCACATCAGGAATCATCCAGGCAATCGGTTCCGTTTTATCCTAATCTCGGTCCCTGGCAAAAACTCGTTGAATTGGTCAACGACCCATTGGCCCAGGCGATCGAACCATTGACCCGTTCAATGGTTTTTAGTCGTTTTTTAATTTTTTTTTTAATTTTTGTTGTCAGAACGAGCCATCCATTCAAACCGTCGACCCAAAAATCGGTGGCCAGAACGATTCCATTTTCAGGTTGTATGAGTCACATGCTCGAATGACACAACACATATGGTACTACTTAATGGACATCACACACTCAATTTTTTGCCTATAATTTTTGTTGTCAGAATGGGTATTCATTTTTTTTTAATTGGGAACCATCCAGGCAACCAGTTCTGTTTTACCCCAATCTCGGTCCCTGGCGAAAAACTGTTGAATTGGTTAATGACCCATTAACCTGAGTGGTCGAACCGTCGACCCGTTGACCCGTTTAATGGTTTTTGGTCATTTTTTTTATTTTTTAGTTTTTGTTGATAGAACGGGCCGTTCGTTCAAATCGGAGATCGAACTGTTAACCCGAAAACTGGTGGCCATAATGGTTCCATTTTCGAGTCGTATGAGTCACACGGTCGAATGACATAACATCATGGTTTTTAAAACCAACCCGGAGACCGAATCGATCAGGGGTCTGGTTATCGGGTCGAACGGTCAACCCATTCTAACAAAAAATAAATAAAAAATAGAAAAAATAAAAACGGTCAAAACCGTTCGAATGGTTCGATATCTAATTATTAACAATATTTATAATAACTACTATATATTTATATAATTAGATAATTATATAAACAATAATTAGATAATTATATTACAATATTTATAATTATATATAATAACTATTATATATTTATCTAATAATATTTGTATAACAAATAGGAAATTGGATTAACAATATTTATAATAACTATTATATATTTATATAATTAGATAATTGTATAAATCTAATTATCTAACAATATTTATATAATTAATAGGAAATGAATTACTCTCACATGGAAATTTACTCGCACTAGTAGATTTCATTTCTTTTATTATATATATATATATATATATAATAAAAGATAAGATTCGTTGATGAATTTTACTCATGGGTGTTTAACTTGTACAAATTCATCTGCATTACCTTGTTTATTTGTTTTAAAATCTACAGTCCATGTGAACGGGACGCATGCCAAGCAGAAGGGAAAGAGACAAAGCCACTTTCCCACTGGACCACCCCTCTGGTCCCCCCAGACCAGGTGGTGACTAGTGATGAGGCAGAATACAAATGCCTAAAGCTATTGGTGCCCTCATATATGCATTGGAGTCCATCCCTACTCCCAAGAAAAATAACAACCCCACCACAGGCATTGGTACAATTCATTGAATGAAAACTATCACTTACATCTGAATTGTAAATATCTTTCAAAAACTCTGAAACTGAAGACAAGTTTTGGGTGCCAGTGGGCTGCCTTGTCAAGCAAAACTAGGACTCGTCATGTTCTATATGAGATCAGCGTGAACTTACGGTCTGGGTCTGCTGTTCATAGAGCGATCCTCACAGCACTTCCTAGTCGCACATTGGAAACATCTTATGAGTGTTTTTATTGATGAGAGATATTCTCAATACATTGTGAAATATGTCCATTGTACAATGGAACAAGAAACCTAATAAGGAGTCTTGATTGTTTGTGTTTTTTGCATCATTTTTTTTTATCTACGATTTCCGTCCACAACCATGAATGTTCATGTCTACATAAAACCTAGCTTACCTTCAACCTTCAACCTCAATAAATCTCAATCTAATAGTTTCACTTGAAAATATAATGTTTCGGTTCCATGTGTGTGGATTCAACGCTGCCAATTCTTTCCATTTTACTCAAGTACCATGAACACGTGATGAGATGCAAAGCAAGGTATCCCATGCTGCACTGTTGTCATTTTGGTACCTAGGGTTCTTTTTGCTAAGCTTAATCTTTAGACTTTAATGATTTTGAACTGAAGTATGTCTTTCTCTTCATATTTTTTTCTCTAATGTATTGTCCTTTATTTCCTCTCCCTTCGCTAGTGATTCAGGCCTTTTGCCTCCATTTCGTGCTCCAGTAATCAAATCTGTGCATCCGGCCTGATGAATATATAGTAAGTATCTTTGGAGTTCGCACACTAATTTGGTCTTCATCATCAACTAATCCAACATCAAGTCTCATCCTTTCATCTAAAGTTGTTGAGAGCCCCATTAATCCATCAACATCCCTAACAATCGCAAACCCTACAATTCCCTCCAAATTAACCAATAGAATCCTTTGGCTCTCTTACCTTCACTATAAGAGCTTAATCAAAATGGACTGTGATGAATCCCAAGCATGCTTAAGAATTCACTTGCAATTGATGAAGTAGCATTGTCCAAACTCTTTTACGATAGAACTATACACAGTATGACCATTCTAAATTGAATGAGTAGTAAAACATGATTTTTAAAAATGGCTTAGAGATCGAACTAGTTAGGGGTCCGGTTATCGGATTGAACGGTTTAACCGTTTGAACCAAATAATCAACCCATTATAACAAAAAAAATGGTCAAAACTGTTCGAACGGTCGGTTAATCACCCGGGTTAGCAGTTTGCTGACCAAAATCAAGGGTTATGGGCAAATTTTCGATTATGGGAAAAACCAAAACTGGTCACCTGACCAATTCCTGGTTTTTCTGGTCCAACCATCCAGTCGGGTCCGTTTTTGAAAACCATGTAGTAAAAAGATATGAGACTTCAAATCAGAACAACTAAAGTTTTCATTATAACGAGAAAAGGTGTGAAAAATTAAAAAAATTCTGCCCTTAAATTTATTTTGAAAATTTAAGGAATAATGAAGAATAAATTTGAATGCAAAAGATAGTTTTAGAATAAAAAAAAACTATATAATTCATGTGACATGCGAATGGATTGTAAAGACACATAAACGATAGGAAAGATTTTGTCCATTAATTATTTTTTTTTCAAACAGTACGGGTTGGTTAATTATTTAACCTAAAAAAACCAAGACAAGTAATTAAATTCAGCCACTTCACATCCATTTGCAACTTTCAGGAGTTGAACGCTTACTTTGCCAGTTTTATTTTTTTCGACAACTTCGCCAAATTTTTGTGTTGGTCAGTGGTCATACATTAGACGAAGGCGGGATAAAGAAAAAGCAGCCGTTTGATTGAAATGTTTGTATATGGGTGTAAAATCACGGCCGTAGAATCCGCATAATCGGGTTGGTGATCTCATTTTACTTCCTAACTTACCCGGAGAGTTGGGGTTGGAGTTGGAGAGCACAGCTTCTGTATAAATCATAGACAAAACAATCTCCGCGGTTGCGAAGAGACGCCGCTCGACATTTTTTCTCTCCAGCACCAACTTAACAAACCCTAACTGTCTCCAGGCAAAAAATTTCAACAAGATTTCGTTGGTTCTTGTTGCTCTCTTTCCCACTTCTCGTCACATGTATCAGATCCCGTCGAGGTCAAAGCATATATGGTAGTCCTGATGCCGGAGACCTGCGTATTTTCTCCCATCGGCGGTTACTCGTCGAAAGTTCCCGACGCCCGGGATCTGGTGAAGTTCCCCCCCTCGCAACTCGTGCAGTAATTCCTATTTTAATTCACCGTCGGATACGATAATCGATCTGATACTGTTAAAGAAAGATCTGATCTTTTTTCTTCGTTTCTCCATCGAGTTTAGCTTTCCCTCTTTGTGGAGTGTAGCATCACAAATTTATAGATCTGCCCCCCCTCTCTCTCCCCCTGCTTATATACGCTAGGGTTTTGGGTTAAAATTTTCATAAACTTGGGGCTTTTTTAATAATGATTACTGTAATTGTTTTGTGTTATCTTTTGGTCATATGCCTTAGTAATTGTTCTTTGTAGGGTTTGTGCTCTTTTATTGATTATCCGATAAATGGATTTGTTTTATTTGTTTGATTATGTATTAATTAAAGTATTTTTGGTTCGCGCCTTTTTTTAATCATATGATTGAAAATCTTCTTCAATTTCTTCTTCTTCGTGGGTTTGTGGGTGCACCAGGAACCCATTTTATTAATTTGCTTAATTCGGATAAAGTTGGATCTGGATTTTATTAAAGAAATCTTTATACAATCTCCCTGTTACATCTGCTACTTTCTGTTTTAAGTTTCACTATTGTTGTTTCTGTTATGAATTCAATTATGTCTCGTATGTCTCTGATAGTTTGGAGCTTTAAGCAACTGAAATAATGGGTCGTTCAAAATTTTTTATTCAGGTTGCCTACGAGGAACTCTTGCAGGGTAAAATCGATCCAACTCGTTGCTATAGCAATGCTGACTATTCTGATCCGGAAGGCCATCTGCATGAATCTGAACACTGGGTTCTCCCCAGAAAGAGGCGGAAAACATTGTGGTCAGAGTATCCCATCTCAGTCCCTTGTACATGTATGAGCAATATCAATGATGTGGACTCGCCTCAACAATCTGACCACGAAGGCTGCTCTTCTTATGTGTATGAGTAAATGCTTGTTTTTCCTGGTGTTATTCCAAATTTGTATTTTGCAAACTTATTTTTCTTGGTTCACTTCTCCTGCAATGCAATCAACAGGTTCTCCCAAGATACTCATTTTTCTTCATCTGGATGCAATCTTAATGAGACTATGGGACCATATGTTGCAATGGAGGGCAATTGCCAATTGGTGAACAACAGTGGTGATGTTTCTCAGTCATGCAGTACTGGGAGGCCACCTTGCCAAGATAACAATTATGCAGGATTTTCTCATGCCCCTTCTGTTAGCGGTTGGATGTATGTTAACCAGAGTGGGCAAATGTGCGGTCCATACATTCAAGAACAATTATATGAAGGATTATCCACTGGATTTTTGCCAGAAGAACTTCCTGTCTATCCTGTTGTAAATGGAGTTGTAATCAATCCTGTACCCTTGAAGTACCTCAAGCAGTTTCCTGAGCATGTTGCCACCGGGTTTGCATATTGGACTTCAAGCATTGCAAGCACAATGCTGAGTGAACCCACAAATGGTTTTACTTCTTGCAACGGAGACTTGGCAACACATGGATGTACAGAAACTGTTTCTCATGTTGCACCTGCTAACATGCAAACAAACTCGGAGATAACTAACTGGACTTCATCAGAGCTGCCAATGGTATAACACTTGTCTTTTATATGCATACTTGGTGCTATAGTATTTTAAAGTTTACATTTCTTTTCCATACATATATGGTACTATAGTATTAAACTAGCCCAGATCTCCTGAAAGCAAACACTCTGAGAGCACAGCATCCAGCCACACATTGGAAATATCTCCTGTTCATGTATGTTAAATTCACAAAGAGATGTTCCTGATGTGTGGCTGGATGCCCATGCTCTCAGATTGTTTGCACAATTTTTGCTTTCAGGAGATCCCGTGCTGAACTGGTCTAGTATTTTTACCATTTTTTGATATGCAATGGTATAAGGATTTTATTGCATGAAAAAAGAGCTGATTACTATCTAGAATGATGGATAGCAGGATTCAAGAGCTGCTTGCTATTACCTGATTTTAGCCAGTTAATGACCACTTGTTGACTGTAACCTTCCATCATCGTGTCTCCTCAGCCATGCCTGCAATTTTTTTTTCTTCTAGGAACACTATTTTTTTTCATTGTCCCCTTATGCTGTGCACAAGTTAATATTATCCACTCCTGTGTATGGTTCTTATGTGTTGTTTCCCTCTCCTCTAATCCAGTTGCAGTCAAGTGAAGAAGTGTGTTGGGTGTTTGAAGATGATGAGGGTAGGAAATGTGGCCCATATTCTCTTGCACAGCTTTATTCTTGGCATCACTATGGATATATTCGCAGTTCATTGATGGTAAGTTACAAACATAGATTGATGTAGTTGGTAATAATTTTTTCTTTCTGATTGGTTCTAATAATGTACTCCGCAAATTTTCTTTTGGGTGGTATAAGTTGTATTTTAATTTTTAAATCAGTTGACTTTATGTTTTATTAGGTAATAGGTTTAGTGTAAATCCAGGATGACTATACTAATCTGCCAACAGCCCTTGCAGATGTGTTTTTAAGGAATTGATTAATATAGATGGACTTGTATTTCGAGGCCCTATGCCTGGGAATATATCTTTTATGCATTTTTTTATCTTGTTATTAGTGTATTTCAGTATTTGACTATTTGTCTTCTGACCTTGTTCTTCTGTCTGGAATGAGGCTCTTTCTTAATTCTTCCTCTGTCTCATTAACAAGATATAACTTTTGTTGTTGACCAAAAAAACTTGGGTGCTCCTTTAGCAAGTTCCTCCCTGACAAGTTCTTTTGATCTGTCTCAGTCTATGCGGAAACATAGGAGCAATAGATTGAGAAAATGGGAGAAAGAAGGGGGGTGGGAGAGATGAGATTTATAACTTTCTACTTACCAAGAATTGTATGCTACCATTAAGCCACAACACCACTTGTGTTTATATTTTGTTTTTTTAATGCCTATTATTGGCCAACTACGTATGTGTATTTGGAAAACGTGATTTGCAAGAGTTGAACCAAGAAGATTGATAACCATTAATTCTCATAACATACATGAGTTATGGTATATTATATATAGTAATGGCAAATGTGCATGTGCTTAGCATGTGACAACTTTAGATGACAAATGATGATGATGATGGTGATGATAGTAATAGTTATGTGTCCAAATTTTCTATGTTTTTTTATATTTTAGTGTGTACAAACAATTTCTTAGTTATTACACTTATTTTTGTTTAATATAATGAATATTTTTTATTAGAGATGTGTCCAAGTGTTTTCTACATTCTATGTATTTTCATATATATTTTTTATATTTTATCTTTTTGAGTTTTTATTATTTCATTATGACATCAAGGGTTGATACATGACTCGAAAGGTTGAACTATTGACTTGCCACTAGATTGTAAAATAATTTCATTTTTGTATTTCATTTCCATCATTGAAAAGCAAATCTTTTTTGTCACATTTATTTTTCTTTAATATGATTAATATAAAACATTAGATATGTACCCATTTTTTTATTTTTTATTTTTGTTTAGTATAATTAATATATGATATTAAATATGTTTCTGAAATGTTCAGTGATTTTTTTTTGTATGTATGTGTATTTAAAAATTTTTATCATTTAACTATGATATCATGGGTTGACCCATTTGACCTGGGTGGTTGAATTGTTTACCCACC
This sequence comes from Nelumbo nucifera, assembly GCF_055504915.1. Lineage (NCBI taxonomy): Eukaryota > Viridiplantae > Streptophyta > Magnoliopsida > Proteales > Nelumbonaceae > Nelumbo > Nelumbo nucifera. The sequence goes on along the minus strand of NC_142654.1, from coordinate 68,118,235 downwards.
ATCTGGACAGAAGAACGATTTTATTTTTGGGTTGGTTTTAAAAAGCATGGGCCATGGGTTTAATATTGTTAAAAGTGTTGGATACAGATCTAATAAAGTAACAAGTAGAATTTATTGCTGAGGAAATATCCCATATATAGGATTTATGGAGATAATGGGAGTTAGTACCTTGAATATAAGACTTAGGTGGCGTTTGATAAATCTGAAATCTGAAGTTTGAAAAGTTAAAAAGATATTAAAAGTGTTTGAAATCTGGAAAGAGGCATAGATGCTTTTCTACTTTTTTGAGGCTCTGAATCCATTAGTTTGTTTGTGTTCTATCAACCCTTTACCATATGAAATTCACTAATTTTACTATTTTACCCTTAGAACATACCATTTGGAAATGTTGAATTCAATTTGCATCATCTCATAAAAAATAATTTTCAACCTCAAAATAATATTGAAACAATACAAATAAAAAATAATAAATTAATAATTAAAAATTACTAATCATTAAACAAAATGATTAAAATTAAAACTAATTAATGGCTATAAAAATATTAAAATAATTAATAATTTACACAAATAAAAATTAAAATAATTTTTAAAATTAATGAAATAATTAAAAATTACCATAAAAATAATTAATAATTAATAATGTTTAATAAAAATAAATAATAAATATTAATAATTAATAATTAGTAAAAATATAAAAATAATTATTAATAGAAATAATTTATAATTAATAAAATTATTATTATTACTACTCATTGAATCGCCGTTGCAGGTGGAGAGAGAGAGAGAAGGAACCGCTGCTGTTGCAATTGCAACGGTGGTGACGGGAAGACAGGGGAGAGAGAGAGAGAAGGAACTTGCCCGGCCCTACAATTTGGGCTCGAGCCCGGCCCTCATAAAAAGCCCGAAGCCCGAGCTTGGGCCCGGGCCCGAAATTTAGCCTATATTATTATTATTAATGTTGAAGCAGCTGAATAAAGAGAGAGATAGATTGAAATTATAAAGAAAAGAATAAAAAAAATATATATATATATATTAAATTATAAATATATATTTTAATAAATATTATATTATTTAATACTGAGTCGGGCCGAGCTTTTTTGACAAATCCCGAGCCCGGCCCGAAACACAGTCGGGCTTACTGTGTTAAGCCCGAGGTCAGGCCCGCGGGCCTAATTATATGATCAAGCCCGGCCGGGGTGCGGGCCGGGCGGTCGGGCTACCCGGCCCATGAACAGGTCTAGCAGTGGGGGAGAGAGAGAGAGAGCGAGAGTGAGCGAGAGAGATAAGGAACCACTGCCGCTGCAACTTACAGCGAAGGTGACAGGAAGACAAGGGGGAGAGAGAGAGCGAGAGTAAGAAGGAATTGTCGCCGCTGCAAGTTGCAGCGACAATGACTGGAAAGCATGGGAGAGAGAGAGAGAGCGATAGCGTGAGAGAGAGAGAGAGCGATAGCGTGAGAGAGAGAGAGAAGGAACCGCCTCCGCTGCAACTTGCAGCAGCGGTGACGGGAAGGTAGGGGAGAGAGAGAGAGCGCGTGAGAGAGAGAGAAGGAACTACCGCTTTATGCGAAGGACAAAACATGTAATATTAGAAGTTTTTAAGGGCATTTATGTCTTTTACATTCCTATGTTTTATGTCTGACCCATTAAGCAGCCACTCTATCTCTTAGAATTTAAGATCTGAAATCCAATTTCAGATCTCTAATAAGAGGGCATACCAAACGCTTGGTGGCATCTGAAAAGCAACCTTTTTAAATTCAGACATCTGAAAAGTGCAATCAAACGCCACCTTAGTGGCAGATGCTCTAGCTAAACCTGGGGTGGGTAGGGACTTTTTGTAAAGCAATATAGAGCTTCCTCTTTAATGGGTAGGGAAGGTTTTTTTGGTTTTTGTTTTTATGAGCGGTGCTGGACAGATGTATCTCTTATACATCCTGTATATCCTTCCCCTTTTTTGTTAATGAAAGTTACCCTTTCTCAAAAAACAGAGATTTAGCGTCACATCCAACAAGAATTCAAACCTAACTCAAAGTGGTCATCATTTCCATTAGGTGATCAATAATACTACTACTCCACATATCTACAATATTGTTGCCAACTCATCATGTTATAATAGCATCTCGTGTACTGGCATAGTGCCAGTAGTTTTATCGGAGAATATGTCGATTGTGGTAGTATTTCGTGTCAGTACCCATGGAAAAGAAATATGTGAACATTTTAAACCATGCCCATATGCAAATTATTCATTATTCTAATATTTTAAGGTCATTCTAAAATAACTTTTTTGAATTATCCAGGCATATGTAGCTGAAATGATGTTGAGGTGTCAAATTTTAATAGTACTAAACAAATTCGTTACATAATTATGTGAATGAATCAGCGGGAAACTTGACATTATACTTTGAATGATTGCAACTTAACTCCTGGAAACTTTTCTTGTTTACCAATAAAAAATGATGGTTCAAAGTGGGCACTGCATGTTCTTTGGATTGCTATAGCTAATATTTCATTTTATTAAAACATTTGGTGCTTGATTGTCTTCTAAAATTATGGAATGGATTTTATATTGCGATTAGTTATCATTCTACCTTGGGTAACTGAAAAAAATAACTGAAGAGGTTGTCTGAGACATTTGTAGTGGCTCGGAAGCTGCATTTATTTTCTTCCAGAAAAGATTATCTAATATTTTGAGCTACAGTATTAGTTTATGTAGTCAGATGCCATCAATTTTATGCAAGTGTACTGCATAACATGTTTCATTACAATTGGATTTCTCATTGGTCATTTAATCATTCTGATTTTTTCTCCAAAAAAATAGTGATTTCTGATTGTTATATTGCCTTAATCTTATATTCTTATTATGCTAACTAGCTTTCATTTTGTAGATCTATCATGCACAGAACAAATTTCAACCCTTTACCCTGATATCTATGATAAATACATGGAACGGAGATAGATTTGAGATTGATTCTGAAGTGCAGACTGGGAACCACAAGGCTAGATCTCTGCCATGCTTCATGTCTCAAATATCAGAAGAAGTATCTGCCCAATTACACACTGGAATCATGAAGGCAGCTCGTCGAGTGCTGATAGATGAGATAATAAGTAGTATAATTCCTGAGTTTGTGGCTATGAAAAAATCTCAGAAACATCTCAAACTGGAGCCCGCAGATCAAGCTCATAAGACTCATTCTGCTGAGGAAGGGGTAATATCCATGAACCTAAAAGAATAATCATTTCTTATAATTTGCAGTCTCACTGCAGTACCGGAAAGGTATGGTACATAACAAATTAATAACCAATCAATTGATATTTTACTCAAATTTGGGTAGGGTTCTGATTGGTTGAACTCTTTTATGTACTGGACCTTTTCGGTACCATGGGAACTGTCTAAGTTGTATGCTCTGAGGTTACAGTGTTTTATTGCTCTTGCTTCAGCAGTCTGGGGATGTGCGGGATATTAACTCTGCTGCTTCTGGAAATGCTCTTCCGATGCCTCTTTCATTATCTGACCCCGTGATTCCTGTTTGTGGAGTATCTAAAGAAATGCTAGCAAATACAACTTCTGTTCGATGCATTGAAAACTTTTGCGAGACATTATCAATAGCCCATAGAATGCTTTTTGACACTTGTATGCAACTCCTCTGGAATGCTGTGTTTTATGACACTGTAGCAGATTATTCTTGTGCCTGGCGAAAAAGAAAGCGTTGGTCTGGTTATCCTATTTTACCAATTGTAGTTGCTGTTGGTGAAGATAAGCTTTTCAAGGATTCTGAAGACATGATCGATAAGGTGATTGCTGAAGCTTTATATTACCATGGGAGATTTCTTGTCATTTATGTGTTATTTCTGTTGTACTTATGTTCAGAAATTGTTCAGGTGCAATCTGACAAATGTTCTACTTACGGGGTTGATTGCCCTCCTGGTTTTGAACCTGTTATGATGAACAAAGATAGTCATGCCAGATCATATTCAATTTCTTCATTTCATGCGGGGGAATCACCACTGGAAGAGAATCACCTTTACACCAGTAAAGTTCTCAATAATGTACAACATATCCAAGATGGAATAGAAAATGCGCTACATGTATCAGCAAAGTTGGCTTTGTTTGAGTACTTTGAAATTTTTGTCAAGGAGGAAGTGGCAAAATTAAGTAATTCTGCACTTGGTGATATATTGAGTGAGGTATTCTTCTTAAGAATTTCTAGGGTGTTACGTCTTCCGCCTGCTTTCTGTGGAGATGGTAGAGTATTAATAGTGGATTCACTTGTGCTTGCTTGTTGTGGTTATGGCTGATATGTGGGTACCTGTATGAAAGTTCTGATACCTGTATTAATTGTGGATGTTTCTTTTTTTTGTGTTAGATGTTTCGAATTTTAGTGTAAATTCGAAATCCGATACAGCAACCAGCTGTGTCATTTGTTTTTTTTTTTTTTGGGTAACAGCGTATAAATTGATATGCTCCTTTTTAACCTTCCTATTTTCGTTTGCAGGATCTTATTGATGTTGATAAGCATTGTCACAAGGCTTCCATTGATGTAGCTGAGGATTTTAAGGAAGTTCTTGATAGTTCTGCACAATCTATTTCATCAGATGATGATGAAACTGTGAAGCAGTCATCAAGGTTTTCCACCCATTCAACCATTTCTTCCCAATCAGAAAAATGTCTATTTAATCGTTATACAAGTGCCATTGAAAGATTATGCTTACAAGTAGCTGATGTGATTGATAATCCTGAGTTTGATGAGCCATCACCCCCTGGGGTTGAAGATAATTCTAGATCTATAGTTCTGTTGCCGAACGTCAAAGTTCGACCAGCCAAGTCAGATGAATATGTTCCTAAGATTGGTTTGTATGTTGCCCTGGCGCTATGCCGACAAAAGCTGCATGATGATGTCATTCAAGAGTGTGGTTCTTCTATTTCTGATGCTGCTTTGTGGCAGTGTTTTCAGTCATGGTATTCAAGAAAAAACTATGAATATGATGCCACTGAGGTATCTCTCTCTCTCTCCCTCTGCATTCATGTTTGTAATGCAATTCTGTTCATGTGTTGTGTTCTTGAATTCTCTTGCTTATGGTTTATTTTCAGGAAGGAACTGTTAATATTTATAAAGGAAAAGCTGCTGATTATACATATTTCCGCAAGAAAAAAATATCAAAGAAGAAGCCAGCATTATCATCACATGGTAGGGTCTCAGTGGGCAATGGATTACTGAATTACCACCATATGAACAAGTCTGGAACTCAGGAAGTTCCTGGAGATGTGGCTAAGATGGCAGAAGTGGAAAATATAAATTTGGTTCTGGAAAAGTGTGAACCAAATAAATGCAGAACAGAATCTCTTTCTAAAGGTGCATTATTGCAGGTTGATGAAACTAGATTGCTTGAAAATTTCTCATCTTCCAAGAAGACGACTAGTCATGTATCAAAGAAGATCAGCTTTGTCATTAAAAGTATGCCTTCATTTCTCCATTGTTTGATTTAGATGTAGTCACACTGGAAAATAAGTCCTTAAATTAATATTTCATATAAGTCATATTATCATGACAAGAATCTTGGATGTTGTGCAGGAAGTGAGGTTAAACCAGATGACATTGAATGTGGTGTAGGAGGGGTCTCTGCTTCAGCAGAAGACTCTAGTGCATCTGCCAAAGTTTTCAATAATGGTCAGAAAGATCGCTGTGGGTATCACCTTGAAAAGAAAGCAAAATGTAAGTGTTATTTGTGACTCTGTTTTGGGGTGTTGATCTTGGGCAAATGAGTATAGTAATGAATTTTGGTATTTTATGGTGCGCTCCTATCATTCTGATATGAATAAAACATGTTCTGTTCTCCCAATACTCATGCCACCACACAGGAGTTGGAAAGCTGCCACATCATTGAATTTAAGGCATAAATATTTTATACTGGTATTGTCTCTAATATTTGTATTCAAAGCACTATATATGTTACATAACTAACTGCATCACTTAATACAAGGTGCTAATTGCTTATGTTATCATCCTTCACCTAGGTGACACCATAGGGTGGTGGTATTGTATTGTTTTGGGGTTGGGAGTAGCCCTAAAGTAACAGGAATAGCAAAATTAGGTTGTTAGGTGAGTTCCATTTTATTGTCGTAGCCCTTTAGGGATGAAAAACTTTTTATGTTTATGACAAACCTTGTAGGTAACAAGATAGAATGCAGTGAAAGATGAGTTCCAGGAAGCAAGAATGCAATAAAAAAGAATTCACAACTAAGAATTATCAAGAAGGATTAAAAACTGATTTGGTAAATACTTGAGGATCAATCAAAACCTTTCAGGAATGCAAGAAATCACTAAAGAATGGCAAATATTCTGTTATTTATTTTGATGGGTTCCACTATGATGCCAGAAAGACATGATATCGGAAAAATTTACGACCAATGAATTGGCATCATAAAAGTAATAACCAATCAGGTGAGTTTTCATCAAAATTTATGGGGTTGTGATGGGTCAAAGCCTTTCCAATATCATATCTTTCTGGCATCATGGGTTTTTACTATTTTGGTTGTTGAGTTCAGCCTTAGAGATGATACGATTGTAATTAGGGGGTTCAGGGTTGGGAGGGATTCAATGGTGGTGTCTGATTTGCAGTTCGTGGATACCATGATCTTGAAGCTTATGTTGGAAACTAAGGAAAGGATGTCAGGCATGAGAGTGAATCTATCCAAGTACTGCCAGGATAAACATGGATCAGTATATTGTATTAATCGTATAGAAGAGGAAACCTCATCTACATATAGTGGATATACATGATAATAGAATACACAATAGCAGTATATGAATAAATTACAAAGGAGGTTCAGTTGAAAGATTTGAAGCTTTTGCCCAAGAAAAGAGTTTAGCTGACAGCCATATGATTTCATCTACTTTGAAAGGTTCTTTCAAAAATTCTGCTGTTCCTTTCACTCCATATAGACCTGAAAACAACTGCAGGGAGCATGCCCCCAATAATCTTACCATTTCTTTTTTTGATCAATAACTCTGAAATGATTTCATTAATTAGAAAAAATATGGATACAACAAAAAGTTGTGAAAGAAACCAGCTTTAGTAAGCTGACCCAAAAGACCTATAACATGCCAGCTCCTTGAGACTTATGTTGAAATACTTATACTCTCTTTGGGAGGTATAAAAAGTAGGTGCAAGGCCTGCTATCTTGCACCATTAGTGCCAAAATAAATATTATGGACACTCATCAATAGAAAACATAGAAACCCATTCACTGGCTTGGTCAAAATCACTGTTGCCTTCTTTTTTCTTTTTTTTTCCCTTTTATCTAACCATACTCTTCTCTCCTAACTAGCGCTTCAAGGGTTACTAGCATTATGAACTCATTAGCCCGTGAACTGCCACATCTCTAAGTGTTGAGAATCCTATAATTCGGTTTGATGTCTACTTGTAACCTTGATCTCCTTTCATTCTCTTCCAGATGCTTGAATGCATTCTTTTCAATGCTAGGGAAATGTAGACAAAGCACTTTGATGGGTTACTGTCTGGTCCAAGGGAATGATTTTTTTTTTTACTTATTGAAGCTCATCAATTAGGGTGTTTACCGTATTCCCACATTATCCTTTCATTGAAAATTCAACATCCCTCCTCCATATTGACAAGGAAACCAGTGGAGATACCTACATCGTCCTCCATCCTTTATTTCCGACTTTGATGAGGAAGCATTCTAAAATCCCTTTCAGGTCCCTTATTGGCTTGCACATTACTTTCAAGCGTCTGATGTGCAAGTAATGGCCTTTTACTATAAATAATGATAATCATGATGTGTTGGCAATGTTCTCGGGACCAATTGAACAAGGGGATTTAACTAGAGTCAGACTAATGGTAGCTGCTTTGGGGAGTAAACAGAAATTTGTCTTGGGCTTGCCTCGAGGAGTGTGTCACAGAGGCGGCTCGTAGAATCAGGAATGTAATATGTTTTACATCACATTAGCTACTTGAAGTAATGCAATTGAGGAAAAAAAGTGAGATTGTGGGCTTTACATGCTTGAAAATGTTTTATATGTTTGATTTTATTTTTTAAATTCTCATTTGAATACACTTTACATGTTATGTTTATGTATTTTAATTTTAGATAATAGGTTTTTTAAAACATTTATTTTAAAATTTAAGTGTACATTTTTTATTAATATTATGTTTGATATCTTTTGATATTTTTTAAAATTTTTGGCATTTTTTAAATTTTCTGACATTTTTTGATTTTTAGCTTTTTTTTTTGCACGGCGCATGCCTCGCTTTGTGCCTCTTGTGCCTCAGGTGAAAATTGGCTCTTGCGCCTTTTTTGTGCCTTGCGATTTTAAAACACTGTCACTTTCTTGATAATTCATAACAAAGAGATGTTAAAGAGGATGTTGCTTGTAGAATTAGAGAATAATAGGCAATATGGATAGCTGCATCCATAGTTATGTGGTAGGTGAATGCGAATGTTGAGATGGATGGGTGGGAAAAGTAGAAAAGGCATGGTCAGAAATGTACACAAAGGGATATAGATGAAAAAGTGTGAGCTGAAGTAGACTAAGTTGATTTGGTCATGTGCTAAGAGGACCATCTGCAACAACTGTAAGAAGAAGTGTGCCATCATAAGCTGAAGGGAATAGAAAATCTAGGGGCAGATCAAAATGGACATGGTTGTACTAATGGATATGGCACTGAACAAAATGGAATGTTGAAACCTGATTCATTGAGCCGACCTCATATAGTTGGGCCAAGGCTTATGGATGATGATGATTTGAATGAGCATTTGAATAAAATGTGTGATTCATCTACTATCTTGTCTGTTGTAACCCAAAAGGATTGATGGTTTAAACTATACATATCAAAGAAAGCAACAGGATCCAGGATGAACATTAATTCATAATTTATGAAAGTCAATTATGAACGTGGGAGTTGAACATGAAAGTGGGGGAGTTGAAGAGGCAAAAATTTACTAGCATGAATGTGGCTCTAGGAGTCCCATGAGAGTTAGTGTTCAGAATTCATGATTTTCTTAGCTATGAAGAAGCCTTTGCCTATAAATGGGCTACCTCATTTGTAATCCAAGAAAGTAGAAGCAAGTAGAGAAGAAGAAATTCTCTAGTTAAGAAACAGTTCAAGATTTGGAGTAAGCCAAGTTTTCTCTTTTCAATTTTATCATGCTTTTGTAATCTTGTATTTATCACCTAGTTTGGCCCTTGGTGTCTCGGTCCACATATTTCACTGCCCTATCAAATTTGGTATTAAAGCATTGCCCAATTCCACACATTGTCCAAATCATGGCATCAAGTTCAAGCCATTCTATTCTCAATTTCTCTCCAAGTTTAGTTCTAATTTTTGATGGTGAATACTTCGTTTACTTGACTTGGAAATGTAATCTCTATCAAACTTCAATCCTTGTGGTCTGAATTTGATAATTTACACATGAAAGATGGTGAATAAATTCAAGCCTATTTCTCAAGAATAGTAGAGATTGTGAATTGATAAGAAAATTGTAGAGAAAGTTTTGGTAAGAGTACTTGCAAAATTTGATCATATTGTGGCTGCCTTTGAAGAATCCAAGGATTCTTCTAAATTGTCTATTCATGCACTATTGGGCTCTCTTGAAGCACATTAGATAAAGGATGTCTAGGTTTTGCATATTCAACTTTGGGGTAAAGCATTTCAATCAAAGTTGCATTTTTTTCAGATAAAAGAAAAGAAGAAAGGAAACTCATTATTTTCAATCAAAGTTACATTATTTTCATAAGTATATCCTCTTTTGTTTACCTTTCTTTGCTCAAATTCCTGAATTTAACTGAGATATTGTAATGATTTGTTTACCTTTCTTTGCTCAAAGTTACATTGTTTTGCTTTTGTGCATACAGCAACCAAAGTATCTCATCTGAAAAGGAAGCTTCTGATTGATGGCACAGAATTGTGTCCCCCACCTAAGGTTTTGAAACTTAAGCATCCTGGTGTTACAAAAAAAGGAACGAGTAAGCAAGTAACAGTGCGCAAGTTCAAATCTATTACTAAACACAGAATATCAAATCCGTGTCCTTTTTCTGATGGCTGTGCTCGGGCTTCTATTAATGGCTGGGAATGGCACAAGTGGTCACTGAATGCAAGTCCTGCTGACAGAGCTCGTGTTAGGGGAACTCAAGTTGTTCCTATGCAATATTTAAATTCTGAGATTAGTTTGTCTCAGTCTTCAAATGGAAAAGGCCTTTCTGCAAGGACAAACAGAGTTAAGCTTCGTAACCTTCTAGCTGCTGCAGATGGAGCTGATCTTTTGAAAGCAACTCAGTGTAAGGTAAAGGAAGCATGAATTTGAGCTCTTAGCTAAAGCCTCATTCTTTTTACTCAGTCACATGAGTTTGAAGTATTTTATGTTATCTTATTAGGCAAGGAAAAAGCGTCTCCGTTTTCAGCGAAGCAAAATACATGATTGGGGTCTTGTTGCTCTTGAGCCAATTGAAGCAGAAGACTTTGTAATTGAATATGTAGGCGAGTTAATTCGTCCTCGAGTAAGTTTTGATATCACAACTCTTGTTTAAGCTATTTGCTTTTTAGCTTCAGTTTTGTTCTTTTCCTTATTTCCGTTCTTTGATCATTTTGTGTTTTTATGTATTTTTCATAAGTTTGCTTTGTGAAATGATAGATATCCGATATACGTGAACGCCAATATGAAAAGATGGGAATTGGCAGCAGCTATCTGTTTAGATTGGATGATGGTTATGTGGTGAGCAAAGAGGCTTTCTTAATTTTCATGTTTTCTGATGTTTTATATCATTGGTGCTTTATGGAACTTTTTTTTTTTTTAATTTTCTTTTAAACAATCATGACGAACATTTGCATGAGTTTTTACATGATATACTCAATTCAAGCAACCTGGTTCTGTTAACCGTCCCATAATCTATAAAAATGTTTCGACATGATATACTCAATCTGTTAAGGGCCTGCAAATAGGATCTTGTCACAGGTTGGTCAACAGGGAGAACCTCTTGTTCCCCCTTGTTCCTCCCTTTTCTTGAGGTACCTATCTTGGCGCCTTAATGGTGATTGTCCAAGAGATCACCAACTCTCCTCTACTCTGTCTTGACTGAGAAATTCGATGCCTTATTGAATATCATTAGCTCCTTTAAATAGGAGATTACAGGAAGATAAGAATCCTACTTTTTGGAGGACTCCTACTGATCTATACTACTGAATTTAGATAAGAACACATAACAGATAAGACTCCCTACTAATCCATAGACTCCCTACTGATCTATACTACTGAAAACAGATAAGATAGACACTGAATTAGATAAGATGAGAACACTGAGATAAGATGAGAACTGAATTAGATAAGATGAGAACACCCTTTACTGCTGCTGTCGGCGGCAATACTGCTTCCCAATAAAGGCGTCTATAACACAATCCATAGGCATGAATACATCAGATTCTTCTGGACTGTGTAACCTAATGCCATGCCTTTAATTCTTTACTTTCTGCCAGTCATTTAAGATCTGGATCTTCTAGATTCCTCTTGTACAATGCAGATGCAACTTTTTATATTGTTTTTTAACTCCTTAACATACAATGGCACCTTGGTTGACTATTGACTACTAGTTTACCTGTTGATATTGATCTTTAAGCATTCATATCTCCTAATGCTTCTAGGTTGATGCTACAAAGCGTGGTGGGGTTGCAAGATTTATAAACCATTCATGTGAGGTATTGTGTAATTTACTAACAATTTGGTTGAAAGGAATCCAAATGTATTCAGTTTTTTGATTACCTTCTTCCACTAAATTCTCTTTCAGCCTAACTGCTATACAAAGGTCATCACTGTTGATGGTCAGAAGAAGATATTCATTTATGCAAAACGACATATAGCTGCTGGTGAAGAAATTACATATAATTACAAGTTCCCACTTGAGGAGAAAAAAATTCCATGCAATTGTGGTTCAAAGAGGTATTTGTACTAAGATTAGTAGCACTTATACCATATTGGAGAGAACCTTTTTAGTTTTAATTCATTAATGGAATTAGGGTGTATTTGGATCTGGTGGGTTTCAAGGGTGGAGTAGGGATATAGGGAGACTATATGTGGTGGGATTTTGATCCCATCATTTTCTGTCATTAGTGGAGGCTTAAATTTGGAAATAGGTGGTGAGTCCACTGAATTGGGCGAAATTGAACTCTTTTACTTTTCCCTTTTTCTGAGGCATGATTTTTTTGGCCCTTCTCTTGGATGAAGCCCAAAATCCTTTGCATTTACATTTCGACAACCTGATTCAATGTTTCCACATATTATGTGTGCAATATAATTACAAACTTTTCATTAATAATTTTTATTAGTTACTGATAAAATATGTTATTGTAGTACTTGTTTATCAAAATTGCTTGCTTTCTCCAGGCACTTATGTATATTAGTTTTTGCTTTTTGATCTATGGAATATATACAACGTGAACAAACACACAAATATATACATTTTACTTCTGCACGGTGTTGTCAGACTCAGACAGGACAACCATTTTTGCCATTGAGTCTTAGTCATGGCTCATGGGTTGAAAGGTCTGAATGTCTGTTCAAGCATTCACCTCGTTCAATTAAAAATTAGAATAAGAAAGAACAAACATAAGAAATTATTTCAGAGTGTCTTTTAAAGTTTTTTTTTTTTTTTTTTTTTACATCAAGAAATATTATAGTAAAGGATATTTTCACATGTTTTGGCCACCAGTTTGATCATTTGTTCTGGTTTTAGTCTGACTGCACTGCTTCTACTCTACATTCATATTGGCTGTCTCTAACAGAATTAAAAAATGTTCTATGTGCAGTTTGTTTCACCGATAATGTTCTTTATAATTGCAAAAAAAAAAACGGAAAAATTAAAAGCTATAGAACAGGTTTATTGTCTTAAAAGGAATGTGAAGCTCAAGGAAAACGTCCTGAGGTCTCTACCTTTAGGCAAATACCTAATGTACAATGCACTTTTCTTGGGTTGTTAAAAACTTACAAGTGATGCCACTTGTGTCACATCTTATGGTACCTTATGTGAAGAACATGTATTTCATACACTAACCTATATAAGTTTCTCATCACAAAAACAAATTAATGACTGATTTGTAGAGTTTATTGCACTTGCTCTTAATTTGAATGCATATATGGGGTTTTAAACACCCATTTGCGAAATCTCTTTGGATTGGATTCAGGCATTCAGCAACATCTGAATCGAATTTGACTGATGAAATCGTAAATCCAAATCTGATTGGATTTTGGGATTTTGGATTGGATTCCAAATCCTATTTGACTTGGATGTCATTTGATTCTGCTTCATTTTTTTTCTAAATAAGGTAGAAATTAAATAAATAAAAAATAAATTAGTTTTTAACTTGTATATATAATTAATTAGTATAAAAATGAAATGTTGAGTTAATTATATATAAATATAAATTTATATGTAGTTTATGCATATTAAAATATTTTTTGTATAAAATATACAAAAAACTTAATATATGGTGTATATAATATATAACATATAATATATAATATATGTTTTGTATATAAAGTCAACATACAAGTTGTGGAAAAAACTATGCTGCTGGAAAGACAATACCGGAAGAATTAGCCACCTGTTCCAACTTTCTGATGATGTAATCCGATGTAAAATGTGAGACAGCTGTGCGTTGTCTTTACCGAATGAACAGTTTTGATGGTTATATCTTCAATGATTTCTTCAGCCGTCCTTTCTTCATCCTTGAATAGTCTAGCATTTCTTTCTTCCCCAAAACACCAAAAAACAGCAGCTATTGTACACCTCCATAAAACCTCTCCTTTTTGATGGAGAGAAAACTGAGTTAATGAACAATGCTCTTCAGGTCATAGGAAACCACCTGTCACCAAATGGAGAGGAAAAAATGTAAATCAGAGAATTTTGCTTTGAAAAGGAGCAAATATGGTCTAAGAGAGACCATAAAGGTATTCTCCACTGTAGATTCTTGCAAATTTTTTCCTTGTCATGAAATACTTCCCCAGCAGAATGCTCTAACTCAAGTTGGTATCTGTCCTCTCTGTATACTGGGCAAACCAGTTCAGGGGGGTCCTTTGAAAGGGTCAAGAAACACATGCAAAATAGTAGGACACTGAGATTTAGATTCTGGAATTGTGTTTGTTGGGATTAATAAATGCCCCTCTCAATTAATGTTTTTGAAGGCATCTGAGGCATATTCCTGGAGGTGTGCCTCCTAGTCAGGTACACTCAAAATGCTCTGAGTCGTACACTGGAGGTCTGTGTGCCTCTTAAGGCATACACCTCAAATGTGTTTCGCAAGAGGCATGCACACTTCAGTAAAAGAAACGAAGAAGGGGTTGTGTCATGCTTTCGCAGCATTTTAAAGCTTTGCTCCATAAAGCAATTATTGGAGTTTCAAAACCCTAAGATCTCTTCCTAATTCCAAATCCCAGGCCATCCCATTGGTTCAAAACTGCAAGACAATTGGACGCTAAATACACATTATTGGCTGTCAAAGAGATGAAAATTCCTTGGTAGTTGATCCTTCAACATAGGTCTTTCCAAAACGTGGTTCTGTTTATAGGTCTTTCCAAAACGTGGTTCTGTTGCTAGACAAGACATCATACTGGATATTGGATGAGAACAAGGCAAGATTGGAAGCAATGACTTTTCATGGGGATGGTAAAGAATCTGTTGAATTTAGGCCTGCATCCCAACCATTATGTTCCAGTCCATGAATTCTTTACTGCATGCCATAGCTTGTCCAACCATTGGGAAACTACCAAATCCATTTACCGAACAGAGTATTCTTCTTTTTCCCTACACACTGTTTTCCAATTGATCAATTGGTCCTTTTTCAACCCATCAGGCTCCCAAAGAAAGTGACTTGTTTTTTTTTTTTTTTGAACTTTTTAGTCAATGACTTTGGCATTTTAAAGTCCGCTAAGCTCCAGAAATTTGATAAAATTGGAATCCTGCCAAAGAGGAGACCTAGATTAGATACTTGTTGGGCCATTGCGCCAATTAGCAGCCCATGATTTCAGCAGATTTCTTTGTGACATAATCAAACATGATGGCTCTTCCCTTTTGAGATTTGTGACACCATAAAGGACATAATCCAAAGAGAGGTTTTTTCACCTGTGTACATCCTTTGTAGAGATTTGTTTGAGGGTGTTATCTTGATAATCCACTACACCCCTAATAGAGATCAGATTTGGGGGGGGGGGTGCTATACTGCTATTTTAATAAACCACCTTTGGAAGTGAGAAATGCTTACTTAATGTGGCTATTTTAAGAGCTTATTGAATTCTAGATGTTGCTATTAGGCTCTTTTTCTCATGTTGGGCAATGCCATTTTCTCTCCAATCACTGTAATCTCTTATTCCAAGTATTTATTCTGCAATGCCCTAATAGCTTATTTTTTGGTTGGTTCAGGTGTCGTGGATCAATGAACTAGGAGGTCGCTAAGAGTTGCTACACCGGTGTATACCATGTATGTTCATTAACAATATTGGATGTCTTTGTCTTTCATGTTTCTTACTTGAACTACATATCTATTGTTGTTCTCATGCAGAGTGCTTGTGTAAAACCTGCTGCTTACATTGGAAACATGAGAATAACAGACTACCAGAGGTATATAATTGTTTCCATCATTTTCCCTCCCTTCCTTGGTAGAGGAATTTTATAGTTAATTATAGTTCATTGTTTGCTAATTAGATTTTTGATTAATAATTAAAATTGATTGTGGCCATGCATTTGCAAATATGATCTGCCCCTTCAATGCAACTCTCATCCTTCAAGATCTTCTTTTCGTACCCCCAACAAAGTCTGAATGTAAAATAAAGTCATAGGAATTGTTATTTGTATGGTATTGACTCATATAATTGAGCTGCTAAAGTTATATGCAAATGTATTTGATGCAAAATAAAAAAGAATAGTTAAACAAAAAGGAATACAGTCCACCTTTCCCAAGACCTAGATATCTAGGACCAATATTGACAATGTCCCTTTTAGTTGCGCAAAGAGGAGCACAAACTGTATATGAGGTAAGATACCGAAAAATAAATGGAAGAAGTAACTACAACAAAATAAAAAAAAGAAAAATAAATGCAGTGTAAACAAAATCTGTTCTATCATCCCCCCAAGTATCGTCTACAACCACTGACAAAAAAGAAGAAATGCCTAGGAAAAAGCAAGCTGAAGGTCCTGAACTAGTCAGCGAAAGAGGGATTTTAAAAATTTCGAATAACAGAGGACCCAAGTTCTGATAAAACAAAGTTACCTCAATTTTTTCTCCTACCTCTACTACTCGTGGACAGGCTACACATACAATGATACAACTTCTAGTGACCAAAGACTCAACCATGTCCAACTTGACATGTTTTTACATTCTCTTGTGAGCTTCATCTTTTTTCTTATCCATCTCCAAGATATTGTCACCTTCCACCTCAAATCCACTTCATTATTCTTCCGATGTTGTATTTTTTTATTGTAAAATAAGAAAATGTTGACGAACAGAGAAAAAGATTAGAGAAACATCAAGCTTAGGACAGGAATATAACATGAAGTGGCTTAGAAAAGGAACACCTCACTGACCTGTATACATTAGTCACCATACAAAGAAGCACCCGTAGGCTAGTTCAAAATGTCACAGTGACCTACAGAAAGATGACCTGAGAAGCAAAAAATTCACAACCCACCCAACAAAAAACAACCAAAGAGCAGCAAATTGCCAGCTCATTGAACAACCTGTACCAAAGAAAAGCTCAATTCCCTTTATTTCAGACCAACCAGCTATTGTTGACATGATATGCGTGGGCATTTTTGTGTTCTGAGATGTATCATGCCCATTAGTCAAAGCAGGTAAACAAGAAGGTGGTATTAGGGGCATCAAAGAATTCTCTGTGGTTTGCACCCATTTTCTTGGGCCACCACCTAGAAAGTATCCTTTCAAAGCAGGGCTGCCTCTTGTCCCTCCAGGTTCAATGGAGCAAAAGGCACTCCTTGACTTGCCCCTATGCATGTATATTTTTCTGCCCACCTTCAAAAATCCATGCAAGGTCTTCTAAGTTCTAACAGTGCTATTTACCTCAAATAGCCTTTGCAATTTTGGACAATGGCTTTATAGCAATCCGCAACTGATGGTGTTGCATGGAATAGGACATGTGAGGTCCTAAAGGTTTTGCTGATGCATTTATAATATAATTTTTTCTAAAGGATTTATAATATATTTTATATATTTATAGTTTAAATATATATATATATATATATTCTAATTTATCAAAACATTTGTATTTTTGTTTGTGATATTTTTTTATTATTGTAACTAATTTACTTCTCCATTGCATTAATTTGTTTTGGTATATTCTATCTAAATTGAAATGCATTGACATACTAACGTAGAATACCAGATCGATCTATTCCCTATATAATGTGGAGATCTCTACTTATGGTTGCATTGAAGTTAAGGTGGAATCCATGTCTTTTTCTGATTAAAAGAATATGACATTCCCAAGTATATAAGGAAATATTTGTCCCCTCAACTCATCTTTGTACAAGGAAAGGGATGTCTCTCACATTGATGTACTAGGTCAGATGAAGTTGAATATATCTCTGCTTTTCTTGTTTCATTTCTAGAACAGTCTATGCCTTTGTCATTCTTGTTCTGATAGAGGGTTATATGTCTATTATGCATATGCATCACCCACACGCACTTGTGGGCAGTTGGCATTTCAGCATGACAGAATGTTTTGACAAGGCCCTGTCTACAACCTAGGCTTAAGCCAACTTCCTAATCATGAATAACACCAATTATAACTATTGATCAAAAAACACCAATTATAACTCGACCCAGATTGATCCGGCTGGCCCACCAACCTTATATGTAGTGTGCTAGATGTCAATCCTTATTCTATTATCCCATAATCTTATGAAGAACTATATACGAAATTCAAAAAATCCTTTGTTTTTGGAATCCATTTGACGTAGTAGCCTCCATTGCCTCCTCTCAATGTGAAGACTACTGTATTATGATCAAGGTTAGATTCTGCTGCCATACCCTCCACACCCCACCTCTACCACCACCACCACCAATATGGTGACTACCTGTACCTATCACCTCTTGTTTTCTCTTCCTGGAAACAAGTTGAGACTGTGAAACCTTCTAAAAGCCCACAAGCAAGGATGTATCCCCTTTGTAACTACCCCAGGGATCAACCCTCATTAAAACTGATTAAATTATCATGCCACTGTCAAAAGTACCAGGGCTGATGAAAAAAGTATTGCCTTCACAAAACCTGACCTACCTCTAGATACAGTGGTTTTAGATATAATTGGTCAGAACCAGCTCAAGCAGCCTAAGTGAATCAATTGACTCTTGCAATCTACCAGAGCTGATGAAAAGTATTGCCTTAACAAAACCTGACCTACCTCTAGATACAGTGGTTTTAGATATAATTGGTTAGAACCAGCTCAAGCAGCCTAAGTGAATCGTTTGACTCTTCCAATCTGCATAGTTCCAGGGATTTGTCAACTTGAACCTTAACACTTCATAGTCAGCTTGACTGAAATATCTATTACCTTATTTATTGAACTGCAGCATCATTATATTTGTTTCAATCCTGCATTATACTTGATACTCTCATTTCCTTTCTTGGCTTTTTGGTTAAGATCAAGTGTTTCAATCCTACATTAGTTTGCCATTTTTAATGCTCATTATCTGCCAGACCAGTTCTCTTCCCACCCACAATCTGCAACTACCAAAATAGAGGGCTCAACTCTTCTACTATCAGAAATTCTTGATACAAACCGAGGAAGCATCTTACATGTTCTGGAGACTCTCCATGGACGACCAGAAGAATGATCCCCATGGGTAACATAATATTTTTCTTAGTAATCTGAGTATATCTCAAATGATGAGCTACTAATCAGTTCCTCCGAAAATTGGAACCCATGATACAGAACGACATAAGGTACCTAAATAAAACAAACTGAGCTTGCTTATGTCAAAACTCAATTCAAGGAAGGTCAAGAAAACCTAGGAATCCTTTTAGATTTATTTGAAAATATATATTTTAAAACCTATGTGCAGACTTTCCCAAGATTAAGCAACACCTCTTTCATATTGCAGTGCAAGAAAAAGTGCCCATCTTGTAAGGCAATTAAAGAGATTCAAAATTTTAAAGAAAGCTAACATTTTCTAGGATGACATTATTATTATTGTTATTGTTATTTGAGGAAATCATTCGTTTCCATCCATAGCTGTGTTGTAGATGTTGGGCATACAATAGAAGGTTTGCAATTGCAAGCAATCAGTGGAGATGAAAAAAAGTGTGTTGGATCTTTACATGTAGCTTTCTGTTTTCTACTTAAACAAAGCATTATCCCAACCATTTTGGGGTCAGTTGTATCAGAAGCTGCTTTTCATGCAATCATGTGGGGTTTCTGGAAACTGCTTTCTACACCTAGTTTAGTGGATCCCTTGGTCCACCAGTTCACAAGTGGACCTCACTTTCAATGATCAAAGGAGCGATCAAGCAGTAGTGTGGTGGTAGTTTGGTGAAAGTATATAGATAATTGGGTTGGGTAGGATCTTAATTAGATCAAATGGGATCCTCTTTTGGGCCCTATTGCATCCATATTGGAGATGCATATTTGACTGACATTGATTTCTGGGGATTGGATTGCCAAAAGACTTGCCCTTGGTCTCTTCCTATCAAGAGGATGATTCATCCAATTACATTATATGGAGCATGGTTTCTATGGCTTGGGGCTGTAAGAGTCGTTTCACTGCTTAAATGAAAACGAAGGATATCTAGTCATGCTTTCACATTCGAAAATCTTGGAGGGCAAAGGTGCTAAATTTGGTGGCCGACAACCTAGCAAGTGAGGTGTGATGCTCATTGTCTCTCTGTTTATGTTTGTACTTCCTGTTGTGTACGTGTCTTTCTGATTAATGATCACCATCTTACATTTCTTTCAAAAGCTCGTTGGGGTTGTCTTCAAATCCTGTTCTTTTGCTCTGACAAGAGGAATTACCACAAATTTCTTATTGAAATGGATAAAGAATAAAAAAAAACTTCAATGCAGTCTTCATAGAGGTTCTCATCTTATCTTTACAACTTCTGAATGTGTGTCCCTTATCCAAAACCATCTTCTCAATTCATCAGGATGTTGTTCTGTGAGGCCCCTCTCCACAATCTTCATTTACACATTAAAGTGTCTTCCTTCAAAAACTTCTGAGTGGGAATTCTTCCGCAAGGCTGAGGTGTGGAAACTGGCAAAATATGCATTTTCAGGAAAAATCATATTTTGAGGTCTTTGTTTGATGCAATGTAAACGAGTTTTTCTAGTTTGCTTCCAAATTTTGTTTAATTCATCTGTCCCAATCTGTCTCGGGCCAGTAAACAGATTATAGAAGTTCTTTGTTTTCGTGTCTTTCTCTTGAAGTTGTTTAAGGAGAAATTATGAATTATATCGTTACGTTGCATAAAAATGAGCTACTGTTGAGTTTAAACCTGAAATAAGAGGTTTTGGTTGGTTTTTATGTACTTTTTGTTTTCATGTTAATGAAAGTTCTGTTCAAATAATGGTTTTCCTTTTGTCTTGTTGTTACAATACCTGGAGCGGAATTAGCCTGCTAATGATGCGCTTGAGAACAACTGTCTAATCAGATCTGGATCTTGTGACATGCTTTTTATTTATGACAATACGAATGTTTCTAATGGTCATGCTTATCTTTTCTTATAGTTGGGCTGAATCATTCACATTGAGGTGCATCTTTGAAGTTGCTGCTTATTTGTTCAAGCTTTTGTAAGCTTTCATCATGCCCCCTCCCATTTGGCTGGAAGCTTAAACTGCAATATGAAGAGAGAACGAGCTACGGCAGCAATCTTTATCAAGGCTTTATCATCTTTTGTATGTATCTAGAAAACCCAACCAAAGTATTTCAGATATATGTTCTATTGTATTATCTGTAGTTGCTGCTGGAATTCAATAAACATTTATATCAAGTGTATAATTCCTTGAGCATGTTAGTCTAACACAGGCATAACAGTATGGTTGGTGCACATGCAAGGGGGGGAGGGGGTTGAATACTAAATTTATTTGGCGATATGTCATCTCACATCTTCTACTCCAACTTCCTGGTTGAAAATTTTGCCTAGATATTTCAAAAAATATATGTACATGGTTGGCATGATTTAAGGAAAGAACAGCTTGTCATCACATACTAAGCTCACCTTCTCCCTGTGCCCTTGTGTCATTTATATTGTAGATTGTTATTTTACTTTACCCTATCAATCGTTTAGGTAACTAGACCTGCTATGCGTTTAGCCATCCTTTTTCTTACTATTGTAGGTTGAAGTCACACTACTGGTTTTCAACGTGTCTGTGACATTTCATGTGATGTGTTGTGTTGTATCTTTCATTTCCAAATCTTAAAAATACTAAAATATTTAGTTGATGAGCATAACAAAAAAAACTAATTATTGCAAAACCATCTTGTAATGAAGTACTAAAATATTAGTTGAAATTGTAACAAAATATACTCTTGCAGAACATTTTTTGCAATGTTCTTTCCAGGCAGCATTTGTAACCTTGTATTGGCATAAACAATAGCGGTCTAAGATGGATTGGAGACACGGGTACATGCCCGTGTTTCTTAGGCAACTAGGTGCCCATCTAGCCAATGATCCTTTTTCTTTATGAATAATCTATGAATAGGGTACCAAACATAGGTCAAAGGGGTGCAATTTCTGGAGTGTGTTTTGACAGTGACCATTTGCTCTTGATTTGATTTTCAGGTAATAATTTTGTGCCTGATCTCAATAGCAACTGGCATTGATGGGGATCTCATTAGTTTCCCAAATGAGAAATGGGCGTAAGTTCATGAATGCCAATTTTGGTGGTTGCTGTACGGGCATCTAGATGATCTCAAGTTGCAGATGAGTTTCTCCACTTAAAGCTGTAAATTTGGTTATTGGTTTGCTTCCACGCATGGAGCAGTCTGAATATTATTCTGTACGGTTATAAAACTAAATTCTCACTTATTGATATAATAAAAATCTCACAAGGAATAAAGTTTATCTTGGAAAATTTTCTCCTTGGTTCTGAAATTTGGGTGTTCTTTTCAATTAGAATTATGGCAATAATCTCCCTGAAACTGCCTGTTATTTCCAATGCTCACTCCAGAATTGTGTAGATTGCCGATTTCCTAGTCTCGGCACTAGGAGGGATCAATATATGATTCAATATTTTGGCCCCAAAATATCAATAAAAAGAACATATTATAGGATGCTTGTGCTAGTTGCAAGATATTTGATATATATCTAATTTAATCCCCCCCCCCCAAAAAAAAAGAAAAAACAAAAAAAAAGAAGAGAAAATAGTGGAAGAGGGTCGAAGAAGCAGAAAGGTCAGAAATGGCAGGTTTCTCCAAGCCTCCTTAAATGGTGAAGTGCACCTTTTGATGATAGTATGATACCATGGAGCCTAAAAATGTACTAAGCGGAAATTGGCCCCAACTCTTCACCAATTGCATGGTGCATTCACTTGATGTTGTGCGTTCTGGCATTTGTGTAGCATCTTGTTTACAAGGATGATTCCCATTTACAAAGAACCATAGGTTCGAGTTTTTCCAAATAAACGCAGGTGCACATATCCAAGCTAAACGTGCAATCTTTTGTTTTTAGCTGAGCGTATAATCTGAAACTACCAAACTGGCAATGTATAAGGAGAAGATTTTATCTTTTGGTGACTGTCCAGTTGCCGTGTAATAAACTGTTTACCAATTGTTTTCTGGTAGAACTGGTTTTGAAAATGACAAATGTGTTTTTTCATTAGTGTTTCTCAGGTTACGTGGCATTTTATTGAACAAGATGGCAAATGTGTTTTTCCCTTTTTTGCTTTTGTTTTGCAATTTATATGGATGAGTTTCATTTTTGTGCATGCAGGAACCCATCGTGGTACAGAATTTCGTCGTATTTAAGATACTGTGCTACAGAATTTCTCCATATTTTACCTAGATAATGATGACGTCAGGGGCCAATCGTTATCCTTCTGGTACGTTCTCATCTTTTGGCATGATTTCTCACTTTCGTCTAATGGTTTTGGTGATAATGAAAATGTGAAATTATATTTTACAATTAACATAAACAAGGACCCAAAAATTTGAGCTTTAATTGGTTATAATAAAACCTCATTCCTTATTATTATTATTTTTTTTATCTAGTGAGGGGAGTTGGTAGGAGGGAGACGTCAATAAGCGGAACAATGTCATCTAGTCATCTACTATGATCTCTACGTATGGTCTGGTCTAATATACAAAGGTCTGGTGCCGCATTCTTTTGATTAAAGAAATTTAGTCGTTCAAAACCTTACAAAGCTAAAGCTTAGAGTAATTTCAAATGGACACATTGAACCGACCTTAGCTCAATTGGAAGAGTGCAGGACTACAGTAGGCTATTAGCTACTGGAAGATCCTTTGGTTGCTGGTTCGAATCCGGCAGGTCGGGTTGGATTTTTTATTATGATTTAATAATTGGTTGCCTTTCTTTTTTGTTTTTGGCAAGACCTTTTCTTTTTCATTTGAAGCTTCAGAAAAGGGAAAAAAAGAAGAAAAAGAACAAGAAACTAATGAACAAGAAATGCCCATCCACGTTGCTGTCATGGTTCAATGCTTGCAATAAAATCCCGGTCGACGTAAAATTGAATGGAATTTACTATGCGTCTTCTTCCCCATGGTGTTGAATGACCTTTGTATCTTTTACGTTCCTTTCCGGTGATTATATATCAACATTCTCTCTCATGTCTATTTCTGCTTATCTCTTACGGCTCAGTTTTGTAAGAGTACAAATACAAATATGTAGAGTGCAAAACCTTGTATTTTGCATATATTTTCACTGTATATATTTGTATTTGTACTCTTTTCAAACTGAATGAAAAATCATATGATTTACGAAGAATTCTGAATCAAATAACACATGTTCTAAAAAGCAACAAGTTGTCCATTGTGTACTTACAATCAAAATTTTGTGTCTTTTTAGCCATTTTAGAAGCTGAATGATATCCAGATTTCCAGTACTCCAGTACTTATTTTTTATTATCTTAAATGTCTTTTTTTTTAAATTTTTAACCTACAATTTGTATTAATTATAAAATAAAAACGTTTCAGATGTTTTAATACTATTTTTTTTTTAAAGTTAAATGGAAAGTAAATGATGAAAATACTTTCTTGAAATTTTTATAGGAGGCAGAGGCAAAATAGAAAAGGCGGGATGAAGGAAAAAGGATATTCTAAACTCATTAAAAAATTTAGATTATCCAAATGGTACTTGGTCTTACATGTTTGAGGTGTGCGACATAGATCATGTTTGAATGTGTAGGAAGAGATTTTTTTTTCTTCTTTGTTGGAAGGAGATTCAATCTTTAGGCTATGTTTGGTTTGAAGAAAAAGGTAGGGAAACCAATACAAGTTTTTTTAAGGTTTTCTTACTTTTTCCTTCCTTTCTCTACCTTTTCCTTCAAACCAAACACAGCCGGTAAATTATTTGAAGTGGCTGAAGTGAACTGCCCCTTAAATGATTGACTGACAGCCGATTTGGGCTACCCATATTTGTCACCAAGCTTTACTTATAGGCTGTTTGAGTGGAGCCCACCTTGCAAAGCCGGAAGCCAGTAATTTATTTATATATGTGGATTAGATCCTAAAGAAAATTTCGTGAAAGGACTGAAGCCAATTTAAAACTAGAATATAAGTCCGAGTAATGTCATTATCGTTTGGAAAGAATATGTTTGAAGGCAACTTCTTGCATCATCTATATCTTTAGTGTCCTCTGGCCTATTTGTAATGATCTTGCATCCCAGCGAATTCTCCAAACTAGGCCCTGCAATAGAAAGTCTCTTCTGGCTATAATGCTTCGCCATCCCCAAGATGGGTTAGACTTGCACCTTGCTTTAATGAAACTAGAATTGGGAATATAATGAACTTTGATGGTTCTTGCGTTAAGAGAGTCCCCAATGCAGTAGCTTCCAAGCTAATTTGGCAAGTAAAGCCAAGTTGAAAACTGAAAGGTCTCAGAACCCCTTCCCACCTTTCTTATTGCCACACATTTTTTCACTTGTTCCAAATCATCTTCCTTTCATCAGATTTCTGACCCCAGAAAAACGCAGAGCATTCTTTGTGAATGCTCCTGATGATGTGTTGGGGAATCTTGATGTGATTCATTTGGAGTAGATGTGACAACAACTTTAGTAAAAACTTCTCAGCCTGCTTGGGTAGGCAAAGTTATTTTCCATCCTTTCGTTTTGGATTTAATTCTTTATAGCATTTCTTGAAGCTAATCTTTCTTTCTTCAACCAATGCTGATAGCAATCCCCAAGTAGCAACCATGCCTTTTCATTTCTTCAATTTCAAGAATGGATAATAACACCTTTCTAAACTTTCTTGGCATATTCTGACTG
Source organism: Nelumbo nucifera (assembly GCF_055504915.1). Classification (NCBI taxonomy): domain Eukaryota; kingdom Viridiplantae; phylum Streptophyta; class Magnoliopsida; order Proteales; family Nelumbonaceae; genus Nelumbo; species Nelumbo nucifera. Next base: position 68,092,788 of record NC_142654.1, on the reverse strand, counting down.
AAGAATAACTCTGATTTGTTGGTAAAACGGTCCATATAAATTGTAAAGTTGGGTTAGTTTTGCATTTGATAAATTTACCTTTTTACCAAATAAACTTTTAGTTGTAATGTAAATTGTAAAGTTGGGTTAGTTTTTCCATTGATAAATTTACCTTTTTACCAAATAAACTTTTAGCTGTAATGGATGCAAACACAACTTCCAATAAAGCATATGCTTTTTTTTAGGGATAAGTAGACAGCACTCCACCTCAGAAATCTGAAGTTACAGCCCCCTCCTAGTCTACTAATAGCCCCCCCGCCCTATAAACCACATCCTGCCTGTGGATTTGGCATTGATCTACGATCAGGATTTATCAAAAACCCTTTTTTTATCAAAAGCCCACTTGAATACAAATTTACTTCTTTTTTGTTTATGTACTTTTACATCTTATTATCAATGTAAATATGCATTGGTCTGTCATTTGTCAATGTAAAAATATGTTTTAAAAAATATGTTTTAAATCCCTTCTTTAGGGAGGGGTTGAATTAGAACTTGATTAGCTTCTTTAGACAATTTGGAGGAGATATTGCAAAGGATTTGATGGTTAATCCCTTTTGCATTAGTGGTGAATAGGTTCTAAAAATACTCTTTCGTATGACAATTCTAGCTTGCTCGCTGTTGATGAAATAAATTTTTTATTTAGGTCCCCAACTTGTAGCCTGAAAGTGAAATGGTAAGAAATAATGTTAATTTGATTCATCGTAAACCCAAAGTAACCATGGAGTATCTGACAATTTTTTTTTTTTTTATATTTTTGATTATTTCATGTTGTAAATTGCTGCCCAATATTCAATTCCTAGGTCTGAATTCTTTGATGGAAGTCAAAACGCTCCCTTTACTTGCTGTGTTTCAACAATCAGTTCTGGACTTGTTAGGTACCAGATAAGGGTAGATTGAACTCTCCTTTAGGGTTGGTTGTAGGGCTGCAAGTCGGGCCGGGTTAGGTCGGGTTGAGGCCAACCCTAGCCCAACCCTAAGTTCCAAACCCTTAACCCTAACCTAATCCGACCTATCCAAACCTAACTAAATTCCTTCAACCCTAACCCAACCCAACCCAACCCAACCCAAAGTCAACTTCGAGTTGGGCCCAACCTAATCTTCTTTTCATTCCTTATATTCATGTAGAACTTCTTAATCTTAGATCTTAACTCAACTTTCATTACATATATTAATCTTATGTTTTATTAGTATTTGTTTGTTGATGTTTTTATTGGTTCAGTACAAAATTCGGAAAAAAATGTTTGAAATGACTATAGTTTATTATGATGACTTATAATAGATCTTTTATGGGCAGCAAGGTATGGGTGGCAAACAACAGAGATGAGATAAAGAATAAAATATTTAGAAAACATAAAATATGTTATCAAGGTTTTAGTATTTCCAATTAGGATTAAGTGAAGTGATTATCTTAAATGAAATAAATGATAGTATGTGGTAGTGGTTATACAACTATCATGTATATAAACAAATCAATGTATGATCATATATATAACATATATTTATATATGATATGTACTATAGTTGGGTTCGGGTTGGGACGGGGTTGCCCAAGGGGTCAACCCTAACCTAATCCGAAGTAAAGTCGGGTTCATAAATTTCAATCCTAACCCTAACCCGAGCATCAACCCAATCCAACCGAACCCAACCTGATTGGCCCAAGCTGCAGCCTTGGTTGAATTCAGCTCACTAAGATCTCAAAATATCTTATATGTTAAAGAGAAGCATGGTTCTAAGGGGGTGTGAGATCCTTTTCAAGGTTCAAAGTTTTGATAAGTCCGATATGCCAAATTGGGTGTATCGGACTTTGTATCGACACTCTTATATTTTTTTAGTTTTTTTTTTTTTTTTTTCAAAATATGTTCAGGGGTCAGTTGAAGGCCTGATTACCCCTTGAAACAGGTCGTACCCCGAAACTCCTTCATTTCACGTATTAATGACCCATTGATACGATACATATCAGCCGATACATAATGAAATTTTGAACCTTGATCCTATTAGGGTTTTCATCCTTAAGGATTAGGGTTTCAAGAGAGAGACTATATATCTTTTCTCTTGGATTGGAATCTTCCATCCACTCTTTAATCTTTGGTTGGGATTACAAAGACTTTCTAAAACCATAAAGATGTCTAAGTGTCTAACTACACATTTACAGTTAAGTCTTGTCAATTATCACATTGGCCTCTACATACAAATTTAAAGGACAATTCGGTCCTTCTACACAACAATGTTCAAATATAGTTGGGAAACCACATAAAGAGTCATTGACTCAACAAACCACCATCATATAAGCTTTGGCCAAGAGTTCTGTTCTGACTAGGAAACCTCCTAAAACTTAGTTTCTTTAAAACTATTTCAAGGCAGTTGCTAGCGTTTAATCACTTGGGCATATCACGAGTTCCTAGATCAAGTTGGACACTAAAAGACAAGCTCTAGATTCATCTTAGATTCCTTAGATTCCTTTCATCTTAGGGGTGCAAGTTAGGCAGGTTGGGCCGGGTTTATGGTCAACTTGGGCTTGACCTTAAATTTGGGCTTAAGCTTGAGCCTGGACCGAACCCGAGATCAAGCCCGATCTTTCCACTCAAGTCTAGCTTGCATTGTAATTTGATGCGCTCGGGTTGAATTCCGGCCTGGGCCTGAATCGGGCTTGGGCTACCTGAAGGCTAGGCCTAAGCTTGTCACGAAAAATTAAAAAGCCTGAATTATTGGGCCCGAACCTGACCTGAGGACTGAAAATCTAAGCCTAATTTGTGTAAAATTTTGGGTTGGACTGATTCGAAATCGGATTGGGTCCATCCAAGTTGCACCCCTAGTCCTAGTGCAGTTTGGATTTCCCACAAGAGTTGGTTTAATTAGGATTCTCCCATACTCGTCCTACTGTCACTTTGGGACATAAAATATAAACAAAAAAAATGTAACAACCACATAGTCCTTGATGCATTTATCTACTAAAGTCCAAAATTTCTTTGGACGCTTTTCTATGACCCATGATTGTAGGCTTAACGATTTTACAAGTGCCAAGTACACCGGGTTTAGTGCATCTAATTCTAATTGGCCTTAACAATGACATACAAGTATCACACTAACAAATGTTCAAGATTATCGTGCCAAACCTTTGGCTATATAGTACATTAGTACCAATAACTGTAAAAGGAAAATAAATTAGAATCCGTTTGTTCCACAAGAATGGAGGTCCAGAATTAGAATCGAAATGGCCCACTTCAATTCCAATTATTAGTTGGGTATAATGAGATTTAGATTTTCATTACTGGCAAAATATCATTTGTACATTTAAGGGAATAGCCACTCTAGCCTTCCCCTTGGAAATGAGAATCTCATTCTAATCGGTAAAAAAAAAAAAGACAGGTAAATTAAAAATCCATAAACTCTATTTCTCTTTACCTAATGCCAATCCTCTTTGAGAGTCATGCATATCATATAGAATTTTATTGTGAATAAGGTTTTAAAACAGTTGTTGAATCGAATGGTTGAACTGTTCAGATTGGAAATCAATCATGTCATCGTCTTTGTTTTGGCCCTGAACTGCTATCTTGCAAAAACCTGTTGAAATGGATAAATAACTGTGAGCCCAGGTGGTGGAACTGTTAAACCATTCAATCCTGTCAGTAATTCACGGGTTGACTTTAAAAAATATTTAAATTAATTTAAAACCAAATAAAAGAAAATAGAATATTACTTTTATATCCTAGACTCCTACTTTTCTTGGAAAACTAGGGTTCACTTTTTATCTTCTACTTTAAGACCTACCTTGATCTCATCTTATTTTCCAAAATGCGACCTTGCAACTCCCCGACTTCGATGTTTTTCGAGACCTACTTGCAACGACCAGCCAAATGGACCTTCTACTGCAACAGTGGCAATAATTTCGGCAAGCAACTATAGAAACGATAAGAAAGTGGTAGGGGAAGTTGGAAAATGACAAGAAGATAGAAACAACTTTTTTTTGGTACAACTTTGTTGGAGTCCTAGTGTCATTGGGATTTCTCTACTAGAGTTCTATTGCCACTACACATTTGTAGTGTTCCCCACTAGGATTCTTGGCCAGAGCAAGCCCTAATTTGAATCCACTACTTGGCAGCTACACTCTCTTCTTATCTAGGGGTGCAAAATCGTTGTTGGACATTCATAAAATCATCATAAAATCATTCACACACACCTAATATATGGAGCCTCAACCACAGATCGTCAACAATCACCCTCATGGTATATCAATGGTTGTGATTACACTACTTTATTTATGGAAACTATCCAGATCTCCCATGATAAGTTTCATCATCATTTGGATGCCCAAGACTATTGCTTATGTGCTATACAATTATAGGGAAAAGTAACTATAGAAAGCATGCAGGTATAACTTCTATCAGCAAAGAGATTCACAAATAAGTACATCTGGCTTTGAATGAATGCATGAAAATCTCATTTCTAACATAGCAAAAAGATTCACAAATAATAGCAAAGAGTTCTATTAGCAAAGAGAAAGCATGCAGGTATAATTTCTGTTATGTTTGTGAAACTAACGGAGCAGATTTTACTCCAAAGGTCAAGGGCTCGAGGTCTTTGCAATGTTTAAAGGTGAGGGGAGGTTTAAGTAATTATCAGAAACGTCAGGAGAGGTATAAGTATTTTACCCTAATTAAAAATGTCCAAGCTTGAGTTTGAGGCACGCTGTATTATTGGGCCTATTCTTGAGCTCGAGCTTGACCCTAATATAAAGCCCGATGCCCAGTGTATCTTAAGTAATTTCTTAGTTTTATCTTCTAATTTCCATACTTTTTAACTTGTTCCTATCCAATCACATTTTGTACATCAAAAGTATTGCTGCCTCAGATACATTCATACACCTTAGTCCAAACAAAATAAAAAACCAAACCACATGTAAAATATAAGTTATTACCTAGTACTTATTACTAATATATGTTATCTATTATTTATAATATTATCAGGCTTGGCCAAAAAAATAATGGTAAATTACAAAGACCCCACCTGTACTATGGGGTCTGTGACAAAGACTCCCCTGTACTTTTTTTTTGCGACAAAGACCCCCTCTGTACTATGACTATAAGACAAAGACCCCCTTCCGTTAGTTTTCCGTTGAAATCTACCGTTACAGTATTTGTTAATTCCCATACTACCCTTGTAATAACCATTAATTGGAAGAAAAACACTGTTCATCTTCCCTAACCTTAGGATACACGAACAACAGCAGTGGCAAATTTCTGTTGAAGTCCTCCCACTCCCTCTCTTTCTCTCTCCCCTGATCTCTCTTCTTCCCCTTTCCCTTTCTTCTTTCCGATTTAATCTGTTTTTTCTCTGTTTTCCGTTCCTTGCAGATGAAGAATAGACAACTTACAATTTGATTATTGACTAATTGCCTAGACCTCCCTACTATATATATATATATATATATATATATATATATATATATTCTGCTTGCTTTTCCTTGTTTTGGATTTCAGGGTCCGGACATGGTAGCCATATTGAAAAGGCTTTCACATTCCAGAAACCAGTACCCCTAAAACCTGGGACCAACCACATACAATTGTTTGGAATGACAGTCGGATTCCTGGTAATATATATTTTTTGCAATGTTCAATTTCCTTTCTTTCTTATCTTAAACAAGGAACTTAAGTAAGGATCTCTCTCTCTGAATGAAGGATAGTGGAGCCTACTTGAACATTAGGCTTGCTGGTGTTCATTGTGTAGCTGTCCCAAGGTTTGAACACCGGAACACTTGATCTATCGGCCAATGGATGGGGACATCAGGTAATCATGCATCAACTTTCTAAGCTTAAACTGCACCATATATCTTAGTCCCTGAGCAGCAACTACCCAATGGATTAAACTTGGCGCATGCCACAGGTTGGAGTGGATGGAGAAAAAAACCAAATCTTTACTCCTGAGGGAACAAAGAAGGTATCGTGGAAAGAGGCCAAGGGGGGTGGACATGCTCTTACATGGTACAAGGTATCATTGCGGGAAACCACTACTACTGGAATCTGATCAGTGATCAGACCGAATTTGGTGTGATGTTTTTGCTTTTTCTTTTATTAAAATTTATATCTAGCTATGAATGGTAACAGATAAGATGAAAATTTCTCATTGCAGACTTGCTTCGACGCTCCCGAAGGAGACAACCCAGTCGTTCTCAATCTAACAAGTAACAAGTATGGGCAAGGGCATGGTTTGGGTTAATGGCAAAAGCATTGGTCATTACTGGGTAGACTATAAGTCTCCTTTGGGGAAGCCCACTCAGTCCGAGTATGTTTCCCATGATAGCAGCATCATCTGCGACAGCTAAAGAGACGAGATTGAAAACGAAGAAGAGAAGATGAGAAATGGGCTTCCTCCATCCTTTCATTTCGGAGAGTTGGGAGAGAGGACGGTGAGGGAGGGAAAAAGAAGAGAAGAAAAGGAAAATAATAGGTTAAATATGTTTTAAGAGAAAAAGGGCAAAAAAAAAAAGAAAAAGTTTTATTGGATATTTTGGTAATTTAACGCATTCCGTCATCTGACTTAATGGTCAAAGGGGTTTTTTGTTTCACGGTCATAGTACAGAAGGGTCTTTATCGCAAAACAAAGTACTCACAGACCCCATAGTACAGGGGGGTCTTTGTAATTTACCCAAAAAATAATTGGGCCTAATACTTACCGTCCGAACCTGAACCTATGAACAAGTCCAACAGATTATCCGACCCATGAACAAACAGATCTTATCATAGTCAGAGCTACCTGACGAATTAGGGCTTTAATTTATTCATCTTTGTAATCTCACCTTCAACGTGCAAAGTTGTTCTATTTTCTAGGTCTGTCACTTGGTTCTGAATCAGCTCTTCCAAATAGAAATACTTCGCTTTGTGGGATTGATGTAGGACCCATCTTTACATATATCTTTTCCGGAAAATTTTAATAATGGGGGCATGCATATCAAGCTTGGGCAACATGCATCTGCATTAATCTTTATGTGAAATGAGTATTTCAAGTTTAACGTCTTAGCTTGATCCCTTATTTCTGAGTTTAACAGATGCAGTGGAATGATTCATCATGCATGAACTCTTAGCTCTTTGATTGTGGTATATATTCTCCAAAAGCCAAGGGATTTTGTATGATTGCCGCCATCTCACTATCTTGTATTTTATTTTTCTGCTAATAGATCAATTGGAATTAGAATGAAATTCGATAATCAGACAAATTTGTTGGATTCTAATTCAATCCAACATGTCAAAGATTCTATCCGTTTGACAAAAAAAGAAATTTAGATGTCATTTGTCTTTAATCAAATGAAACTTGGATAGAGGTACATTTGATTTTGATCCAATCACATTCCTAATTTTAAATGTGGTTCAGTTTCATGTTTCATCTAATTCATGATCACAATCAGCATAGGAAACATGGTTTGTTGATGTAAGTATGACATGACAATTATATGATGTATTTGCCAATATGTTTCCTGTCATAATGTCTTTTTGATGATGTCCATGACATCAAAATTAAATAGTGAATATACATGAATCATACAATCAGTGGTCACAATTTTTTTTTCCAAAATCATAACTGAATGCCACCTTAAAAGTACAAAAACCAATGTTTCTGAAACCATCGTTTCATCCTAGTCATGGGACAATGGTTCAACATGCTGAGAAGTGGATACTTTCTACTCTCAAATAAAAGTTTTCTTTCTCAAACATATGTCTACCCTCTCTCATAAAAAAATGAGACTACTTAAAAATTATTAATCTAGACACATGGTCATTTATAGAAAAAGATTATATATTATAAAGGATTTAGGGTTCATATTGTCTTTGTAACTTAATTTCCTAATTTAAATAAAAAAGTCATTATAAAGACTTCTGAATTAAAAATTAAGCATAACTTAATTATTTAAATAAAATAAGAAATTCAAATTAGATACATAGGTGTAGCTGCCCATATTTAGTAGGGGGGGGGGTCATTTTCTAGTATATATTAAAACAAAGCCCTCACACACACAGGTTTCTCCTTTAGACAAATGGCATCATATTTTTTCAAGAAAGAGTATCAAAATAGTGGTTATTTCCAATCTCAAATAATAAAAGCATTCTTTTCATATTGTGCTTACCCACTTTCAAAACAAGTATGAGTTTTAAATGGTAGTTACTTTCACTTTCAAAAAGGTTAGTGATAATTAACTCCACTAAAAATTAGAAAAAAAACCAAACTCATTTCAAATGATGTATAATACATAAAAGTGGGTTATTGTTTAGAAATAAGAAAAATCTATTATGATGGAAATACATGATACTAGAAAGGCATTGACCAATCAAAATCCCTTATAAATTTTGATGAAAACCCACTTGATTGGTTATCACTTTTATGCCGCTGGTTGATTGGTTATAATTTTTCCAGTCTCATGTCTTTTCAGCATCATAGTCGAACCCTTATAAATAAAGCTTAATTTAATCTCTTAAATTAAATAACTAATCTATATATCAAAAATATCAAATAAAAATAATCTAAATTTACAAGATAAGTAATGTATATCAAATAAAATTTATCAGAATATTGGTCTCGTATTTAATATAGGATAGTCATTCTGTAGTTGGTTATTAAATTATTGACTGGATTAATAGTTTAGACAAACATAATGTATAATTATGTTTTAGATATGTTATATGTATTTTTATATTTAATTTATGTTTTTATTTCAGTTTTAATATTTTTGTAAAATTGGAACTTCAGGCCAAAAAGAGGTTTTTTCGTGCAAATAGTGAGGCAAGGCACCTATCGCTCCTTGGGACGCATAAGTCTTGAAAAGTTACTCAAAATAAAAAAAAGATCACCCCAATCGAACATCGGAGTGCAAAGTTATGACCTCCAAAAGTTGCATGCATTGATGGTGCAACCTACGACCCGATGATTGGGTCAAACAAGTCAATAGTTAAACCGGCTGGGACAGAAAATTCTTGACCAAGACAATGATTTTTGACCACCTAATGGGTTTTGACTAAACTAGCCCTGGAATCCTGATTGGGTGACGATTTGAACGGTTCAATCATCTGGATCATCAACGAGTTGAAAACATTAGTTCAAAGTTCTTCCACTATCATACCTTTTTGGTATAAATAGATTTACGCTGAGGATAAAATATTGTTATTGAGTGGCTTGCACATTTGCATGTGCAAGAGAAGAGAGGATGTAGTCAAAAGGATAAATGGAGCAAAGTTATGGTGGTTTGGGCTTTGGACATGAGGTAGGGTAAGTATCGACCCACACAAGTTGAACCGTCATTCTCCTATAACTCATCAATTAAGAAGGAAAATATTTAAAACGAGGAAGGGGATGTGTTGTAAAAGAATAAAGAAGGCAGATGGAACTTATTGGTAATTGCTTTCCAAAACCGGAACTTGAAGGAGTGTGTTGTTGCAAAATTGCGGAACTGAGAAGTTGCAGAGAGAAGGAGGGCTGAGTCATGCCACTTGGTCACTCTCCTTAAAACTGCATTTGCCCCCTACGGTGCAACTAGGTGATCGTAAATCGGTTGCCAAGATAAAACAGTCCACAGGCCATTGGTAGGCGTGCACTCGCTTACTAGACCTCCGCGAACCACAGAAGACTGATGCTCAAATTTATAGAGAAGACAGAGAGTCAAAAATGTTGTGTGTTTAGACTAGTCGACCAACACTCCTTTTATAGAGTGTTCTCAGACCCGAAAGGACATAGAGGTGTCCGTTCAGATAGGGCCTCTTTAGAACAGTGCACTTGTTCGAAGAGACACGGAAAAGAAAGGTGACTCAAATATGTTCGAAGAGACACGAAAGGAAAGAGAAAACGTTTTTAAAGAATTAAATTCAAAATTTGAATAGACATGTTTTAATTCGTTTAATCCAATTAAACCAAAAAACTAATTCGGTGCATCGCATACACACAATCACCCTTGCCCTCACCCACAACATGACCCAACCCGGCTTGGCTAGGCGCGTGTGTGTGAAAAGCACCCGCAACCCCCTCACATGCATGAAATATCTATAGTGCTCTCCTCCTATGGGTCCCTACCCATAAAGAGAACAAAGCTATAAATATATTCTACTTCCACTCCTTTCCCAAACAATGTGGGACAAGGAGTCTTCCCATGCACTCAAGAGTGGAAAGAGGAAAAGACAAAAACAAGAGAGGGAGGAGAGAGATTCTTGAAATTTTGAATCTCCCTCCAACAGGATGTTTGTTATCGGAGCTGCAAGGGCTGGTTCTGGAAACCCATTTTTCTCATTGTAATGGAACGGGTGTTGTTGTCATTTGCCCATTTGCCCAACAAGGGAACTTTCCATACAGACACATGCTGTTGCAAAGGAACTTGAATAGATGCTGTCGCAAAGGTTGGTTCAGAGTCATTTTTTAGAGCGATAGCTGTTCTCTGGTTCGTTAGTCTGTGAAAGAGATTATTATTATCTCTTTGTGTCGCCGAGAAGGGCCTAATGGTGGAATGTTCTCTCTTTGGATCGCCTCCTGCTGGGTGGCTATCTATAAGTTTAGAAAAGGATTTGTGCTCTTGTAGTCCAACCAAGGTGGCCTGTTTAATTAGTTCATTGTTTCGTGTCTGTGTTTTTTGTTTTTCTTGTTTGTTTGCTCTCTGTTTTCCCTCTTGTTAAACTTTCTTGTTACAAAAAAAAAAAATCCTTAATTAGTTTTCAAGATTATCTGTGCCTTTATGCCTCTTCATCAGAGGAAAATGCATGTTTTTGTGCATTTTATTTGGACTAGATTAGACTTGGTTTGTATGGATTTGGTCCAGTCCATTTGAAAATGGACAAATAGACTAATATTGGATTAGACCGGATTGAACCAAATCCAGTCCAATTGACAATCCTACCAGTAAACATCTATGCTGATGATTTTGGAGACCTAGGTCAGTGGTTTATGACTATTAACACATTTTTTTTTAAGACTAAAAATGAGCAAAGTAAGGCACTTGTTAGTTTGAAAAGAATTCATTTTTTAGGAAAAAAGTGTTTGATTCATAGCGATATTTTCTCATTTTACCCATTTTTACCTATTCTTGTCCATTGTAGAATTTTATCTTGAACATGAATGAAAAAAATGAGAGTTGAACCAAACATGGTCTATGTTTTTAGATTTCCAAGAACATCACTTTGGATTGCACAACCTGTCAATGATGAAAAGCAGCAAGGGGAGGGAATCATGAAAATGTTGTCTCACACTATACTATTGGAAGATAACCTTTTATTAACTAAAAAGGTTCCTCTTTGTCGAGTGACACTAAGGCTATGTTTGGTTTGAAGGAAAAGGTAGAGAAAGAAAGGGAAAGGCAGGGAAACCTTTACAAGGTTTGTAAAGGTTTCCCTGTCTTTCCCTACTTTTTCCTTCAAACCAAACATAGTTTAAAGGACTTCCACAAACAATTGCAAGTCAAAATCATAGACTAAGTGTGTATTTAGAACTATGGGCGTTTATTGAATAAACACTACCACATAGGTGCCACTTGAACATTTTCCCATTATGTACAATCCGTACGCATAGAGACTTGCAAAAGCAGGCCTTGATTTATGTGCACGTCTATTGTTGGGGGAAGCTTCATTTTAGCGCTTCCCGCAATGGATAGGCATTTATTCACTGTTTTGCTGATGTGGTGCCTAGTGGCACCTAAGTGTTAATAAATGGGTTCATAATTATTTTTCTCAGTTTTGCAAACAAATCAAGTACAAACGTTTAGTGAATAAACGCCCATGGTTCCAAACACATACTAAGGCAGTGTGATTACAGCATTGTTTTCGAGCGAATTTTAAGGGGATGGCACCATTTCCTCCCCCTCTCCTAGGAACGATAATACATTCCAGCGAATTTTGAGTATGATTCCAATTACCAAATAAGTGAGGGAAATAGATAATTCGGGATACCCGATGGTAAGGAATTGAAACAAATTAGGATCCATTTGGTTTACAGTTGGAATTGGAATTTGAATTAAAATTCTTCGGAATTGGAATCAGAATGGTCTATTCCCATAATCTCTTTGGTTTAGACAAAAATGAGAATAGGAATGAGAATTGGAATCAATAGGAATGAGATTTTATTCCCAAGGAAGGGGGTAGGGCAAGGTTCAAAATTTTGTCACATATCAAGGCATATTGGCCGATATGTATCGTATCGGGGCCCCTTCAATACGCCCCTACACAAGGTGTTTTGGGGTCCCACCTATTGTAGGGGGTAGACGGGCCTTAATCTGACCCCGTGAACAAGTTTCGAAGAAAAAACTAAAAGAAAAAGAAGAGTGAGCCAAGATACAACCCGATACGCCCTTATTGACATATCAGGCTATATTGATATTTTGAACCTTGGGGCAGGGAATGGCCATTCCCTCAAATATGGGAATGCCATTCCATTAGGAATGAGGATGAGACTCCAATTCCACCCAATCAAATAGTTAGAATTGCAATAGCTCATTACAATTCCGATTCTAGACTCCTATTCCTGCGAACCAAATAGGGCCTTCTTACAACAATGTGGGAAATAGAATGCCTCTCCTAAATAAGATCAGGTGTAAATGATCTGGTTTTCATAACACACATGCCATGATGACATACAATTTTTTTGGGAGAATGACAGTTCAGCCCAGGGTCAGAATTCTTAGGCTCAAAGTACAATTGGGGTAGGTGCCAACTTGGAATTGATGTCAATTTACGAGCTATCATTGATGTATAGAATGGGGTATTTGACATTTTGAATTTTTATAGGTCTTCAATGGAATTCAGAAAGAAAAATCAAATATTAATAAAATTAGAAAAATTATGAAGGCTTGCAGTATATATATGTATGAAAAATAGGTAATTAATGATGTTAATAATTATATTACATGATTTTTTTTTTGTGGAGATACATAGAGGAGAGAGGAGAGAGGGAACAAAGGGGCAGAATGAAATTGATAAAGCTAGCTAGCACCAATAAACATATATAGATCCTAGTAAAGGCACACAAATGTCTGAGTAAAGCCAAATAGGTCCGCTCCATACACATATGAAACAATTATATATATATCGCAATGACCAGTACTCCACGAGAAATTAATTATCAATTGATAAACCTATCTCATCTCAACAAATTAATTACCGACCGTTGATCCCTGGAGTCTGAGGGATCAATGCAGTTCCAGGATGATCATCAATGGCATGTACATGTGCTGGAGAATTGCTGTTGGATTCGAGCAGCGATCGATTGTCTGGGCTAGAAGGAAGGTCGGGTTGCTGCGAAACCACAACCACCGCCGGCAATGATGATGTAGCAGCGGCCACAGGCATAGCTGCTGCACCTGTTGATGGTTTATAATTATTTTCTTCTTCCATCATCATCATCTTACCCTGAGAAGAAGCCTCTTGCAGCTGTAATGCGTACTCCAAATTCCAAAGCACGTCTCCCATGGTAGGCCTATCAACGCCGTGGTCGGCCAAACACTTCTCTGCAGCTTCGGAAAACTTCTTCATGGATTCAGGATTGATTACTCCGACTAAACTTGGATCAATAATCTTGTCAAGCAATCCCTTCCTCTTCCACTGCAAACCCCACTCCGCCAGATTCACTTGATCTCTTGGAAGAGCAGGGTCAATGGCTGGCCTTGCGCACAGAACCTCCAATAGCACTACACCGAAAGAGTAGACATCCGACTTATCAGTTAGCTGCTGCCTTCTGAAATATTCAGGATCCAAATATCCAAAGCTCCCTTTCACTGCTGTACTTACATGGTTCTGCTCCATGGCATTAGGCGCATTCTTTGATAACCCGAAATCTGCCATTTTTGCAATGAAGTTGTCATCCAATAATATATTGGTGGTCTTCACGTCCCTATGTATGATCCCTTGGGCCGCACCTGTGTGCAAGTAATGTAGCCCACGAGCTGCACCTATACAGATCTCTAGCCTTTGCTTCCACGACAATGGTGGCAAGTTCTTCCCATACAGATGGTCTCTCAAGGGTCCATTTGACATGTACTCGTACACCAAGATCATCTCTGAGTTCTCTTCACAGTATCCGATTAGAGAGACTAGATGTCTGTGCCGAAGCTTGGACAGTATCTGGATTTCCGTCTGAAACTCGTTGATACCTTGTTCAGATTGTGGGTTCCCTCGCTTTACCGCCACCTTGGTCCCATCGTCGAGATTCCCAAGATAGACATTGCCGAACCCTCCCACCCCAATCACCGCATTTTGATCGAAATTCCCTGTTGCCTCCTGCAACTCCGACAACGAGAAGTACCGACCCAACCCAAGTGTCGATGAGTTGAAGTTGCTCCTGTGAGACCCTAACTTGCTCCCCATGATGGTAGATTGTCCTGCATGAAGAGGGAGCAACCACGAAGAGAAGCTGTTCTTCTTCTCCCAGTCTTGTGGCCTCTTATACCACTTAATCACCATTGCACCAAGACCCACAAAGGCTCCGAACATCATAGCGAATCCCACAGCTGCAACAGCCCCTTTGCTAGATGCGTCATCCGCTTTGGTTCCATCAACACCAAATTCTCCGTCCAAACTCCCAACCGAGTTGCTCATCTTCAACACCTCCAAACCATTGAGGATTGCATTAACTGTACCTGTGTTGTGATCATTCAGAGGGCCTATTTGGACTATGAGTGTCTCGGGCGATAGCATGGAAGCATTGAAAACAAAATCTCTGTAGTAAGGTACCGCCAAATTCGATGTAATGGCCGACAGATCCAGCCCGGAGATGGCCGCTTTTTCATTAAGGTACACATTAAAGTAGAGATCATTCAGTGATTTGCTCACGATATCACAGAAATGCATCCGGATGAGGTATCCATATGCCGGGTCGATGTCAAGTTTCCATGTTACATTGAAATTAGGCTTTGAAACACTCGAATCGGCCATCTCAACAGCGGACGCATAGACCCAGTTGGGTGCGATCAAGGGTGACAGGCCTTCAGCGGGATAGTTGATGATGCTGGGAGAGACGGACACGCTTTTCGCCAAGTCTTTGGGATTCAGATATTTCTGGTCGGAATCCCAAGTTCGCCCAAGGGTGTCGTTCTGAGGGGTGATGATGGGTCCACCCATGTTGAGTCGATACAAGGTCTGGTACGACTTATTAGACAGGCCGGAGAATTCACCGGCAGGGAGGATGGAACCCACGTCGGAAATCAAGATGTCCGGAGCCGATACCACCTCAATAGCATTGATAAAGGCAACGGAGTTCTTCATGGGAAGGAAATTGATGCTAAGACGCTCAGTGGTGACATTAAGTAGGTATTCCTTCATGACCCAGCCAGTATCGTCGTTGACACTAAAGCTGTGGAGGAGGACAACATCATCGGTGGAGACAGAAAAGGCTGAGTTTCGGAGGTTGAATTCGGTGTTGTTGACGGGGAAGAAATGGAGACGGATCCAAGTCCAGCCGGGCCTGGACATACGAAAAGCATAGGTGGCTTTCTGGACAAAGATCCTGGCCGTGAAATAAAGAGAGGAAGGGACGCCATCAACAGAAATGACGGAAACTTGGATGTCGTCTTTGGAAGAAAGATAGCTGGCTGACCGTTGGTCGGAGAGGAAGACTCGACCGTCGGGGAGGGTGGTCGTGGTGGAGGAGCCGCAGTCGATAAGGTAGTTGTCGGGGGGAGTGAACTGGACGGGGGCAGAGGAGACAAAGAAGGTTGTGGTAATGCTGGAGATGAAGATGAAGAAAAGAAGCAGGAGGAACTCCATGAACGACTCGATGTGGGGAGGGGAGGGGGTCCTCTCGATTTCTTTTCGGTTTGCAGAGTCTAGCCCCCTCCCTTGTATGGGGGAGGAACCGAAGAAAAAAAGTAGAAAAAAGTGAAAGGAAGGCTAATAAGGATTTAAAAACGGTCACTGAATCAATGGATAAATTTACATAGTTGCCCTCACTTCCATTAATTTGGCTGGTCCTCCTCCTGTAGGCTTGTAAAGTAGAAACGTAACAACTAACAACGCTAGCTATTGGTTTTTTCCTTTTTAATTTAATTTTAATGATTTTACCGAAGAGGAAAAACAAAGGTTATTATCGCAATTTTCAAGCCAATTCGTCTGTGGGTAACTCTGATTTGGGGTAATCTGGTCATTTGGAAGAGATAAAAAATTCAAAATGGAGAAAGTGTAAACAATGAGTAAATGAGCTAGGGTCATTTCTGGTATTACAAGAGAAATGGATGGCGTTGTGAACAACTGCCGCGGACGCGGAGAGTCCCCAGTTTTAACGGGAGTTTTGGTCGGAATTTAGTAAGTTTTTGGTATCTGGTTACCTTGTAAACTATGGAGTTGTTACTTTTTACCGTTGAGAGTTGAAAGAATTGGTCAACCGCCAATCTCCCGGTGTTGATCAACATCTGCCGGAATCTCCTACCCACTGTAACCCGAGTCCGGATTTGCTCCTCACCTCCCCCTTCAATCGGTCATTTGGATTCACACCAACCTCACAGAATTCGAAGCCGCACTGAAACATCACCTATTAATTCCTATGCAGGGCTGTGTGGTTGGTGCGAGGCGTGATTTGTGGGGATCAAATTCGAAGAATAAACATGGACCATTGGATTGGAGAGTGTAGGAGGAAAAAAATATACATGAAAAGTGGAGATTTCGCCGTCATAGGGGGCTATTGGCTCTCTTGGGTCCCCTGGATGCTCCCAATGTGCGACCAATCCAGACCTCTTACCACAAGACACTACGGCTGTATCTTGAGAATATCTCTCCATAAATGGTAATATGCAAATATAGGGTATATTCTCAATGTACATCTAGCCATGTGGATATAGATGTGGGTAGAGTTCTCATGGGCAGGAGATTCTAACAGTGCAACCGTAGTATCTTGGATGAATGTAGGAGATCCAAGCGCATTTGCTATATTGCTTTTCTTCAATGTTTAGATTGATAATGACAAATTAATGGGTTCCACTATGATATGGAAAAGATAGCATATCCTAAAAACAACTGACCAATAAATTGGAATTATAAAGGTGGTAAAGAATAAGGTATTATTTATTAAAATTGGATGAATTTTGATTGGCCAAAATTCTTTCCATACCATATCTTTTCTGCATCATGGATTTTCCCCAAATTAAGTGACTGTACATTGAAAATAGGGTAAAAGATTTATACCTCCCTTCAAAATGGACCAAGTCCTCCCCTATCAAGTGATGTCAATGGATAAAGACCTCTCCCTTCTGTTATCAATCCATTTGAATTTGGCTTTGTGTGCGTGTGAACTTTTTTGGAAAACCTAACCTTGCCCCCTTCCTCTAAACGCATGGTAAAAATTTCCACCAAACATTTCTCAGTTCACTTGGCAAATCGTGAAATGCCTTCTACACTTTTTGCCAAACCTTGGGTCTTCTTTTTTCTGTCATTCTCATCCAAAATTTATTCATGAAATTTACAATTCAGAAAACAAAGTGACGAGACAAAAAAGAGCTATTTTTACTCAAGGGAGGAGGAAGAAAGAACACAACCATGGAGGATCTTCCTGCCTTTTGTTTTTACCCAAGGAAGGAAGAACCCGGTTTATTTTCATCTGTATAACAAGCTTGAATGGATTGGGAAGCTCTAGTTTTACTTAATGGAGGAGGAAGAAAGAGCGCAACCATGGATGATCTTTCACCTAGTTTTCGTTTCTACTCAATGGAGGATGAACTGGTTTCGTTTTATATGTATAGCAAGATTGAAGGGATAGAACCAGATTTGGAATGTGTTAACATTTCAGTCTTCAACATTAACGATCTTGATCCATGAAAACTCCCACATTAAGGCGGAAGAATTTCACTCTGTTTTGTTTAAGAATTGGTTTCGCTTTCTTTGCTGTTTATTTCAAAGACAGATTTCATTCACCTCCTTTGCATCTTAACAAACTAGAATCTTCTATTTTGTTTTTCATGTATCGCCTATTCTTTCAACCATCTAAATAGCGAATCGATGCAGAAGTCGGAGAAGAGGATGAAGGGAGGGTCAAGGTCAAATCAATCCAGAAGTGAGTGTTGTTCTGTTCATCAAACAAGGGTATATTAGAAATTTTAACTCCTTTTTAGAAATAACAACTAATCCATCTAGTAGGGAGGTCTTACTCCATTTTAAACATAGAGGGAAGGTTTCAGTATTTACAACAAACTTCAAGGGAGGTTTAAGCCTTTTTACCCTTGAAAATATCTCTCGATTCTCAAACATCTATATTAGCTACAAAGAGAATGCACATTTTGATATCATTTTGTGTTTGAGATATGGTATATAATCTATCAAAAAAAAAAACATTTTATGTTTGAGATTTGCTATTTATATAATCTGAATTTTTAGTTTTAAAAAATTAAATCAAGTTTAATTTGCAATTGATAACCTATCTCATCTAAAAAATGAGACCCATTCGATTGAAATAATTTATAATGAATGAAATTGAATCACATATTAATATGAGTCCGGGGTCCCACATCTTTTGAAATGGATATTGTTTTGATAATCACATTTTTTCCCTAAAATTAAACTCAATTACTTTCACCACCTTTTATGAGTGGAGGCAATTCACTTCTTTGATGCTCTTTCTTAAGAAAATAGAATGACATTTGTTTGAAGGAAGAGTTCTCTGGTCTGGCTGGATATACACTAGTAGAGATTCATGGCGATGCATGGGCTGGTGTTAAAAAGATGCCCCATGTTACATTCAATTTCTTAATTTAATTGCTTGTGGATGAATTTAAATAGTCTCATATTTTAATTTTTTTATTTTTAGAATTAAAAAAACCCACAAAATTCTATAATTGGATCCTATGCTTGTAGAGTGGTGAGAGCTATTACTTTGAGGAGATGGATATCCCATCTTAGCTACTCAGCTACACTTTTTAAATTGAGGCAATTTCTATGTGAAGTGCCGTTCTTCAAAAAGGCACATATCCTTTTAGAAGCATGGCAACCTTACAGGGATCCTTTGTGTCTTCCCACTCTTTGCTTTATCAAGTTGATTTCACATTTGTCCCCCACAAGCGCCTCATAACACATCCCAATTGTGTATTTGGGAACATCTTCCATTGACAAGTACAGAAAATGTTTCAAATGCACACTAAGATGTACATGGGCACAAGTGTGATCTCATTGGTGACATTGCAGTCCAAACTCTGGTCAATAAAGGCTCCTTACAAATGCCAGCTCTTTGGGTGGAAATTAATAAATGGAATTAAAACAATACAAGCAAATTGGTGCTTAAGACGTAAAGGAGATATTTGCTCTACCTTCTGTAATAATGCCCTAGAAACTCAGCATAATCTTTTCTTTGAATGCAGCCTGGTGAGGGCAATTTGGTTGGAAGCCCAAGTAGGTTTTAGGCCAGAGGATTTTATTTCATCAGGCTTAGTTGTCTTCCTGGATTGGTGGTCGCGTGAAGAGATATTTGGGAACAAAGGAGATGAAAGGTTATTTCATGTCTAGGATTTTATCCATCTTGAGTAGTCTTTGGAATCACAGAAATGATGTGATCTTTAGGGGGTGTTCTTTTATTGGATTTTGAGAGGGGGGAAAGTTGGTCAATGGGATTTTGGTTCTCATTGACCAAGAAAGTTTATTTTCCTAGGTATCACTTACCCGGGTAAGTGATACTCATCTCCTAGGTGGGTAAATAATTTTCCCACCGAGGGGGACAAAAATGCCCCTTTTAAAAATGGATTTTTATGGCTAAAATGGTCATATTACCTTATTTGCCTAACATGGGTAAATGAACTTACTCGGGTAAGTGTTTCCCAGGAAAAAATACCCAACCCAAGTAATTGTATTTACTTGGGTAAGTAGCTTACCGAAAAGCAAACAGAGCCTTAGAGGAAAAACACCAAATCCTCTTGGCATTGCCTTACTAGCAGATAGATATGTTCCACAAATAGGAAATCTTCAATTCGTTGGAATTTATAATCAACAAAATTTTGTAGATTCTCTCTCACCCATTGGTTTTCTTTCAATACCCACTCCCTGGCTATTGTGGATGGATCTTGGGACATTAACACTCACCTAGCTTCTACAAGTCTCTATTTGTTATCTTACTCCTACAATGTTTGCATTGCAGAATAACAGCCATGCAAAGCAATTGACTCCTCAGAAGCTAAACTCTAGGCAATCATCTGAGGTTTAAGAAGATTAGCCCTTCTGGGAATTCTGAAAGCTACTCTAACATCCATGCAAAGGAAGTCTTGTTGAAGCTAAAAGGAACAACTGAAAGCATTGGATGGAATGGACAAGTTCTACTGGATCATACTAAGTATCCTCAGACTTTTTTTTATAGTCCCCAAACATCTGAGTAGATGATCTCAAATGGTTGTGAAGTTGAAGTAGAGCCAATAGGGAATGGAAGCCGGTGGCTTTTCTCTAGCTGACAAGAGTTGTAGAAGTCCTTGTGTTTATTAGAAACTGGTAGCTGAAACTTGTTGAGAATGTGGTTTGTGATCTTGGAACTCGGATAGCTGAGTCTTTGGTACTAAACTGAAGTTGTGGTGCGTTCCCCAACCAGTGCACAACTTTCTTTATTTGAAGATGAACTGGAAAGTGAAAGTTGATAGAGGCCATTTTTAAGTGAGCCTTGAAAGAGTATCTTCCCCGTGAGAGTCTTTGGTACTAAACTGAAGTTGTGGTGCATTCCCCAACCAATGCACAACTATCTTTATTTGAAGATGAACTGGAAAGTGAAAGTTGACAGAGGCCATTTTTAAGTGAGCCTTGAAAGAGTATCTTCCTCGTGAGAGTGTCCTTAACAAGAAAACCACGAGTATTAAACTCAAAGACTGCATTATTGTCATGACAAAACTGACTTACAGAGATAAGGTTCTTGGTAATGTTGGGAACATGAAAAATATTTTGGAGGGGGAATGATCCATTTGAAGTATTTAACACACAAGAGCCAACATGAGAGATATGAAAACCTTCCCCATTTCCTACAACAATTTGATCAGAACCTTGGTATTCATCATAAATCGAGAGATTCTTCATATCATGAATAAGGTGGTTGGTAGCACCAGAATCAGGGTTCCAGTTTAAGTCATTTCTTGATGATTGTGTAGAAGCCATAAATGCAGATCCTTATTGTTGAGATGAAGCATCAGTAAGACTGAGATATTTGCGACAGGTTGCAGCAATATGACTAGTATACCTACAGAGTTGACAGGTAAAACCAGTTTTGCGATATCCCTCCTTATTGTTTGGATGTCACCCATTATTGTTATAGTGGAAGTTAAGTTGTTGCTGTTGTTGTTTTGGGCAAGCATTGCTATTGGTAGGTTGCTTTGATCGGTTTGAAGTGAATCCAAAGTAAGAGGGTCCAAAATAAGAGTCTTTATCTTTATTGTGATTTGCCACATTGGTTAAAAGGGTGAAGGAGGTACTTTGTTCTAGCCGCTTTTCATAAGTAAGAAGAAGACTTTGAATATCATTTGCTGTCAATTCATCTAATTTAGTAGTTACAGTGAGAACAAATGGATCATATTCAGAGGGTAGTCCACCAAGGAGATAATGAGCAAGATCAGAGTCAAAAACAAAATAATTTGAAGTTGTGAGGGAGTCAGAAATACCTTTAATGTGATGAATATATTCAGTCATAGATAAGTTATCCTTCTTTGCATGTACAAGTTCAACTTTAAGATCATGGATTCGGGCTCAGTTTGAAGATGAGAAAAGACGATGAAGCGTCTCCCATAGTGATTGTGACGAAGAGCAACCAACAACTTGAGCCAGTACGGATTCAGAAAGAGAGGATAACAATCAGCTTAAGATTAACTGGTTGTTGGGGAAGTTACACTATAGTAGCAGAAATGAGTGTAAAACCAATCACAGGACAACAAGAACTTTTCCCCTAAGTTTGTGTGTGAAAATGGATATGCCAACAACAATGATAACAAGTAAACAATTCAGCCAAGTAACAGAAAAATAGATAACAATCACCACACAATAGAAAACTAGAATTTTTATGTGGAAAACCCAAAAATCGGGGATAAACCACGGGACCTATGGTCCATAAAAATCTTCCACTAATTCAGAAATTAATGGCTACAATAGTCTTCTCTAGTTGCAATTAGAGGCTTACAAACATCAAGGAAATAATCCTTGGCTCATAAGAACAACATTAACATCACCAAATGCAAGGTGGATACAACACAAACAGATGTTTAGATCTCACTAAGTTGCTGTAAATCTGATTTGAGAAGAAGAAGAATGAAGAATCAAGAAATTTGAATTGGAGAAGGATTCTTAACTCCATCACTTAACCTCATCAAGAACGGGCTTGAAAGACACCTCTGAATTTGGTTTTGAATGGAATAAGAACCAACTTTTCTTCTCTTCTTCACAAAACTCAAAAAACTAGAAAACCCTCGAATATCCTCTATTTGCTTCTCCTTCGCATCTTACAATTAGTGGTTTCAATCCATACAAGCTTTTCTTTAATCTGCACACCAGATGTTCTTTTCCTTTTTCTTTGAATCCCTCTAGTTGCTCCATATAGATTTCTTCTTCCAAATCACCATGAAGGAAGGCAGTCTTCACATCAAGCTGTTCAACTTCCAAATTTAGACTTGTAGCTAGTCCAAGCACAACTTGAATAGAAGACATTTTCACCACAGGAGAGAATATTTTTTCAAAATCAACACCATTTTTCTGACTGAAACCTTTCACAACCAGCCTTGTATTTTAGTTGTGATTCATTCTCATCAGATTTCAATTTATAAACCCATTTGTTTTTGAGTACCCTTTCTCCTTTGGTAATTTCACCAAATCACAGGTGTGATTCTCATGTAAGGATTTTAATTCCTCTTGCATTGCTTTCAGCCACTCATCTTTTTTGTCATGTGACATAGCCTCTTGATAAGTCTCTGGCTCTCCCCCATCTGTCAGCATCACATACTCATGTGGAGGAGACCTAGTGGAAGGTCTTCTCTCTCTAGTTGATCTTCTAAGCTGAACTTGTGGTGAAGGAACTGGAGGTACTTGTTCATTCTGTACTTTCTCTGTATTTTCATTTATAGGAGTTTCATCACTAACTGTATCATCCTGTTCATTTGGTACAGCTCCCCCGTGATCACCATCAATTGTAGGTGGGAAAACCGAATCCAAGTTAATTAGAACATCAACAGAGAATTTTGGCTTCTCAATTTTCTCTATATCTTTAATTGTTTGATCCTCAAGAAATAAAACATCTCTACTTCTGATCACTTTCTTGTCCACTGGATCCCATAACCTATACCTAAACTCTTCGTGCCCATAGCCTAAGAAGAAACACTATTTAGCCTTGTCATCAAGCTTGGATCTTTCATCTCTAGGAATATGAACAAATGCCCTATAGCTAAACACTTTCAAATGACTGTATGATATGACTTTTCCTATCCAAACTCTTTCAGGAGTATCTCTATTCAAAGGAACTGAAGGAGAAATGTTGATGAGGTCAATTGCAATTCTCATAGCCTCACCCCAAAAAGATTTAGGTAACTTAGCATGAGAGAGCATGCATCTGATTCTGTTAGTAATTGTTCTGTTCATTCTCTCTGCTACTCTATTGTGTTGAGGAGTCTTAGGAATACTTTTCTCAAGTCTGATACCACGTATCCTACAATATTCTTCAAAAATACCCCTATATTCACCACCATTATCAGCTCGGATGCACTTCAACTTATTCATTGTTTCTCTCTCAACCTTGGCATGAAAATACTTGAAAACATCTAACACCTGATCCTTAGATTTCAAGGCAAATGTCCACACTTTTTTGAAGCGGTCATCAATAAATGTTACAAAATATAATGCACCCCCAAGAAATCTATCTTTCATGTAACAAACATCAGTGTGAACTAAATCTAAAACATGAGGCTTTCTAGATGGAGGAAAATTATGAAATGCAACTCTACTCTGTTTGCCAGCTAAGCAATGTACACATGTTTCAAGAGGCATACCTTTCACATCAAGAAGAAGATTTTCTCTAGAAAGTATCTGAAACCCTTTTTCACTCAAATGTCCAAGCCTCCGGTGCCAAAGCTCAATGGATGAATCATGAACTGCATTCATCTCTCCTTTGCTCAACCTTGCTTGTATCACATAAAGGATATTGTGCTTCTTTCCCTTTGCCACAATGAGTGAACCCCGACTGAGCTTCCATTTTCCATCACTGAAGGTTTTTGCATTACCTTCATCATCTAACATGCTAGTGGAAATCAGATTTAGGCGGATATCAGGAACATGTCTAACATTCTTCAAAATTAATTTGCAACCAGTATTGCTATCTAGACAAATGTCTCCCATGCCAATAATCTTGGATGCACCAGCATTCCCCATACGAACATGTCCAAAATCACCAGTAGTGTAAGTTGTGAAAAATTCACCATGGGGAGTAACATGAAAAGAAGCACCCGAATCTATGACCCAATCAGTGTCTGGGCATGCAAAGTTGACATAATTATCATTACAAACAATAACAACATCATCATCGACTTTAACAACTGTAGTATCTTTTTGTTTTTCTTGCCTTCACCTTTCCCTTTGGCTTGTTCTCTTTTCTAGATCCTGCATTCATTTTTGTAATGCCCCAGTTTATTACAGTGATGACAAATGATATTTTTCTTGGACCTAAACCTTCCTCTGGATTTATCATATTTGTTACAGGGACCTCTGTTCTTACATTTCCCAGTCTTTCTTTCTTTTCTGCCATAAGAGTTTGAGATTCTGAATAAGTCTCTTGTTCTTTCCTCCTGAACTCTTCATTCAACAAAGCATCTTTGATTGTGTCAATGGTTACTATACCATTAGGGGCTGAATTACTGACTAAAACCACCAAGGTTTCCCAACTGTCAGGCAAGGAACTAAGTAACAACAAGGCCTACACTTCATCATCCAGATTCAATTTCATAGTAGTCAATTGATTTATCAAAGCTTGAAAGTCATTCAAATGTTCAAACATGTTAGTCCCATCTTTATATCTCAAGTGTGCTAGTTTTCTAATCAAGGCAAGATTGTTTAAACCCGTTTTCCTTTCATACATAGATTCTAATTTTTTTCACAAAACATCAACCCTAGTTTCTTGTGCAACATGGTGAAAAATATTGTGGTTGATCCACTATCGAATTTGACCTACAGTTTTCCTATGCATGATTCCCCATTCATCACTTGACTTTGCTTCATCACCTCTTATGGGTAGGTACAAATCTTTGCAATAAAAAATGTCCTCCATTCTAGGTTCCCAAATGTCATAATTCGATGAAGTCAATTTTATCATAACACCCAAGGATTCCTCCATTTGTATCAACACAAAAAATTAATTTCAGCCAACCTGGCTCTGATACCACTATTGGGGAAGTTACACTATAGTAGCAAAAATAAGTGTAAAACCAATCTCAGGACAGCAAGAACTTTTCCCCTAAGTTTGTGTGTGAAAATGGGTATGCCAACAACAATGATAACAAGTAAACAATTCAGCCAAGTAACAGATAACAATCACCACACAATAGCACACCAGAATTTTTACGTGGAAAACCTCAAATTCGAGGAAAAACCACAAGACCTATGGTCCATAAAAGTCTTTCACTAATTCAGAAATTAATAAGTACAACAGTCTTCTCTAATTGCAACTAGAGGCTTACAAACACTAAGGAAATAATTCTTGGCTCATAAGAACAACATTAACATCACCAAATGCAAGGTGAATACAACACAAATAGAGGTTTAGATTTTCACCAAGTTGTTGTAAATCTGAACTGAGAAGAAGAAGAATGAAGAATCAAGAAATTTGAATTGGATAAGGATTCTTAACTCTAACACTTAACCTCATCAAGAACAGGCTTGAAAGACACCTCCGAACTTGGTCTTGAATGGAATAAGAACCAGCTTTTCTTCTTTTTTTCACAAAACTCAAAAAACCAGAAAACCCTCGGATATCCTCTGTTTTCTTCTCCTTCGCGTCTTACAACCGGCGGTTATGAATAGATGATGCCCAAATCAAAAAAGAGGTGGAAGCCTTTTTTTTTTTTGCTTTCACTATGTGACTCATTTTGGGAGCAAATAAAAGTGGGTGGGCCCCTCATATGGGCTGGACCCACACCCAACACTGGTCTTGTTCTTGCGAGAGATCATAAGAGGGATTGATAGTGCACTAGTCATTGTCATCAGTGATATATCGAGCTGGACAAACAAAGGAACCATCAACATACCCAAAAATCCGACGTCCTTTCAACGCATGAATTGTTTGAATGAGTCAAAGCAAAAAATTTGTTCTGTCAAATTTGACGGAGATTAAATTTGTGAGATGAGAAAGTGAGATTCTAGGAAGAGAGGAAGAAGAATTAGGGCTGGAATCATCGTGAGATGAGATAACTTGAGGGAGGGTAGCATCTAAGTTTTAAGAGTTTGCCATGGAGAAGGAGAGAGGACCAAGAAAGGGACGATGGTCTCAAATAGGCTCTAATGCCATGAAAGAAGAGAGTGAAAGAATGGGAAATTCTTTCGAATGGATGGTACATATATAGATACAAAGTTTGATTGTAATAAATATACAAAGATTTTGAATTTTAAATCTTCCATCAATTGTAATAAATATTTTGAACAACTGAGCAAGACCTATATTCTCGAGCATGAAATCTTCCATCAGCAACTGTTACGTGAATTCCAGATTTGACGTTGTTGTTGACTTAACAATAGTGGAGTCTCTATCACTATGTAAATAGAAAAGATGTAGCTATTGCTCATAGTTTAGCAAAAAAAGCTAATGTAAATGGAACTAAGACTTTTTGTACTGGTATACTCCAGTTAACTTCCAATCTTCTTTCTTCCAAAAGGTGGCTTCTTTTGTATCCTTGATGTTTTTAAGTGTATCCTTTTACCAAAAAAAAATAAAAATTCCTGGATTGATATAACTATTAGGTGATAATGCCTATCACATTATCTTTCTGGATTACATATCTTATCTGTACAGTCACAGTATAAATAGAACATGTAACAGCTGATCTAAGTGAGCTGTTACATGTTGATGTGGTTCCGATATCGATGAAAAATATACGTTTCTTGTCAAACTAAAATTAAGGTTGTATTTGGATGTGATGTAAATCAAGAATCGAAGTAAATTTTATATCGGTTCGGTTTTGTATGTGTTTAGAAAGAAGGTGTAATTGTTATCGATGTAAAACTATACTTCAGTTCAGTTTTGTATGCATTTGGAAGGAGTATAGTTTTACATCAATAATAAATGTAAAACTTCATCAGCTTTAAAGTTTTACATCGATAACCAATGTAAGAACTACATTGATTTTATCGATGTAAAACTTTACACTATTCCACCCATCATTATTTTTCAAAAAAACAACAGTCACTTTCTGGTTCAGTGTAAAACGTCATCAGTGTATTTTACATAGGTGACGTTTTACATTGATTCCAAATGCAGCCTAAGTATCCTGATTTCTACATCTATTTACATGGTAAAAAAAGATGAACTGAAAAGAGGATAAAAAAACTACAGAAAAGTACGGACATACCCAATGCAGACTCTATGTACCAATGCCCGCCCATGAATTAACATTAATTCCGATCTGGCACCTACCCCAACAGTACTTTGGGCCTACAAATTCTGACCCTGGGCTGAACTGTCATTCTCCCTAAAAACTATTAATATGATTAATTTAGTGAAATTGCTTGATCCAATAGTAGGGCTTTGTTACTTTATTCAAAGGGCCTATCAGTTGCTTAGAGTTAGAATAAACTATATATGAGTTTGAGAAGAAGCTGCTTCTAGGCCAAAAGTTAAGGCCCGTATTTTGGTATCATAGCATCCCTTTGCTTAGTATGCATGGACTTCCTTGAATTGTAAAGACGCTACAATCTACATGCTGGAGGAGGAGTACTCGTCTTGCAAGAGTTGTGTTTAGGTTATAAGAGCCATCAATCCATAACTGATTACAAATTGAGAATTGGTAATTGACTCATGGTGATTATTAGAATTTAGGCCTCGTTTGTTTGGTGGTAAATTATTTATCCAGGTAAATGCATTTATTGGGATACATATATTTATCCATGTTTTTTTGTCAGATGGGTGGTTGAATTTCCTAAAGCTCAGTTTGAAAAGAGTATGAATACAAATATATATAATACAAATACAAATACATATAAAATAATACAAAATACAAGGTTTTGCACTCTAAAAATTCGTATTTGCACTCATTCCAAATGGAGCCTAAAGGATCACTATTTTTTTTTTGTTCTAACAGGGATATTTTAGTCTTATAACCAAATTCCCCCTATATGGATAAATAAACTATATACTTCCTAGTGTGTAAAAAAAATTTTAGGTAAGTTGCCAAAAACATATATAGGAAAAAGTTTTATTTGTATGGTAAAATTGGTCAAATTTCCCATTGACCAAACCAACTCCCCCCTCCCAAACTTACCCCCAAAGGAATGGGGCCTTAGTTGCATACTATGGATGCTGCTGCTAGGTGACAAGTAAGTCATTGGTTTATGAATTAAGTCTATTGGCATCAATTGAGTCAAGGATCAATTTAGTTCATGCCTTCTAAATTAAATATAATAGAAGGCAGAACTAACCGAAAAAATTTGTATCTCTTGCATGCTACATGCTATGATTCCAGCAGAGGAGTTCAGCCAATCTCGAAGAATTGGATACAGGTTTGTAGTGTTAAGTTGTTAGGGTTAAACTCAATCTGAGTTTCACACACCAAAATTGCTCTAGTAAAATGGCATTTGAAGGATAAATGAAAAAAAAAAATTCTGTTTCTTGCTTACAAAAACAAGAAAGCTAATCCATTTGAAAGAGCCATTTTTTACACTTTCTCTTGTTAAGCATGCGTTTCCAGAGCTTTCCATGTAACGATTAAAAAAAAAAAAAGAGTTAAAGATGTTGATGATTGAATGCTTAGGAAAGACCTATAAGCACATGTTTTTACCTTGCTCCCAGGTTCATGATTTTATCTCTTGCGTCTGTTTGGCATCGATGCTGTTGCTCCAGAAAATGGTGAAACATCAGTGTCATGTTGGAAAAAATGATGCTCTAGAAAATGCCAGTTTGTTTGAAATCATTTTTCTAAAAATGATGCTCTAAGCCACGCCATGGAAATTGGGAAGGTGTGGCTTGAAGCAATGCTGAATTTGGCATTTCCTGGAGCTGAAACTTGTTACTGCCAACAGGGACATGAGGAGGCAGTGACAGGGACATGACGTGGCACTGGATAATAGGACCAGTACTGAAAACATTTCCTAGAGCATTGGTACCAAAAGAAAACGTTGCTGTTACTCCAAAAAACGTCCTACCTGGCAGCAACGTTTTCAAACAAAAAAAAGACACCGTATTCTGAGAAAGTGGTACTTCAAACCCACACACCAGCAGCATGATTTTCTAAGAAAATGGTGCTATATCTGCAGCATCAATGCCAGACATATACAAAAACAATTGTCATGTCGGTAAAATCACCCCCTTAAGTTTGCTTATTGGCATATGAATTTTGAGTCTATTTGGATAATCGTTTGTTAATATGGAGCTTAGGCTGTCATGATGATAGACGTTGACAAAGTATATGTTTGGCATTGATGCTGCAAATACAGCACCGTTTTCTTGCTGATGTGTGGGTCAGAAAACAGTCTTTTTTTTTTTGTTTGGAAACGTTGATGCCAGATAGGACGTTTCCTGGAGCAACAACAACGTTTTCTGTTTGGTACCAGTGCTCTAGGAAATGTTTTCAGCACTGGTACCTATTATCCAGTGCCACATCATGTCCCTGTCACTGTCACCTCATGTCCCTGTTGGCAGCATCAAGCTGTAACTCCAAGAAACGCCAAATTCGACGTTGCTTCAAGCCACACCTTCCTGATTTCCAAGGCATGGCTTGGAGCACCATTTTTTATGGAAAAATGGTTCCAAATAGGCGTTTCCTGTAACATTGTTTTTTTCGACGTAACGCTGATGTATCGCCATTTTCTGGAGCAACGACATTGATAACAAACAAACACAAAGACAGTAAGTTATTAAACAAGGTATTTAGGTTTTTAATGCCTTTAGAAAGTGTTTGGTTACGGTTGGAATCATAATCTGCAGAATTGGAATGATCTATTCCTTTCACCTATTTGATTCAGATTGAAGCGGGAATAAATCAGAATCAGTTGCAATGGATTTTCATTTCCAAAGGGAAGGGGAAAAAATGACCATTCTACCAGAAATGAATGGGATTATGATTCTGCCCAACCAAATGATTAATCCATTCCAGTTCTGATTCCTGTGAACCAAATGGGCTCAACCCGTCCGGTCTGAACTCTTCCCAGTCCCACCAATTGGGCTGACCACGTTAAACCCAAGCCTTCAAGTTGAACCACCGCATTTTTTTTTTATACATAAAAAGAAGAAGAAGAAAAAAAAAAACACTGGTTTACGAATGGTTACATGCATTTTCATTTCTTTTTTATATATAGCAAATATGAATTTCCTTTTCAAGGTCAATCCTCTTGGGACCAGCTTATTGTCAATACATTAATTGCATATAAGGTTACACTGTTTGATCAACCAAATTAACCAAATCATAGCAAAAGCTGCCTTACATAAAATGCATTAGAAAATTTGAGATTGTTATTCCACCCGGCCGGTCAAACACAGTCATTTCATGAATTAGGTAGATATGACGCATATAATTAATATTTCAGGTTGATGATGTTGAAGGTGCAAGACTCAGATGGTACTGATCGACTTAGCTAGCCTTAGCCTGCGTTCACCGGAGAGAAGCTTGGCGAAACGAGTCAAAGATTCTTCATTTGTACCCTCTCCTTTCACCTCTTCATTCAATCCAGTCTCCACGTTGACTCTATACACCGGTTTCTTGAGAAGTTCTTTACCCATCTTGATCAAATTCTCCATATTGTCCTTTGTTGAAATATCTACTGAAACAGCATCTCCAACTAAACTGTCATCCTGACCATCACATTCATATCCATTATCATCATCGTTGTCATGATTATATTGTTGTTGGTTTTTGTTGTAACCGTAGAAAATTAAGCCAAAAGCTGAGACCGTAACCTGTTTGGGACTTTTTTTTTTGTTATTTTATTTTATTTTTGGTGTTGAACCTGTTTATTGTGCCTGGCCTGATCCATGGTATAAAGAATCAATTGGTCGGATATTAGTTGACCCGCTTCCAAACCCGATAAAAACACCCGGGCCCAGTTCTGACACAGATACTATAGGGGTTATAAGAAATATACCTAGCACTGACAATTTGAATTTGAGTAAGAGGCCTTAGGTAAACCGTGTGAAACATAAAATGTTAGAAGGTTTTGTGTGTAAGTGGTGATATATCACATGGTTATATATATCTGTATACACACACATCACAAATGAGATTAAGCATCCGATCTTTCTCTCTCTCTCTCAACTTTTCTAATTTCTGAATTTCTTCCCACTTTTCTATCCCACTTCAAAACTGTATTTCCTTAAAATTATCTTTCCTCCTAATTTCTCTCATTCCATAAATCAGTTCTCTTATATTAATTGCATTTTTCTTAATTAAACTTATGCAACTGCACCAGCTCTGCTACTAGTATATTTACTAAAACAAAGTCCTCAAACAAGAGGTCTTCTTGTTTAGACATGACTGGCCTCAGTGGCAGAGCCAAGAATTTCCTTTTGTTTTTAGAGGTGGGGGAAATAGAGATGACAATTTGATCCGTTCATGTGGGAGCCCACCTTGCCCTGTCCCCGTTGGTGCATTTTTTTCTGAATTTGGGGAAACCCAAAACTCTGGAGATCGGGGATGGGGCGGGGATGAAATTTGTCCACCCGCCCCGACCCCAGCCCTGAACCGGCCCCAATTATATTATATTACATAATATATATAAATATATTAATATATGTTAATACATGCTATATTACATTATATTATTATATTACTTGAGAGTAGTCCTTAGCATTTAAATGGGAATTTCAGTTATTTTTTTGGTTGGGGGGCACCCACTTTATTACATGTCTACCCTTCTTCCACATACTATCCATATATAAGGAATGATGGTTTCTCTGCCCCTGAGTAGCCTCTCACTTAGAAAAGAGTAAATGAATTTTAATTTACATTAAAAATGTCTTTTAGTAACCAACAAAAAGAGGCCATTATCGGTGTTGGTCCTAGCAATTTAGGGTCTTGGAAAGGGTGGACTGGATATAAATCTAATCTTTGACATTTTTGCACAAAATAGCTACTCTTAAACTTGACCTTGTGTTCTCACACTTGTTATTTTGAAATTCTACTATTTTTTTTAGTAACCAATCAAATCTAATTTCATCATCATCATCATCATAGCATTATTCCAATTATATGGGGTTAGAGGTGTAAATCGGGCTGTGCTGCTTGTAGCCCAGCACGAATTTGGACCGGTTTGGCATGATGGTCCGTGTGCTATGACAGGCCCGATACGATCATATGGGCTGTGCTGGGTTTGGGGTTTTAGGTCCACGGGCCAGGCCAATACGGTACGACCGAGCAGGTCGTGCCACCCGCAACCTGCGTGCCGGCACGACTGCATATATATCATTTATACATATTATATATATTTATATATATAATATAATATATTATATAAATTATAATTATATAATAATATATAGTATATAATATATTAATAAAATAAACAATTATTTTCAATTTTATTATACTAATTTATTTAATTATTTATTTAATTATTGTATAT
This sequence comes from Nelumbo nucifera, assembly GCF_055504915.1. Taxonomy (NCBI): domain Eukaryota; kingdom Viridiplantae; phylum Streptophyta; class Magnoliopsida; order Proteales; family Nelumbonaceae; genus Nelumbo; species Nelumbo nucifera. The sequence goes on along the minus strand of NC_142654.1, from coordinate 68,060,065 downwards.
ATAAGCAATCATGTATACATCAAAATTCATATAAAACTAAAATTTTAAGTTTTTTTTTTCAATTTTTTAAATAAATAGCTTTGACCCAATCCACAGCCTGGCCTGGTCCAAGGCTTGGCCCATGGCACGGGCTCGCATGGGCTTGGGCCAAAGGCCATGTCGGGCTGACCCCCAAGTTATCCTAGGGGAAGGCGGCACGGCCCAAGACGACTTGTGGGCCGACATGACATGGTCTGCACTTTGCGTGGGCTGCCCACAGGGCACAACCCGTTTTACACCTCTATGTAGGGTTAGTTACATGCACGAATCCTATTTTGCCATTTTGTTTTGTTCAAAATTAATTTAGTTTAATTTCTAAAATAAAAAACATAGAACAAATGCTTTCATTCAATATGTTATATTTACTAAAGAATGACCATTTACCAAGTGGGGGGCAACTATACCTCTATATCATTTTATTCTTTTCTGTTTATTTGTAATAATATCATTTTTATTTAAGATCCACTATTTATGTAGTATTTTATCTAATTTGAATTCTTTATTTAATTTAAAATTAAACAAGATTTAATTTGTAATTAAGAATCCTTACAATGAGTCTTTTAAATGAAATAGGAGATTAATTGCAAAGATAATATAGCTACACATCTTTTGAAGTGAAATTAACTATTCTCACTTTTCTATTTCATTTTTTTAACTTGGACTATTTCATTTGACACCCATTATCTATATTGTAAATTTAGGTTATTTTATTTTATTTTTTGATTTTCTGATAGATATATTTTTATTTGATTTAAAAGATTAAATCTGGTAATATTTATAATTAATGCCCCACTTTATTTAGAAGAATGGGTCCCACATATCTTCTCATGGGCTGAGCTCGGGCTTGACTTTTGCCAAATTTCTAATGGGCCCAGCCCGAAGCTTGAGCCCAAGATAGTGTAAAGTTGGGTCCCAAGCCCGACCCATGAACAAGTCTAGTCCCACACCATATAAGTAAGGGGTAAATTACACCTATCATTTTTGTTTGGCATTCATAGTACTATTTGTCTAATATATCTAATTTGAGTTATCTAAAAGAATGTGACACACCATTGAAAGTCTTTATAATGAATATTTCATTTGAATTAGGAAACTTAATTAGAAAGACCAATATGAGTCCCACATCTTTTGAAGTGGGTTCCTTTAGGGGTAGCCACATGTTTTAACTTGACACATTCTAAGATTGGAATTAACTACTATTGTTTCTTTCAGAATGGATAGACACATGTATGAGGAAGAAATTAAGTTTATTTTTATATATAAATATGACTTCGTTCCTCTAAATCTTATATATTTATTTTTGTCAAAGCTATCTAACATGAATTAGAAATCCATTTTCTATCCATGGTTGTTGGCTCCTAAACTCTTCTCTCTTGAAAAGATGCAGGAGAGAAACGGAGTTAAGGAGAATTTTGTCCATGTTAGATAAAATAAATGAAAATGGAGAGGAGAAGATAAAAAACAAACAAAACAAACAAGGCGAACAAGGCTTTCATGTTAGGTCATTGTATTGCTGACCAAATCAACGTTGTTTCTTAATATTCTTCTTTCTCCTTTTTATTACGGATGAAACCTATCCTATTAGAATCATGTTGTCCAAAACTCAAATGAATAGATGATTAATTAAATAAGGTAATTAAAGATGAAGAATGGAATAGAAGAAAAAGAAAATGCATTTTACCTTTCATTTTAGAAACTGACCACTTATAACTGTTCATAAACTGTTCATTTATAACTATTAAAAAATTATCCATGAATTATAAATAGTTTTATCTCAGAGATACTGTCAAATGAAAATGCACATACATATTTATGTATATATTTAAAGATATATTTGTATTTAAAAAAAAAGCATACATGCACTCTTGCCAGAGGGAGCCTAAGATGAAAAGAAATGAAAAGCAAGGAAAAGAAAAGGATGAAAAACGAACCTCGATTCGAAGGTAATTGTTTTGAGAACGGAGTGCTTGGAAAAGAACGGAAGCATGGAGATCAACCAAATCAGCACTTCCGCGGGCATAACAATCAATGAGAGGTTTGGCCCTATGACCATGGTACATCCATCCCACCAATCCCCATTTAGAGGCTACCACAGCGTTATACTTGCCTTCCAGCTTGGGTGCTCCTGTGCCCAGAGAGATGACTAGATATTTTCCATGGTAAGCCAATGGGTTTATGGGGAAGAAATCACGGTTTCCCATAATTATCTCTTTTGTGATTTCACTCATTGCGACTAATGCCTACATATATCATAATAATGGGATACAATTTTAATTAGCATCTTCCTATATAATCAAACATATATGGAATTTGCACATATATATATATTGCAAAGTGGATTGGAACCAGTGAGCAAAATTTGAGTGGTTAGAGTACTTTCTGGCCTATATGGGGAAAGACAGGGATAAATATATGATGTTTGAAAAGATACGATACTAGAAACGATTTGACCAATCAAAAATTCCGTGAATTTTGATGAAAATCTACCTAATTGGTTATCACTTTTATGATACCCTTTAACTGGCTATACATTTTTTAGATATCATGTCTTTTGGTCATCATAGTTGAATCTAAAAGACAGACCACAGAGTATTCAAAACCATGGTCTTACAAATAAAATAACTAGTTCACTGGCCGAGTAGCCCAATTGGATAAAACTTTAGGCCCATAGGCTTGGGGCTTTAAACACCCAGTCCGATTATTTTTTTTTAGGCCAGGTTTAGCCCTTTTTAAACAAGTCTGATCCGAATTCAAGTTTGGCCGATAATATTATATAGGGAAAATTCTTGATTAATACCTTATACTTTGGGCTTAGTGTCACTTTGGTCCCCTAACTTTAAAATAAGACAATTTAGCACCCGAAGTTTTAAAACATAACAATCCAGTACCTACTGTTAACTAGCTGTTAACCAGCCATTAAGTGACATTTGAAAAAGAAACAGATGCCCTTCGAGTGTCATTTAATTTTCTTTTTCAACCATCCAAGCATTTAAAAAAATTAACAGGCTCAAATCCTTGCTTCTTCTATTTAAGAAAGTTGGGGTCACCAAAATATCCATTCAAACATGACCCCAACTTTTTTGAATAGAAAAAGGCAAAGATTTGGGACTGTTAAGTTTTTATCAACGTTTAGATGGTTGTTAAAGAAAATTAAATAACACTTGAAGGGCCTTTGTGTCTTTTTCAAATGCCACTTAACGACTGGCTAACAGCTAGTGGCACTAGATCCAAAATACAAGGTACTAATCCGGAATTTTCCCTATTATATATTAATAATATATAATATATATTAATTTATTAATTATTACTAAATTAATATAATATTAACATATTAAATTACATCATAAATAAGAATTTTTATATCCAAACGGAGCTTTGAGTTTTAAGATCTAAAAGAATAAACTGAATCAATGGGAGTGTAGAATTAATTACGAACAGGGTTATTAGCAGCAACGCCACCGTCGATGAGGTTGAAACTTTTGGTTTTGGCCTGGGCATCCTTTGTTTTGAAGTGGTGAGCGGGGAAATATGTCGGAGCTGCTGATGTGCCTATGCAGATGTCAGAAAGAAGAGCGTCCTTCCCAACATCCCTTTTCGCCTGTGTACAACAAATTATCAAACCCACTCTGCTTGTGTTAGAGTTCAACATACTTTCTCTCTCTGTTTCTGTAATTAAAATTTCGACTTCTCTACATGCAGGTGGAGGATGTGTTTGTCAAGAAAGATCATCAAATTACACAACAATGAGCAATTGTGAACGAGGATAGTAGTTGAAGCATGGCCGCGTATGTACGTACCTCATAGGTGGAAAATATGACAGGCCGAAGAAGCTTGAGGTCGAAAGTAGGAATAACAACGGTAGATAACGTTTGGTGTAGCCTTGTCTCCCCAAGGGTCTCTTGTAACAGAGAACGCAAATATACTCCATCGAACTTGGGTCCCATAACTGCACCCATTAAGCTCATTGCCGAACCCAACGAACCCCTGTTGCCATGTATCATCCACTTCAGCTATCCCCTTTTAATTTGTAATATATATATACTTTGTTTGGACTCGGCCTTTGAAAAGAATTTTATGTTAAGCTCCGTCTTTTCTACGGTTAATGGTTTTTAAAGGCTGTGGCTGCACCATCAAACTGATGGTTAATTAAACTATCAAAACCTTGATCCAATGATCCTAACTGTTTTAGTATATGTTTGGCATCGATGCTGTATATTCAGTACGGTGTTGTTAATGTGTGGGTCAGAAAACAATGTCTTTTGGAAATGTTGCTGTCAGGTAGGACATTTCTTGAAGCAACAACAGCACTGCACTTTCTGTTTGGTAGAAGTGATACATTTCCGTTTTCAGCACAGGTATCATTATAGGAAGTCCACGTCACTGCCGCATCACGTTTTCGTTCTAAATTCGACATTGCTCCAAACCATACATTTTCGATTTCCAAGACATGACTTAAAGCACTGTTTCTTATAGAAAAACGATTCCAAACAGACATTTTCTAGAGCATCGTTTTTCTTATTGAAAAACGATTCCAAACAATGGCATCGATGTCAAACAGACGCTAATATGGTATTTCTTTCATTTTCCAGACATACTGTGCGCAGATAGAATTAATAAAAAAAACTTGCAATTAGTGGGTCCCACGTAAAAAAAAAAAATGCATGGTGAAAAATCATTATCATGCTCCTTGTTCCAAGAAACTTCCTCTTCCAATATGCATCCAAATGAAGACATTGGCACTTCTATGCAGGACAGGAGGGATACGGTTGCACTTTCATTGACACATTTTAGACTTTTATTGGCCATACGATTGCACTTTCTACATGCAGGTAGAGATAATATCTCATTGGCCATAGTAGTATTGATCAATTTATTCGTGTTCTCACTGTTATCATGGGTCTTATGCAAAATGATTTTTTGCATGTGGAGAGTATCTGACTGCTGTTATAATCAATACTCCCTTGAAGGGTGGATAAATTGCTTATCCACCCACCAAAAATGTACTCAGTTCCTTCCTGCATATACCCGAGTAAGTGAGTGATGGCACATTAAGAATACTTGATTTAAAAGCTACTTGGATAATTTTTTCCTGGGAGCCGGAAAAATACATTACCCAGGTATGGAAAAACGAACAAGGCCTCTGAGTCATGAGAAGATCTATGATGTCCAAAAGATATGATATCAGAAAGGCTGTAACCAATCACAATTCCCTGTAAATTTTGATGAAAATCTACATGATTGATTGTAAATATTTCTGCTATCATGTCTTTCCGACATCATGTTGAACCCCTGAATTGGTTAGTCAATAACCTATGATGATTTATGACTGCATGCAGCTATAACCTTTGATTATTCATGATAATATGAAAAACGAAAAAGGTGCCGGAGGACACACCGGCCAGGGTCGGGAGTCAGAGCTCAGAAGGACGTAATTGGCCACTCGGAGGACAAAACTAACCTGTTACGCGGGAATATCTTGGGACAGTGTTGAAGGTAAAAGGCATTGATATCTTTGGCAGCATAGAGGGGCCTGTTGTTGCTGTTAGGAGCTGTAAGCATGGAGGTAATTAGGCCGCCGGTACTCGTTCCTGCTATCACGTCGAAATAATCGGCCAATCTGGCCTCCGCCCCGTCCAGTTTCTATACAAACAACACCAATTAACACAAGTAAGACATACATATATGTAGTATCAGCAGATTGCTACCATTATTTCTTCCTTTTTTTTATTTCACATTTCTTCTTCTTCTTCTTCATTTTCTTCCTTGTTAATAACAAGTGTCGATTGTTCAATCAATTAAGTAATATTCATGACATTCAAAATTAAGGAGTTTGAAAGACCCCCCTCCCCCAACAAATGAAAATAAAAAGAAAAATGAAAAATCAGCTCCTTTAATTTTCACTGTTTTTTCTTTTTATGGTTCATCACTTTACCTGCAACTGGGATTCCAGGAAGGCGAGGATGGTTCCTGGTATTAGGCCTCTCACACCACCTCCATCAATGCTCAGTACTGTAACCATCTTCCCTAGAGAAGGTGGGGGCTTGATTATCCTTGCCATCTCTCTCTCTCTCTCTCTCCTCTCTATCATATTCAATTTATGAAACGAAGTGCATTATAATAGCTATAGATAGGGGCTTGTTGTGAAGCAAGATCAACTGGTGCATTTGGTTTCTTTTGGTTACAGGTTAATGTCATACTATGGTACCTTGATAAGCACATATTACATTTATAATAATCTCAACGAAAACAACAATCAAGGAACATGAGCTTATAATGGACAAATATCCACTGATGATGCTGACTTTATTGTTAGGTTGGGAACTTGGGAGAAAGGTTTGATAATCCGGGTCAGTTGGGGTTCTTTTCAATGCCCTATATTCTATTTTTTCCTGGTGGAAGATTGATGTGGTTGATAAGAAATGTTCATTCAATAAAGGACTGTTGTGATTTTAATAAAGCAGGAATGAAATAAATGGTGCAGTTGGTTAGTAGAGAAACTTTAAAAACACAAAAAACAACAGAGCACACACTCAGATTAATGTGGTTCAGTTTATAGCCTATATTCAGGGGCATAAGAAGAGAAGAAATCCACTATCTAGCTCCCAAAATACCTAACGTTTTGACTCCTCTATTTCTCTCAATCACTCTTGTTGTACTCTTCTCTTGTACCCTAAGATATATGATACAAGATTGATTGCTTTTAGGGTAAGATACAAGGCTATTTATACGAGAAAACCCTAAACCACGGTTGTTCCCACAAAACTGTTATGAATCAGATCTTGAAAATCCTATGAGATCCCGTTAATTACGAGTCTAGATTGCGTACCAGACTACTGTGATCTACGATATCAAGCTACTTTAATATGCGATATCACCCTAATGCGATCTGCGGTACCAACCTAGCTATTGCACATCCATCTGCAATGCGATATCCAAATGTGACTGACTTGGCTACGATTTCCCTGCACTATGAATCCATATCAAGGGGGCTCCGCCCACGTACCCTTGAGGGTGGTTAGCAGTGGGCAACAAGCACATACTACTATGGAATTTTGCCGCCAGCCATTTTTATTTGTAAAATATCCACTCTTAAGGCACCAAATAGGCCTGACAATTTTCTCCATCCCCATTGGGTATCCAACTTCTTCAGGGATGAGATTGCCTTGGTGAGGATGGGACAAGATGAGGGATGGAAATGAATTCGCTGCCCTTACATTGATTATATATATATATATATATATATATTATTTATATCAAAATATATTTAAAACATTTTTATATTTTAAAATTCCCTTATTTTAATTAAAAATATTTTTAAAAGTAATTTTAGTTTTAAAATTTTGAGGATTCAGTTTCTTGATGGAGAACTCGTCTTTGTGGGAAACTGGGGATGGAGAGTCATTTTTATCTTGGATGGGGATAAGGGTCAGAAATAGGGATTTGTTTCAAGCTTGGGATTGGGGACGGGGAATATAGACCCTAACCTGATCTCACCCCGTTGCCAATCCTAACAAGTACCATCTCCATTCGTAAGATATCCGTTATCACTGAGGGGCAAAATGGAATCTTACTGTAGACTAAGGGTGAGCAAAAAAACCGAAAAACCGAACCGAAAAATTGGTTAATCAAACCGGTCAGTTCAATGCTTTCAAAAAATCAAAAGTTTCGATTAACCATTTAAAAAACCGGTAGTTAACCAAACCGACCGAGATATATTTTTATACAATATTATATTTTATTTTTTAAAAAATCTAATAAAAACGTTCGACAGTGTGAGTGTTCAGACTGCCGAACTGAGAGCCTGAGACTTTCAGGTTCGCCAGTCTGGGAGACTGGCGAACAACTTGTCTAACACTAACAGTCTCAGTCGTCTAACTCCCATTGCGCAGATCCCTTTCTTTCCCTCTCTCTCTCTCTCTCTCTCTCGGACTCTCACTCTCTCATACTCCCTCTCTCTCTCGCCTCTCAATCTCTCTAGCTCTCTCTCTCTCTATCTGTCTCGCCTCTCAGTCTCTCTCTGAGCTCTCTCTCTCTCTCGCCTCTTAGTCTCTCTTTGAACTCACTCTCTCTCGCCTCTCAGTCTCTCTCTAGCTCTCTCTTTCTCTCTCTCTCTCTCTCTCTTTCTCTCTCGCCTCTTAGTCTCTCTCTGAACTCACACTCTCTCGCCTCTCAGTCTCTCTCTAGCTCTCTTTCTCTCCCTCTGAACTCTCTCTTTCTCTCGCCTCTCGGATTCTCTCTCTGGGTTCTAGCCTTTGGCGCTCCACCCTTCGACCGATTCATCGGCGGCCTCAGACATTGGCGATCCCTCCTGCTTTGGCGACACTAGAGGCTCGACTACGGGTTAGAGGCTACTACATCTCGGCAACACTGGCGATCCAAGTTCTCTTTGACTGTGTTTTTTCTTTTTTTTTTCTTTTTAATTTTAAGGGCACAAAAAACCCAAAAAACCGAACCGCGGTTAACTGGTCCACCGGTTAACCGGTTGTATCGATTCGGTCCAGAAAATTCCCCCTCGGTTCGGTTTAGCATCCCTACTGTAGACCAGAGCTTCTCCATTGCATGATATCACACGTGTTCATACTTTATATTTTTTCATTGCATAAGGTGACACTTGTCCATACTCCATATTTCTTCCGATTCTTCTTCCTCTTTCCCTCTCTATCTTCCGCCTATCCTCTCTCTTTTTTCCCCTCAATGCGTTGCTGTCGAAGATAGGAGAAACACAGAATGCATCATCAGTCCCAGATTCCGATCCTTTGCCACAATGGCGGGTTGGGACGAAGAATCGCTCCTAATCGCCAGTTTCATCGTCGAAGATACGCCAGAATGAGAACCCAAAGAGAAGAAGCATGGCCATTTTCAGTTTAAGTCCCCAAAAACCAGTTCGAGAAGGTAATCCAATTCTTCTTCCCCTTTTTTTTCCAATTCTCTCATGTGATATTTTCCTTTCAACTTTTGATACATCAGTTGTTCTTTTCATCTTCCCAGAAAGTACATAGCACAGAGACGGAGTCCTGCTTCAATTCCTATTGCTGTCTTTAACCTTGATGATGAAGAGACTGCTGGAGAGGGTAACGTTTCTTATTCTTTTTTGTTCCTCCCCTTTCAATGTTTCTCCTCCATTATAATCTAAACTTTGTTTCTTTTGAAATGGGGACTCCGTTTTCTATTTGGTGTCATATCTAGATGTTGGATTGCTTATTTGCTCGAGGTTCTCTTTTCTTTATGATTATCTGCAGAGAAGAAGATGGATTAAAAAAGTAAAGTTATCGAAGAGAAGCAGAGAAAAGAAGGCAAAGCTTCTTTGCCAGAGGAATTTTCTGATGTTTCTCATTCGGGTTCATCTTTCCCTTGCATGGATAAACTAAGGGAAGAGCTCTCTTGCGCGGTAAGGAACTTCTAAGCTTAATATTGGTTGCCCAGTTTGTAATCTGGACATACAGATTTGTCTTGAGATTTGCTTCAAACAATACATGATTTTCTTGCTCTTCAGTGGATTAATTCCCTCCTTTTGAGTATTTCTTTTGAATTTATTGTCCTGATAGAGATTTTCGTCTCGCAGCTTTTGCAAGAAATGCCTGCAATTGGCTGCTGATAAATGTGGAAAGCGATGCCCAAAATGCAGGCAGCTAATTAGGTGTGACGCTTGTAAGAAATTAGAGATTTGAAGAATTTTCTTTTATTAGGAGTTGTATGGGCTTTAAAAGTAATCTTCCTTTGAGTTTGCAGCAATGGGCGATCTTGCACAGTGAACATAGTTCTTTGGAACACGGTGCAACTTCTGTTTCCAAAAGAAGTTAAAGCAAGAAAGGCATCGGGAATGCTGAATAGCCATGAAGCTGAGCGTCGGAGCCCTGAAGAGGCAAGTCGAAATACCCCAGTTCCCAGAAGAATAGGAACAGTAGTTAGAAGAAGAGAAACATCTACTGAGGTGGAGGAGGAGGAAGAGGAGACATTGGGTTCAAGTTGGAGGAGAAGAGGAGTGAGCAGTCAAGAGCAGAGTGTGAGAAGAGGAAGACGAGTTCCCAGTCAAAAGGAAGATGTCGCATTGGCTTTTAGATTGCAGAGGGAAGAATTCATGGGGGCTCTTGGGGGGGGGGAGCTCATCATGTGCAACCAAGGACAAGGACCTCTTTTTCCTCGGCCAGGGAAGCCTTGAGAGCCATGGCATCCAGAGCCACTGACCTTCGCATCAGAGGCCGCCCTATATAGTCTAATTTTCAGGATTTTTGTTAATCATTCATATTCTGTGAACTGAAATTTATTGTTTCAGATTTCCAGCTACTGGGTTGTTCCAGAATGGATCTATATCTCATACCAATAATAAACAATTCAACCACTAATACAGTCTTACAATGGAATCCACCACCGTTTTTGCTGTAGATGGGTCGTGTGCATATGGAAGACCATCAACAGAAACAACCCGTAAGAGAAATTGATTTGTTAAAGTTGAAGGGAGTAGAAAGATAAGGAAATTAAATGCCATATCAGCAATAGCAACAGCATGTCAGCTTAGTTTTTAGTTTGGGGACTGATATCAGTCCAAGGGATCTCCCAAGATACAATCCAATTTTTGCACCGGCTGCATTCGGGGCTGACCAGTTTTAAATGAGCGAAATCCTGTTTCTTTGTAATAAGCGAAATCTTGTTTGTTTTTAAACTATCTTTGTTTTTTTCTTCTTAATTTTTTACAATTGCAGTAATTCGATATTCATTGCCGGTGCTTAGCACGGGCGCCGCTAATAATACACTAATACAAAATGGGGATGTGTGGATATTCAAGGCGGATGGAGAGTGGGTATAGAATAGTGGACAGGAAATCCGATTTGAAATAATAGTCTCATCCTTACTTTCCTCACGACATTAGTTGTAGATGGTAATAATCTATTCTTATTATTTCAGACATGCTGAACTTTAATAAAATCATTAGACTCAAAGAAGGCATAATTCAGGTTTTGAAAAATATGGGTTTGGAAACTTTTTTATATGTTTTTAAATTTTTAAACATTTATTTATATTATACAAATTAATTTTTAGATACATATTTACATTATAATATGCATTTTTTTTTATTTTATGTATTAAAAACATGTATATTTAACCAATCTTTACTACAGGAAAAAACTATGCTGCCTAAAAGACATGATGACCTTATTGATCCAAAGCGAAAATGCTATATTACTTAAAAGACATGACATCTTGAAAGAGTTTTGACCAATTAAAACCCCATGAATTTGATAAATAATTATTTTGTATTATTTTGTAGAGTGCAAAACTGTATTTTGTATTATTTTGTATGTATTTATATTCCTTCCAAACTGAGCCTTTATTATACCAGTTGGTCACTTGGTTGATTTCCAGTTTTTTCCACTATCACTATCAAGTCTTACTGGTATCATAGTCGAAGTAAGAAAACTATGCTGCGGGAAGGAAAGACATCATCATATCGATCGGAAGGGCTCTGACCAATAAACACCTTCCAAATTGGCAACAATGATCCTCATATCACTATTTATGCCGTAGCACAGGCTGGCCGCCGGCGTAACGATCATTAGATAGAGGTTTTAACTCTTACATACTGTAGTCAGTCAAAGAAACTCACTGACCTCTTTGTGTCAAGCCCAAGTGCCCAACAGCCTCGGTCTGTAATTTGTTATGAAAAAGCGATATTAGGCGATTGATTTTTTCCCCCTGATACAGGCTGTGGAAAACCCTTTGCTTGTGGCCCATTTGGTTGTTAGATCCAAAGGTTTTGCGCCAATGTGGTTGACTGGGTTTGGATCAGTGCCAGAGATGTTAATCTCCTTTCGTCCACCTTTTGCAACTTCACGTTTTAGGTCCTGCGGTGGAGATCAATGGTGTCAAAGGCTATCTGGCAACCTATGCCCTCATCTAGGCCACCGCTTCTAGTAACCGATAGGGTTGGCTCGCCTGAAACCAGAGCTCACTTGAAACAGGGTTGGCAGCATGCATCTCAGACCAAAACTCGCCTGAAACTCACCTAAAACCAGAGCTCACTTGAAACAGGGTTGGCAGCATGCGTCTCAGACCAAAACTCGCCTGAAACTCACCTAAAACCAGCGCTCACTTGAAACAGGGTTCCAAAGCTCGCCTGAAATAGGGTTGGCTGCATGCATCTCGAACCAAAGCTCACCTGAAACTAGAAGCCACGTTGAGATCCAAATTAGCAAGCAGTGATTCCTCCTCCAAGTGCTACCAAAGAGGCTTTGATGGAGAATTGGAAACCTCCGTCTGTGCCACTGCTGACGGCGGGGACTTGTATGTATTACAATTCAATTTCTTCACCTCCGTATCAACCAATATAGGATTATTGTTCATCGGTGACGATTTTGATGACTCAAACGAACCACACATTCTCTTCACAAACCCATCTTGGGCCAGACACAGGTAAGGCTTCTTAGGGGAATCATGCAAATTAGTGGTGCCAGATATAGCTACCGTGAAAATCCCTGGTTATGGCATTCTATCCTCTATACTTGTTGAAACTTTTAGCCACATTGCTGAGGAGAAAATCATCTTCCAAAGGACTTTCTAACTCAACCATGGACCAATCAGTGTTGCATTTCACAACCACCGGCATTCCTTGGTGACTCTACTTGGACCATCCGTTGAACGACGATACCATTTTTCTTTAATTTTGGAGAAAGTGTATTACTGTCATTTTCTCAAAATATAACAGCCACATGGTAACGGAACCCTAACTATAAGGGAGTAATTAGTCAATTGTAACTCAGGCTCGGTTTGGAAGGAGTACAAATGCAAATATGTAAAGTATGCACTTTAAAATAATAGTAAACAATAAGGATAGAATTAATCAATTAACTAAACCATAAAGATAGTTTATAAATTACCCTTTATAGAATTCACTTTTGCTACGATACTGTAGTAATACAGGGCTAAAACAGAAAATCATTGCCTTTGATACAATGACCCCATCAAGAAGTAACTTATCTAATTCAAAGTGGGGCCATGATAACAAATCAAAAGCTTTGATTTACCTGTTTCAGCTTAAGGATATGACACTGTCATAGCAAATGTGGTTGGGCATTTATATAGCCACGGATAAGATTACGTGGGCAATGTGGCCTTCTCTGAAACCCCTTTTTGATATAAATTCAGACATGTTCCCAACACTGTCCCAACAAACCCTTATAATACATGGGGAACATCTCACATGAATGACAAGAGAGGAAGGCAGGAAGCTGCAGTGAACTTCAGATTAGCACCCCACAAAGCACACCCCACAGGTGCCGCACATAAATATGTAAGCGAACATCTTCCATACTTGTCAATGGGAGATAAGAAGTCCCAATATATCGTTCGGATGTGCTGTGCTTGTGGGACACGCTCTGTGCAACACCCACACGAATTTGCAACAGTGGCCTATTGGAACAGTATTGAGAGCATTTTTGTTGGTAACATATCCCTACCCTTTTGGTTTGGCCTTTGGAGGAACTCGGATTATGTCCTCACAGCTACTTGCAAAGAGAATATCTCCCATGAATAAAAAAACACAGAAGTACGAAGATATTTCCAGTATAGGTTGTGAGTTAAGTGTGAGCACGGTCTGAAAATCAACCAATAGCACTTAGGCAAATATAAGAGCAACAGAAAAATTTTGACCGCTTTAAGAACAGAGAATCAGAGGACATCAAACCCTGAACAATCGGAGTGAAAAAAAAAATAGTATCTACTAATACAGTTTCACTGTACGAGGGACAACTGCCTGTTCCAGCCAAAGAATCTGGATTGGACCTCTTCTTAATTCTGGCATTTATCCAGCCACATATTCTGAATAGGATCTCTTTTTATACTCTCTTTGGTGAAATGCTACTTTTAATTCCATGTCTTATTTGGTACATAACCAAAAAAAAAAAGGAAAACAAAGGAAAAGAAAAATATATGGTTAAGGTAAAGGGCTTACTTGGTCGGATAATATTCCTTGCGGACTATATTGCTTTTGAAAGAATAGATTTCGTCAAACAAAAAAACTTTTTAACTTGAAAACAATATGATATTAACAGTTTTGTAGCTCCCATTAGGCGTCCCTGATGATTTCCCCTCTCCACCATGTTCAGAGAATTCCTGCAATTTTAATCGCTTTTACCAAAATGAAAAATAGCTACTACTAATTAAATCAGTCGATAGAATGCATAAATGCAGGCATGCAATGTATAGATGCCATCCCTTTTTCTTTCTTTTTTTTTTTTCAAATTTCTTTTCTTATATAGGCTCACTTTGGAAAGATTGCAAATACAAATATGTACAGTGCAAAACCTTATGTATAGTATTTCTAAACCTTGTATCTGTACGGTACATATTTGTATTTACACTCCTCCCAAACGGAGCCATAAGAACATTAAGTGAAACTCCAACCGAACTCAAATTAGAAAGCTTTGTCACATCTTACTGCCAAAATTTTGAAAATTTCTCAACACAAGTTAGAGGGTTCCACGGGAAGTAAGGAGAAGCCAACGAGAATATCAATTTAGGTATTGAAAAAAAAAATGACCTATAGACCTTTATTTAACAGAGAAGTGAGAGTTTATGAAAAAAATCAACTCAAAATAATTGAAATAATAATATTAAGTTTCCATATATAAACAAGCAAAATAATTATTTGTAACATAATTCAACTTTTATAAATTTAAATTATGAAAAATTCGGAAGCTTATTTTGGCCTAGAATGTCCAACCCTCATTTGGAACAGACAATCAGGTTTCATGCCTCTGTTAATTAAAATAGAAAAGAAGGTGGTGATTTAGTATAAACTGTGCATGTCCCTAAACAAAAAGTTAAAGGTGGTTTACCTTCATTAGGAGTGCGTCCCATTTTATCAAAATTGCTTCTCAAATCACCATGTACACGACCTCCTAGTTTCAAATTAAAGGCAAATGAAAAGAGGGTGATGTAACTGCAATCTTAAAAACTCCATCTATGTGTTCATATATCTCTACCAAGGAAGCCCGCAAGACACATACCTCCTATTGCTCAAGATCCCTTTACTATGGAAGACGACAAGATCACATTAGTTCGAGCTCCAAGAAGATCATGTTGTTGGCCGTGTCATTGTTGATAGACCACGTCCAATGGGGATAACCCCCTGATGCCCTGTATCTAATTCTTCCTCTTCTAAGGATGCTGGAAAGTAGAAACAATTAAGAGAAAAGAAGAATTTATTCAAGGACAGAAGGAATAATTTTGAACGAAAGACATTATAAATCACAGAAAAAAGATCTGGAAGCCATCAGAAAATCTATATCATATCAAAGATTGATGTTGATATTTCAATTCTGAAGCCAAACCAAATAATTCAAGTTTGAAAAAGTTTAAGGCTATCACAAACCACACTAAAAGGTCCTATGAACCAAAGAAAAGATCATGAGAACCATTAATGACTTATCATTAGGTTTAGGGTTTAAGAGTTAAAATTATGATATGCAGCAGAACTATAATACATGTGTACATTAGTAATGGTAGAGTCAGGTTTGCATGAAGGATCAACCCTAACCCAACCCAAAGTGAAGTCAGGTTGCCAAAGGTCAAAGCTAGCCCTACCTGAACATCAACCTGACCCAACCCAACCAGACCTTTTCATGTTGGGTTTGGGCTAACCTGGCCCAAGTTGCAGCCCTGGACCAGAGTATGCTTAAAAGTCAGTGCCAATCGACATAGAATTACTAATGTCTTTATCTTAAGCAGCAACATAGGAGTCTTGAATCAAATTTTACCACATGTTCTGCATGCTACTTTTACTACTGGTTCTTTTCTGAGTATTCGTTTTAGAGAAAGTTCTCACATTCTAAAACAGCTCTTTATCAGCATTACCACATAGGATTATTAACACATGCTTGTACAACAGGTTTTTGAGCATTAAGCAGCCAATAATCTGTAATCCATGGGTGTTTGCCAGTATGAGTCATTCTGATTTCAGCATTTTGAGAAGTCAGAGTCACTCAAGAAAGGCTCAAATGCATTCTCAGGTGATGATTTTAATTTCTCATTGAATGAGTTACAGATTCCTGGAATGTTCACAGATATTCCAAGTTACTTTTTGAAGATTTTTAACTCAGAAAATGATATCAATCTTTGTGGTATTACTAACAAAAGTAAAAATGTTTTGACATTGTTGGGACCCCTTTGCCAGGAGTCACAATGACAAAAACTGATGAGTACAAACATTGACGTAAACACGTGGCATGGGCATATCACTCCATTTCTTGAGAATAAGGACAATGATATGTATACAAGTGTTCGATTTAATATGCTAATACTATGCTTTAAAAGCTTGGTGTTTTAAAGATAAGTACTACCCAATGTTGACCCCAGCCATCTGGAGTCTTGGGATGGGCAGACTGGATACAAACCTAACCTTCAGCATTTTCTTGCACAAATTGGCTGCTCTCAGACTTGAACCCATGTTCTCATGCTTGTTAACCCAAGATTTTACCACTATACCAGGCAGTGGTGCCTTGCTACTATTACTACAAAAACAAGAACAATAATGGTAAAAATGTCTTACCAGAGAGCTCTTCACCAGCCTGAGCCCCAGAAATTCCAATGCATGAAAATAAAGAATGCTCATCCACCTTCAAATGTTTATATGCAAGGTATATGTCCTCAATAGTGGCAGCTTCATACAACAGAGAGAGGTCTTTGATGCAAGATATATCCTGAACTCCAGAATCATAACAGGGCAAATGCCTTATCCAACAATGCTGAATTAAGTAAAAGAAGAATGGTAGCACTATGGTAAGCTTGTTACTGTAGCTGTTATGATGTCACATATAGCACGAACATGATGTGGTGTCTAGTGTGCTATTAATTTTGTTTTGAGCTGTGGACCCAACACAATGTTCCTGTTTAAGGCATTCATAGCAGCTACAGAGAGAAGCTCCACTGTAGCTTTAGCATTCCCCTAAACAAAATGACTAGTGTAACAATTATGACATTGTATTTAAAAAAATGTTCATGGTAATCTAGCATCTGCTATATTCCTGTATTTAAAAAGGAAATATGTATAACTCTCTATACAAAACAGTTGTAAGGCCAGCTATTCTGTATGGAGATTGTTGGGCAACTAAGGACATGTAAAAAAATTGAATGTGGCAGAAATGTGTATGCTCAGATGGATGAGTGGTAAAACTATAAAGGATAGGATCAGAAAATAGACAGGTGGTTTGGTCATGTGCATATTAAGTCATCTATAGAACCCATTAGAAAAAGTGATCTGCTACAAATTTAGGGGGCTAGAAGAGCTAGGGCAGACTGAAAAGGACTTGGGTGGAAGTAGGATTTAAGCGCCCATAATTTGACAATGGATATGGCAAAAGAGTGGCAAAACAGGATTCATGTAGCTAGCCATATAGTTGGGACAGGCTTAGATGATGAAATAGCTTTCTATGTATAAATTCCATATTCATTCAGGAGATTATACTAAGGTTGAGAATATAGTCTCTTCCCAATTTACCTTCCTTGGAACAGAATGAGCTTGCAAGTGAGCAAGTAATCCAAGCCAATATGCATTTGACTTGGTTTCAGCTTCATGCCTCATCAGCAATGTACGTTTTGCCTGCAATAGTTAAATTGTTGCAGTCAATGAACTTAATTACATCCACGTGTGCAGACATAAACCTTTTTTTGCTCTAGAATTGTAGATAATCAATTTCCTGTGAACCTTAACACCAATTATTTAGGTCAACTACATAAGACCTAATTAATTCCATGATATCAAAAAACACATATTCCACCAATTGTCTTCTCACTATCACATTCTTTGAAGCCTTATGCCTGTGTTTAGGGACTTTGATCTGCATCAAACGAATATGAAGCACAAGTCTGCAAAACTAAATGAAGCAAAAGTCTGCAAGAATTTTTAATTTATCCTTCTTATCTGGTCAATCACCCATCTTAACATTTCCCTTTTCTATCTATTCTCTAACATTCTCCTCCATAAAGCATGAATGTTTTCATATCCATCATAAATTTTATAAGATGGCTGTAAGATCAATCCATGCTTTCTGGAGCAACATGGTGGACAAAGGAAAAATAAGACCAACAAGCACATGTCAAGTGAATGTATGTCCACACTGTGAAAGCTAAAAATAAAAACAAAAAACTACTACAGCAGAAAATTGAAAATAGAAAAATTAATTTATCTTTCACAAAATAAAGCTATTGAGCAATTTGTTAAGATGAAATTCTGACCCTTAAACAGCTAAGTTTGGATTCCATTCATCACATAATTCTTCAAAAGAAAGCTTTAGTTTGTACAAATGAACAGGGACAGTACAAAAGAATGAGGTAAGCATTATAGGAATAAAGTGAAGTACTAACCCTGTCCAGTTCTCTTTGGGCAATTCTGTTGTTCTCTAAACCTCTAAGAACACTCTTGCATGCATCAACAGCCTTATAAACCTAAAATTCAGTTTGATATCAGACTAGTTAAGTTAAATAATGGAATCAGAAACTAAGGATAAAATATACAAAGAAATGAACAGAATGCACACCTTGCCAGGAGTTGATGTTACTGATATCACGTACCATCCAAACTTCAGCCGATCAAAAAGGCTTAATTCAAAGGATACATCATACGTTAATCCTAACGAGTCCCTCACCGTTGTAAAAAGCCTGCAGCAAGATAGCAAACCAAAATCCTCAAAGCTGTCATAACCACTTTAACCACTTCACCTTTTGCAGGATGTTAGAAACGTTATAACCATATATCATAGAAATCACAAGGTGAGACCTACACAACCCTAGTGATTACTTGTAGTTATCTTATTAGGACATGTGATGCAGGTGAAAAAGAAGAAAAAAAGGAGACAAGGGGCAATCTGCAATTTAGAGAAGTTAGCAGGAGATTCCAAGTTTTGAATGTGTTGCTCATAGGTCTTCAATGGGTCCCCCAAGTTCAGTGGTCCATAAATGAAAGTTATTAGGGTGGGGGTAGCTGATTGTAGAGCTAAATTTCAGCCCAGTGGAAATTCTTATGTTTAGTAAAATTCGACTCTATTATTTCCAGACTTAACACCAGTGGTAGATCCTAGTCCCCCAAAAATTATCTTTTATTTTTTGATTCTAATGTGAATACAATTAGATGAATACCCTTAGTAGGGCTGCCAGCACTAAATACAATAAGAAAAAGAAGAAAACAGGCCCATAACTAAGGCCCACTACTCACAAACACAAAGCATAAACAGAACTGAATAAAAGAAGGAAACTATGGCACATTCAGCCCATCATCTCTATAACAACAATCTCTTTCCTGTTATAAGAAATGGTATATGTTGTTAGAATTAGTTTTTTTATTTCTGCTGTTAGGGTGCTGTCAGCATGTTCTTTTCTTTGTTTAAGTTCTTATTATTAGGGTGAGCCACTAGGGGCATGCTTGTAATTTCTGTTTCTTTTATTTTACATCATGTTAATACAAATAGGAGGCTGGGAGCTGCCAGCTTCAGTTTTTGACTCTCAAATACTTTTCTCTTCTCTTCTCTTTGTATCTCTCTTCTCTCTTCTCTCCTCTCTCTCCTCTCTCTTCTAGAAAGAAAAGATGGTATCAGAGCATAACTCTGGGGAGTAAAGAGTTGCCTTTAGTTCAAGAAGTTTATGCCCTGGTTCAATCTGAGGAAAGTAGGAGTGTGATGGTTACAACTGAGGGGGAGAAACAGGTGGCATTAGCTGTAATGGGTGGTAACAATATGGGAAAGAAAAATGACTCCAAGAAAACTGGTAATAAGGATAAGTTGTTCTGTAGCCACTGCCGACGTTCAAGACATACACGGGACACATGTTGGGAGCTCCATGGGAGGCCAAAGTGGGCTGTAAAGAACCAAGAACAAGGTAAGGTGTAGGGTTAGAAGAAGCCTAATACAGTACATAATGTGGCAACCCATGATACTCAGTCTGGTGGAGTGTTGACTGGTATTGCTCGGGAGTACTTCACTGGTTCTGATCCCAAGAAAGATATCATGAATTCCTTCCGAAATCACTTGGAATCATAGGGTAGGGCCTTGCGCCAGATGGACAGTTTAGTCACTGGTACCCCTTCTACTTCATTTGCATCTACATCAGGTAATGCAGCCTCTGCCTTCCATGTATCCATTGCCCCTGATTCCCCCTGGATCATTGACTCAGGGGCCTCCAACCACATGACTGGTAAGCCAAACCTTTTCCAATCTTATAACCTTTTGTTAGAAAGGGATAAGATGAGACTTGCAGATGGATCATTCTCCTCCATTGTAGGCCAAGGATCAATATCCCTTCCTCATGGACTTAACTTGAATAATGTTTTGCATGATCCTCAACTTCCCATCAATCTGCTTTCCATTAGTAGTATCACAAACTCTTTAAATTGCAGTGTGACCTTTTTTTCTGGTTCATGTGTTTTTCAGGATCTAACTTCTGGGAGGACGATTGGTAGAGGAAGCTTAGTGGATGGTCTCTACACTCTCGATAACAAGGCTAGTTTCTTGGTGTCATTTTCAGAGTCGCTTAGTCAGTCAAATAAGAGTCATTTTTTTTTTGTGGCATAACCGGTTAGGTCATGTGTCTTTTGAAATAATGAAGTCTTTGTTTCCGCATTTATTTAAGTCATGTTCAGTATTAGATTTCCAGTGTCAAATATGTCAGTTGAGGAAGCGATGTAGAACAACATTTCATTCAAGTAATAAAAGATCAAATTTCCCTTTCCATATTGTGTATTCTGATATGTGGGGGCCTGATAACTCTATATTTTGATGCCTTAAGGGATCATTTTAGGGGTATTTTTGACCTTAGACTGAATAATCTGTACCCTTTTTCCGGTTAAATTCAATGTTGTGACCTCTAAGGGTCCCTTTGCAAATTCTGGGTAAAAACTGGGAAATTTATAGAGTTTTCTACAGATTTTGGGAAGCTGGTGAGAATTCCAGCTGAGAGAGAGGGTGTTTCTATGAAAAACTGAGCACAGAAGGGCGCCTCCTATCTGCTAAACCTAGAAAGGTGCCCCTCCTACTATATTAGCATACTCCCCTCTCCTTAGCAAACCCTAGGGCACCTCCCCACTCATTCTTTTCGCCTCTAACAAACCCTAGCCGCCCCTAACTGCTAAATCTTCACCTTCCACTCCTCCTTAACATCTAATCTCAACCATCCAAGCCTTAGCAACCTCTCATACCCTTAGATCTTCACCTTGCAATCTCCACCCTCCATCCCAGGGCGCCACCTAACTCCTAATCCCCACCATTCAGCCTTTAGCCACTAGATCTC
The DNA here is from genome assembly GCF_055504915.1 of Nelumbo nucifera. Taxonomy (NCBI): domain Eukaryota; kingdom Viridiplantae; phylum Streptophyta; class Magnoliopsida; order Proteales; family Nelumbonaceae; genus Nelumbo; species Nelumbo nucifera. The sequence continues at coordinate 68,038,756 of NC_142654.1, read as the reverse complement.
AGCCCTCTATTTCACTCTCTATCTCAGCCACTCACCCTAGGGCACCACCCACTCCTTTTAATCTCCACCTTTTGGCCCTAGGCGCCCAAATCTCCACCATTCAATCCTAGGAGCTTAAATCCCAGCCCTCCATAATTATAGGCGCCCATTTTCTGCATAAACCCACTAGCCACCCCTCTCTTTCTCTCTAATCTCAGTTTTGTCCACCCTTCTCTATAAAAAGGACCCCAAGGGCCTTGGAGAAGGGGTTGGTTAGCCCAGTTCACAAGGCCAAGGCTTCTTGAGGGATTCAAGGGTTACAGGAAGGAGAACACCCAATTCTTGTCAGGAGGGGTTCCTGCAACCAGTTCGTTCAACCTGCAACTACCGCCACTGGAGTTGATCCACCATTTTTATTTTGTTTTATTTTCTTTCTTTTTGTTATTCAGTTTTTCTAGCAATTTAATTTCTACAATTTTCGATTTTGGTTTGATTTAATTTCTGTTTTTCTTTGTCTTTTGCAGATCTGAATTTGCCCAGTTCAAGGCTAAGGTGTTTCGAGGGGTTCGAGGGCTGAACGGAGGAGGGCTTGCAATTTGTCTTCCCAGAAAGCTACCGCCACTGGACCCGAATTTCAGCATATTTTTATTTATTTTCTTGTTAATTTCAGTTTTATTTAATTTTTGAATTTAATTTCGTGTCTTTTTCAATTCTGAATATTTAATTTCAGTTTTAATAAATTTTATTTTCTACAAATCCCAAATCTGTTTTCTTTTTCTTATTTGTCCGGAACAAAATAATAATTTTTAACCTTGCTTCCCTGAGGATTCGACCCCTTCCTCACCACTAAACTACGTTCTTTATTTAGTTTTGAGGATTGGAAAAATATAAATTATTAAACTGGTGTCTCGGGTGTTTGATGACGCATCTCGGGCGCACTAGGGCCTAACTACTATAACTTCGAAGGGCGGGTATAAGTACTTTATCACAATGATTGATGATTTCTCTCGTTATACATGGGTGTTTCCCATGCGTAGTAGAGACAAAGTTCCAAAGGTTTTGCGGGATTTCCAGAGGATGGTGTTTATACAATTTCATGTTGAAATTCAAAATTTTCAATTAGATAATGCAAAGGAGTATTTCCATGGTGAGCTCAATGAGTTCTTTGCTTCCCATGGATCCATTCATAGGAGCTCATGTGCAAGAACACCACAACAAAATGGTGTTGCAGAGAGAAAGAACAGACACCTCCTTGAGGTTGCACGAGGGATGATGTTACAGATAAATGTACCAAAACGTTTTTGGATAGATGTTGTGTTAACTACTGCTTATGTCATCAATCGCATACCTTCCAAAGTGCTGAACTACAAGGCCTCTCATCAGTTGTTGTTTCCCCAATCTCCTTTGTTTTCCATTCCCATGAGAGTTTTAGGTTGTCGTGCTTTTGTCCACGATTTATCTCCGTCTCATGGCAAGTTAGACCCTCGTTCTATTCCATGTATCTTTCTGGGGTATCCCTCTACTCAAAAGGGTTACTGGTGCTTTAATCCCATTGATCATAAGTTCTTTGTCTCTATGGATGTCTCCTTTTTTGAGTTTGAACCATTCTTCCCTGATTCCCCTCAGGGGGAGAGTAGTGTGGAAGAGGAGAAGCATGTCCAGGTCGGTCAAGTCTTTCTTCCTTCTATTCCGGATCCTACTCCTTTTCGTGTCTTCCAACGTATACGCCGTAGAGATCAGCAATGTGACAAAGATGTGGAGCCAGCAAACACTGAGCAACCGACACCTTCAGACTCCTAGGAGGTAAGTCCAAATGAACTAGGTACTATCCCACCTGTTGATACCCCAGCTCCCTCCTTAGTTGTGGATGACCTTGACATCCCTATTGCTCAAAGAAAGGGAGTTAGGATCATGCACTACCAAATACCCCATTACCCAGTATGTCTCCTATGACCACATTTCCCCCTCTTATCGTGCTTTCCTATCTGCAGTTGATAACATACTTATACCCAAAAATGTTGCAAAGGCTTTAAAATACCCTAAATGGACAAATGCTATGAAGGAGGAGATTAATGCTCTCCATAAGAACCAGATTTGGGAGTTGGTAGATCTTCTAAGGGGGAAGGACCTAGTAAGGTGCAAGTGGGTGTTTACAGTGAAACACAAGGCGAACGGAACAGTTGAAAGGTACAAAGCAAGGTTGGTAGCAAAAGGGTACAATCAAGTCTTGACTATGATGAGACACTTGCTCCAGTAGCTAAGATGAACTCAATTCGGGTTCTTCTATCATTGGCTGCAAACCTTGATTGGGAACTAGTTGGATATAAAGAATGCCTTCTTAAATGGTGACTTGGAGGAGGAGGTGTACATGGTTCAACCCCCAGGGTTCTGTGCCAAAGGGAGTGAAAATAAGGTGTGCAAGCTAAGAAAGTCTCTCTATGGTTTAAAACAATCTCCCAGGGCATGGTTCAGTAAATTCCATATGGTGGTCCAACAAATAGGGTTCAAACAATGTCAGTCTGATCACACTCTCTTTGTGAAGAGATGTCAAGAACAGGTTGTTGTATTAATAGTGTATGTGGATGATATCATCATTATAGGAAACTGGAGCTCAAAATACAAAGGTTGAAAACGTCTCTAGCCTCCAAATTTGAAGTGAAAGATCTGGGTCCACTAAAGTACTTTCTTGGAATTGAAGTTTCCCGCTCAAAAAGGGGCATCTTTATTTCTCAAAGTATGTCCTTGATCTGTTACAAGACACAGGCAAGTTAGGAGCAAAGCCAGCAGATACTCCTATGGATGTAGATCATAAACTGGGTGATTGTGATGGTGAACCTCTGAAAGATGTGAAACAGTTTCAAAGGTTAGTGGGAAGGTTACTCTATTTGTTCATGACACGTCCAGACATTGCTTATTCAGTTGGGGTCCTAAGCCAGTTCATGCATTCCCCAAGAGACCACACATGGAGGCAGCAGAGAGGATTCTTAGGTATTTGAAGTATCCAGGAACAAGGTTGCTATTCAATAAACATAATCATCTGAAGGTGGAAGTCTATATAGATGCTGATTGGTTAGGTGTTGTGGATGATAGAAAGTCCACAAGTTGATACTGTACATTTGTGGGAGGAAATCTAGTGACATGGAGAAGCAAAAAACAAAGTGTAGTTGCAAGGTCAACTGCTGAAGCAGAGTATAGGGCTATGGCACATGGGGTCGCTGAAGTACTTTGTCTGAAGAATCTTCTAGGGGAACTTGGGATAACTATTCACAATCCTATGTCTCTTTACTGTGACAACAAGGCAGCTATAAATATTGCTAGCAATCCTATCCTACACGATAGGACCAAGCATATTGAAGTGGACAAGCACTTCATAAGAGAAAAACTGGAGAAGGGAGAAATTTGTACTCCTTATGTCAACTCCAAGGAGCAACTAGCTGATGTTCTCACAAAAGGGCTTCCATACTTGCGGCATAATGAGTTGTGTGACAAGTTGGGCATGATAGATATATTCAGCTCAACTTGAGGGGGAGTGTTGTTAGAATTAGTTTTTTTATTTCTGCTGTTAAGGTGCTGTCAATCTAGGATGCTGTCAGCATGTTCTTTTCTTTGTTTAAGTTCTTATTATTAGAGTGGGTCACTAGGGGCATGCTTGTAATTTCTGTTTCTTTTATTTTACATCGTGTTAATACAAATAGGGGGCTGGGAGCCGCCAGCTTCAGTTTTTGACTCTCAAATACTTTTTCTCCTCATATCTCTCTTCTCTCTCTTCTGGAAAGAAAAGAGTATATTAATGATACACAGGTCCTGTCCCCAAAATGGGGAAACTGACTCCCTAAATGATTATTTAGTTCAGCAATCAGTCAACGCAGAAGGAAGAGAGTGAGAGAAGAGAGAAGGTAAAAGAAATTGGGAGGCAAAAGATTCGGCTGGTGGTGTCCCATATTATATTTATATTAGGGTACAAGTACAACGAGATAAAAGGACACAAATACCCTTACACAGAACAGCCACACATGACAACACTCGCCCTCAAGTTGGGTCATATATATCAAACAAGTCCAACTTGCATCATAACTCATCATGGCAATGAGAATTATGAGTCTTAGTAAGAACATCTGCTAATTGGTCTTTGGTGCCAATATAGGGTGTTCTCAAGTTTCTCTTGAATGAAGTGCTTGTCGATTTCAATATGTTTAGTTTGATTTTGTTAAAAGTCTGTTATTCTTTAAGTTTTGTACTTTCCACATCTTTTATTTTATTTTGTGTCACCCTAGTATAAATACAAAAAAGCTGGCACTGCCAGCGGCTCTTTTGACTCTCAATCTCTCTTCTCTCCTCTCTTCTCTATTCCTTTCTTCTTCTCTTCTGGATACATGGTATCAGAGCGGGACTGTCAGATTTGAAAGGAGAGATCGAGCAAGCTTATTTTCTCTCTTCTCCCTTCGCCAGATACAGTTTGGTTTATTGAAGACCCAGAATACTTTTTCTTCTGCATCGGACTGAAGTACCCTCTCTCCCTTCCTCCTTTTTTCCCTTTTTTGTGGTCGTGTGCCAGGACAGAACCTGTAGTAGATTCACTTGTTTGATATGAGGTGATCAGCACCTCTTTCTTTCCTTTTTTGTGGTATTGGCTGATCCCTGTCATGGACTGTAGGTCGGTGATGACCTTTATATGCTGCGACAGCAGCCTTATGATGGATTTGTAGGTCAGGGGATGACCTGTATATGCTACGACAACAGCCATATCCGATTTGTAGGTTAAGAGATGACTTGTATGTGTTGCGACAGCAGCCATATCTGATTTATTGTAGGCCAGTGATGACCTGTTAGTGCTGTAACAGCAACTATTTTTTGCTTGAAGAACTGAGTTTCAAAAAAGAAAAGGAGGGGAGTGGTTGTCTCTAGTCTCCTGGGGCAAAGAGTTTTTTTTTTTTTTGGGGGGGGGGTGTTAGACTGCTCCTTTTAAGGTTTTTTGTGCTCACTTTGAGTGTAACCTGAAGCTGTGATTATGAGTGGTGAAGATTCTGCCACATCTGGTGTTTCCTCAATGCAGAATGGAATGAGTGAGGGTATGGATTTATCCTTCCCTATGGCTGTCATATCCCTGGATGGCTTAAATTATTTAGAATGGTCGAAGGGGATCAGGTTATACATTACTGCAAGGAGAATTAAAGAACCTAATTCTGGGAGTGCTGTGTATGACAGATGGAACCAGGAAAACAACATAGTTATGTCTTGGCTTTTAGTGTCTATACAACCCCAAATGAGAAGGAACTTTATGTGGGCTGAAACGGCTTATGAGATTTGGGAACAGGCAAAATCGACCTATTCTGAACTGCATCACTAGGCAAAAATCTATCAATTACGGGCGGAATCATCCACTTATGAACAGGGGGATAGGAATCTTTCTATGTACTATTCAGACATGACCTCTGTCTGGAAGGAGTTAAATCACTATCAAAGTTTGGACTTGAAGTGTGATGAAGATGCAAAAGCCTACAAGAAACTTGTTTTTGAACAAAGAGTATTTGCATTTCTCCATGGCTTGAACCCTGTGTATGAATCCATCAGAGTCCAGATCCTAGGCAGCGAGGATCTTCCATCTGTCTAAGAGGTTTATGCATTAGTACAGTTAGAGGAAAGTAGAAGAAATTTAATGAATAGTTCTGGAGGGGATACGGTTGTGTTGGCAGCGAAAGTGAATGTTACTACAAGTGGGGGAAATCTCTTTAAGAAGGGGGGCTTTCAAAAAAGGGTGGATGACAAAGACAAACTATGGTGCACCCATTAACAAAAACCTCGACACACCCGTGATACATGCTTGGAACTTCATGGGAAGCCAAAATGGGCTCAGGAATTGAGTAAGAAGCAAGGTTCAGATCTGAATAAGAAGTCAGGACAGCAAGGTCCAAGAAAGCTTACTATAGCAAACATGGCAACTTAGGAGAATCAACCCCCTACTACTACTGTGACTTAGACACACACCTCTGGTTTTGACCCAAGGGAGGATGTTATTAATTACTTCTGTGACCATTTAGAACTCTATGGTAGAGCAATTCGTCAGATGGATGCTTCTTCTCACTCAATTTCATTCGCGTGTATATTAGATAATTCTGCCACAGCTTTCCATGTATTGTTTCATTCCCCTGACTCTCCTTCGATAGTTGATTCTGGAGCGTCAAAACATGACTGGTAAGTCCACTTATTTTCAGACCTATCACCTCCTCTCTGGAAGAGACAAGGTGAGACTAGCTGATGGTTCATACTCTACCATAGCTGGTCAAGGAACCATTTCTCTTCCCTTTGGCCTTACCCTGTTTAATGTTTTACATGTTCCAAAATTCCCTATTAATTTGTTCTCTGATAGTAGTATCACTAATTCTTTAAATTGCTCAGTGACCTTTTTCCCTTCTTATTGTGTGATCCAGGATTTGGCCTCAGGGAAGACGATTAATAGAGGATGTATGGTGGATGGGCTCTACATGCTGGAGAATAAGGTTAGTCTTACAGTCACAGAGTCTAAGAGTTAGTCTAGTAAGAGTCAAGTCTATTTATGGCACAATCATCTTAGTCAATTGAGTAAGCATTGTAGAACTTGTCAATTGAGTAAGCATTATAGAACTCATTTTTCTTCAAAGAATAATAAATCTGAATTTCATTTCTATATTGTTCATTCTGATGTTTGGGGCCCTGTTACTTTACCATCTGAGAGTGGCTACAAGTATTTTATCACCTATATTGATGATTGCTCCAGATACACATGGGTATATCCCATACGAACCAGGGATGAAGTATTAAAACTTATCCAAGATTTCAACCGAATGATCTTCACCCAATTTCAAACTGAAATCCAAGTTTTTCAATCCGATAATGCCAAAGAGTATTTTCATAATGATCTTATGGAGTTCTTTGCTTCGCGTGGATCACTTCACCGTAGCTCATGTGCCCGAACACCAAAACAAAATGGTGTTGCTGAAAGAAAGAATCGACACCTTCTTGAAGTGGCTCGGGGGTTACTAATTCATATGAATGTCCCGAAACAATTTTGGCTTGAGGTTGTCCTCTGTGCTACTTATCTCATTAATCGTATGCCCTCTCGCTGGTTAGAGTGTAAAGGCCCACATCAACTTCTATTTCCTAAGGCTCCTCTTCTTTCTATTCCTCTTCATGTGTTTGGTTGTCGTTGTTTTGTTCAAAACCTATCACCCACCCATGGAAAATTGGATCCTCGTGCTATTCCTTGCATCTTCTTGGGGTACTTCATCACTTAGAAGGGATACTGGTGCTTTGGTCCCGTCTCTCGGAGGTATTGTGTTTCTATGGATGTCTCTTTCTTTGAGAGTGGGCCTTTCTTCCCTGTTTCTCCTCAGGGGGAGTGTAGGAATGAGGAAAAACCAGTTTGACTCCCTCCTCTTCCTTATCCTCCTCCCTTTCGTGTTTTCTTTCGTCGTCACAAAGGCCATCCATGTTCAAGAGCTATGGAGCACCTAGAAGTTGTACTACCAATGCCATCAAACTCTCCGGGGGTGGATCCTACCCAACCAGGTACCTTGGTTCCCATTGATGTTCCTGACCCTATTGCCATTGATAACTCTATTGCTGGTGACCTTGATCTTCCTATTGCTCATCGAAAGGGTGCTTGGTCTTGCACCACTAAACATCCCATTTCCCATTTTGTTTCCGATGAGAACATTTCACCTTCCTTTTGGGCCTTCCTTTCTTCCATTGACAGTGTTCCCATTCCTAAGAATGTGGCAGAAGCTCTGTTGGTGCCTGAATGGACAAATGATATGAAGGAAGAGATTAATGCTTTGCATAAAAGTGGCACATGGGAATTGGTAGATCTTCCTAAGGGGAAGGAACCAATTGGATGTAAATGGGTTTTCATAGTAAAACATAGGGCTGATGGCACAATGGAGCGGTATAAAGCTCGTTTAGTGGCAAAAGGGTTTACACATGTATGGAGTGGATTATGTAGAAACTTTGCACTTGTTGCTAAGATGAACTCCATTAGAGTCCTTTTCTCTTTAGCAGCTAATCTTGATTTGGACCTTCATCAACTACATATCAAGAATGCCTTTCTAAATGGTGACGTTGAAGAGGAAGTGTACATGGTACAATCCCCTGGTTTCCAAGCTCAAGGTAATGAACAAAAATTGTGCAGGTTAAAAAATCATTATATGGCCTGAAACAATCACCGTGAGCCTAGTTCAATAGGTTTCATGTAGCTATTCAGAAAAAGAGGATACAAGCAGTGTCAATCTAATCACACATTATTTGTGAAAAGAGGGGAAGGGAAAATTGCAACCCTGATAGTATATGTTGATGATATAGTTATCACTGGTGATTAGAAAGATGAAATTCAAAAGTTGAAGAGATTTCCTACTACCCAGTTTGAAGTGAAAGATCTAGGTCCTTTAAGGTACTTCCTTGGGATTGAAGTTGCCCGCTCACAAAAGGGTATCTTCATTTCCTAGAGAAAGTATGTCTAGATCTGCTCCAAGATACGGGAAAATTGGGAGTGAAGCCTGTTGATTCTCCTATTGATCCTAATCACAAATTAGGTGACTGTCAAGGTGAATTAATCAAGGATGTAAAACAATTTCAGAGACTTGTAGGAAGATTGTTATATCTTTCTATGACCCGACCAGACATTGCTTATGCAGTGGGTGTTCTTAGCCAATTCATGCATGCCCCTAAGACCACCCACCTTGAAGCAGCTGAAAGAGCTCTTAGATATATTAAGAAGTTTCCAGGTGCAGGTTTATTGTTTCAAAAGCACGGGCATTTGAAAGTTGAAGTGTATACCAGTGCAGATTGGGTAGGATCCCTGAGTAATAGGAAGTTGACCAGCGGCTGTTGTACCTTTGTGGGAGGGAACCTAGTTACTTGGAGAAGCAAAAAGCATAATGTGGTGGCTAGATCTAGTGCTGAAGCTGAAAATAGGGCAATGTCTTATGGAGTGGCTGAAATTATGTGGCTAAAAAAATTGTTGAGTGAGTTGGGATTTACAGTTGATGGACCTATAACTCTATACTGTGATAACAAAGCAGCCATAAACATTACTGCTAATCCAATGCTGCATGATAGAACTAACTTGCAAACATCTTCACAAGGGAAGTGTGTACTCCCTCCCTATGTCAGATCTAAAGACCAACTTGCAGACATCTTCACAAAAGGTTTACATCACTTGCGACATTATGATTTATGTGGCAAGTTGGGCATGATTGACATCTATGTCCCAACTTGAGGGGGAGTGTTAAAAGTCTGTTATTCTTTAAGTTTAGTATCCACATCTTTCATTTTATGTTGTGTCGCCCTAGTATAAATACAAAAAAGCTGGTGCCGCCAGCAGCTCTTTTGACTCTCAATCTCTCTTCTCTCTTCCTTTCTTCTTCTCTTCTGGATAACAATTATGGAGGAGTGGATTTGCAGCAATATATTTTTTTTGATAAATGAGTGGAATTTTATTAATTATAGAAAAAGTGTACAATCAGCCTAAGAGGAAGCACGAGTTGTTACTGTTAGAATGTTAGAGTGATGTTCGGCTGATAAGAGTTCTTATTAGCCCATTCTTATGTTTAACTTATCTTGTAACTGGGCTTGTGTTAATGGGCCTAATCCTGTTTAATGATTTAAGTCATCTGGGTGTCCCATCACTAATCAGGGGCATCCCAGTAATTTCTTGTACCTTGTACTATATTCATCTATAAATAAAGAACTGGTCGACTGGCTAGTACAGTTCGACATTTTCAGCATCTCTTCTTCTTCTCCTCTTCTCTGCTACTTCGACTACAGTGGTTCAGCTTTCATGGTATCAGAGCATTGAGCACTTTCCTGGTTACTGCCGACGCCATCTCATCTTTCTTGCTGTAGTTCACCTTTTTTTTATCTGGGTTGCTGCTGTGAAACCCTAGGGTTGCAGGAGAACAACACAAGGTTCGACCTAGGGTTTCCCTTGGTTGTAGGGCGCAAGGGAGGTAAGACCCTGAAGCTGGAGTCCTACTAGTTTCTAGTAGTTAGCAGCTATTCGGCTGCTAAGAAGAGGTCTGTATAGGACAGACCTAGTTGAGGACTGATTTCAGCAGTCCTAGTGTTGTCTGTAAGGAGGGGAACTCCCTTTACAGTAGCAGTACTCGAAGTGCAAAGTGGAGTCTACATAGCACAGGTCAGTTACCAGCCCAGAACACTTTTTGCTGCTGTAACAGAGCTGCTTCAGAACTGTGACAGTCTCGGCAAGTCTGAAACTGTGTTGCGAGCTGTCAGGACCTGCTGAGGTTACTTCAGCTAATCAGAACCTGCATCAGAACTGGTTCAGAAAAACCTTTACAAGACTGTGGCGACTTCAGTTACTGATCATTTCCAGGTCGGTTACCAGCCCTACTCCAGCTCTGTGAACTGGTTCAGTTACAGAATTTTTTTCTTGCTGCTGTACCCGAACTGGTTTAGTCCAAGTGAAGCCTATCCGGTGTGCTACCAGCACTGTGAACTCTGAGGTGAAGCCTATCTGTGTGCTATCAGCACTGTGAACTCTGTGACTACTTCGGCCAGCCCTAACCAGAACCACCAACAGTACTGTAAACAACTCCTTGACCGAAGTTAGGATGTCATCACTATCCAGTGAAGTTTCTTCTAAAGATAACAGACCTCTTATAAGGTCTTCAAACCTGGAGAACCCTAATCTGCATAGCTTGTAGATTACAAGTGTGCTATTGGATGAGTATAACTTTAGAGAGTGGTCTGTCTCAGCAAGACTGTTTATTACCTCTCGTGACCTCACTGGCTATTTGGATGGAGACAAGAAACAACCAGAAATTGGCAGTCCTGAATACACCGTGTGGCGTAAGGAAAATGCCACAGTCATGTCTTGGTTGCTGGCCTCTATGACTCCTAGGGTGGCCAGAACTGTTCATCACTTCCCCACAGCTGCTAAAATTTGGGAGAAAGTATCTAAGACATATGGCCAGAAAAAGAACAATGCTAGAATCTACAGGCTGAACCAAAACATTGCAGCCCTAAGGCAAGGAGACATGTCCGTGGCAACCTACTTTGCAACACTGGAAGGCCTCTGGGAAGAGCTTGACCACCATTTGATTTTGGATTGGGAAAATGCTAATGATAAGGGGAGGCATGATAAGCAGATTGAGGAGGGCAGAGCCTTCAAGTTTCTGGCGGGTCTTGACCCTGTATATGAAGGTATAAGGTCACAGATTCTAGGGAGAGATGAATTACCTGAGCTTCACCATGTCTACTACCTGGTGAGGAATGAAGAAGTAAGGAGAAAGGAGATGCAAGTTGACTCCCAGACACAGTCAACAGAACAACCTGGAGAGCATTCAGCCTTAGTCTCCACTAAGGGGAATAGATTTTCAGACAAGAAGTCCCTCAAGTGTACACATTGTGGTGGTGAGAAACACACAAAGGAGAAATGTTGGGTCCTGTACCCTCATCTGAAGCCAGCTGCTCTGAGAAAGGACAAAAGGCAACAGAAGGGCCACACAGCAAGTGGGAATCTTGCCACCAACAACAGTAGTGACAACTCACAGAGTATTCAGACAGTGTCATCTTCCACCGCAAGGCAGGCTGCCGACTCCTCTGGACCAAGTACTTTGGGCTTCACAGCTAGTGAGGTAGAGATTCTCAGTCGGGCATTAGCCCGTCTAAAGAACAATTCTTTAGCTTCCACCTCTCTTGCCAAATCAGGTACAGCCTCTGCATTTAGTGCATCTAGTTCCATTAATTCTACCTCTTGGGTGATTGATTCCGGAGCCACTGACCATATGACACATATGTCCTCCTTATTCTCCACATATCATTTGTTGTCTGGCCAGGATAAGATGAGAGTAGCTGATGGGTCCCTCTCCACCATCTCTGGAAAGGGGGTGGTTGACCTAAGCAAGGATCTCTCTCTTAAATCAGTCCTACGTGTTCCTAGTCTTACCTCAAATCTGTTGTCTGTTTCAAAGCTTACAAAAAACTTGAACTACAGTATAACTTTCTTTCCTTCTCATTGTGTCTTCCAGGACAGATTGACGAGGAGAACGATTGGGAGTGGTCATGAGTATGGGGGCCTCTACTACTTTGATGAAGATGTCAGCTCAGCCATGCAAGCTTCTACTACTAGTCCGGAGAGTGTGGAGTCAATAGCTAGGCTGCACTTGTGGCATGCTAGGCTAGGTCATTTGTCTTTTTCTTCCTTAGCAATGTTGTTTCCCGAATTATGTAATGGCATTTCGAGTCAAAGTTTAATTTGTGATGTGTGTCAAATGTCAAAACAATGTAGATCAATGTATCTAATTTCTAGTAATGAAATTCAAGCCCTTTTTGACTTGGTTCATTCTGATGTTTGGGGTCCTTCACCCATTGTTTCCATTGATGGCTTCCGTTACTTCATCAGTTTTATTGACCATTATTCTCGGTGCACTTGGATTTATCTATTGAAAGGACGTGAAGAAGTTCCCCGGATAACTATGATGTTTTGCAAGATGGTTGAAACACAATTTGATAAAAAGATCAAGCAATTCCGTTCAGACAATGCAGCTGAATACTTTGAAAGATCCCTGAACTCATTCATGGAAGATGCAGGCATGTTACATCAATCATCATGTGCTTACACCCCTCAGCAAAATGGGGTCGCTGAGCGCAAGAACAGACATCTATTGGAGACAGCTCGAGCCCTTCTTTTCCAGCACAATGTGCCCAAGCAATATTGGTCTCAAGTTGTTCGCACTGCATCATACCTGATAAATCGGATGCCATCTAAGGTACTGGGTATGAAGACCCCTTTCTCTGTTTTGTCTCCCACTCTTCCAGAATTTCCTCTTCCCCCGCGGGTTTTTGGTTGTACATGCTTCATACATGTGAAAGATCCAAAGAAGACCAAGCTGGATCCTAAGGCTACAAAGGGAATATTTTTGGGGTACTCTCCTACGCAGAAGGGGTATAAGTGTTATGATCCTGTCTCCAAGAAAAAATATGTCACCAGGGATGTAGTCTTTTTTGAGTTTCAACCCTATTTCGAGTCTTCTCAGAATCCTCTTCAGGGGGAGAGTAGTGGGTTGGAAGAGGATTCTCATTCTCCCTTCCTTTTTGTTCCCATTTCAGCACCTTCCACTACTACTAGCTATAACATTCCGGGTCAACCTAGTGAGACTTCCACTGTGCCAGTTGCTTCTCCAGATTCGGCTGATACTTCTGAAGGTTCCAGTAAACAAGAGAAAGAGATACTTACATACAGTAGAAGGAAGAAGGCCCCTCAACCTCATGATTGCAACCAGTTGAACTCAGATCAATCTGTCTCTGCAATCCAAGGTAATTCTGATTCACTCAATTCAGATTTGGATCTTCCTATTGCTCTCCGTAAGCCTGTTCGTTCTTGTACCACTCGGCATCCCATAGCCGATTATGTTTTTTACTCACACTTATCCCCTGCCTATCATTCCTTTGTGTCTGCTCTTTCCTCTGTATGTGTCCCTTCCAGGTATTCAGAGGCGGCATCTGATCCAAGGTGGAAAGAAGCCATGAATGAGGAGATGAAAGCCCTAATGAAAGCAAGGACATGGGAATTGGTGGACCTGCCAGAAGGGAAAGGCACTGTTGGGTGCAAGTGGGTATTCACAGTAAAGCACAGGGAAGATGGGTCAGTTGAGAGGTACAAGGCCAGACTCGTGGCAAAGGGGTTTACACAAAAGGAAGGAATTGACTACAAGGAAACCTTTGCCCCAGTAGCAAAGCTCAACACAATCAGGGTTCTACTGTCACTAGCAGCAAAATTCTCTTGGGAACTTCATCAGCTGGATGTGAAGAATGCCTTCCTAAATGGTGATCTTCATGAAGAGGTATTCATGGAACCCCCACCTGGATATGATGTTGGAAAGAAGGTATGTAAACTAAGGAAAGCATTATATGGTTTGAAGCAATCTCCCCGGGCATGGTTTGAGAGACTTTGTTTGGCCATGAAGAAAGTAGGGTACACTCAGAGCAGTGCAGATCATACATTGTTTACAAGGAGACAGGATGACAAACTTACAGCACTCATTGTGTATGTGGATGATATGGTGATTACTGGAAATGATGTGAGAGAGATGAAGAGGCTGAAGGAGTTCTTAGCTTCAGAGTTTGAGATCAAAGACCTGGGAAATCTAAGATACTTTCTTGGAATTGAAGTTGCTAGATCAAGAGAGGGAATCTACATATGTCAAAGAAAGTATGTGCTAGATCTCCTAGAGGAAACAGGCATGATGGGGTGTAGGCCAGCAGACACTCCAATAGAACCAAGCCATGGATTACAAGAATCAATGGGTGAGGAATACTGTGATAAAGAAAGGTACCAAAAGTTGGTAGGAAAACTGATATACTTATCCCTTACTCGGCCAGACATTGCCTATGCAGTGCATGTTGTCAGTCAATTCATGCACTCACCAAAGACTCCTCATATGAGAGCAGTGGAAAGAATCCTCAGATACTTGAAGACTTGCCCAGGGAAAGGAATTTTATTCAGAAAAAACAACAGACTTGAAATTGAAGCCTACACTGATGCTGATTGGGCTGGGTCTGTTGGAGACAGACAATCAACCTCAGGTTACTGTACATTCTTGGGAGGAAACCTAGTCACATGGCGTAGTAAGAAGCAGAATGTTGTGGCTAGATCAAGTGCAGAAGCAGAATACCGGGCTATGGCACACGGGGTTGCTGAACTCTTATGGCTCAGGACTCTCCTTAATGAGCTTGGTATCAAGACAGAGGGTCCTCTCAAGCTGTATTGTGATAATAAAGCTGCTATCAACATTGCCAACAATCCTGTGTAGCATGACAGGACAAAACATATTGAAATTGATCGACACTTTGTCAGAGAGAGAATTATTTCAGGAGAACTCTGTGTGCCTTATACTCCATCAGAGATTCAAATTGCAGATGTATTAACTAAAGGGCTGGCATCAACGAAGTTTAGGGACATACTTGGCAAGCTAAACATGATTGATATCTATGCTTAGCTTGAGGGGGAGTGTTAGAATGTTAGAGTGATGTTCGGCTGATAAGAGTTCTTATTAGCCCATTCTTATGTTTAACTTATCTTGTAACTGGGCTTGTGTTAATGGGCCTAATCCTGTTTAATGATTTAAGTCATCTGGGTGTCCCATCACTAATCAGGGGCATCCCAGTAATTTCTTGTACCTTGTACTATATTCATCTATAAATAAAGAACTGGTCGACTGGCTAGTACAGTTCGACATTTTCAGCATCTCTTCTTCTTCTCCTCTTCTCTGCTACTTCGACTACAGTGGTTCAGCTTTCAGTTACCTCCCCTTGGAGATGAGCACTAAAAGCAAATAAACACACACTATAAACAGTTATAGAGTAGTCCACAACAGATCACTCCTTGATATTAGTCAAAGAATCAGCCATGGCATTTGCCGATCTGCTGACCCACTGAAACCTAACTACCATATTTCTTGTCAGCCAGTTAACTTTCTTCAAAGATCCCTGTGACCCAAAAAGACTGTTTCTGAATTTGTCAGCCAACCCACTACTACCTTGGAGTCCCCCTCAGCTATCAAGTTTTCCACTCCAAGTTGACTAGCAACCTGAATACCTTGTAACGCTGCTAGTATCTCAGCCTTATAGAATCGCCAACACCCCTGAGAATAAAGATAGGATGTTGCTGTCTTTATCTCTCAGAATCCCTCCTATATCCGAGGGCCCTAGATTACCTTGACTGCTTCTGTCAAAACTCAGTTTTACCATTCCTTCCAGAGAGGGTTTCCATTCTGTTTGTAGTCTGTTCTTTGTGGAGGCTGTGGATGCCATAGCTGCCCAATTTTTCCTTAAATCATCATAAGAATAATTCACAAACAAGTCTGAAGTTTTCAGCCAAGAAGTTGTCCTTGTCATTATACACTCCTTTACTTCAGCTAGGCTTCTTTCCTTTTCTTGAAATATTCTAGCATTCCTCTCATCCCATAAAGTCTACAAGCTGGCTGCTCTGATACACTTCCACAATAGCTTCCCTCTCTATCAATCTCCCAAAGGCGGACAGAGGAAAAAGGCAGATTTATATTAGAGGGCAAGTCTCACCTGCACCCAAATAATAATAAAACCCAGTTCCAAATATTGGCAGCAAAAGAGCAAGATATCGGCAAATGGTGACAGTCCTCACTCTTCACTTTACACAAAATGTACCAGTTGGGAGACAAGCACAAATAAGGTTTCTTCTTTTGCAAGTTTTCCACAGTATTGATCTTGCCATGAAACCCTTCCCAACAAAATACAGCTATTTTAGGAGGATTTGCAGCAATGTTGATAACAGCTTTATTATCATAATAAAGAGACATTGGTTTGTTGACAACAAATCCAAGCTCCCCTAGAAGACTCTTCATCCACAGAACCTCTGCAACTCCATGAAGAAGAGAAGAGATAGGAGAAAAAAACAAGGGTTGAAGAGCAGAGAGATTTAACTTAGTGTTGACCTCAACTTCCACCCTCTTTAGTGTTTAAAATTACACTTATAACCCTACTTAAATGATAAGAGAAATAAAATAACGATTACAAACATATGTCGACCATAACATTAAATAGAAAATACAACTTCTAACAATTATAACCATCCTAAAACAATTCTCAACTATTTTTCACATCTACATCCCACTATAATCTACAAATTTCATTGTTTTTCCATTCAACCCATCACAAATTTGTAGGATGGTCATTATCCATCCTACATGGACATGATTCAATAAGGCTATGTTTGTTTTGAAGGAAAAGGTAGGGATAGGTAGAGAAACCTATACAAGGTTTGTAAAGGTTTCATTAACTTTCCCTTCCTTTCCCTACTTTTTCCTTCAAACCAAACACAGCTCAATAGAAAAACTAAAGTGCAACATAATGCAGATTCCATCCTAACAACTTGTAGCAACTAATGTCAATAAACAAAGATTTGGTAGTTTAGTACTTGGAAAACAAAGAATACATCCCAAGGAAACACAGACAAAGAATTCCATTCTAAAGTGAAGTCAAAAAAGGCATAATGATATGACTACTGCATTACACCTAACATAAAGTAGTACAAATTGAATAGGTGCAGTAAATGAGAAGCAACTCATAATTTAAAGCCATTTCACAATCAGTGACTTGAACAACAGATATGGAAGAAGGAATGTGAAGGTGAATATCAATTTCATACCACACTCATTTCAATATGTATAATTATAAAATCTTAACAGTTGAATAAGTAAACTCACCTAGAGTTTATGATCTCAGCCAATAGCCCTAGTGTGATGCCAAAGAATAGGGGATGACCTTGGAGTTTTCTTTGTGGATCCTTTTCAGAATTCTTCCACTCCTGGAGTGATTCCTCGGAGTTAGATTCTTCATCTGCAAAGAAACACACACTTTTGAAACCTTAACTGCATAAAAGTATCATTTTGTATCTAGTCCTATGTCCAACATAACCAAAAGCCTGTTACTTTATTTCTTTCCAATTTTTCGTGGATAAGTTAGGATGGAACCTGTGGTGTCATGGTCCATGGTGTTTACCATTTCAACTCACCAAACTTTTCAAGTTATGGAAAACAATAAACTTTGCTATGAATAGTAAAAACGAAATTTATATTTAAGCTAGTGCCTCATAAAAACTGGATCTTGTGCATCCCTTTATCTTCAATTTCTTACAAAAATTGAGATTTTGACACAATTGTCTAGTATCTCCTGCCTTGAATCTCTACTATACAGGGTCTGAGGAGGGATAGGTGTACGCAGTCTTACCCCTGCACACACAGAGAGACTGTTTCCATTTTTTGGTTAGGTTGAAATTCAATTAGCTAGATTATGACGTCTGCTTTGCTTTCCTACATAATTCTCCTCCAGTCTCAAAAACTAATATTTTAAGTACAACCATTGCCATATGTATCATTGAAGTCATATTAGGATAGCTATAATATGAGAGGCATAGGAAAACAATTTAAGAAGTATTAAAAGCTTTAAAGTACACTAAGAAAAATTATTAATAACTTTATGTATAAAATACTTTATAAAGTTATTTAAAATAATTGATTGATTTCATAAAATAATCAACACTAAAAAATAACCAAGCTATGTTAGTAGTTATCATGAGATAACTGAGTCTAGTTGTTTTTGTTGAGGTTTTAGACAAATTGTGTAGTCTATAGTGGCAGCTTTTGATAATTTATTGTTTAGATGGGAAGTGGGGACCATAACACTCTTGTTGGGTCCTTTTTGAGTAGCTATTTTAAATGTTTTATGCTGCTTTAAGTGTTAGCCGCCCTATAAGGGCATATTGGTCTTTGCACTCTTTATTTTTTAGACTATAAATAATAGTGAAGAGGGCAGTCAGCATTATTGCTCTCTTTTCTCTCAAACCTCTTCTCTTCTCTTTCTCCTTTCTTCTCTTCTTTTTTTTTTTTTGATCAATAACACATTTCATTAATTATCAACAATTAGAATTACAAGGAGGAAGACAAGACTTTCTTATCTTCCAATTTCAGCTTAATCCCCAAGAATTACAAGGAGGAGAGAAGGAAAAAAGGAAAAGAGAAAAAAGGAGAATTCAAATTTAAACTACAACTGAGCCCAGAACATTGACTCCCTGTCCACCCCTTGTTTTGCTAACCCATCAGCAAAAGAATTAGCTGATCTTTTAACCCAACTGATTTTAACTTCCATTTCTCGAACCAGCCATATGAGTTTCCTTCTCATATTGCTATATCTCCATAAACCACTCTCGTCTTTCTTCAGCCACCCTACCACCACCTCTGAGTCCCCTTCAATTATGAGTTTTCTGAGATATATCTCCCTAGCTTTTTGGACTCCTTCCAAGACTGAATGGATCTCAGCTCTAAGGGAGTCTCCCACTCCAATGGGCCCAAAAACATGGCAGAAACAGCCCCATTCTCATCCCTAAAGACACCCCCAATCCCTGATTGTGCAGGATTCCCTTTGCTACTTCCATCAAAGTTTAGTTTTATGAACCTCGCAGGTGGGGGAGTCCAAGACACACTCATAACTGCTTTAATCTGGGTACAACTAGCAATCTCACCCCACTTCCTCAGCATGCCATCCACTGTATAGTCTGTAAATAGCTCTAAGGATTTCAACCACTGTACAACCCTTATGTGGATCAGGGCCTTCAGATCTTCAGCACTTCTTTCTTCTTCAGAGAAGATTTCAACCAAGAAATACTCTTTTCTTTTACAGATTTTTTATTTCAGCACTTTTCTACTTGGCATTACAGCTTGGCTAGGGTTTCTTGGAGTTTTTTCCATCCAGTCCTAGATCAGCCGACTGCACGAGGAGATAAAGAGGTGATTGATCTACTTCAGATTGCCCAGTTCTTGGATTTTTTGGTGTGATCTAGTCATTAGGAGGGTGATCTATGTTTTGGTATCAAAATCAGGAAGAACTGGAGTGCGGGGAAGAGTCCTAGTCAAGTTGGACTCTTCAATTTTGATCTGATCTTGGGCGCTCAGGTATTGTTGGACTTCTCTAGGTATTCTATAGGGGGCGGAAAGGTTTCTGGAATTTTTTGGGCCTTCTAGAGTGGCCAATTCACTTTTATCTCCGGTGGGAGACAGTGAGAGGAGAGAGCTTTCTCTCCGGATAGGGTTTTCTTCTTCCAAAAAGATCTGTTACCTTTGTGTGTGATATCGATATAATCTTAGGGGCTCTCTACCTAATTATCCTCTATCTTACATGTCCCTAAACTCCACACTAATCTTCTTTCAGTAAGCTCTCTGATAAAAAATATGAACTATTTAGTGACCTTTCTTCCTGGTAATTGTGTTTTGTAGGACCTAGAATCAAAGAGGACGATTGGGAGTATTCGTGAGGTGTATGGAGTCTACTTTCTGGATGAGATTCCGAGACATCAAGCCATCATGTTAGTAGTAGCAGTAGTAGTGGATCATAGTCAATGAGTCAAACTATGCTCTAGTTGTTAGTTGGGAAAGCATTAGACATTCTTTTAAACCAGGTAATAAAAGAAATTCCTTTGCTTTTGATATTGTTCACACTGATGTATGGGGTCCTTACCACATTTCTTCCATGGGTGGTTACTTTATTTGTGGATGATCATACACAGTATTCTTGGATATATTTGATGAGATTACATGATGAAGTACCCATTTTGGTGCGACAATTCTACCAGATGGTTCTCACACAATTTGGAGTGAGAACTAAAGTC
This sequence comes from Nelumbo nucifera, assembly GCF_055504915.1. Lineage (NCBI taxonomy): Eukaryota > Viridiplantae > Streptophyta > Magnoliopsida > Proteales > Nelumbonaceae > Nelumbo > Nelumbo nucifera. The sequence continues at coordinate 68,018,583 of NC_142654.1, read as the reverse complement.
TTCAGATCAGATAATGTTAGAGAATACAGTAGTCGTACAAGACTATAGAGACTCTTTAGGTTTTGAACAGAAAATAAAAGAGAAGGAGAAAAGGAGAAGAGAAGAAGAGAGATAAAGAAGAAGCACTCGTGGGAGAAGCTTTGAAAGAAGAGAATGGTTGGAGTGCTTAAAATAGCCGCCCCACTTCTTAATTTATATACATGGTTTCCTAATTGTAAAAGAACTTTAATGCTTACATGGCAATAAAAGATAAGATTAAAATAAAACTAATCCTAGATAAGATAGAATAACTAATCCTAGATAAGATAGAATAAAACTTATCCTTATCCTACTAGGAAAGCTGATCCTAATCAATTAAATCTAAGTACATCTCAGGGTGTCACACGAATACTCTCAATGTGGGGTCCATAGTTTCCTACACTCCATCTCAAGTTGGGTAGTAGATATTTGTCATTCCCAACTTGCATAGATCTTCTTCTAACTTCTTTCTTGAAACAGCCTTGGTGAGAAGGTCTGCAAGCTGCATGTCGGAGGTGATGTAAGGAAGGCATACTTCTTGAGATGTAACCCTTTCTCTGATAAAATGCTGGTCCACTTCGATATGCTTAGTTCTGTCGTGTTGTACTGGATTATGGGCTATATTGATGGTAGCCTGATTATCACAGTACAACATTAGGGGTTTCTCATAAGCAATACCTAATTCCTCTAGTAATGACCTCAATCATAGAATCTCAGCCACACCATTTGCCATGGACCTATATTCAGCTTCAGCACTTGAACGAGAAACAACACTTTGTTTCTTATTCTTCCAAGAGACCGAATTACCTCCAACAAAGGCACAATATCCAGAGGTAGATCTTCGGTCATCAACACACCAGCCCAATCAGCATCTGTGTAGACTTCTATCTTCATGTGGTCATTTTTCTTGAACAAAATGCCTCTGCTTGGGGACCTCTTCAAATATGCTAGTATCCTTTCAACCGCAAGGAGGTGAGTAGTTCTAGGAGAGTGCATATACTGACTAACTACACTGACTGCACAACTGATGTCAAGACTTGTGAGGCAAAGATAGAGAAGCTTTCCAACTAACCGTTGAAACATAGCTTTATCTTCAATAGGTTCTCCACCCTCTGCACTAATCCTGTGGTTCTGTTCAATATGTGTGTCCGTAAGCTTAACTCCCAACTTTCCTGTTTCTTCTAGCAGATCAAGAACATACTTTCGTTGAGAGACAAAAATCCCATGCTTGGATTTAGCTACCTCAATGCCCAAGAAGTATCGTAGTTCCCCTAGATCTTTTACCTCAAACTCTTGATGAAGGAGCTGCTTAAGAGACTCAATTTCACTAGTATCACTCCCGATTACTACAATATCGTCCACATACACGGCAAGCAAGGTTACGGAGGAACCCACTCTCTTAATAAACAAGGTGTGGTCTAACTGAGCCTACACATATCCGAACCTATCGAGGGTTCGTCTGAATTTATCAAACCATGCTTTGGGGGACTGTTTTAGTCCATATAAAGCTTTGTTCAATCGACAAACCTTTCCTGTCTCCGTACCATAAAATCCTGGAGGCAACTGCATGTAAACTTCTTCCTGCAAGTCTCATTGAGAAAGGCATTTTTAACATCCATCTGATACAACGACCAAGAGTAACTAGCTACAAGAGATAATAGTACTCTGATAGAGGTCATCTTTGCTACTGGTGCAAAAGTTTCTAAGTAGTCAATACCATATGTCTGAGTAAATCATTTTGCAACTAATCAGGCCTTATATCTTTCAATAGAACCATCAGCATTATGTTTCACAGTGAATACCCATTTACATCCAACCGGTTTCTTTCCTTTAGGTTAATCAACTATCTCCCAGGTATTGTTTCTGATGAGGGCATCCATTGCATCTTTCCATTCTAGTACTTCCAATGATTCCTGTATTGTTCTAGGAATGGGAATATCAGCAATGGATGCGAGAAAAGACTTGTAGGAGGGAGACAAATGATCATAGGATAGAAATTGAGAAATGCAGTGAGTTGTGGTGCAACGACGTTTGCCTTTACGGACTGCTATGGGGAGATCAAGGTCACTGAATGAAGGTGAAGGCTCCATGGTTGAATGTCTCTCATTTGTAGTATCTATGGTACCTAGATCTGGATCTGCAGAAGGAACTGGGGCTACTGTGGTACCGGGATCTGGATCTGTAGTGGGGACTGTGACTGGCCTGCATTGCTGGTGTCCAAAATTGACCTGTCTCCATCGTCTGTGATAGACTCTCACATCCTTGCACCTTTGACATCCTTCCCCATTACATCCTTCTTCACTTAATGGGATTGGAAAAGGAACTTCCGATGAGCTACTCCCGGCTTCACTATTCTCCCCCTGAGGAGAAACCCTTGGATAATAGGGTTTATCCTCAAAGAAGGTGACATCCATTGAGACAAATCTTTTTTCAGAAGTCGGTTCATAACAACAATATCCCTTTTGAGTTTGGGCATAACCAAGGAAAATGCATTTGGAGGCCTTGGGATCAAATTTGGAACGATGAGGGCCTAGGATTTGAACAAAACAAGTGCACCCAAAGGTTTTGAGGGGAATGGTAAATAATTCTTTATCAGGGTATAAAAGGGTAAATGGAGTTTTCATGTTAAGAACCTGTACGGGAATCTGATTGATGAGATAAACAGTTGTATGAATAGCATCCCCCCAGAAAAGTATAGGCACATTTGAGGTAAACATAATGCCTCTAGCTACCTCCAATATGTGTCTATTCTTTCTTTCAACAACCCTGTTTTTCATGAGTCTATCTTATGCACTCTCGAGATGAGGTCCCCTCTCTGACCCAAGCTTTCCATCAGATGTTCCTAATTCAATTTGAAACCAAGATCAAGATTCTTAGATTTGATAATGCCAAGGAATACTTTGCAAAACCCTTGGCATCCTATCTCCTTGATCATGGGATCATTCATCAGAGCACCTGTTCTCACACACCTCAGCAAAACGGGATTGCTAAGAGAAAAAATAGACATATTTTAGAGGTAGCCAAAAGCATCATGCTCAACTCCAATGTTCCCATACGCTTCTGGGGAGATGCAATCCGTACAGCCATATACCTCATTAACAGGGTTCCTTCACGAGTCTTAAACATGCAAACCCCGTTCAGTCTTCTATATCTAGATAAGGACTTATTCACTATCACCCTCAAAACTTTTGGGTGTACTTGTTTTGTTCAAATCCTTGGACCTCATCGCTCCAAGTTTGATCCCAAAGCCATTAAGTGTATTTTCCTTGGGTATGCACAAAATCAAAAGGGATATTGCTGTTATGAGCCAGTTTCAGGGAAGCGCTTTGTGTCCATGGATGTCACCTTCTTTGAGGATATGCCCTACTATCATAAGGCTTCTCCTCAAGGGGAGAATAGTGAGGAAGGGATTTCAGTTTCAGCTCCAAGAGTTCCTTTACCTGTCCCAGTTACTGAAGAGGGGAGTTGTGAAGAAGGTTGTCAAAAATGCAAGGAGTTAAGGGTGTATCACAGAAAGTTGTGGAGGCGGGTTGATTCTCGTACTCAACAGTAATCCAGGCTAGTTCCAACATCTTCTACAGCTCCAAATCCAAACACTACTACTGCTCCCACTGTTGATCCCACTATTACAGAGGTTCAGCCTTCACTGACAGATGACCTTGATCTTCGAATTGCTATTCGTAAAGGGAAGCGTCGTTGCACCTCATCCACTGGCCATTGCATCTCCAAGTTCCTTTCCTATAATTGTCTTTCAGAATACTACAGATCTTACTTGGCATCTATTTCTTCTATTCCTATACCCAAAAAAGTGCAAGAAGCTCTTTTGATACCTGAATGGAAGGAAGCAATGCAAGTAGAGATGGATGCTCTTGTCAAGAACAACACATGGGAACTAGTTAACCAGCCTGAAGGGATGAAATCAGTTGGATGCAGATGGGTGTTTACTGTGAAATATAATGCTGATGGTACTATAGAGAGGTATAAGGCCAGATTGGTTGCAAAGGGATTCACACAAACTTATGGCATAGACTATATAGAAACCTTTGCACCAGTTGCAAAAATGAACACTATCAGAGTTCTTCTATCCATTGCTGCAAACTTCTCATGGCCACTATTTCAGCTGGATGTTAAGAATGCCTTCCTCAACGGAGACTTGCAAGAGGAAGTATGCATGGAGTTACCCCCTGGTTTTTATAGTATAGAAGCAGGATAGAAAGTTCGCCTTTTGAAGAAGGCCTTGTACAGGCTAAAACAATCCTCGAAAGCTTGGTTTGATAGGTCTAGACTGGCTTTGGACAAATTCGGATACATACAGGCTCAGTCAAATCACACCCTCTTCTTTAAGAAGACAGGTCATTCCCTGACTCTACCTGCAGTCTATGTAGATGACATTGTGATAACAGGAATTGACACTAGTAAAATTAAAACCCTTAAACAACACCTTCACAAGGAATTTGAAGTGATAGTCCTAGGAAAGTTACACATTTCCTAGGAATTCAGGTAGCTCGATCTAAGCATGGCATTTTCATCTCCCAAAGGAAGTATGTTCTGAACTTATTGAAAGAAATTGGAAAGTTAGGAGTGAAACCTGCTGATACTCCCATTGAGCCTAACCATAAAATAAGTGTAGAAAGTGGAGAACTCCTTGAGGACAGGGCTATGTACCAAAGGCTGGTTGGGAAACTTCTTTATCTCTGTCTAACCCGACCAGATATTTCTTATGCCATTAGTGTTGTCAGTCAATACATGAATTCTCCTAGGACCACCCATCTCCTTGCCTACTTAAAGAGATGTCTAGGGAGAGGTATACTCTTCAAGAATAATGGTCATATGAAAATAGAAGTGTATACAGATGTGGATTGGGCGGGATGTGTTGATGATAGGAGGTCCACCTCTAGATATTGTGCATTTGTGGGGGGAAATCTTGTTTCCTGGAGAAGCAAGAAACAAAATGTTGTTGCTTGCTCCAGTGCAGAAGCGGAATACAGATCCATGGCCAATGGTGTTGCAGAAGTGCTATGGCTGAGATCCTTGCTTAATGAGTTGGAAGTCTAATGTTGTATTGTGATAATCAAGCTGCAATTAATATTGCCCACAACCCAATACAGCGTGACAGGACTAAGCATATCGAGGTTGACAGACATTTTATCCGAGAGCAAGTCGCATCTCAAGAAGTATGCCTTCCTTACATTGCCTCAGACATTTAGTTAGCTGATCTCTTCACCAAAGCAATCACAAAAGGCAAATTGGAGACAGATCTACGCAAGTTGGGCATGACAAATATCTACTCCCAACTTAAGGGGGAGTGAAGAAATAGTTGGTTAGCCACAAGTGTGGGGTTCCATACCCACACTCAAGCTCTAGTGTGTGTGGTTTCATACCCACGCCTAGTTGTTTCTAATTTCTTTTATTAGTAGTTTCTAATTTCTTTTTAGTAGTTCTAATTTCTTTAGTTTCTAGTTCTATTATTAGAAGTTTCTAATTTCTGCTAAGTTGGGCTGGCTGGCCTTATTGTTTCTAATTTTTGTTTATTTCCTATTTTTGTAAGGATCCTAAAAGCTATAAATAAAGGAGTGTATGGGGCAGCAGATCATTCACCACTGAACCCCTTCTTTCTTTTCTCCTCTCTTCACTCTTTTTCTCTCTATTCTTCTCTCTCTTTTTTTTTTTGATCAATAACAGAAACTTTTATTAATTAAAAGGATATGGAAAAGATACAAAAAGAAGGGGGGGGGGGGTAAAATCTCTTACCCCACCCCAAAAAACATCACATTACAATACAGCCCAAAAGAAACTAGTTCTTCCCACCCCTTGTTTAGCTAGATAATCTGCAAAAGAATTGGCACTCCTCTTGGACCACTGAAACTGAATTTGCATGTCTTGAGTGAGCTGAAAAATTTTCTTTTTTTCATTCGAGAACTTCCATAAACTAGCCTCTTCCTTCTGCAGCCAGTTAATAGCCAGTTTAGAATCACCCTCCACCAACAGCTTCCTAATATTCAGTTGTTTGGCTCCTTTAATTCCTTCTAATATTGCTGAAATTTCAACTCTCAGAGAATCCCCCAGCCTATAGGCCTTGAAAACATAGTCATAATTCGACTTTCTTCATCCCTGAACACTCCTCCAATACCTGAATGGCCTGGGCTCCCTTCACTGCTACCATCAAAATTCAATTTAGTGAACCCCATAATTGGAGGAGACCAAGTTGGAACAGTAGCATTAAACAGCCGAGTAGACCAGGCAACTTCTTTCCAATTTCTAATGATGTCTCCTGCTGAGATACCTTCAAAAAGCTCCGTAGACTTGACCCGATGAATCACCCTAATGTAGATTAAATCAATGATGGCTTCTTTGTTCCTTTTTTCCTGGAAGGTTCGTTGATTTCTTTCCTCCCACACTGACCTACATACAGCTGCTCTTACACATCTCCACAAGATCTTACCTCTCTTTTTTAAACCCCTCACTGGAACAGAGTTAAACAAGCTTAGTACACTTGTGGGAGTGGGCCACTTACAACCAAAAAAAGAGAAAAACCAACACCAGATTTCTGAAACAAAAGGACAGGAAACAAATAAGTGATAACAGCTCTCACCATTCCTCTTACATAAGATACACCAGTACGGGGATAAACACCATCTTGGCCTTTTCTTTTAAAGTAAGTCACAAGTGTTAAACTTTCCTAGGATAGCTTCGCAGCATAAAGCACCTACTCTGGGAGGAATTAGTCTACCCCAAATTTCCGGAGCCGGGAAAGGAAGATCAAGGGCCGAATGGGAATGGGTTAATTCCTTGAAGAAGGAAGAGCATGAAAAAATACCCGAAGGAGTAGGAGCCCAAATCCTACTATCCAATCTAGAGGGGTCAACAACTACCTCCTCCAAAATCTTAATCAAATTAGAAATGGAATCCAATTCAGAGTCTCTAAGAGGCCTCCGGAAGCCCAAGTTCCAAACAGGGCCAGAAGTAGAATAGGTTAGGAAAGTAGCAACAGGCTCATTTTTAAACCTTGAGAGAGAGAACAAAGAAGGAAACTGCTCTTTCAAAGGTGAGTTACCCACCCAGATGTGTTTCCAAAATCTTACAGAATTACCAGAGCAAAGGTCATACTTGATAAAAGGAAGGAAGGATAGAAGAATAGTATGAATCGACTTCCAGGGAGAAACTCTTGTAGCCCTAGATGAAACACCTGTGTCCCAGCCATTTGCCTTTTGCCCATGAATACTTAGGACTATTTTAGCCCACGAATTACCCTTTTCCTTCGCCAGTCTCCATAACCATTTCCCCAACAAGGCTTCATTCTTCTTCTGCAAGTTACCTAAGCCAAGACCACCATCCTTTTTAGCTCTATTTACCAAATCCCGCCTAACTCTATGATCCCTTTTCTCCTCCCCAAGTTCCCATCGGAAATCTCTCATGAATTTCTCCAACACCCTACACACTCCCTCAGGAATCTTAAACACAGATAGAAAATATATCGGGAGGTTCGCCAAGGTTGTTTTAATCAATGTTATCCTACCACCCAAAGATAGATAGTTTTTCTTCCATGAAGCTAGCCTTTTTGTGAATTTCTCAATCAATGGATTCCAAAAGTCCCTTCTACTAGGATTATCCCCTAAGGGAAGTCCCAGATATTTCAGAGGCCACTATGCAATCTTGCATCCCAATATTTGGACCCTTTCTTCCACCTCTTCGGCCCTCATATTAACACCAATCACACAACTCCTATCAAAGTTGACTTTGAGGTTGGTCACATGTTCAAAGACATTAATCACCCATTTTAAGTTTCTAACCCACCTTATCTCCTCCCCTCCATAAAACAGAATCGTGTCATCCGCAAACTGTAAATGAGTGATCGGAATTCCATCCCTCCCAACTTTTCAACCACTTACCAGACCCCTAGAATCTGCCCTCTCCATAATCCTCCCCAAAACTTCAGCAACCAGGGTAAAAAGAAAGAGGGATAGGGGGTCCCCTTGCCTAATACCCCGAGTAGCAGGGAAATGGTCCACCACCTTGAGTTAGTGAAGGGATGAGAGATCCATCCCATGGACGCCCAAAGATTGCGGAATAAGGGGCGAATTTCAAAAATTTTTCTCTCCCTTCAATTGGGAATCGCATTCCCTATTTTAGAAAATCATATTTTCAAGGATCATCCTTGAACCATGAACTGAACCAGAAGGAGTAGGAGAGGATTATACCTGATACGGAGAAGTAGTATCTCCCAACGAAGGTGTTCACGCCCAAGGAAGGATCCAAAAACTGCTCCCACTGAAGATGGCGCAGTGCAGGATGGAGCAGAATCAAAAGGATGGCACGTGAGCACAGCTTCCTTTCAATCCTTTCTCAAAGAACTGATGTCAAGATCCAATCTTGACTTCTCCCACAACTGGAGATCGAACTGGCAAAACAGGGCGGCAAGAACAAGGAGGTGGCAAGAAAGAATTCGCAGGGTGCAGAATTCTCTCTTCTTGTGATTTCAGCACTGAAGAAAATTTGATTGTGTATCCTAAAGGCTGCCGCCCCCTCCTTTTGTTAACCTAAAAGATGAGCTCCTAATCCAATTAGGAGTTGTTTATCCAAATCATATTTGGATAAGACCCCTTTTAGGTGATAGGGATAAACCCTTATCTTATCTACAGATTAGATTAGCTTTTTCCTAATCTCATTAGGAGGTTTCTATATCTGAATCACATTCAGATCTGGACTCTATGAGTGGATAGGGTCAAGACCCTATCCTATCTGCTAATCCATCTCAGAATTCGCCCCATTATTAACTAATAAAATAGCCCAATTCGAAATGGGCTTTAGGCTCATTAAGCTTATGTGCTCACTTAACCTTCCTAACTGCTGCCCAGTTGGGCTTCCTTGTATGGCGTGGGACCCAAGCATTGATCTACACATCAGCCACATGGGTTCGGCCCAGCCTTTGTTACAAGGCCTGGCCGAATACACTGTTATGGACAGCGCACCCCCTGAAACCCATCAAATGGGCTCTATGGGCCCAACACATACCCTAAGTGGTCCTTGGGCCAAGCCACCTTGTAACACCCAGGGACTGCGGGCAGATGCAAGATTAGCCCATCAGGTATTATCCTCAATGGTCTTACACTTAACCTCTTAGCCCATAATGATCATACACTGCCCGACAAGAGAGGACCTCTCCCTCGGCTGCAAGGAACAGTGTTGCACTCTCTACTTGTATGGATCCCAGGAATTAAAACCTTCTTGCAAACATTTTAGAAACCATAATATATATACTTTTATATCTCATATAAAATATACTTTGCAAAACAAATCTCAACGATTGAAATCGGCTGTCGGCTGTCTTGGTTTCCATTAGTGAGAGTGCATCCCCGATCATTACCTTTGTCCGACAAAGGGGCTGATCCTGTCACTATGATCACCCACTCAGATGAATTCTCAGACTGTCCCAACATACCCAGGTTTTGACCCCCGCTAAGGATCTCACTGAATGGTACATCAAAGACAACCCAATCCGACACCTAGTGCAGTATCATAATCGAGTCTAGGGGTCGGGTGTAACTTTCCAGTTTTGCCCATCAATCTCCAAGGTCCAGGGCAATATTGGAAATCTAGTACAGTTCAAAGATTCAATTAATCCTACACTGTATGTGCCTAGGGTCTCACCTTGGCAGCTGAGACAGGCCACCCCAACCGACTTGGTGGCACCACAGTGTCAACCTTGTCAGGATAGGTCTCCCCAGACCGATCCACTGGCTGTGAACATTCTAAACTAACACGAGTCTCATTAAGTGTCCAGTTTAAGGGTATTACACAGAAATATACCAAGGGAACATGAATCAAATATGCACTTTTATTCATTTACAATAAACTCATAAAGTACATCATTCTGATTGAAGCTAAGGGCATACAAAACTGTCTAACAGTTAGAACACTTGAAAGAAGAAGAAGAACTGTTTACTGTATTATAGGGGGTCCCCTTCAGGTATTGGAGTGTTCAAGGATGAAGAAGGACAAAATTATTGCCATGTATTCTGGTCCTATTGGATGGGGGATTCTCTAAGAGCTGAAATATTGGCGGTTTGCAAGGGGTAAAGAGAGCCCAGTAACTGAATATCAGAAAACTGATGGTGGAAGGTGATTCTAGGCTTAGTTGGCTACAAGCGAGAGCTCGGTTTGTAGAAGTACTTAAATGAGAAAAAGAAAGTTAAGCAGATATTCTAAAACATGGAAATCAAGTTTCAGTAGACTAAGAGCAGTGCCAATTCTTTGGCAGACTCACTGGCCAAACAACAGGTGAGAAGAGTTAGCCTTTTTTGGGCAATGTTGTAATTTGAAGTTTACTCTTAGGGAGGATTAAGAGATTATACCCCTCCTTTCTCTTATATCTTATTCTCTTATTTTTAATAAAAGTTCCTGTTAATTATCAATAAATAAACGAATATGTAAAGAGGTGAATTTAAATGAGATATAACATCAATGCCCAGGACAGCATATAACATTGAATACACCCTATCCCCTCCATGATGGCATTGCACACAGATGCTTTTGCACATCATACCATACGAAGAAGTTTTACTTGACAAGAAATCATGAACTATAAACAAAGAAATTATATTTTGAAGCTTAGTAGGTATGTGGAATATGTTTCTCAATATATCAATATTGAAGATAATGTTTGCATGTGCAGTCTAAGCAACATGACAAAATATATTCAATACCAAAGGGTTCATGATATGGTACAAAACTTACCATTTGTATTTGAGCTCTCATTAATAGACTCAAAGAGATCTTGCCCCTCAATGGTAAAACCCCAGCGATTTGGTGCTGGGCCTGCAATATATGCACATGCTCTCTCATCAGTGTCTTTCAAGAATACCTGCCAGTAAGCAAATATAAACCTGAGAATTCTGCATTAAACACAAGAAATTATTCTACTTCTGAAATTTTCCTATCCTTTTGGAAGTAAAACATAAGAAAACACAAAATGAACTTGGGCAGCTTAACAAAAGTCCCTTTCCAACGTGGATCTCAAGAAGGTAGGAGGTGGCTCATTCACATTAACACATTATTTAATGCAATATTACAAATGGTAAAACCCCATGACTTGTTTTCATAACCCCTCTTATCACCTATTAATATTATGTATATTGTACATTACAGATCAAATAAAAAGTGTATTGTATATTGTTGTCAAGACTTAAAGTATCTGCAATCATTACAAAGAATCTGTGCATTCCATAACATTTAGCCAGTTATTTAGGAAAAAAAGCACTTGTATGAAATTCCAAGCAAGAGACAATCAAGTTACCATTTGAAATGTAGGGATGAGATTCCAAAGATGCTAATAAATACATTTGATGGTAGAGAATTAACTAGATTTGGTTTCTTACCTGTTGAAACTGCAAATCAGATGGGGATGGTCGAAACATAATTGCGTTAAATCTATGCTCTACTTCAGCACTCCTTGTTGCCCCAACTGTCCCCAAGTAATCAAGAATACAAGACTCGATCTCATCCTTAGTGAAATCCCCAACAATACTAACCTAAGAAGGATTTAAAATCCCCAAATTGGAACAAAAAAAAAACATTAGGATGCAAAACTGAAAGATTAAATTTTTATGGTGTTCATAAGTATCTACTAGCAGGAATATTCACAAACCTCCATATTATCACCAACGAACTGATTCATCACTGCATCCTTTACAGATTGCAATGTCAACTTTTGCAATGAATTTGGTGTAGGTTCAACAAACCTCTCATCTCCATTTAACATTGCTAACATGAGCTTGTGGGCAGTTGACCGTTCTAAGCTTTTAGGAATTGACCTATAATATGACAAGTACAGTTGCTTGGCTCTATCAAAAGCATCCTCTAGCCAGACGCTATGCTGCATACCACAATCAACCATCATTAACTAGGACTCAAAATGAAACATTGAGAATTCCAGCACAAAGTCAAGATATTGAAAATAATATACAAGGTAGGGGTAAGAACATGGAATTACCTCTAGTACCATATGGAGTAACTGAAAAGCTGCACGCATCCCATCATCTCTTAAAGTAAAGCGAAATTCCATACAGATGAACTCCTCTATTGACTCCAAAGAGCAATTTATCAAGTGATTCACACAAAAAAGCTCAACCTGGAATGTGTATCAAGTATACTTAAGAAATCTTAGCACTTGTTTATATGAGATTTAAAATAACCAATCTAGATAGCTGTAACATAAACAGTTCCTAGAAGTGAGAATAATTTTTACAAACTCATTACCAGCTATATTGAAGAATATGCCAAGTAATTTATCATGTTCTTGATTGTTATGTGTCATAAAGATAATAACTGCAATGAAGGTAAAGTTCAATAGTAAATCCATAAATGATAGAAACACCATAATACATGTATTGATACAAAAAGGCATATGAGAGAGAGAGAGAGAGAGCAAAGGCAACAAATAATTAACAATGTATGCTAGCAAAGCTTTTAACAGGGGTAAAGAGTCAGTTCTTAGTTGTCACATTGATTTAAAGTACCTTTCAGTAACCCCAAAAAGCTGGCTGGGTGGTGGACACATGGAGGGCAGAGGTTGGGAGATGAAAAGGTGGAGCAGATGAAAGATATTTTTGGGGTTACTGAGCCGGTTGGGGAAAACCAAACGACAAGCAACCTAATTAAGGAAACTAATTCAAATGGATTTGAATTAAACAAATTAATGGCGGGCTCTTCTTCTTATGCTGATGTGGCAAAGAGGCAAGATGGGTTGGGGAGCCGAAAGGTTTGGTCCGAGCCGTTGAAGGTGGCGGGTGGGTCAGGCAGGGCGAAGGTTGAGCCGGGACAGTGTTGGAAGGGCCCACGTGACAACTTAAAAGGTCACGCGGTCGGGTGGGTGTAACACCGAAAGGAGGCTCCACTTGAAGGACCCACGTGATAACTTAAAATGTCACGTGGGTCGGGGTATGGGGACTCTTCTTGGGTCGCTGATAGACGATGTTAATGGTCTATCATCGTCCCAAGTCGCGAGAAAGGGAGGGGAATGCACGCAGCGGCAGAAAATGGAGAAGAAGCTGGATTTGCAGTGGGTTTCCCGACAAAGTCTGGAGGAGCTTAGCCCCCTGCGACACTCCTCAGAGAGGCCGAATCCAAGATACGCTAGGGAAAGAACTGAAGAGAGGGAAGAGAAGGATGAAGGCTGGGTGCAATGCAGTGAAGGAGATGAAGAATCGGAGGACTTTTCTGTTGATGGTACTAGCGTGGGCAGTGTAAATGACGAAGGTAGTTGTGCTGGAGGTGACATGGATGGGTGGAATATTGCAAGCTTATTTCAGGGTGAAGATTGCAATCGGTTTAACTCATTCCCAAGACTACATAGTGTGCAAGGATTATCAGAAAGGGCAAACCGGGAGAACCGGAAGCAGAGCAGGAACACACCATCTAGGGGTGAACCAGGGGTAGAGTGGAAAGATCACCAGGATGACCAAAGGACAAGAGTACTTCCCAACCAACTCAGGGAGATAGATGGTTACCAACCTCTGGAACAAGAGAGGGAGGCCGGGAGCAGTCCTTTTCTAGCTTGTCCATCAGTCCCAGGTAACCAAGTGATTTCGGTTTGTGCTACTAATGTGTCTCTTGTGTCTTTGGTTCCAGATTCCGTTTCTGTTCTCGGTCCTGTAGCCCATGAATATGCAACCGAGCTAGTAGGCAGGCTCTCCGAGGAGGGGGAGAGGGGAAGGAAGGAAAGTGGGAAGGTGTAAGAAGGAAGGTATAGGAGTGAAAAAGTGTGGGAAATCATTGAAAGAGTGTTTAAGGAAGTGAAAGGAAAGTTGATCTAGAGGAGGGAAGGGGAGGAAGGAAGAGGGGAGGGGTTAGTGGAGAGGAGGGAAAGGAATGAGGGTAAAGATGGAGAGGATTACGGGGAGAGAACAGGGAAGAAGGGAGGTAACAGGAGAGGGAGGATGGATGGAGAGAAAAGAACAGAGGTGGGACCAGAGGAGAGGAAGAAAGGGAAGGTGGACAGAGATGGAGGGGATTCTGTAGGAAGGGTAGGGGTGGAGGACCCGGTGAGAGAAGACATGATAGCAGAATTTATAGGGAAGTTGGGTTGTAGGTTGGAAGATTTGAATGTGTTGAAAGAAAGCTTACAGAAGAGGAAGAAGGAGATTAGAACAAAGAAGAGGAGATTGAGTGAAGTAGAGAGATTGAAGAGAGATGTAGAAGGAGACAAGAAGCTCGGGGTAAAAGGAGATAGAAGGAAAGGGGGAAAGTAGTGGGTAGGTGGCAAGGGGTTTAAAAAAGAAGCGGAATGAAGATTCTTAGTTGGAATGTGAGGGGAATTGGGAGTGCAAGGAAGAGAGCGACAATAAAAGAGGTAATAAGACGGTATGACCCAAACATTGTGCTGTTGCAAGAGTCTAAGAGAATGGAGTTTAATAACAAATGGGCAAGGAGTGTATGGAAAGCCAGGGGAATTAGCTGGGTGGTTGCTCCCTCATGGGGTGCTTCCGGGGGGATTGAAACAATGTGGAAGAGGGATGTGGTTGAAGGTTTGGAGGAGTTGATCGGAAAGTACTCGGTTTCCATGAAGTTTAAGCAGCAAGAGGATGATTATATGTGGGTGCTCACAAATGTTTACGGACCGAATGACTACAGAGAGAGGAAGGTGTTGTGGGAGGAATTGGTTGATGTTAGAGGGTTGTGGGATGGGCCCTGGTGCATGGGTGGGGATTTCAATGTGATCGGATTCTCGGAGGAATCCAATAAGGTTAAACAGAGGGTGACAAAAAGCATGAGGAAGTTTAATAGTTTTGTGGATGCCTTTGATCTTAAAGAGATTCCCCTAGCCCATAAGACATTTACATGGTCAAATCTCCAATCTAGACTCGTTTGCTCTAAGCTGGATAGATTCCTGTTCTCTTTGGATTGGGAAGAACATTGGGGAACCTTGGCTTCTAGAGCTCTCCCAAGGGTGACCTCGGATCACTGGCCCATAGTGTTATGTAAGGAGGAAAGAAGGTGTGGAGGTGCTACCCCCTTTAGATTTGAAAATATGTGGTTACTTCATCCAGGGTTTACTAACAAAGTGAGGGAGTGGTGGTATGAGTGTAACCCACTGGTGGAATGGGAGGGGATGAGATTCCATAAGAAACTACAATTCTTGAAAGCAAAAATCAAGGAGTTGAATTTGGTGGAGTTTGGGAGGATAGAAGAAAGAAAGGGAGATCCGATGGATAAGATTGAAAGCCTTGACTCTAAAGAAGAAAGGGGAGAATTTGGAGAGGAAGACAATGATCTCAGGAGAGATTTGAGAAGACAGTTAGAGGACTGCCTGCACAAGGAGGAAATTAGCTGGAGGCAAAAATCTCGATGTAAATGGTTGCAAGAGGGAGATAGAAACACTAGGTATTTCCACTCTCTAGCAGATGGTAGGATAAGGAAGAACTTTATCTCCAAATTAGTAGTAGATGGATTTGAGTTAGTACAACAAGAGGAGATTGTCGGGGCCTGTGTGGAGCACTTCAAATCTATTCTAAGAAGGCCTGTGAGAAGAAGGGTGTGGGTAGAAGGATTGGATTGGCCAGATGTAAGGGTGGAGAACAAGAGAAGGTTGGAAAGAAGCTTTAATTTAGAAGAGATCAAGGAGGTTGTGTTTTCTATGGATAGAACAAAAGCTCCAGGGCCAGATGGGTTCACAATGGCTTTTTATTAGGACTGTTGGGATATCTTGAAAGATGATCTTTTGCGGGTGTTTGAGGAGTTTTTCAGGAGAGGAATTGTCAATCCGGGTGTGAACACTACATTTATAGCCTTAATTCCAAAAAAGAAAGATGCATCCCACCCAAAGGATTTTAGGCCAATTAGCTTGGTTAATAGCTTGTATAAGATCATTGCAAAAGGGTTGTCTTTGAGGCTGAAGAAGGTATTGCCAGATATCATTGCACACTATCAAGGAGCTTTTGTGAGTGGAAAACAAATTATTGATAGATTCTAATTGCTAATGAGAGTGTGGAGAACTTTAAGAGGGATAAGAAGAAAGGAGTGGTCTGTAAGTTGGACTTGGAAAAGGCTTATGACTTGGTGGACTGGGATTTCTTGAGGAAAGTTTTGACTAAATTTGGGTTTAGGGCTAGATGGTGTAAGTGGATCATGGGTTGTGTCCAGAATTGTCATTATTCAGTGCTAGTGAATGGGACAGTGGTAGATTTCTTTCCAGCCAGTAGGGGAATAAGACAAGGAGACCCCCTTTCTCCTTTCTTGTTCATTCTAATTGAGGATGTTTTGGGGAAACTGATTCACAGAGCAGATTCTAGGGGGCTCATTAAAGGTTGGAGAGTTGGGAGGGTGGAAACCCCCCTCACTCACTTACAGTTTGCTAATGACACGATTCTGTTTTGTGAAAGCGGTAATGTGAGCTTTATCAGGAACTTGAAGTCGGTGATACAACTGTTTGAGCAAATGTCCAACTTGAAGGTTAACCTTGGGAAAAGCTGTGTAGTGGGAGTGAATTTGGAGGAGGGAGAGATCAGGGAGAGTGCTGAAGTGCTAGGGTGTGAAGTCTCAGGGTGGCCTTTGAACTACTTAGGGTTGCCATTAGGTGATAATCCTACGAGAGAGAGCTTTTGGAACCTAGTGGTGGAAAGGTTTGAAAAAAGACCGGTATCCTGGAAAAAGAACTACCTCTCTCTTGGTAGGAGAATTACACTAATTAAGGCCACGCTTGCTAACTTACCCATCTTTTTCCTGTCAATGTTTAAAATCCCAGTGAAGGTTGCTAACAGATTGGAGAAGCTAATGAGAGATTTCCTGTGGGAGCCGGGAGAGGAGAAGAGGGATCATAGAGTTAGTTGGGAGATAGTGTGTAGGAGTAAGACTTGTGGTGGTTTGGGGCTTGGGAGTATTAGGAGAAAGAATATGATTCTGTTGGGGAAGTGGTTGTGGATGTTACCTATGGAAAAGGATAAGCTATGGGCTAGAATAGTGGCAAGTATACATGGGCTGGAGAAAAATGGATGGGACGCTGGAATCAGAACTAGGACCACAAGCAATTCTCCTTGGAAAGCCATTCATGACCTGCTACCTGTTTTCTCCCCTAATATCAAGTATGATTTGAATTCCGGTAACTCCATAAAATTTTGGGAACAAACCAAGGTGGGGAGTGCCGCTCTAAAGGATTAGTTTCCTTCTTTGTATGCTCTTTCTGATTTGAAAAATGAGTCAATCTCGTCTTTCACCACCCCGTCCTCTTCCACTTATGGGATTGGGTGGAACTTGGGACTAAGAAGGGATTTGAGGGACTCAGACTTCGACAGTATTTCGACCCTTATTGCACTTCTTGATAACGTTGTCTTAGACCCCACTAGGGCGGATTCTAGAATTTGGACACCTACCCCTAATGGCATCTTTTCTTGTGCTTCTTTCTTCAAAGTCTTAAGTCAGTCCACCAGTCCTACTTTCCCCCCCCCCCCTTTCCCTGTTGATGAGGTTTGGTGCAGAGCAATACCTCCTAGGGTTGGTAGTTTTTGTTGGGAAGCCTATCTGGAAAGAATCAACATTGGTGATCTACTCCAAAAGAAGAGACCCAATACTTGCTTGTCACCTCAGTGGTGTGTTCTTTGTAAAGCGGATGGGGAGACTGGTTTTCACCTACTGGTGTCTTGCCATTTTGCGAGGTCAATTTGGGATTGGGCTTTCTCCCTATTTGGATGTAGCTGGAATCCTCCATCAAACTTGCAGGGCCTTTTTTCCCCTTCTTTTTTCAGGTGGCGGATTAAAAGGGGAAGGACTATGTGGAGAGGACTAAGGGCTGCAGTATGTTGGACACTTTGGGAAGAAAGAAATTCCAGGATATTCTCAGAAACTGAGAGAGGAGCAGCAGATCTGAGGGCTATCATACATATTAGGGCGGTATAGTGGCTGAAATCTTTGGAGCTATTCACAGATTACACTGTGGATGACATGTTGAGGAAGTGGGGTGAAATTGCAAATTGCACATAGACCAAGTCAGTAATGAGTGTGGCTTGGACCTCCACCTGGTGGATTCTTGTAATTAAACTTTGATGGGTGTAGTAGGGGAAATCCGGGACAATCGGGGATTGGGGGTGTTTTTAGGGATGAAAATGGGGTCATTTCTGCCATTTTCTCAGGCCCAATTGGAGTGGGTGACTCCCTTAGAGCTGAGATCTTTGCAGTTATGGAAGGAGTCCGGAAAGCTAAGGAGTTGAACATCAGGAAACTCATAATTGAAGGGGATTCAGAGGTGGTGATAGGGTGGCTGACTAAAGATCACAATGGCTTATGGAAGTACAACAATGAGAGGAGGAAATTCAAGTGGCTGGTGCGGGAGATGGAAGTTAAGACATGTTGGGTTAAAAGATCGGCTAATTCCCTAGCTGACGGTTTAGCTAAACAAGGGGCAGAAAGGGATTCACTATTTTGGGCTAAACTGTAACTTTAGTGTTTTTTTCTTTTTCTTTTTTCCTTTTCTTGAGGTTCTTTGTTGCTCTTGGAAGATAAGTGTGTTTGTCTTCCTCTTGTAAATCTTCTATTGATGATTTAATGAAAGTGTTATTGATCAAAAAAAAAAAGACAGTCATTTAGAACTACATTTTCAAACCCTAATCAGCTTGCTGTTTTCTACAAGGAATATTTTTTTGGCATACTGTTCTGAAGGTAAAATATAGTCAACTCCATAAAGATGCAACCTTGCAACCAGCTAACCGCGAATCATAACTCATGAATGGTAATGCTCTACACAGAAATTAGGTTTGGAGCCTCAAGGGAATCAACTCAAGAAATTGCAGGTTTCCAGCACAAACCAAATAACTAATCAAGACCTAGGGTGGGACCCATGTAACACATCTAGAGTTCCTAGATGGTGTGGCAGCCCAATAGACTTCTAGCTGCATGCCCAAAAAGGTATCCAACTCTCAAATTTTTGAAATGACGAAGATGAGAATTTGTTCCTAAGGCTTTCGTCCATTATATCTCCATCTGGGAAAAGTCAACCCAAATAAATTTATGTGGAGGTTACTTCTCTAAGAAAACTCTCAAATCAATTGAAGCTTCTGGACTCATGTCTGGTTGGTCATTTTGTTAACTCCAAGTCAGAGGACTTGGAGAGATGGGTGACTTCAGTCTGGAAAACTAATAAAAAATCCAAGTTAGAAAACTAAATTCTGGACATTTTATTTTCATTTCAAGTTGTAAAGAAGAGGCAGAAAAGGTGCTTATATGGGAATTGAACCAAGTTGGAGAACCAGAGCTTCACTTTGGCCGCTGGAATCCACTGGTGGGGTCATTAAGAAATGTCAGTGGAAATTGATTAGTCTAAATAAATGTATTTGGTATCCCACTTCACGCATGGTGTATGCAAATCATATAAATCAATTGATGATACATGTGGCATATTTGGAAAAATTGATTTCTACATTCAGACATGGATGGACTTGGTGGTGGCAAGAATCCTTATTGAGGTGAAGCCGGTAATTCAAATTCCAGTGTCAGTGAAGCTTTACTTTGTGGGTGAATGGTATGAGCTGAGGATCGTTGTTGGTGATATCCCACGTGGGTGGACAGTGGAGCAGATGAATAGCAGGGACAACTATGCAGATATAAAAAAGGTGGAAGGTGAAAAGTCAGGCTTATGGTATTGCTTCAGATAGTGAACACAAGGACTTTTTTGGAAATTTGAACAAAGTTGCCTCTGAGGTGGAGGCCACTTCACTTCATTCCCGGGTTTCTTCTTCATTGTTATTGCTTTGAAATGTCATCACGGGGCCTAATAATGGGATGGAAGTGTGCTTAGCTGTAAAAACCAAAACTGTTTGCATCATTGTTGTTGTAATTCTTAGTGTATTGATTAGCACTCTCATTCTCTTATTGCTGTAAAAACCAAAACTATTTGTTTTCTCGTCTCTCTACATACTACAATTCATCTCACTGATTTATTGCAGAAAACATGGAATCAGAGAATAAGTTAGATTAGTTTAATTCTCCTTTCTCCTGTATTTCCTTCATTTTATATCATTTAAATTGAAAGAAGAAAGAAGAACCACTCCTGGGCTGATCACTCTCTACAGAAATTTCTTTTATCTTTTATTGGTCATGTGACCAAAACCTTTTTATTTTGAGGAGATGGACACTCTGGTGAATTGATCTGATGTGCGCATATCAAGAAGTCTATAGATCAATTCGTTGATCTCTGCTGCAGGTTAGTTTTTGGTAATAGGAAGAGTTTCTAGATGTGTGTAGCAGGTCTGTATGTCCTATTTCTGATTTGTGTGAACCATCAATGGCATATGGGGGGTTTATCAGGCTTGCTCTTCTGATTTCTTGGTTCATGTGGACCAGAAAGTGATCATCATAACCATCATCTAAGTCTTATCCCAACCATATGGGGTTGGCCACATGAATCCTGTTTTGCCATTAATTAATTGATTAGTTTATTAATTCATCATCGCCATCCATGCCTTATCCCAACTTAATGGGGTCAGCTACATGAATCCTGTTTTGCCAATCCGTTCTATTTAAAACCATATCCACTGTTAAATTATTAGTGCTTGATTAATTTATTAATTGTTAATTAATAAATTAATTTATTGATAATTAATTAATAATTTTAATTTTCTTAACCATTTTCTATTATTTGCTAGTCAAATTACCAAACATTTTCCTACTCAAGGGTAAAATTTGTCATTTCACAGAAACCAAGATTCAGATTTCAAAACAACATTCTCTGCATTCAGATGCCAGAAAAGGCAGAAAATCACAAATTCTTTTAGCATTTTTGTCAAAAGTATTTTGTTTTTCAGACGTTAGATGTCAGTGCAACCAAACAGAACCTAAGTCTACAAATTCTGAGCAACAGCATTTTACTCATGTGTATGCATTGTAGGTTGAGTCATTATCTTCTCAACAAGAAGAGATGAGTCTATCTACCTATTACTCCACTATTCAATGTGGAAAGAATTTGACTACTATCAGACATTCAACTAGAAAAGTGAGAAAGACACATCAGCAGCTCAGCCTACAAAAAGCTTGTTCCTCAACAGAGTATAACCAATCTGGGTTCACATTTAGGGAACTAGAGATCTACACACAGTTTAGTAGATTGCTCTACTATAGTCATTAGAGAGCAGACATATGACAGTGATTCCTACAAAGGGGGAGCCAGTTGCCTTTGCTACAAGAAGTGGAAATAAGATGGAGCTCAATAAGAAACAAGACGAAGATGATAAAGATCAATTCTGTTGTACGCATTGTGAGAGACCAAGGTACACAAAAGAACATGTTGGGATTTGGCTGAAAATCCAAAGAAGTGGAGAAACTAACCAGGGGGAAATTCAACACAGTAGCTAACACCTCTATTCAAGATAACTAGTTTCAGTTTCAGGAACAATGTCTTGTGATAATAAGGCAGCAATTAATATTGCTCATAACCCAGTTTAGCATGATCACACAAAACTTATTTAAGTTGATACATGATGAGGGCAGATTTGGCCCTCCAGTGAAATTGCGACACGTGGCACCTCGTGACAACTAGGCAAGCGCCCAGGCAACAACCAAGTTGGTCTCCCCCCGGGCACCGGTCTGGCTGGCCTGGCGCGACCTGCGCGCGGCGAGTGCTCCACCATCCTCTGAGTTGCAGACCGCCTAGGAGCAAGTCAAGTGACGAGTTCGCCATCAGGCAGTTCGCCATCAGGCAGTTCGCCACCAGGCAGTTCGCCATCAGGGAGCACTGCCGGGCAGTTCGCCACCAGGCAGTTCGCCATCAGGCAGTTCGTCACCAGGCAGTTCGCCACCAGGCAGTTCGCCACCAGGCAGTTTGCCATCAGGCAGTTCGCCGCCAGGGAGCACTACCAGGCAGTTCGCCACCGGGCAATTCGCCACCAGGCAGTTCGCCCCTAGGCAGTTCGCCACCAGGGAGCATCACCAGGCAGTTCGTCACCAAGTAGTTCTCCCCCAGGGAGTTCGCCACTAAGTAGCTCATCACCAAGGCACGTCACCACCAGGTCAAACACGAGGTACTTAGCCAAAAAATTTATACATCACAAAAAATGGTACGTGACCAAAAAACGGTTACATCAATACACTTAATTTCTGAGAAGATTGAAAGGACTTACCCTATACAACCAAGGACTTGCCAGGAAGTAATATATAGAGAGAAAATATCGAGTTTAAGCTATGTCATAGAAAATGTTATTTTAACAACACAACGCACCTTCACAGACTGCAACACTATAATGTCATACCTGCTCCCTTGAAAAATTCCCAACACGACCACCTTCACTGAGAGTTCGAACACCAACAACAACAGCTCCCCTAGACTCAGAAGTTTCAGCTGCTCTTCCACCACCAACTATCAGCCGCATGACTCCAGTCCTAGCTTCATTTTTTGTTATCTGAAAATATTATAAAATCAAATAAGAAAACAATATGACAAAAGAAAATTCAAGAAATCATCACCATCATCCAAGGCTTATCCCAACTATATGAAGGTGGCTACATGAATCCTGTTTTGTCATTCCATTCTATCTAACATCATATCCATTGTTAAATTATTGGCACCTAATCATTTCTTACTACTATCCAAGGTTTAAAATGTCGATGTCGATGGAAATGTCACTTACCAAAATATAGGACATATGTCGGAAATATCAAGGGGAAATATTGTAAAAATTAGAGACATTGTGGAAATATGCAATGATATTTTGTAAAATGATAAAAGAAGCATCAATACATATTTCTAGACTATTATCTTATTCCCAACCATCATATAAAGCTAAGAAACTAAGATCAATAGAAAATTAGTAAATGACTATTTACTGATTTATTATGCATTTTGATGTTTTTACAAGGTTATCTGATATTTTCTTTTCTTATTTTTAATTCTGATTTATTATAAATTCTAATATATTTATTTCACACTAGTACATAGAAATACATTTAGTCTGATTTTTTAAATATTAAAGTTATAATACATTATGTTTTATTATAAATTTAATAAACTGATTCTCCTTTTTGTAGTATTAAGATTATGATAAATTCTGATTTCTTATAAAACTTAATGAATTTATTATGATTTTTAATACTACATTTATAATAAATTATGATTTAGTATAAAACTTAATAAATTTATTCTGATTTTTTATATTAAATGTAGAATATGATTTATTATAAAATTTAATAAACATTTTCTGATTTTAATAAATATTTTAAAAATACTAACTAGTTAATATTTTATTACTTGAAAAATATTGTATGTTTTATATTATAAAGTAATTAATTTATTCTTTTGTTTTTATATTTTGTTAATTCTTTTTTATAAATATTTTATTTGAAATATTAAATAGAAATTATTGATGGAGTAATTTATATTAATATACTGTATTATATTAATATAATATACTAATATATTATATTATTAATGTACATTAGTCGACATCCTGTCGACATAATAGGAAAAACTGTCTTTTTTTTGTTATTTGGACCTATTTGATCGACATAAAAGGAAATGTCGACTGAAATAATGTAATTTTTATATTACCATCCATTTTCATGTCAGTGAGCCTCGACATCAACATATGTCGGGCAACATTAGCGAAATGTCGCAACATTTGAAACCATGCTACTATCCATGTCCTTTTTGGTCTACCCCTTGCCCTTCTGGACCTTTAAACTTGTAACAAATCACTTCTTACAGGTGCTATTGATGGTCTTCTATGCACATGACCAAACCATCTTCATCTAATTTCTCTCATAAATGATTTTAATTTCTGATCCTATCGCTACTTTTTCCTCTCATCCATCTCGACATACGCATTTCTGCCACACTCATTTTCTGGAGGGAATTTCACAAAAGTTTTACTGCCAACTGCCAACCAGATGCAACCCTCCTTTATCTGGGCTTGGGACCAGTGATGTAAGACAAGCTCACACTCATTCCAAAAATACCTTTAAATTATGCATGCACAATGAAAATCATACACCCTACCAATTCATAAAACAGACCGATAAGATAAGCAATAGGGTAGTGTCATTATCAAATTTGAGATCCAATCTATTGTGTAATATAAATTGAAAGGAGACCCATCAACATCATCAAGTTTGCTTAACGGCTCACCTATTAGACAGACAAGCATTTATGAGTTTGATACACCAGTTGATATTACGAAAAATAAATCAATATAATGTGCACTTGTACAGAAATGGATCTTAAGTCTCCGTAAAATTAATAAGTGTATCTCACAAGTTATACTATCTATAAGCAGTTCCATAAAAAAATATTTGTTTTTTTCACGGGAGGAGTGAAGATGGGGAGAGACCACCATGTATACCTTGTAATTTACAGGTATCCCATTGGAAAGGCGGCGCTGTGTGATGCCTATTTCCTCATCAAACGCAATTGTAGTGTCTCCATCTTGATTTAACTGAATAAAGGATGGCTTCCGTTGCAACCTTAATTCTTGCAGCTGTGATGATGATATCAACTCTTTTGGAACCTCTAGCTGTATTAACAAGCAAATGAATGAACTTAGCAATAGAACTTACTTTCTTCCAAATGGAAAATGCCAATGACCCTAATGGTAAATAGCCTAAATAAGCTCATTAGAAAGAAAATAGGGCAAATTTTTTAAACATCCTTACATGAAGCATCTAATTCAACTTCAAGACCAGAATAGGAAATTAGAAATACAGGATGCCAATCTGTTATCACTTATCAGATAACCAGCATACACTAATGAGACAAAAAGAAAGTTTTTAAAGATGGATTTAGACCAGCAACTTTATATGGAACAGAATGTTGGCGGTCAAGAAAAAATACAACCAGAAATAGGCATAGCTAAGATGATTGTGCTGGGGTGGATGAGTGGAAACATTAAGAAGAATAGAAACAGAGGATTTATAAATAGCTCCAATAGTTGACAAGGGAAAGTTGACTAAGATGGTTCCTCCATGTACATTGACAACCAATAACTACACAATTGAGGAGATCTAAAAGAGAAAAGACAAGGTCAAAGAGGACATGAATTTTAAGATGGTTTCTCCATGTACATTGCCAAGCAATAACGACACAATTGAGGAGATCTAAAACAGCAAAGAGAAGGCCAAAGAAGACATGGATATAAGTCATATGAATTGATCTAATGACTTACCAGTTATAATCTGGCAAAAGACATGACTTTTAATAGAGAAAAATGGAAGAATAGGATTCACATAGCTGACCATAAACATTTGAAATTAAGGCTTTGTTGACTTCAGTAGGTAATCATTCAGTAATTCCCGAAAGAGCATACCTCTGGTTCAGCCTCTATGGGTTCCTCCAAACCAGATTTTATAGCAGCTGTAATTTCACTTTGAGAAATCTTGAACTCGGTTTCGCCTACTCCATCTATATGCACTTTCTTAGGAACACATGCAACAATTGCTGCTGGAAGTGGTGCAGTAGGCTTCCCAAAGTCCGAGATAAACTCTAGCATAGTTGCACCAACAGAATTTACCTAAACACAAAAACCACTTTGAGATTGAAGACAATGAAAATTGCAAAATAATTTCATCAAGAAAACTGCAACTCCAAGATCAAAATGCAGAATACAAGTCACACAGTTACCTGGAAATAGACTTAATTGTGATTCTAAATAGAACCAAATACCAAAGTCCAGTTGTGTTCTACATTTACCTGAATTGCCTTGGCAATCATGTATATTAGCCAAAGCATTGATTGCTTGGTTGTTACTAATTCAGTACAGAAAGTCTTTCTGAACTTTTATGGGTTCTATTCAAAAATTTTGTTAGCCAAGTTTTGGTACAAAAATTTTGAGGAAATCTTCATAGAAACATAATTCACTCAGTGAAATGAATGAGTTTTTTTTATTTTGGGTAAGGGCCATTCAGGGTAAATTTCCTCAATTACATCATTACAGGAAGCAAGGAAGACCCTTTGATTTTAACGTGAGAAAATAGATAAATAAAACAAATATTTGTACAATTCCAATGAGAATTCTGATTTCACCCTTTTATAAAATATTTCCAACATCATAGAGTTCTAGTTATTAGAATTTAGAATTCTGGTTTCATGCCTTTGTAGCATCCCCTGAACCTTTGAGAGAGAAGAAATCTTAAAATAAATTTCACAAAATGAATATATTTTGATGGCAGCCATAGAAATCAGTCCATTATCTAATGGGCTTTATGTCTTCCAACATTTTCAGTGAACCTGCAGTCAGCCAAGTCAAATAACTAGGTTTTTCATGGTTTTCACTCAGTTTCCTGTCTTTCCCTTTTTATTTTTTTGATAAATAGTTTCCTGTCTTTCCCTTATACTTTCACTTTTGTTTTCTTCTTTCTTGCTGTCACAATATAACAGAAAATAATCTGCTCTATAAAAATGAATGAAAGAGGCACACAAGGAAGAAACTTTTCTAGTACTATTTTCTTCTCCCTACCTAGAATTCTTCTTGGACGAGTAAGGAAATAAATTTTTCTTCTTGCATTTTTCAGAAAATATCCGGATCTATGTGGGCATTTCTCTTTCTTTTCCTCCTTTCTTCCTTTCTCCATGCCTTAGACTCTCCTTTCACTCTCTGATCAATAACTGAAACTTTTGTTAATTTGTGAAAGTTAAGCATCACCATTTTCTAATAGCATTTTCATTCATCCTCCCTAGGGATGAGCCCCAAATACATTTGTATTCTGTTGGCCCTTTTCTTGGCAAGTGCATCTGCCAAAGAATTGCATGATCTTTGAATCTGCTGAATGTTGATTTTTCTTACCTCTACCAATAAAACTACAGTCCCACACAATCTTTTCTCTCTTCTTCTCTAGAACTGATCTTACTTTAAAAGACTTTTTTTTTTTGGTGGTGGGGGGTAAGTAACCACCCTGCAAGGATAAATCAACCCATTAACATTCTTTTAGATCAGCGCTCTAAATGTGTTGACCAACTTATTTTATTCAAAAGACATGTACCAAGTGGGCTTTAAAATAGGCCCAAGTGACTGATCTTTAATTAAGAGGTCTGAATCACCTTGATTCTTAGTTCATCCAAGCCATTCAGTGACCCCCAAAGTTCAAAGTATTTAAGACGCATGATCCACAAGTTTTGCTTATGGTGTGTTTTCCAGCTTCAATACTCAGTGTTTATCTTATTTGTTTTTCTTGATAATTTCACCAAAGGTATGATATGACTGTTACTTTTGTTTAAAAGAATTAAAGTCATCAAACAATATATGTTTTGAGTATCGGTGGGTTCAAAAATCAATCTGTATTGTACAATACTCACCAATACGTTGCGATATTTTAAACCTTGGTGCCCCATCTGTGAAACTCATGTGATTACCACATAAGTTAGATTTAAAATTTCTAATTTAGAACCAAGCTACCATAAGTATAACATGCAAAATCTCAGCATCATCAAAAGTGTCAATGTGCAAATCTTACTTCTTCAAGTGTAACTGTTTCAGCAACAGCAACCAAACTTTCATGTCCTTGTCTTTGATCCATAACTGTATGGCCTAGAGCATCACTCTCCATGATAAAATCTAAATTATCCACAGATGGTACATTATCAATCATCGTGGCTAATTGTTCACTATCTTTCAATAGTGCATCCATGTAGCGAGCCAATTCACCTCTTGTAACTCCAAACTCTTTAAGCCTTCGAACCTGCACCAAAGAAGCATAGATACTGGAATCTGAACAAATGAGGATGACAAGAATTGTTAAAAGGAATTGGGAGTCATTTCAAACAAAATTTTGAGTACGGTCTTGTTTTCTTTCTTTGTTTGGTTACAGGTGGACTCCCCCACCAAATGTGCAAAGCTTGCTTGATTCTTCAATCTTTACTTGGTCAAAGAAAAGGGAAAGGGTATTGTGGAGATGTACAAGAGCTACTATTTACTGGACTATTTGAGAGGAGGGAAATTCAAGGTTATTTTCAGACAAGGAGAGAAGTACAGAAGCAGTTTTTGAAGCAATTAACATAAGAGTGGTCCATTGGATAAAAACTCTAGACTTATGTAATGATATTCCTATGGATGTTTTGTTTAGAAATTGGAAGGAAGTGGTAAAATTTCCACTAAATACAAAACAATACAACTAAGATCATATTCCTAATCCTAAAATAGAATGAACTGTGACTAAAATCACAAAACCAATTTCTGTATATATAAGGACCAAAATTTTATGTTGGGGGCATTGCCCCAAACCCCAGCATAGACTTGTTTAGGCAGGAGGCTTTAGTTTGGCAGAGGATCGATCTCCTAGGATTAGGAACACAAAATATTTAACATCACACTAGTTACTTTTAAGTAATGAAACTAGGAGATAAACAAACAGATTGAAAGTTTCATATGCTTGAATTTTTAAGTGCTTAAATATGTCACTCTTTTTTTCAACTTTAAAAAAAAAAAAAAAACTGTACCTTGCGTTGCAAATTATAGGGAGGCAATGAAGCAAGCTCAGTCTTTCATCCCCCAACAGATGAAGGAACATCAGGAAAGCGAGCTGAGTGGGGTCAAGCCTGACTCTGCTGCAAACAGGTTGCCACAAAGTAGTGATATTATTGAAGGAGATTCAGGTGGTGTAGCTCCCCAGAAATTAGTGGAGAGAGAGGTTACGTTTGGGAAAAGTCTGGGTCCGTGTTTCTTAGGGGGTGAGGGGTTTGCAAGGAGGGCTTTCAAGGAATTCGAAAAAAGAAAAAAGGAAGAGAAATTGAAGAGAAAAATTCATCCGGAAGGAAACAAGGGATAGAATGAGGATGTCTCAGATGAGGAGGATATTCTCACGGATGAAGATTGAAGGGGGGCGATTCAGGAAGGGGTTTTTGATGTGGGTCAGTTGTCAGTTTGGTGATCCTTGTTTCTTTGGGGATGTTCAGGGTAATTTGCTCAGTTTTGGTTGGGGGTTTTCTTGTTTGTAAGCTGTGGGTTCTTTGGCTTATTTTGGGTGTATGAGGGTGTTATTGCTCTTTGGTGATATCTTATCACCTCTGTTGTATTTCATCTCCTTTTTATTTTAATAAACTTTTTTCTTTATTTTTCAAAAAAAAAAAGTTGCATTCCTCACCTAGAGGCTTGGGCCTCAAGCACAAAAGGCCCTTCTACCCTAGTTGCTTCATGCTTCTGTATTTACCCTGATACCCTAGAATCCAGACTATGATTCATTGAAGTATAAACAATTTGGCAAAATTCAGTTTCCAATTTTAGTGATGGAATAAGCAATGAAAATGATGCTGAGAATGCTAGGCTCATAAGTGCTTCATATATGTTTCTACAAAGGAATTTGTGCAAGTGATGGTAGATACCATCCCTTAACAATGGGATACCATAGGGAGGCCTAGATATATATTTTTCAACTTACTTTTGCTTGGTTTTGTATATAGAGGGAAGGAAGCTTCTAAAACAAAAATTATATTTTATCTAAGAGAAGGACTAGATATTAAAGCAACTTAAAGAGATTGCCCCTATGAAGACTTTGTTGGCTCATCCAACCACCCAGTATTAGTGTAGAAAGCAAAGAGTACGGACCTCTTGAACAGCAACTTTAATTGCACTCTGCCAGTTTTTAGGCTCTGCAGTAACTGTAAGTGTAGTGACAGTGCACCCTTCTCTTCCAGAATCACTGTGATCCAATTCAATTGATGTGAAAGGAGGATTTGAGCTCTGCAGAATCAATTACACAAATTAATACAAAACAATTACAAATTTTTCCTGTATGGAACTGCTAGGTATCCAAGTAAAGCATATGAATAAGAGATATGCAACAGGTGCCCAGTGTATGTGCATACTTGGGATGAACCCAGTACCCTTCTTTTTCAGGCATGTAGAGAGGTAGGTTGCCCATCAATCAGTCTCTCTGAGAGACATTCCCCTGGATTCACCACATGTACTGTAACCATTGTCAATGTCATGCATGTACTACTGCCAGTAGATAATACCTTGCCCAAGAGTTATCCATGCTGTGTCTATGAGGATATCCGATTTTAGAAGACAACCTACAATAGATTGAGTTCTTTGGTTTTCAAAAGCTACAAAAGGAATCCAATTTGGATACTGTAGGAGCTATGGAAAATGAGCAATAAAGGCATTCACGATGTGAAATATAGGAAGCAGGGAGTGATTGACACTGAGACTGTGAGGCAGTGCCAGCAAGATGATGATGATGATGATATTTGACAGTTCCAATAGTCCTTGATCTCTGTGTGACCACATTGGAGGGGCTAGATATTTGATGTCGTTTGAGATTGGTGTATGGTTTTGGTTCTAGGTCAAGTAATATGAGTTGTCTATTTTTTGGGTCGATTATTCTAGGTTGTTGAAGGAGATTGTCAAGCTGTGTATCTGCTGGCTGCTATCAAAAGTTGAAGGATCTTGGTGTTTAAGACATCAAATCAGAGAAGCTTTGGCATTATCTAACAATCCGAGTTGTTCATTCAACTAGATCTAGGTGGGCAAACAGCTTAGCAGATACCTAGCTAGATTTGGGGTCAACAAGAATGGAATTGGAGAGAGGAATACCAAGCCCAAGGGAAAAATCTAAAATATAACTGTAGCTTGAGCCTTTGATGTTTTGTCAGCCTATTGTTGTAGAGGTCCTGAGTTACCCATCTATCTAACTAATTGACAAATAAGTGTCCATGTATTCTCCTTATGTTCTACAATAGAATAAATTGATAATGATAAAAAAATCTAGGTTTTTTGCCCTTTGTGTTATGACTGGGCATGATTCACAATCTTGATACCATGGGCATTTTGCATGTATAAATGGGGAAATTTCAGGGACATATTGTTAAGAGACTTAAATAGGCATCTCTCTCTATCTCCCTTTTAGGCTTATAGTCATCTTCTCTTCTATATAATTGACATTTTGACTTCTATCATTTCGGTTAGATTGAAAATCCTCTTTATAAACCTAGTAAATGAATTGCATTTACAATAGTTAGACAATAAAATCACAGAATCACCATTTTTTTTTATCAAAAATGCTTCTATTTGTGTTGTTTCCCCTAATATTAACTCTCTGGAGTTTGTGTTATGTGTGTGTATGAGAGTGATATGTTTTATTTTCCAATATAGTGGAATTATGGTTCTCTCCTGTGGATACTGAAGTTAAACCACATTAAATTGTCTGATCCCTATTTTTCTCGTTACTGTTTTCTTCTCTGCAAATTGGCATGGTATCAAATCCATGGTTCAGACATTATCTAATCTGGAAGAGTGTTAACAATGCTTTAGGAAGAATATTTTGAGTAACAGGCCTATGATTCTCAGAGTTATGAGAGGTTGAAACTCTAGTATTTAATTCATTAGCTTCAAAGTTTTCTTATGCTTCTTTGGGTTTTATTGCACCCTTAAGGCTGTGCAACTTTGTGATTTGTGCTAGGTTTTTAGCGCTAGCACTGTAACGATTAGTTGAAGAGTTGTCTGGTTTCCTGAAACTTTTCAGCTTCATATCTAGAGTCAACCATTCATCCAAAGATATCTAATGTTCTTAGTTGGATCCTAAAACTAATATATCATCCAAAAGAGCCAAAAGAACCAGGAAAGGTCTGATTTGAATTTAGATATTAGAACATACTACATGAGGGGCTCATGGCTGGGTAGATGTGATACATTTTGATGATGTATTTGAAATTTTTTCATTGAAATTTATCCAGTCTTCTGATATCTTCTGCCGGTGATTATTCCAGTAATCTGTCATCCTTGGGTGTCTTTGACAGTTGTAACAAAATTATCTTCTAATAAAAAGTTACTGTTTCCAATAAAAAACATATGTTACATATTATAAAAGTGTTAGTTCTATAATATATACTCCAGTAAGTCTCATGCAATATCTAGGCTTTGTAGAATGAAAACAATTTGGATAATTAATGATGAAGGATAGAGATAAAGATACAAGTAGACAGCTTCCAGCCCACCAAAAATGAGCAGGAGGTTAGCAAGAAAGAAGAAAACTTACTTTTAGAGCAAATACAAAAGAGATAGGTTGCTTAGTAGAACAATATTCATCAAATAAAATCTCCTTGTTTCAATAACAATGACTCTATATATAAACTCAACATACAGGTTTAAGATCTCTATTTACAAACTTCACACTCAACCAGGAACTAACTCAAAGCAACTTCTAATTACTTCAAAAGTAAGTCAAACTCATGGGTAACTCATACAGGCACTCAAATTAGGACTCTTGACTCCTAAAATAACTTTAATAACCCATTATAAATCTACTTCAATAATAAAACCAAGAACAATTCCAAGACAAGGGCTATAATCCAATGGTGGTCCCAGATATCTAGGGTCTTGGAAGAGGAGGACTGGATATGGACCTAATCTTTGGAATTTCTTGAACAAAGTGGCCTTTCTAAGACTTGAATATGTGACCATATACTTGTCGACAAGAGATTTTATTCCCCTAAAATTATAGTACAACTCAAATCCCATCAATAGACTAACACCCTATCAGCAAATCAGTCATAATTCTCTCAAAACACATCAGATTTATAATGCTCTCATTGGATAGATAGTTCAATAACCTATATGATTACACCAACATCATGTAAATTAAAACACTTGAAAAATAGAGTGAAGTAAAATTGACATGATTGCAACTTTTCAAAATTCAAAAAAAACTCTCTAAAAACCTTATTAGGATACTAAAAAATTACAACTCAAAATGACAACATTCAAATAATCCAAAAACTACACAAAGTTTCCATTGGTGTAGGAAGTTGAAGAAACTTGATTTTTTTTTTGATGAATTTGAAGAAACTTGATTTTCCTTCCATTGTTTCTTTCCTTTTTTCCACATCTGCATCAATAAAACTTCTCAAGAATCTCAGTGCCTGAACAGGCCATGCATTTTATCTTTTCTATCTCAAACAGACAAATCACCGGAGCTCATAATGTGTAGTATGGCTCCCCAGATAGAGCAAATAAAGGAGGAGAACAAAAAAGGAAAGCAAGGAGAATCCTATTTCCTAAGGCTGACAGTTTTTCCAAAGGGGGCAATCCAATCTATACACAAGGACCAAGAGTTGCAAACAAATAAAAGAATAGTTTATTAGCTCATCCATTAATTTTAAAAGTGAGAAAGAAAATAACTACATATTGAGAGAGGTAGTAAACTTAATACCCAAGCAATCTAATAAAACAACAACAAAGAGAAAAACAAAAAATAAAAACAAGATATCCCCACAGTATCTTCTTGCAATATTCCCCTTCCAAACATTTCTAACTTGGACATGCAAGAGTGGCTACACACATGGTCTCATTTGTCAGTTTAAACTAAGAAAAGCAATAAACTTTAGGTAGCAGGATTTTCACAAAAGTGAGGATTGTCCTACCCATTAAGAATGGGCTTGCAAATTTGTACTGAACAGTCTGAACTTATGACCCATTCGTAATAGTTTTCTGCATCATTGAAAAACTTGACCCCAAGTTAAAGTGTGCGATAGGAGAGGTATGTCAAGGCTTTTAATGGTTACCAATCACTCTGAGGAAATGGCAAAGATCACTTACACCAGATACATTCATTAGTTATTGGAGGAGATATTTAGGAGTTCAGTGGACTCCCTTATTAGGGAGTGTCATACAGTGGAAAAATCCCCTCTGACTAGAATGTTTCAAGATGGATCCCTTCCCTAAGGATATTGCCAAGCTAAATTTCAATGGGTGCTCAGTGCTCTATTGGTAATCCTAGGCAATGTGGAATTGGAATGAAAATGTGATTCAACAAAAGCAGACTTCTATAATGCTTCAAGGGATCAAACTATGTTTCTCCATAGGTCTTAAGCCTCTGATCATTGAGAGTGATTCAAGGTTTTAATTAGCTCAATACCTGGTAAAGTCCCATGCTCTGGAAGGCTTATCCATCCATTAGAGAGGTGTAGTCAGCAGTGGGGGAAGCTCAACCCTCATACCATTGATCTCCAAGATCAGTTAACTATGCAGCTGATTTACTAGTGATGGAAGGTGCTTGGAGATAGATTTTGTATTGGGGCTATTCCATTCTGAATTTCTGATTTAGCTCTTTCCTTTGTTTTCATTCTTGTAGGGATTTTACCCTTGTGGTGTATTTTCAATTTTGTGGGTAGGTCTCCTCTCTTTACAGATACCTTTTCTATGTAATGCAGCTAATGCTGCTATTTCAATCATTAATAACTTTTAGTTATTGATTAAAAACAAGGCAAAAGGAGACCTTGCTTCTTTTGGTGAGGGAAGTTTTGACTTCTTATGCCTTAGTAGAAAATATGGGCTTGGGTAATGCAGAATGGATGAACAACATTCACATAGTCAATCCCAAAAATAACATGTTGTGGTTATGCATAAAGTTGTCATTGATAATCCAAAGTTGAGCTATGGCCAAAAAGAGAACAGGTAAGTGTCAGTGGTAAAGAGGGAAAAAGGGAAAGTTTCAAATCACAAACATAATTATAAATTGTACCTTGTATCTTGTGTTGATCCGAAAATGCAAAGCTGACAAAAATATTCTCTTCATCAGAACATTGCGCAAGTCACCATATGTTCTAACCTTGTTCACAGGAATCTGCAACAAACTCACAATGGAGAAAAATTATTAAAAGAAAACCCTAAAATCCAGTAGTTTGAACTAGCAATTCCCAATCAAAAGAAATGAACTAAAGAACAAATATTATTTATATAGGGTAGGTCATTTCACTTCAACTATTACAAGTTAATAGATATGAATAACCAAAATCAATGATATCCAGATACATTTGCTTGCCTAAAGTACTATTGCTGGACATGCTACATGCCAGATATGGCACAGGATACCACATTGACACTTCTAGGTATGCTTTATAACATTAGTACTATAAAATATGTAGCATGGCCATCATCATCATCATCATTTTTTAAGATAAATAAAGAAGAAAATTTTATTACTGTGAATAAAAAGATACAACTAACACAGGTGACAAGGAGTCATCCAACAAAAATGCCAACAAGCAGAAACTGTTGAAATCCACTAGTTCTCCTAGCAGTTTTTTATATTTCTGTTCTTTAGTGCCGCAGGGGCAATCTTATAATTTCACACCTCTTTTATTTTAAGTTGGGTCACCCTAATATAAAAAGTAAAGAGAGCTGGAGCCACCAGCTCCTAGTTTTGAATCTAAACATTCTTCTCTCTTCTCTCTTCCTCTTCTTCCTCCTTCCTCTCTTCCTCTCCTTCTCTGATATCTCAGTCCTGAAAACATGGTATCAGAGCTGGCCTTCTGAGATCAGAAAAAGTGCGATAAGGTTTCTTTTTTTTGGACTCTTCTTGCTGTGGATTGAATCTGATCAAGAAGCAGATCGGACTGATCTGAAGGGGGTTCTGTTTATCTTCTCTTCTTCCTTGGCCCTGTGCCAAGAAACCCTTAAAAGGAAGGAAGAATCTGATGCTGCGAAGATAAATCTATCTTCTGAGGATCGAGTGATCCTCTCTTGTACCCAGGTAAGTGCTTTTTTGGAGGTCTAGATGACCTGAAACTGCTAAGTTCCCTTGAACTTTGGATCATGTGATCCTGTTTTTTCTACCTAGTCAACTGGGCAGTGTAGGTCTAAATGACCTGTAACTATAAGACAGTGGTCGGCTACCTTGACTGAACTGTAACAGTGGCTGTGACTGAACTGTAGAATTGGGGACTTAACTGTAACTGTGGCTGAACTGAATTAGGGTTTGAACTTTAACTGAACTGTGACTGAACTGAATTATAGTTTGAACTTCGACTGAACTGGGGACTGAACTGACTGAACTGACTGAACTGAAATTGAACAGTGGCTGAACGGTAACCTTCTATGAACAGACCTGATCTGGAAACCTAAATCTTATAATAAGTCTTCTGAAGATTCTATTGTCTAGTGGGTCCCAAAGTCAAGGTGAAGTGAGTGGGGGATTTGACATGAGTTTTCCCATGGCTGTGATACCATTTAATGGTCTTAACTACCAAGAATGGTCAAGGGGAATCAAACTATACATAACAGCCAGGGGAAAGGTAGGCAACATTAATGGTAAAACTAAAGAACCAAAGTCTCAGGGGGCAGAACATGATAAGTGGGATTAGGAAAACAGCATGGTGATGTCATGGCTGTTACTATCTATGTTGCCTCCAGCCAGGAAGACTTCCATGTGGGTTGAAACAGCTGTTGAGATTTGGGAGCAGGCAAAATCTACCTATTCAGAGCAACGCCACTATGCCAAAATATACCAATTGCAAGCTGCCTCATCTACTTGTAAGCAGGAGGAGAGGACCCTCTCAGCCTACCATTCAGATTTGACCTCAATCTCTAAGGAACTAGATCACTATCAGAACATTGATTGGAAGTGTGATGCTGATGCTAAAGCCTACAAGGCTCTGGTTTCCCAACAACGGGTCTTTGCCTTCCTTTAGGGGCTGAACCCCATATATGAGTCCCTCAAAGTTCAGATATTAGGAAGTAAAGATCTTCCTCCAGTGCAAGAAGTGTATGCTCTAGTACAGTCTAAAGAGAGTAGGCGCATTGTGATGAATAGCTCTAAAGAGGAGCAGATTGCCTTAGTGGCTAAAGGGAGTATAGGTGCAGGAAGCAATAATTCCTTTAAGAAGGGCGACTCCCAAAAGAGAGTGGATGATAAGGATAAGTTGTGGTGTACTCATTGCCAGAAGGCCAGACATACTCGAGATACTTGCTGGGACCTCCATGGAAAGCCAAAGTGGGCCCAAGAGCTGAGTAAGAAATCAGATCAGAATAAGAAGCCAGGACAGCAAAGTCAAAAACGGTTTAATATAGCAAACTTGGCTTCTCAGGAGCCTCTACCATTTACTGCTATTCACCAGAACTGCCCATCCGTTGCCAATCCCCGAGAAGATATCATTAATTCTTTCTGTAACCGCTTGAATATGTATGGGAGAGCAATCTGTCAGATGGATTCTGCTCCTCCTGCCTCGACTTCTTTTGCATCTACTTCAAGTAATGGTAATCTTGCCACAACCTTCCATGTGTCTTCCCGTTCACCTGACTCCCCTTGGATAATTGACTCTGGAGCCTCAAACCATATGACGGGTAAGTCAAATTGTTTTCAGTCGTATCAACTTTTATCCGGTAGGGACAAAGTGAGATTAGTTGATGGTTCTTTTTCCACCATAGCTAGTCAAGGAACCATAACCCTTCCTTTTGGACTTACCCTTTCTAATGCATTACATGTCCCGGAATTACCTACAAACTTGTTTTCTGTCAGTAGCATTACAAATTCTTTAAATTGTTTAGTGACCTTTTTCCTTTCTTCTTGTGTTGTACAAGATTTGGACTCGGGGAAGATGATTGGTAGAGGTTGTATGGTGGATGGCCTCTACATGCTGGAGAACAAAGCTAGTCTTACGGCCATTGAGTTTTGAGTCGCTAAAAATCTTACTTCCGGATTTATTTAAATCAGTGTCGGCGTCTAAGTTCAAATGTCAAACTTTTCAATTGAGCAAACATTGTAGAAATCATTTTTCTTCAAGAAATAATAAATCTGATTTTCCTTTCCATATTGTTTATTCTGATGTTTGGGGCCCTGTTACTTTACCATTTGAGCTTGGCTATAAATATTTCATTACTTTTATTGATGACTATTCTCGATATGCATGGGTGCACCCCATGCGGTCCAGGGATGAAGTACCAAAAATTGTAAAAGACTTCCAACACATGATATTCACCCAATTTCAGACAGAGATCCAAATTTTCCAGTCTGACAATGCCAAAGAATACTTCCACAGTGATCTCACGGAGTTCTTTGCTTCGTGTTGATCTATCCACTGTAGCTCTTGTGCCAAAACTCCTCAACAAAATGGTGTTGCAGAAAGAAAAAACCACCATCTACTTGAAGTGGCTAGTGGGTTATCCGTTTTTGGTTGGATGTTGTATTATGTGCTACCTATCTCATCAACTGTATGCCATCTCGGGTGTTAGAGTACAAGGCCCCACATCAGCTGCTATTCCCTAAAGCCCCCCTTTTCTCTATTCCCATTCAGGTGTTTGGTTGTCGTTGCTTTGTCCAAAATTTGTGTCCTACCCATGGTAAGCATGACCCTCGTGCTCTCCCTTGTATCTTCTTGGGCTATCCGTCTTCTCAAAAGGGTTATCGTTGTTTCGATCCTATTTCTCGAAAATACTATGTTTCTATGGATGTGTCTTTCTTTAAGAGTGATCCTTTCTATCTGGTTTCTCCTCAGAGGGAGAATAGGGTAGAGGAGAAACAACTTCAAGTGCTACCTCCTCTACCCGACCCTCCTTCGTTCCGTGTCTTCCTCCATCGCAGCAAGGGCCAGTCGGGTTCAAAAGTTGTGGATCAACTTGAAACTGTACCGCCAACATCATCAGATTCATCGAGGACAGATCCCATCCCACCAGGTACCATTATTCCTGTTGACATTTCTGATCCTATTGCCATTGATTCTTCTTCTGCCAATGACCTTGACATCCCTATTGCACAAAGGAAGGGAGTTAGGTCTTGTACCACCAAACATCCTATCTCCCACTTTATCTCATATGAGAACATCTCATACTCTTTTCGAGCTTTTCTCTCTTCCATTAACAGTGTTCCTATCCCCAAAAATGTGGCAGAAGCTCTTTTAGTACCTGAATGGACAGATGCAATGAAAGAAGAAATGGATGCATTACATAAAAATGGTACATGGGAATTAGTGGATCTTCCTATGGGAAAGAAACCGGTAGGGTGCAAGTAGGTTTTTGTAGTAAAGCATAGGGCTGATGGTATGGTAGAAAGGTATAAAGCTCAGTTGGTGGCGAAAGAGTTTACTCAGGTGTATGGAGTAGACTATGCAAAGACATTTGCTCCGGTTGCTAAGATGTTCCATCAGAGTTCTTTTTTCTCTTGCTGCTAATCTTGATTGGGATCTCCACCAGTTAGATATTAAAAATGCCTTCCTGAATGGTGATCTTTAACAGGAGGTGTACATGGTGCAATCTCCTGGTTTTTATGCTCAAGACCAAGAAAAAAAGGTGTGTAGGTTAAAGAAGTCCTTGTACGGACTAAAACAATCACTAAGAGCTTGGTTCAACAAGTTTCATCTAGTCGTTCAGCAGATTGGTTATAAACAGTGTCAGACTGATCATACATTATTTGTGAAAAAAGGAGAGGGAAAAATTGCAGCCTTGATAGTGTATGTTGACGACATAATGATCACAGGCGACTAGAAGGTGAAAATTTAGAGACTAAAGGAGTTCCTATCCAGTCAGTTTGAGGTGAAAGATCTAGGTCCCTTGAAGTATTTTCTTGGAATTGAAGTGGCCCGTTCAAAAAGGGGGATCTTCATTTCTCAAAGAAAATACATCCTAGATTTATTATAGGATATAGGAAAACTTGGAGTCAAGAATGCTGACTCCCCCTTTCATCCAAACCACAGATTGGATGATTGTCAGGGTGAGACTATCAAAGGATGTGAAATAATTCCAGAGACTTGTAGGCAGACTATTATATTTGTCTATGACACGGCTGGACATTGCTTATGTTGTGGGTGTTCTTAGCCAATTTATGCATGCTCCTAAGACTACACACTTAGAGGCAGCAGATAAAATCCTCAGGTACCTAAAGAAGTTCCCAGGGGCTGGTTTACTTTTCCAGAAGAATGGTCACTTGAAGGTTGAGGTGTATACTGATGCTGACTGGGCCAAATCAATTGATGACAGAAAGTCTACTAGTGGGTATTGTACCCTTCTGGGAGGAAACCTAGTCACGTGGAGAAGCAAGAAGCAGAATGTTGTGGCAAGGTCTAGTGTTGAAGCTGAATATAGAGCTATGTCCCATGGAGTGGCTGAAGTTAATGTGGATAAAGAACTTGTTGAATGAGTTGGGGCTTCCTGTTGATGGCCCCATATCCTTGTATTGTGATAACAAAGCTGCTATCAACATTGCTGCCAACCCAATACTTCATGATAGAACTAAACATATTGTGGTTGACAAGCACTTTATAAGGGAAAAAATTGTAAATGGGGAAGTGTGCACTCCACATGTCAGCTCCACAAATCAACTTGCAGACATCTTTACCAAGGGGTTACATCATCCGCAGCACAATGATTTATGTGACAAGTTGGGCATGATTGATATCTATGTCCCAACTTGAGGGGGAGTGTTGAAATCCACTAGTTCTCCTAGCAGTTTTTTATATTTTTCTGTTCTTTAGTGCCACGGGGGCAATCTTGTAATTTTGCACCTCTTTTATTTTAAGTTGGGTCGCCCTAATATAAAAAGTAAAGAGAACTGGAGCCGCCAGCTCCTAGTTTTGAATCAAAACGTTCTTCTCTCTTCCCTCTTCTCTCTTCCTCTTCTTCCTCCTTCCTCTCTTCCTCTCCTCTGATATCTCAGGCCTGAAAACAGAAACTAAGTCTCATAAAACAAAAGGACAGAGTGCAGAGTACAAGAGCCAAGCCAAAATTCTTAATCCCTCAAAGTATGCCAAAAGTCAGAACCAAAATCTTCTTTCTTTAGTCCTTCAAATTCTCGAAGCACCAACACCCAGCCAACAGTTAATGAATAGATTGCCGCCCCAACCTTTACCAAGTTTTTCATTTTCCCTTCAAAGATCCTCTTGTTCCTCTCCCTCCAAAGCTCCCAGCAGACAGCAAACAGAATGCATCTCCATATTACTTTTGCTTTAGGACTTCCAAAAACTCTTGGACAGCCACCAAAGATTCCAGCAGAGTCCATTGGCACCCAACCAGTCACCTTAAAGAGCTTGAAGTAGGACCAGATCCCTTTCACGAAATTGCATTTTAACATCAAGTGCAAAATATTCTCCTCTTCAGAAAACATAACACACATCTGTTTGGGAGATGATAGCCTCTTTTCTTCAACATATCCTGTGTAAGAATACAGCCCATTGAAATCAGCCATCATCATCATCATCCGAACTTTATCCCAAGATTCCAGCAGAGTCCATTGGCGCCCAACCAGTCATCTTAAAGAGATTGAACAAGTTGGACCAGATCCCTTTAACGAAATTGCATTGCAACATCAAGTGCATAATATTCTCCTCTTCAGAAAACACAACACACATCTGTTAGGGAGATCATAGCCTCTTTTCTTCAACATATCCTGTGTAAGAATACAGCTCATTGAAATCAGCCATGATGGCATCATCATCATCACCCAAACCTTAACCCAACTATATGGGGTCAGCTACATGAATCCTCTTTCACCAATCCGTTTTATTTAAAGTCATATCCACTGTCAAATTATTAGTGCTTAAACCATTTCTTACTACTTCTACCCATGTCCTTTCTGGTCTACCCTGAGCTCTTCTAGCTCCTTCGATGTGTAACAAATCACTTCTTCTAACTGGTGCAATTGGGGGTCTTCTATGGACGTGCTCAAACCATCTTAATCTACTCTCTCTCTCTCTCTCTCTCTCTCTCTCATTTTA
Organism: Nelumbo nucifera; assembly: GCF_055504915.1. Classification (NCBI taxonomy): domain Eukaryota; kingdom Viridiplantae; phylum Streptophyta; class Magnoliopsida; order Proteales; family Nelumbonaceae; genus Nelumbo; species Nelumbo nucifera. The sequence continues at coordinate 67,977,188 of NC_142654.1, read as the reverse complement.
TCACTTATTGGAGCTACTCCTAAGTTCCTACAGATAACATCATTGCTAATCTTTTGATAGGTAACAGTAATTTTATTAATTAGAATAAAAACACAGTATACATTATACAACTCCCCACAAAGAGGCGTGAGGTGCAGCCTCTAAACTACAACATAAAGCTTACAAGTGAGCCCAAAACAGCTAATTCCTATGTGCTCCTTGTTTGGCTAGGAAATCTGCCAGCCCTTTTGCCGATCTTCTTTCCCATTAAACTGTGACGGAGATATTTGACATTAGCCACTTAAATCTTCTCAATGCCCCCCTGTAGGGCCAGGCTGCCATCTCCAGCTTTTTTGGCCATCCAATAACCAATTTGGAGTCACCTTCAATCATTAAATGCTCCACTTCCAACTCTTTTGCAATTTCTGATCCTTGTAGTGCAGTTTGGAATTCTGCATTAACTGAATCTCTCATCCCTATAGGACCGGAAAATAGATCTACAATCTGGCCTGCAGCATTTCTGAAGACTCCCCTTTTCCAGATGGTCCCAGGTTACCCAAACTGCTGCCATCAAAATTTAATTTAATCACACCTACATCAAGAGGCTTCCATTCCACCAAAGGATTGCTTCTGTCTTCAGAACTTTTGGCTACATGTGCCTAATTCCTCCTTATACCATCAAAAAAGTAGGGTGAGAACAGGTCCAAGGATTTTACCCAGCTTATGGCCCTACATAAAATACTTTCCAGCATACAAGTCTGATCCCTCTCCCTCTCCTTATCATTAAAAAATCTGACATTTTGTTTCTCTAAAACATTCCTCACCAAAGTAGTTCTAGCACATCTTCACAAGACTCTTCCTCTTCTCTTTGGCCACCTGAAAGTTGTAGGGTCAAAAAGACTGCAAATCTGCTCCGGTTCTGTCCACCTACACCCCAAAAGACCAAAAAGCTTCTCCCATAGGCCTACAACAAAGGGGCAAGTGATTGGTATATGGTAATAACTTTCTTCAATTGCTTTGCATAGGGTACACCAGTTAGGAGAGATACAAAGACCAGTCTTCTTTTTTGCAAAACATCCAAGATGTTTATTGTAATCATTCATGGAGAGAGAGAGACGAGAGAGAGAAAGAGAAGAAGAGGAAGATATGATTGAGAGAAAAAGAAAATCCCTATTCTGGCTGCCGCCAGTTCATTATTTATATTAACTTAATATAAAAAGAATGGAAATTACAAGTATGCCCCTGGTGGCACTCCCTAGAAACAAACTAATAAGAAAGAAAGAAAATAACTAACTGACAGCATCTTAAGAGGACAACCCACTAACAGCAACTATAAAATAACAATTAAATAATCCTCACAACACTCCCCCTCAAGTTGGGCTGAATATGTCTATCATGCCCAACTTGTCACATAACTCATTGTGCCGCGAGTATGGAAGCCCTTTTGTGAGAACATCAGCGAGTTGTTCCTTGGAGTTGACATAAGGAATGTAGATTTCCCTTTTTTCCAATTTTTCCCTTACGAAGTGTTTGTCCACCTCAATGTCCACCTCCCCTAGAAGATTTTTTAGCCAAAGGACTTCAGCCGCCCCATGTGCCATAGCTCTATATTCAGCTTCAACACTTGACCTTGCTACCACACTTTGCTTCTTGCTTTTCCGGGTCACTAGGTTTCCTCCCACAAATGTGCAATACCCACTTGTGGACTTTCTGTCATCCACAGCACCTGCCCAATCAGCATCTGTAAAGACTTCCACCTTTAGGTGATTATGTTTACTGAATAGTAGACCTGTTCCGGGATACTTTTTCAAGTATCTAAGAACTCTCTTTGCTGCCTCCATGTGTGGTTTCTTAGGGGAGTGCATGAATTGACTTAGAACCCCAACTAAATAGGCAATGTCTGGACGGGTCATGGACAAATAAATCAGCTATCCCACTAACCTTTGGAACTGTTTCACATCTTTCAGAGGTTCACCATCACAGTCACCCAACTTGTGGTCAACATCCATGGGAGTATCTATTGGCCTTGCACCTAATTTGCCTGTGTCCTGTAATAGATCAAGGGTGTATTTCCTTTGAGAAATGAAGATACCCTTTTCTGAGCGGGCGACTTCAATTCCAAGGAAATACTTCAGGGGACCTAAATCTTTCACTTCAAATTTAGATGCAGGGAATTGTTTCAATTTTTGTATTTTTGAACTCCAACTTCCTGTAATGATGATATCATCCACATACACTATCAATACAGCAACCTGTTCCTGACATCTCTTCACAAAGAGTGTATGATCAGACTGACATTGTTTGAAGCCCACCTGCTGAACTGCCATGTGAAACTTACTGAACCAAGCTCTGGGAGATTGTTTTAAACCATAAAGAGGCTTTCTCAGTTTGCACACCTTATTTTCACTTCCCTTGGCACAGAATCCAGGGGGTTGAACCATGTATACTTCCTCCTCTAAGTCACCATTCAAAAAAGCATTATTTATGTCCAGTTTATGCAATTCCCAATCAAAATTAGCAACTAATGACAGGAGAACCCCTAATTGAGTTCATCTTAGCTACTGGAGCAAAAGTCTCATCATAGTCAACCCCGTACACTTGAGTGTACCCTTTGGCTACTAATCTTGCTTTGTACTTTTCAATTGTCCCGTCTGCCTTGTGTTTAACTGTAAACACCCACTTACACCCCACGGGGTCTTTCCCCTTTGGAAGATCCACCAATTCCCAAGTTTGATTTTTATGAAGAGCATTAATCTCCTCCTTCATGGCATCTGTCCATTCGGGGCATTTTAAGGCTTCTGCAACATTTCTGGGAACAGGGATGCAATCAACTGCGGATAGAAAGGCTCGGTATAAGGGGGAAATGTGATCATAGGAGACAAACTGGGTAATGGGGTGTTTGGTAGTGCATGACCCGACTCCCTTTCTTTGAGCAATAGGAATGTCAAGGTCATCCACAGTAGGAGTAGGGGTATCAATAGGTGCAACAGGGATTGGACTTACCTCCTGGGAGTCTAACGGTGTCGGTTGCTCAATGTTTGGCTGCTCCACATCTCTATCACATTGTTGATCTCTACGACGTGTACGTTGGAAGACACGAAAGGGAGTAAGGTCCGGAATAGAAGGAAGAGAGACTTGGCGGACCTAAACCTGCTTCTCCTCTTCCACACTACTACTCTCCCCCTGAGGAGAAGCAAGAAAGAATGGCTCAAACTCAAAGAAGGACACATCCATAGACACAAAAAACTTATGATTAACGGGATCAAAGTACCGATACCCTTTTTGAGAGGAGGGATACCCCAGAAAGATACAAGGAATGGACCGAGGGTCTAACTTACCTCAAGACGGAGACAAATCATGGACAAAGGCACGACAACCAAAAACTCTCATGGGAATGGAAAATAAAGGGGACTAAGGGAACAACAACTGATGAGGGGCCATATAGTTCAGCACTTTAGAGGGCATGCAATTGATGACATAAGCAGCTGCAAGTATAGCATCCATCCAAAACCTTTTTGGAACACTCATGTGTAACATCATCCCGCGAGCTACCTCAAGGAGGTGTCTGTTTTTTCTTTCTGCAACACCATTTTGTTGTGGTGTTCTAGCGCATGAGCTCCTATGAATAGACCGTGGGAGGCAAAGAACTCATTGAGCTCACATGGAAGTATTCTTTTGCATTGTCGGATTGGAAGATCTGTATTTCAACATGGAATTGCATAAATACCATCCTCTGGAAATCTTTCACAATCTTGGGAACTTCGTCTCTACTACGCATAGGGAATACCCATGTATAGCGAGAGATAGGATACAATTGTCGGATTGGAAGATCTGTATTTCAACATGGAATTCCTTAGCCACACTACTTGTGAATTAGTGTGGCTAAGGAACCTTCTACAGGAGATAGGATACAATGTTAACACTCCAATGAAGCTCTACTGTGACAATCAGGCTGCAGTTCATATTTCTTCTAATCCGATGTTTCATGAAAGAACCAAGCACGTAGAGGTTGACTGTCACTTTGTGAGAGAGAAGGTGCTGAGTGGAGTGATAGACACTGCATATGTTAACACAGGGAACCAGTGGGTAGACTTATTTACTAAAGGGTTGAGTCGGGGAAGAGTGGACTACATATGTAACAAGCTGGGATTATATGATATATACTCACCAGCTTGAGGGGGAGTGTTAGTGTGGAGTATGTAGGGGTATTTCTATCTTTATACTTATGTTGAGGTTGCTGATGTGTAATATTATGTTAGAACTAGTGTCCCTCACTTAAGTAGGGGCACATGTGTCTTTTCCATTATGTTAGCAATATAAAACATATCTGGCCGAATGGGAGAGGTAATTTTTTCTCTCATTCGATCCAGACTTTTCTTCTCTCCTTTTCTCCTCCTTTCTCTCTCTCTTTCTTTCTTCTTTCTTCTTCTCTCTTCTTGGCTATTATCAGAGAAAGGGCAAGCCGAATCATAATAGTAAATTTTGAGTTCTTTTTTCGTGGGTGTTTTACTTATCTTTTCCCTCTTTTTATGGAAGGGTATAATTTTGTCTATACATTTCAAATACTGTCAAGTTAATACAACCTTATCCAACTGCTCATGCTTCAACAATAAGATTAATAAAATTGAGCCATTGCTTACCTTGCAGAACAAATTTATAGAGAAATTTTGAAGTAGCTCGTGCTGAAAAATCTGGGGGGGCTTAGCATCCTCACCACTTCCTGGTAGAGACCATATATGTTTGACAGGAGGACGAAATGCATGCCTTTCCTTTTTAATAGATTTGGATTGATCCAAGGGAAGAACCGACTTCTCATTAGACAAAGCCCCACCAAGACCAACTGGCAGCTTTGGAACAAGAAAACTTGTCATTGCACTGAATGCACTAGAAGTTGGTGCTGCAGTTGTTTCATTTTCAACACCTGTTCTTCCAAAGACAGCCTGCAAGATACTAAAATTGTAAGTTAAACAACATATTGAAACTTAAAAAAAGGATTACCACACTGGAATAGACAAATAAGTCATAAATTGTTCCTAGATGCACACTTCCACGTTCTTGCATTATAAACAAATCTAAAGTAGAGGTGAAACATACTTCAATCTGATAAATTGTCTTGGAAATGTTTTCGATATCCCCCACTATGTACAAGGTTGCATTTGCAGGGAAGTACCATCGCTCATGAAACTTCCTAATTTTATCTGCATCCCACTTCTTAATCTGATCTTCCAATCCAATTGGAAATCTTTTGCTCAGCTTGTTTTCTGAATGCAGGTGTTGTAACAACTGTATACAAAAAATCAATAAAAACAATTAACATATTGGCCAAGATATGCACAATATACAAAAGCAACGGAATGTTATAAGCATAAATTAGAT